>NC_092135.1:117547963-118172963 GCF_043159975.1 Macaca nemestrina
CTCTCCCCAGCTTTCCCCAGGCCTTCCCTCTGTAGCCTGACCAGGGACAGGGCACCTGGGGGAAGGGAACCCAGAGGGACTGTGAGGTCATTGCCTCCCCTGCAAGCCTGCACAGCACAGCACTCATCTGTTGAGTCACCCCTCGGTGCCTGTTAGCACTGACTGGGCAGGTAGTACAGCCTGCTGCTAACCTGCATCGGGCCCATGAGCAAGTTACAGAAGCCCTCCGTGCCTCAGTTTCTCATCTGTAATTGGGTTGTTATGAGACTAAATCAGTTAATACATATAAGCCCTAGAGCAGGGCCTGACACCTGGCAAGCAGTCGGGAGGTGTGACGTCTCACTGTTCCTGTTTTAGTAGCCATTATCATCAGTGGTGGTACTTCCTGGAGACATTGCAATGAAAAAGCAGGTGTGGGCAGTGTCTGGCATGGAAAGGGTGCTCTGCCCAGTGTTGTTAACAAATAACAAATAAAGAAGAAGGGGCCAGGGGAGACACAGAGGAACATATTTGGGTTGGTGTCCTCTAAGCCTGGGACATTTTCTCATGGGAGCATCTCAGTTCCATCCTTGAAGGAATCTGAGTCTTGTGTGAGAAGGTCTGCCCACCTCCCATAAGACAGTGCCCACTCTTTGACCCATGACGGTTTCCTCTTACGGCTGCAACATGACAGAGATCACCTTCATTAAGTGCTTTCTAAGTGCCAGGCCCTGAGAGCTAAAGGTATGACAAGGACCATCTTACCTTGCCACAGGCCTATAAGGCAGGTACTATTAGCCCCATTTACAGATGAGGAAACTGAGGCTTAAAGAGATACAGGAAGCTGCCCAGAGGCAAGAAAGGACTGTCTGACCCTGGTGCCCAGCTCCTAACCAGGATGTCCCTGTCACCCATGCTACATTCTCCCTGCCCGCCCGCCCATCTCCAGTGATGCTACCCCTGCTCCCACCCCTGCCCACAGCCTCCCATGACTGTCATTCTCAGCAGCAGGCCTCCTTGTCTCTCAGTCTGCTCTGAGGTCCTGGGTGAGTGTCTGTCTCAGGATCTGAGCTGGCGTCTCTGCTTCTGCCTGTATCTAGGGTCACTGGCAGCCCTTGGCTTCTCTTCTCTTATAAATAGTGTCAGCAGAGATAAATGAATGGGTAACTGTTCTATGCGGAGATAACTGCAAAGAGAAGGGAGGGGTGTCTGGGGACAGCCCTGACACAAAGGAGGACAGTGCAGGCCTCCTCTCTGTGTCCTCGCCAGAGACAGCTTCCTTATCATCCAGGGAGCAGGGAGTAGGGAAAGAGCTTTGGAATCACATGGAACCAAGGTCAAGCCTTCATTTATTAGCCGTGTGACCTTGACCAAGTCAATATCTCCGACCTCATTGGTAAAATGGGGATAATTTTGTAGAGTTGTTGTGAGGATTCCAGGTGGGGAAAGCATGTCAGGTACCTGGTACAGGCTGGGCACAGAGCAGGCAACTCTTGTAATATATCATAGAATGTATTTGGCACTTACTGTGTGTGAGGTTCTGGGTCTGGTGGGACAAGCAGATCTGACAAAGTCAGCCCTGTCTTTAAGGAGCTTGCAGGCCAGGTCAGGAGCTACGACTTATGCAAGAGGAAGAGCCCCCACCCGTGAAAAGCAGTGTGGGCCAGTGCCCATCGATGTGCAAGCGAGAGGGTTGGGGTCCTGGGAGGAGTCCGAGGATGAGGGGTAGAGAGCGGGCCAGGGGCAGGAGGGCTTCATGGGCTGCACCACTTGAACTATGTCTTGAAGGACAAGGAAGCCTCAGGTAAGAGGAGAGCATTCCACAAGGGAGGAATGTTGTGAGCGATGACCTGGAGATGGAACTCAGCGGCTCGTTCAGGGGCCTGATGGTTTGCCAGTATCAAGATGCAGAGGAGCAGCAGAGAAGTGGCTGGCAGGGAGTTCGGGTTGAGGGCTTTGCTGCCCTCCTGGAGGGCTTCCCTGCAGCTGCGCTGGAGACAGAATGGCAGTGGCCTGGGGATGGAGAAGAAGGGCTTAGGGGAGGGGCCTTGGGAGCAAAACCTTGTTCGAGTTTTGACATAGAGGTTGTGACCCTGCAGAGGTGGGGAGACGAGGGGCCAGTCAACAGGGGCAGGGACCCTAGAGGGTGCCCAGTGTAGGAGGAAGCAAAGATGATAAGTTGCCTGGCCTGATACACTGGAGGAACAGACCAGAGGGGTCAGGGCAGATGTAGACTTGGAAGCCAGCTCGGGCCGGGACCCGGAGTTTGCTGTGGATGCACTTCCTGCTGTCTGCCCCATCCTTGCCCCATCCTTCCCCATTCGCCTCCTCCCTACAGTGGATGGGGATGAGGGACCAGGCCCGGGATGGCAGAGGCCTACCCCTCAAGGTATCCTCCAGGCTCAGGCCCAGTGTCACTGTCCCTCCCCCACCAGACAGGGATGTCCATCGCTTGGTGTTCCCTGCCGTGGGGCCTCAGCACGCCGGTGTCTACAAGAGCGTCATCGCCAACAAGCTGGGCAAAGCTGCCTGCTATGCCCACCTGTATGTCACAGGTGAGGCAGGCACCCTCGTGGTCAGCTGCATGCACAGCCTGGCCTCTGGCACTACCTGGGGTCTCAGGGAAAGGGGCCTCCACATCAGCTCCCTTCCCCTCCATCCCCTGGGGACCCCCCCCATCTTGCCCTTGCCCCTGCCCCTGCGGCTGAGACCCCAGGCCCTAGACTCCTGCCCTGAGGCTTGGTGATCCTGTGGGGCTGTTGGGCCCTTGGGCCCAGCAGACATTTGACCTGTGGCTTTCAGATGTGGTCCCAGGCCCTCCAGATGGTGCCCCGCAGGTGGTGGCTGTGACGGGGAGGATGGTCACACTCACATGGAACCCCCCCAGGAGTCTGGACATGGCCATTGGTGGGTCAGGGCTGCACAAGGCCGTGGGTGGGGAAGGGGTGTGGACAGTGCAGGCTCAGGCAGGGCACCATGGGGGCCAGACCCCAGAAGCAGATGGGCAGGGGCAGGAGCTGATGGAATGCTGGCAGGAACAGCTTTGCCCGTCTTCTCTCCACGGTGCATGGTGTTCTCGCTCTGGGTCAGGAGAGGAGGCACGGGGCACTGCCACATTCCCTTCCTATTCTCAGAGGGACTGGGTGCTTGGGTCAGGACTTGCAAATGCCCTCTCCTCCTCTTGTCCAGGATCTCCTTCCACTCTGCCTCAGTTTCCCTGCCTCAGGTATCAAGGAATTAGAGTTCAATTCCAGCCCCATCTGTACTTGTAACTGGTATCTTGTTGGCTCTAAACATCCCAGGGAAGTGGCTGGGCAAGAGCAGATTGGGGGACAGAGAGGAAGCAACAGCAGGGACTGAGGCATGTCCTCAGAGCAGACTAATGATGAGTTCCAGGGTCCCAGTCCAGCTGGATGGGGAGGGGGTGCTGCTCGTGTAACACCAGTCTCTAGTAGCTCCTCTCCCGCCAGACCCGGACTCCCTAACGTACACAGTGCAGCACCAGGTGCTGGGCTCGGACCAGTGGACGGCACTGGTCACAGGCCTGCGGGAACCAGGATGGGCAGCCACGGGGCTGCGTAAGGGGGTCCAGCACATCTTCCGGGTCCTCAGCACCACTGTCAAGAGCAGCAGCAAGCCCTCGCCCCCTTCTGAGCCTGTACAGCTGCTGGAGCACGGTGAGCCTGGGTGCTCCTGTTGGGTAGGGGTGGGAGATGCTGGGATGGGGAACGGGGCCCTGTGGTGGAGGCTGAAGGGCTGGCCTGCACATGGTATCTGGCAGGAGCAACCAGGCTGGGCAGGACCTTGGCCTATCTATACACTTCCTTCTCCCTCCTGAAAGCAGCAGGGCACAGTGGCCGAAGCTCAGGCTTTGGGATCGGGCCTGCTGGAGTCCAACCCCACAACCCCAGCTTTGCCACTCCCTGGCTGTATTCCCTGGACAAATCGCTAAAGCTCTCTGAGCTTCAGCTTCCCCATCTATAAAAACGGAGCTCAAGTGTTGATGAGGGGTGTTAAAGGAGTGGTGTGTGCTGAGGACCTGGCGTCAAGCCCAGCACAGAGCCTGCACTCTCCTTCTCCCAGGCCCACCCCTGGAGGAGGCCCCTGCCGTGCTGGACAAACCGGACATCGTGTATGTGGTGGAGGGACAGCCTGCCAGTGTCACCGTCACATTCAACCATGTGGAGGCCCAGGTCGTCTGGAGGAGGTGAGCCCCTTTCCCACATGTGGCTGCTCAGGTCTGGCCCAGCCTGGCCAGAATTTCCTGGGGCAAGATCTGGGTGACCTCCCTGTCATGTGTCCCTTAGCTGCCGAGGGGCCCTCCTAGAGGCACGGGCAGGTGTGTACGAGCTGAGCCAGCCAGATGATGACCAGTACTGTCTTCGGATCTGCCGGGTGAGCCGCCGGGACATGGGGGCCCTCACCTGCACTGCCCGAAACCGTCACGGCACGCAGACCTGCTCGGTCACATTGGAGCTGGCAGGTGGGTGACAGCGGGTCCTTCTTCCTAGTCTCCCTCAAAGGCCCAAAGCTCTCTCCTCACACCCCCAGGTACACAACCCGCCTGATACTGCTGCAGATCCAAACCCATGTCCTCAGGCCTGTCCATGTCATGGCTATACAAATACCATACTAGTAATAATGACAACAATCATACTAATAAGATTTATTGGCCAGGCGCGGTGGCTTACGCCTATAATCTCAGCACTTTGGGAGTCCGACATGGGTGGATTACCTGAGGTCAGGAATTTGTGACCAGCCTCACCAACATGGTGAAACCCCGTCTCTACTAAAAATACAAAAATTAGCTGGGCATGGTGGTGGGCCCCAGTAGTCCCAGCTACTTGGGAGGCTGAGGCAGGAGAATCACTTGAACCTGGGAAGCAGAGGTTGCAGTGAGCCGAGATCGTGCCATTGCACTCCAGCCTGGGCAACAAGAGCAAAACTCAGTCTCAAAAAAAAAAAAAAAGATGTATTGAGCCTAGTGTGTGCCAGTCTCAGTACTCAGCACTTTATGTGTATTGCCTCATTTAATGTTTACATCAGCCTTGTGAGATGGGGTAGTTATTATCCCCATTTTACAGATGAGGAAACTGAGGCTGAGGCTAAGAGTAACTGGCCCAAGTTCACAGAACCTAATAAGTACCGGACTGGGTTCAAGTGTGGCTGCCTGACTCCTAGCTCCTGTGTTAAACATAATAGGAAATAGTATCTCAGATATAACAAACATGAGAAGACCAAGTTGGTTTTTAAAGAAACCCGTGAGCACATCTTATCACCAGACTGCCAGCCCTGAGGATCCTGGCGGCCCTTTGGCACAAGCCTGTTTGACAGAGCCTCCCAATGTTTGCAGCAATAATTCTTTTTTCTTTTTTTGAGACAGTCGTCTCACTCTGTCACCCACACCATCTTGGCTCACTGCAACCTCCACCTCCCCGGTTCGAGTGATTCTTGTGCCTCAGGCTGCCAAGTAGCTGGAACTACAAGCATGCACAACCACACCCAGCTAATTTTTTGTATTTTTAGTAGAGATGGGGTTTTGCTATGTTGGCCAGGCGGGTTTTGAACTCCTGGCCTCGAACTCCTGGCCTCAAGTAATCCGTCCACCTCGGCTTCCCAAAGTGCTGAGATTATAGGTGTGAGCCACCGCACTGGGCCTTAGGATTCTTTTTATAATTTCTCCTTTAAAGATGTAGTCTCTCAAACTAGTTGCTATCTAATGCATTAGGTACTAACTGTTTGGTTTTCTAATTTGTTAATTAACTCTAGACATATGTAACTGCCACTCAGAACTCTTGATCAACATGGGCTAAGCAGGGTTACCTGCTGAGTAAATACAAATCCAACCAAAAGCAAAGAAAGAGACATTTTACTTAGAACAGGCAATCTTATCATGGGTAAATGGACATTTTCTGATGCTTTCAAAAGACCATTGAAGCTCACTTGAAACTTTCAGGTGCTTTGACCTTCACAGACTGCGCCCACCACCTCCCAGCCCATGGGGGACAGGATTCCTAGAGGGGAGGGGAGGCATCTGTGAAGTGGAAGAGAAGTGGCAATAGGGTGTGTAACGAGGAGACAGGGAACCCTTCCGGCCCTGCTGTGAAGATGGTGGGATGGCTGGGTGCTCTTTTAAGTGTCTCCCTCCTTGCCTGTCCTGTCCCTAGCACTCTCCACTCAGTCACCACTTTACTCCTTGGCAGTTCATCTTTAGGACTCACCTTTCTTCCCAGATATAGGAGGAACCCTGAAGTTTGGGGGGCCCCTGGCCCTCAGAGCCCTGCAGCACAGCCTAGCTGGAACAGTGACTGATGGAGCCCCATTTGAGCCCAGCCAGCCAGGGCTCAGATGGAGCTGGGGCTTGCACTGACACTCCTATTCCACTAGACCCCACCCTGCCACACCCAGACAGGGCAAGTGGAGCGGTGGCCCCCCTTCCTCCATGTCAACCTCACTGCAGTGTCTTCCCCATCCCCAGGATGGCCTCCCCTGTTGTCTGTGTGCCTGTGAAGGGTGGGGGTCCACACCTGGCCACCCTGCCTTCCCAAGTACCTGACTCATCCTGCTTCTCCTCAAGCTGAGATGCTCAAACATGCTGCGGTTGGGGGTAGGGGCTGGCGGAGGACACCTGGAAGTCACAGCCTCCTTTGCAAAGCACACTGCAATATGTATTTAATTTCATCATGAGAATTAGAAGCTGCTTTACCAGGAAATCATATGACCACATGATATGTATGGAGAATGAAATCACAATCATATGTGGAAGATAGAGTCCATTTCTAGACGGTTTGGTATTTAGGGGTTACTTGTTCATCTTGCCATCTCCCAGGTGCTATTAACAGAAGCCCCTCTAAACATTTTTCAAAGATTCAGAGAAAAAAACTCCAAGATAGAGGCAATGCCATCCATGAGCTTAATTCAGGGTCACAGGCTGAGCCACCTGCAGGGGGCCAAGTTCAGGTAGTCAGAAGCCAGCGGGTGGCCCTGTGAAGAAGGGCGGCCACCCACAGGGGGCAGCATTGAGCCGCTCCTCGCCCGCGGATTCATGCAGTGACGGGAGCGACACAGGATGGCCAGTCCTGATTTTTCAAGAAAGGCAGGAAATCCAGATTTCTTTTGTGTGTGAAAATCTCCTAATTTCAAAGCTGCTAAATTAATACTGAAGGTCGAACAAAGCAAGCCTGCACCTTGTGCCAGGTTTCCTGAGATTTGGAGAACATCATGTTTGGATTTACGGGGGCGGGGGCGCTTGGTCCAGGCGGGGAACTCTGTTGTCCCAGTTGGTGGGGGGTGGGGGACGGTGGCTTGCTGGGAGGCGGGGGTCTAGCGTTCTGCCTGAGCCAGTCGCTGATGGGGGCTCTAGGGAGGGGCTGAGGAGGCAGGGTAAAGCCGATCCTCTGCCCCCTCTCTTCCCACTCCTATCCCCATGTGTTTCAGAGGCCCCTCGGTTTGAGTCCATCATGGAGGACGTGGAGGTGGGGGCTGGGGAAACTGCTCGCTTTGCCGTGGTGGTTGAGGGAAAACCACTGCCGGACATCATGTGGTACAAGGTCAGAGTGTGCTGCTGGCTGATCCTGGGAGGGAGAGGAGGGGCTCCCTGGGGGCGTGGTAGGGTCCTGGGAGGCTTAGGAGGGCGGAGCCCGGGCGGAGGCGTGGTTAGGAGGAGGAAAGGGGATGCAGAGGACTGACTAGCTGAGGGGCGCAGGGCTTTCTGTGAAAGATAAGGGAGGAGCTGATTCTGGGTCCTGGGAAGAGATGCACTGACCAGAGTAGATGAGGACGGGGTCTGGAACAGCGGCTCTTGGCCCCAAGGCAGAGGTGAGGCCAGGCCCAGGCTGAAGGTGAGACCCAACTCTGCAGGACGAAGTGCTGCTGACCGAGAGCAGCCATGTGAGCTTCGTGTACGAGGAGAATGAGTGCTCCCTGGTGGTGCTCAGCACGGGGGCCCAGGATGGAGGCGTCTACACCTGCACCGCCCGGAACCTGGCGGGCGAGGTCTCCTGCAAAGCAGAGTTGGCTGTGCATTCAGGTGGGCAGGTGTTCCGGAGAAAGGTAAAGCGCCCACCTCCTGGAATCTGATGTGACACCCCCGCCATGCTCTGCCCAGGAAGCAGCCAGCCCTGGACTCCCAGCCACCACACCCCCAGCCCAGCCCTCCACCTTGAGCCCCCAACATTCTTGCACCTCTTCTGTCTCCTTCCTCTGTCCACCTGTCCCAGTCTCTGGCCTGCTTGCTTTCTTCCCCTCCCACCTAACACCATGACATCTCTGCCCCAGCTCAGACAGCTATGGAGGTCGAGGGGGTCGGGGAGGATGAGGACCATCGAGGAAGGAGACTCAGCGACTTTTATGACATCCACCAGGAGATCGGCAGGTGTGGGGCTAGGAGGGAAGCCAGTGGAGGCTGCTGGGTCTGAGGGCTGGGAGGTGTGGAGAGGGCCACAGTGATGGCTGATCCCTGACCCCGTCCCGGTGTCAACCAGGGGTGCCTTCTCCTACCTGCGGCGTGTGGTGGAGCGTAGCTCCGGCCTGGAGTTTGCGGCCAAGTTCATCCCCAGCCAGGCCAAGCCAAAGGCATCAGCGCGTCGGGAGGCCCGGCTGCTGGCCAGGCTCCAGCACGACTGTGTCCTCTACTTCCATGAGGCCTTCGAGAGGCGCCGAGGACTGGTCATTGTCACTGAGCTGTATCCTGGGACAGGCTGGTGGCTGGGGGGATCCATGCCTAAATGACTGGTCCTTATAACATCCAATAGGCAACATGTTTTACAGTTTACAAAGTAGTCCCATTGACAATTGGGAGGGATACATCTGGAGACTGCTATGAAAACCAACAGTTTTAAGCCCATTGTTAGCTTCAATTTACATAGCATTTCATGTATGCCTGGCAGTGTTCTAAGAGTCTTACAAATATTAACCTATTTAATCCTCATATATTCCTATCTCCTGGAATTTTATCGTTAACTTGTATTATCCCCATTTTACAGATGAAGAGACAGGCATGGAGAGGTTAAATAACTTGCCCAAGGTCACACAGCTAGCACGTGGCCTATGCTTTTCATCATGAAATGCAGTACAATGCATCTGCATATTTGAAGTGGCCCCATTTCAGATCAATACTTGGCTTTATTTGGAGGCTGTTTTCATAAGGAACAGATTTTACCCTTTCCTGAAGGCTGTGGTTAAGCAAAGGCACATTGAGGTAAGGATGCTGGGTGATCAGCTCATCACCCCAGTAGCAGGGTGACCGTAACCTGCTCATGAGCCTCCTGCCTGCACTGTTTGAATTCAAACCTCAGCAAAATGACAACTTATTCCATGTCATGGACCTTCTAGGTCATTCTCAAATAGAGTCAAGAAGTCCCATCCACAGTCAACAGAATTCTGCTGTAATTTGATCCCTATAAATGCTTTACAGGGTGGGCAGGAGAGGAAATTTCATTCTCGTCTTACTCCTGGGAGAACCTAGGCTCAGAGAGGTGAAGTGACTTGTCTGAGATCCCATAGAAAGTGGGAGTTCAAGCAGGGATGTCCCACCTGTGCCCTCAGAAGACAGGAGGTGGGGAGGGGGTACATGTGGAGGAGGGGAGAGATAGTCTCTGACTAGTATCAGGTCTTCTGTAAGGGAATGGAGAACCTCATGCTGAGCTGGGACCCGCCCTGAGCTCTGGGGTGGGCTGGGAAGTTGGCGCTGGGCACTGTTCTCCTTGATCTGAGATGTAGCTGCACAGAGGAGCTGCTGGAGCGAATGGCCAGGAAACCGACCGTGTGTGAGTCTGAGGTGAGGGCAGTGGGTGGCAGGGGCCAGGTTGGGCACCGGCCTTCACCCACCTGAGCTTTGAGAATCAACAAATGGGTCCTGAGCCTGCCATCTGTGTCCACAGGAAGCCAGGGGTGGAGGCAGAGAGCACTGTTAGGCAGGCAGCAGAGTCCCCATCCAATGATACCAGACCCCTGTCTATTTGGGACTTGCGCTATTCTCTCTAAATCTCAGCTAACCCAGCCCAGTTCCTAACTGTTGTTTCCCACTCCATCACCTAAGCATCCCCCAAACATTTCTCCTGGAAGGAGCCCCACCTAGATTTTATTGATCTCGCTGCAGTCCTGCCATGTCAGGCTGTACATATTGTGCACTGCACAATTCTACTTATTACCATGCGATGGCTCCTCCCTATAATTGTGTTGTACCCTCCCGTGCACATGGTAGCCTTGGATCTTTGCAACCCCAAACCTGTGTTTCAGCCCCTTCCATGAGCCATCTGAAGGCTACTCCACAGGCACAGCCTGACCGCTTGCCGCCCTGGAGGTAATCAGACACATACCACCCTGCCCCCACAGACTCTGGGCCCCCTGTTTCCACAGATCCGGGCCTATATGCGGCAGGTTCTAGAGGGAATACACTACCTGCACCAGAGCCACGTGCTGCACCTCGATGTCAAGGTGAGGTGGGGACTGGAGAGCAGACAGGCCCTGTGGGAGCCAGGAGTGGACTGTCCTTCCTTGTTCATTCGGCCCCCACACCTCGCCTTGTGTCTTCCAGCCTGAGAACCTGCTGGTGTGGGATGGTGCCGAGGGTGAAGAGCAGGTGCGGATCTGTGACTTTGGGAATGCCCAGGAGCTGACTCCAGGAGAGCCCCAGTACTGCCAGTATGGCACACCTGAGTTTGTAGCACCCGAGATTGTCAATCAGAGCCCCGTGTCTGGAGTCACTGACATCTGGTAAGGCTGGCATGCTGGGCTGGGTGGGCCAGGGCAGCTGCCCTTGGGGCTGTGCTGGGGATGCGCTGACTGACAGGGAGATTTACCGAGCCTGGATTCCTTCTGACAGTGGGCTGGAGGTGTTGCTTGCAGGGTTTCCTGCCCATGTTACTCCTTGCCCGTCATGAGTCAGGGCTGCCCCATTCTCTCAAGGCCTTAGCCCTGTTAGTCCTTGACTCCTCGTCTCCCCTGGAAGCTGCGCCTTGCCCTCAGCAGCCAGCATGCCTCCTCCAGTGAGGCAGGCAAGGTCCCATTGGTCCCCAGACTTCCCTGGGCTTCCTGGGCCAGCCCCGCCATGACCCTGGATTTCTCCAGGCATATCTGGACCTGTGGGTTCAGGGTCCTCCCTGAAGAAGCCACTCCTGTGCCCATTGTCCATGGCAGTGTTCCCAGGGAGGTAACCGCTCACTCAGGTCAGCAGTAGCGAAGAACTGCTCCCTTCCAGTCAGAGGGGTGCAGTCCTCTTACCCATCACTCTCCTTTCCTCACAGGCCTGTGGGCGTTGTTGCCTTCCTCTGGTAAGGACCCCTCTGCAGTGTCCCAGCAGTCTCCTGGCAGGTCCACCTCTGACCTTTGCAGGGCTACAGCCCACCCCCTTCTCTTCCACACCCCCCACTCCTTCTTGTACTGCAAGAAGCCTCATGTGCATGAAGTTGGACGCCCTGGTCTGCATGCCCACACTCTGCCTGTCCCCACACCCCTCCGTAAGAGGTGGGCACCCTGGATGGAGAGAGCCCAGCGCAGGCTCAGGGCCATGGAGGCAGGGAACTCTTTGGCTCTGAGTGTCTAAAACTTGGACTCGAAGGGAGTGGAGCTCAGGATGGGCACATCCCCTTGGCACAGACTCTTCACTCATGGGGAGGCCACACTGGAGGATGGATGGAACAGGTCCTCTAAAGCACAGGCCACTAGGCCCCAAGGCAGCACCACCTTTCTGCCCATCAGGGGGCTGGGGAGGGGACAGGGGAGAAGAGAGTCTGCAGCCTCGCCTCTTACCCAGATTTGCCCAGCCTCTGTCATCCTAACAACCCCAGAGCCTCCACCTGTCCCCAGCCCTGTGCCCCCACTGGCATCCCCCTTTGTCCCCACCTGCCCCGCACGACACCCCTCTTCACCTCTGCAGTCTGACAGGAATCTCCCCGTTTGTTGGGGAAAATGACCGGACAACATTGATGAACATCCGAAACTACAACGTGGCCTTCGAGGAGACCACGTTCCTGAGCCTGAGCAGGGAGGCCCGGGGCTTCCTCATCAAAGTGCTGGTGCAGGACCGCCTGTAAGTACAAGGCCCTGGGAGCCCCCACCTGCAGGGTCACCCTCATACCACCTGCCTGCTCCTCCCAGACTCCTGCCGCTCGACATGCAAGCCCCCAAGTCCTTAGGAGCCCTGTTTGCTCAAACAGTTATTGACTGACTGGATGACTGAATGATAAATCCCTTCTTAATCCTCATTCATTCACAGGAGACCTACCGCAGAGGAGACCCTAGAACATCCTTGGTTCAAAGTGAGTCTGGTCTGCAAAGTGGTGGCACAAAAGGTGGAGGGAGGGAGAATGTTACTAACAGTTCTATTTATTGAGTACCTACTATGTGCAGTAACCACGTTAGGCATTGAATATGCATATGACCTATTAACCTCACAATAGCTTTGCAAAGGAAGACATTATTAGTCCCATTTTGTTGACAAGGAAACAGGCTTAAATCAGGGATGGATTTGGGGTATCCTGGACTCCAGGGCTTACGTCTGGACCTTTCCATCCTGGGCATCCTCAGTGGAGTTCTCCCCCATGCTTGAGACCAGACCCTGGTCTTCCTGACTTCTGCCTTTCCATCTCTGTCCTGCACTGGTCCCACACACTAGCGTTGGGGGTGACCAGGCAGGCTCAGCTCCTCGGTTATGAGCTTCATGTGGGCAGGTTCTCGGTTCTCACTCATTCATCTTCAAACCCCAGTGCCTCAGGGCACAGTGCCAGGCATTGATGGAGTCTTGGGGATTTGGGAGCGGATTTGAAGGCTGAGGTCATTCTGGTGTCAGGAGTTGAATTAAGAGCCTCCTTTCTCAGACCTGAAATGAGCTCCGGAAGAGAGAGCCTGGGTGGGTAGCCGAGGGAAGCATCCATCTTGGTCTGGACCACCAAGGCTCCAGATGTCTGGGGTGTTGGCCCTACATGGAGACAGAGAGGAGCTGAGGAGCCAGGGCCTAGGTAAGGGGCCTAAGAGCACAGGCCTCCCAGGGCAGCTGGTTTACCAGGACAGGGCCATGAGCCCTGGTGGAAGCTCAGAAGCCTACCTCTGGGAGCTACCACTTTCCTGCCTCCCCCTTGGGGGCTTTAGGGGATTTGTCCCTAAGGACACCCTGGCTGTAGGCATTGTCCTGACAGACCCAAGGGAAAGGGGACCCCAGGAGCCCAGACTCAGTGCTGCTCAATCCACTCTCTCCTGCCACCCCGCCCCATGGAGTTTGCCTCTCTGTTGCCAAACCTGGAGGGTCTAGGTTGACAGCTTTCCCTCAAGCCCTCTTTCCTGGGTTTGCAGACTCAGGCAAAGGGCGCAGAGATGAGCACAGATCACCTGAAGCTATTCCTCTCCCGGAGGAGGTGGCAGGTGAGTGTGGCAGGCCAGCCTCTATGCTTTCCACCTTCTCCTTCTCTCTAACACCGCCTTCCCCCTCCCATGGGTCTTCATCTCCTGCTCCTGTCTTCTCGCTTTCACTGGCTCCATACCCAGTTTCCTGCCTGTTCCCTGACCCTCTGCATGCTCAGGCCTCTTCCCCAGGGCTGAGGTGGGCCTGGGGGGGACAATCCTGCCCCAGGGGTCCCTCAGGTCTGACTCCAGTAACCTGTCTCCAGCGCTCCCAGATCAGCTACAAATGCCACCTGGTGTTGCGCCCCATCCCGGAGCTGCTGCGGGCTCCCCCAGAGCGGGTGTGGGTGACCATGCCCAGAAGGCCACCCCCCAGTGGGGGGCTCTCATCCTCCTCGGATTCTGAAGAGGAAGAGCTGGAAGAGCTGCCCTCAGTGCCCCGCCCACTGCAGCCCGAGTTCTCAGGCTCCCGGGTGTCCCTCACCGATATTCCCACTGAGGATGAGGCTCTGGGGACCCCAGAGACTGGGGCTGCCACCCCCATGGACTGGCAGGAGCAGGGAAGGGCTCCCTCTCAGGACCAGGAGGCTCCCAGCCCGGAGGCCCTCCCCTCCCTAGGCCAGGAGCCCGCAGCTGGGGCTAGCCCCAAGCGGGGAGAACTCCGTAGGGGCAGCTCGGCTGAGAGCGCCCTGCCCCGGGCCGGGCCGCGGGAGCCGGGCCGGGGCCTGCAGAAGGCGGCGTCTGTGGAACTGCCGCAGCGCCGGAGCCCCAGCCCGGGAGCCACCCGCCTGGCCCGGGGAGGCCTGGGTGAGGGCGAGTATGCCCAGAGGCTGCAGGCCCTGCGCCAGCGGCTGCTGCGGGGAGGCCCCGAGGATGGCAAGGTCAGCGGCCTCAGGGGTCCCCTGCTGGAGAGCCTGGGGGGCCGTGCCCGGGATCCCCGGATGGCACGAGCTGCCTCCAGCGAGGCAGCGCCCCACCACCAGCCCCCACTCGAGAACAGGGGCCTGCAAAAGAGCAGCAGCTTCTCCCAGGGTGAGGCAGAGCCCCGGGGTCGGCACCGCCGAGCGGGGGCGCCCCTCGAGATCCCCGTGGCCAGGCTTGGAGCCCGTAGGCTACAGGAGTCTCCTTCCCTGTCTGCCCTCAGTGAGACCCAGCCATCCAGCCCTGCACGGCCCAGCGTCCCCAAACCCAGTGCCCTTAAGTCTGCAGAACCTTCTGCCACCACACCTAGTGATGCCCCGCAGCCCCCTGCACCCCAGCCTGCCCAAGACAAGGCCCCAGAGCCCAGGCCAGAACCAGTCCGAGCCTCCAAGCCTGCACCACGCCCTGAGGCCCTGCAAACCCTAGCGCTGCCCCTCACGCCCTATGCCCAGATCATTCAGTCCCTCCAGCTGTCAGGTCACGCCCAGGGACCCCCGCAGGGCCCTGCCGCGTCGCCTTCAGAGCTCAAGCCCCACGCAGCTGTCTTTGCCAGGGTGGCCTCCCCACCTCCGGGAGCCCCCGAGAAGCGAGTGCCCTCAGCCGGGGCTCCCCCGGTGCTAGCCGAGAAAGCCCGAGTTCCCACGGTGCCCCCCAGGCCAGGCAGCAGTCTCAGCAGCAGCATCGAAAACCTGGAGTCGGAGGCCGTGTTCGAGGCTAAGTTCAAGCGCAGCCGCGAATCGCCCCTGTCGCGGGGGTTGCGGCTGCTGAGCCGCTCCCGCTCCGAGGAGCGCGGCCCCTTCCGCGGGGCCGAGGAGGAGGATGGCATATACCGTCCCAGCCCGGCGGGGACCCCGCTGGAGTTGGTGCGACGGCCTGAGCGCTCGCGCTCGGTGCAGGACCTCAGGGCAGTCGGGGAGCCGGGCCTTGTCCGCCGCCTCTCGCTCTCACTGTCCCAGCGGCTGCGGCGGACCCCTCCCGCGCAGCGCCACCCGGCCTGGGAGGCCCGCGGCGGGGACGGAGAGAGCTCGGAGGGCGGGAGCTCGGCGCGGGGCTCCCCCGTGCTGGCGATGCGCAGGCGGCTGAGCTCCACCCTGGAGCGGCTGTCGAGCCGGTTGCAGCGCAGCGGCAGCAGCGAGGACTCGGGGGGCGCGTCGGGCCGCAGCACACCGCTATTCGGACGGCTTCGCAGGGCCACGTCCGAGGGCGAGAGTCTGCGGCGCCTCGGCCTTCCGCACAATCAGTTGGCCGCCCAGGCCGGCGCCACCACGCCTTCCGCCGAGTCCCTGGGCTCCGAGGCCAGCGCCACGTCGGGCTCCTCAGGTGAGGAGGGGCAGGGGTAGGGCAGCAGGTGCAGAGGAGGCTGGGGTGCGCTGGAGAGAGGCCGTGGGAGGAGCAGAGGGGCTGGGGACACCCACGAGGGGCAGGCTGAGGCCCCGAGGGTGGAATCGGCAGGGCTGGAGGGGAGGAAAGCAGGACTGGCAGCAGGGCAGGGTGGGGCTAGGTGTTCCTTCTGGTTCTCTGGGCTGAGGGCTGCAGAGAGGTGTGAACTTGCTGGTACCGACTGAGCAAATGCTAACGGGCCTGGGTCTTCACAGCCCCAGGGGAAAGCCGAAGCCGGCTCCGCTGGGGCTTCTCTCGGCAGCGGAAGGACAAGGGGTTATCGCAACCAAACCTCTCTGCCAGCATCCAAGAGGAGTTGGGTCACCAGTACGTGCGCAGTGAGTCAGGTAATAGAGGCCTGCTGGGTGAGGACCCTCCTCCCCTCCTGCTATCCCCTACCCATATCAGGGAGCTGTCATGGCTGGTGAGGGGTGGGCCACCTTGATGAGCCTAGTGGAAGGGGTCTGCTCAGACAACTATAACAATAGCAGTAGCTGTCATTCATTAGAGAAGCTAAGTGTTCTATTCAACACTTTACAAGCGCTGCCTTATTCAATCCTGCAGCATTGCTTGGGAAATATTAGTATCATTGTCTCTATTGTACAGGTGAGGAAACCGGCTTAGTGATGCTAAGGATCTGTCCAAGTCGCAGGGCTAGTAAGTGGAGCAGCTGAAGTTGAACTGTGTGACCTTCTGCAGCCAGGTCTGGGAAGGGGCTTCAGGACACCATACTTATGTCTGTCAGGGGCTGGCCTCCTCTCTCCTGGGAGACCCTAGAAGGTTTCTGTAACTGGCTGCACTTTTCAAGGAGCTCAAGATATAGGGCCCTCCTGCCCCCACAGTTCCCCTTTAGATGTGTGTGTGCTTGGGTGTGTACCCAAAGACACTCACTTTCTCTCCAGCCTAGAGGACCACGACCTGTATTGTGCCCCCTAAGTCTCCATTGCCCTGCAGCTCCGAACACCTGACTGGCCCTCCCTGACCCTTCTGTACAGAAAAGCAGCCTTCGGAGCTCTTTGCCAGCTCTTCGCCCTCTTCTGTTTCTCTGCCTGAGTGTCCTGGAGCTCCAGATAGGGAGGCATTCCCCACGTGGGGTCACCCCATCCCGCCTGAAAAAGGCGCATTACTCAAGGATGACCAGCAAAGGCTTCGGGAGGTTGGGTTTTCCAGAGCAGCATGCAGGAAAGGAGAGAGTCTGTGAAGCCAGGCTATGTGCAGGATCTTGACAAGCCACCAGTCCTGTTCTTCCCCCATTTCCTGGTAAAACTCAGAATGGAGTTGCTGTCGAGTCTTGCCTCAGCTGGGCTTGTAGGGATTGTGTCCAGCCTTGGCCAGGGCAAAGGGGGCTGCAGTGAGAGAAAAAGAGGGAGGGAAGGGCCGCTGGTGGGGAAGGGAGGGTGGAAAATGAGAGGGAAAGAAAGCGATCAGCCAGCAGAGAGGCCTGGGGACAGCTGATCCCTTCCCACCTGGGGCCTCCTCCCGGCCCAGTTTTGCTTATGCAGCTGATTTCCTGCCTAGGCAGTGTCCCCTTACCTTATCCCCTCCCTGTTCTCTGCAGAAACAAGGCTGTCCCAGTCCACTTTAACAACCAGGGCTGGCCCCTGGGAATGGGGGTGGGGCTGGCGGGGCTGGCAGGGCTGGGCCTGGGTCACTTTCACCTCTGAGAGAGGTGGCCTCTCTCTCTCTCTCCCTGCTACCCAGTACCCTCACTTGGCCTGGAGGCAGCCATTGAGAAACTGTGTTCACATTGCCTTGTTGGAGCCTCAGTGTGGGACCCCTCCTTGGGGAGCAGTGGGGTACAGCGGGAAGGGGGCACACTGCCATCCTGATCACCACTCCTGCTGAGTACTCCTCTCCTGCCTGGCTCATCCCCACTCCCAGTCCCCCACAATTCTTCAGACAGGCAGCAGCTGGGGCTCCCAAGGCTCCTCAGCTTTCTCTGCCCAGGTGAATAAAATCCACCCCCAAGTCCTCCCCTATCCCCACCCTTCACCCACCACCCCCATGGCCGAACTGGGATTCTTCTAAAGGGATATTCCCAGGGATCATGCACTCAAATCCTCAGGGCACTAAGGAGTCACAGGCTGGCTACATTGGAGGAAGGAAAACTGGTCTCATCCCTAGCCCTACCATGTGCACAGCCACCAGCTGGCTGTGAAGGCAATTTCTCTGCTTTGCTGAAACAGCCTTTCCCTGGGCGTCTGCTCCAGGCTTCTCTGCTGGCCATATTATTGAGATAATGCTAGCAACAAGAAAAGTTAGTATTTATAATCAGTTACTGTATGGCAGACACTTGACATGCCTTGTAATTGTTGCAGCAAGAATCCTGTGGGCGCGGTATTATTTTCCTTGATTTACAGATTAGAAATGGAGCTTCTGAGAGAGTAAATGACTTGCCCAAGGTCAGGCAGATACTGTCTCTTGCCCCTTCAAAAGCTCTCACCACTTAATTGACCTGAAGGAGTATATAGGAGACCTACGACCCTGTCCCCGGATGGCAGGTGGGAAGAGGGGCCTGGAGGCCGACACACTTCCAGGATCTGCCCACATTTTCCTAGACTGCAACTCTTTTGAGACTGCATGTTCTGAAAGAACATTCCTCATTCGGTCCCATCGCAGCTCAGGTCACTAACTCACCTCAATTCTTTTCTCACTTGCCCTGTTGTGCCCCAGAGAGGGTGGGTCTTGCAGGATCTTAACCATTATAATTTTTCAACATTTGTTTGCTTTTATTTTATTTAACAAATGCTTATAGACCGCTTAATTAGTGCCAGGCCCTGCTGTCAGTGATTTACAAACCCATGACATAAGTAGCATCGTCAATAGTCAGTGCAAGGAAAAGGCAGTCCAGCACAGTGAGGGCCTGGGGAAAGTGATGCTCGCCCCAAAGAAAATTCTTGAAGGCATGGCCTGGGGTTCCACTTTCCACATCTGCCTGGGAAGAGACAAGGTTTCACGCTGCTTCCTGATGGCTGTTTGCAGGCCTTCTCCACCCCTCCCTCAGCGGTAAGTGGGTCAGGGCCCCCACAGACAGATGGCTGTCTCTGCTTTTCCTCCAGACTTCCCCCCAGTCTTCCACATCAAACTCAAGGACCAGGTGCTGCTGGAGGGGGAGGCAGCCACCCTGCTCTGCCTGCCAGCAGCCTGCCCTGCACCGCACATCTCCTGGATGAAAGGTAAGGAAACTGCCTCCCACAGAGAGGGAGGCCAGCAAGTGGCCCTGAGCCCAGGGGATGGGAGGAGCTAGGCCAGGGTGGGGGCTGAGCATGGTTGTGGGGATGTTGGAGTAGGGAGTGAGTGAGGGGGCCTGGACATGTGCTAGCTCACTCAGCAGCTCCTCCTGCTTCTCCCTGTCCCCAGACAAGAAGTCATTGAGGTCAGAGCCCTCAGTGATCATCGTGTCCTGCAAAGATGGGCGGCAGCTGCTCAGCATCCCTCGGGTGGGCAAGCGGCACGCCGGGCTCTATGAGTGCTCCGCCACCAACGTCCTGGGCAGCATCACCAGCTCCTGTACCGTGGCTGTGGCCCGTGAGCCTGGGGCAGGGCCCCAGGGGGGTAGTGAGGGGGTGGCGGGGCAGCGCTTGAGGGGCTCTTAGCTAGGGTGTAGGGGCTCACTGGGACTCTTCTTTCTCTTGCCAGGAGTCCCAGGAAAGCTAGCTCCTCCAGAGGTGCCCCAGACCTACCAGGACACGGCGCTGGTGCTGTGGAAGCCGGGAGACAGCCGGGCACCTTGCACGTATACCCTGGAGCGGCGAGTGGATGGTGAGGATGGGGCAGCCGGAGGGTAGGGGGAGCGGCAGGGGGAGTCTGGGAAGGCCAGTGCCCTCCCGGGCTCCACAGATAGCACTGTGGGAGCTGGCGTCACCCCTTCTGTGACCTCAGCCCCTCCCCCATACTGCCTATAGGGGAGTCTGTGTGGCACCCTGTGAGCTCAGGCATCCCCGACTGTTACTACAATGTGAGCCACCTGCCAGTTGGCATGACTGTGAGGTTCCGTGTGGCCTGTGCCAACCGTGCTGGGCAGGGGCCCTTCAGCAACCCTTCTGAGAAGGTCTTTGTCAGGGGCACTCAAGGTCAGTGCAATGGTGTGGGGTGGGGGAGGAAGGGGGCCCTGAGCATAGGGTTCTTGGGGAGCACCATGGCCTTGCCCCAAGGCACCGTGGTGATGATTTTCTTTGTCTCTTAGATTCTTCAGCTGTGCCATCTGTTGCCCACCAAGAGGCCCCTGTCACCTCAGGGCCAGCCAGGGCCCCGCCTCCTGACTCTCCTACCTCACTGGCCCCACCCCCAGCTCCTGCTGCCCCCACCCCCCCGTCAGTCACTGTCAGCCCCTCATCTCCCCCTACAGCCCCCAGCCAGGCCTTGTCCTCGCTCAAGGCTGTGGGTCCGCCACCCCAGACCCCTCCACGAAGACACAGGGGCCTGCAGGCTGCCCGGCAAGCAGAGCCCACCCCACCCAGTACCCAGGTCACCCCAAGTGAGCCCAAGTCTTTCGTCCTTGACACTGGGACCCCGACCCCAGCCTCCACTCCTCAAGGGGTTAAACCAGCGTCTTCCTCTACTCCTGTGTATGTGGTGACTTCCTTCGTGTCTGCACCACCAGCCCCTGAGCCCCCAGCCCCTGAGCCCCCTCCTGAGCCTACCAAGGTGACTGTGCGGAGTCTCAGCCCGGCCAAGGAGGTGGTCAGCTCCCCTGGGAGCAGTCCCCGAAGCTCTCCCAGGCCTGAGGGTACCACTCTTCGACAGGGCCCCCCTCAGAAACCCTACACTTTCCTGGAGGAGAAAGCCAGGCAAGCAGGGCTGGGGAAGGGAAGAGGACATAGGGGAGTGGGTCAAATGTCTGGAGCGCATGGCTTCGGAGAGAAGACCAGACTGTACTGGCTGGGGTGAGGGGAGGTGCTGAGACCTGGGTTATTAGCATCATTGAGTTTAAATGTGCCAGACTACACTGCGGGCTTTAGCCATGTGATCTCATCGAATCTTCGCAACTCTGAGAGACACTGCGCTGTTAGCATCACCCATTTCACAGGTGGCAAAACTGAGGTTAGAGAAGTTCTGGGATTTACCTAAGGTACAGAGCCAGTGAGTGGCAAAGCTGGGACTCGAAGCCTGGTTTCTAGGATTGAACTCTGGAGCCCACACCGGAACTGCTGCATTCTTGCCCCTAGGGGTCCCTGCTCTCCTCCGTTAGCCTTCACTGTGAAGTGTTCTCCTCCTCTCCTCTGAGCCTGTGGTGACCCTCCCCCCGACACACAGGGGCCGCTTTGGTGTTGTGCGAGCGTGCCGGGAGAACGCCACGGGGCGAACGTTCGTGGCCAAGATCGTGCCCTATGCTGCCGAGGGCAAGCGGCGGGTCCTGCAGGAGTACGAGGTGCTGCGGACCCTGCACCACGAGCGGATCATGTCCCTGCACGAGGCCTACATCACCCCTCGGTACCTCGTGCTCATTGCTGAGAGCTGCGGCAACCGGGAGCTCCTCTGTGGGCTCAGTGACAGGTAGCTGGGCATTCTGGGGGAGTAGGGAGGAAGAGGTAGGGGAGGCTGGGCCGGGTGTCATCTGCTCCACCCCTGCTCTCCCAGGTTCCGGTATTCTGAGGATGACGTGGCCACTTACGTGGCGCAGCTGCTACAAGGCCTGGACTACCTCCACGGCCGCCATGTGCTCCACCTAGACATCAAGCCAGACAACCTGCTGTTGGCCCCTGACAACGCCCTCAAGATCGTGGACTTCGGCAGTGCCCAGCCCTACAACCCCCAGGCCCTTCGGCCCCTTGGCCACCGCACGGGCACGCTGGAGTTCATGGGTGAGGGGACCAGCTGCCAGCCAGGGTGGGGACAGGGCACTGCCGGAGAGGCAGCAGCCAGGGCTCACCCCACTTCACTTACATATGTGCCACTTATTGAGTGATTACTGTATGCAAGCAATGAATGAAGTATGTGGATTTTTCTTCCAATTGATCTTTACAATAACCCTGGAGTGTGGCACAATATTAGCCCCCTTTTACAGATGAGGAAACTGAGGTGTACATCTGATGTTAAGGATTTGTGCAATCAGACAATTATAAATGCTAGAGACAGGATTCGCTAAAGCCAAAAAGACAGGAGAATCAATTATTATTTTATTTAAATAAGGAGAACCAGCTACATTGAGTAACCTGCTAAGTGCTTGACGTTCATGATCGCTCTTCCTTAGTGTGGTTCTACAGGCCACACTTTACAGACGAGGCTATGGAGAGCCAGGCAGGTTTAGTAAATTGCCCAGGGTTCCATAGCTAGAAGTGGCAGGTCTAGGATTAGAACCAGCCAGGCTGATTTTGAAGGCTTTTAATCTTGGTGTCAGCCACACTCTTTGTGAATGGGAGCCATACCTTGGAGCTAATCCAAGGGAGCTTGTCACCCTGCTTCTCAGCCCCTCTGGAGTTCTAGGGACCCCCTCCATTTTGTGCCCAGGCTAATTCCTCAGGTGTCCCATATGTCTCTTGGGGTATGCCACCACCTCTGTCCTGCCTACTGGGCTTCAGGGCCTGCCACTTTGGTCATTCCTATGGTCTGGTGACCTGGGCATTGTCCTGCTGCTCAAGCACCCAGGGACCTCCCCCGCCCCCACTTCCCTGCCACCAGGAAGCTGGGTCAGCTTGGCCTCTGTCTCCTGTCAGCTCCGGAGATGGTGAAGGGAGAACCCATCGGCTCTGCCACGGACATCTGGGGAGCGGGTGTGCTCACTTACATTATGTGAGTGTCCCCTACCCGCCACAGCCCTCTCTGCCCACACAGTGAGCTCCCGGACTCACCTTCTGCCAACACCCTCTCCCCCATGCCCCACCTCCTCTGTACACACATCACACCGCACACTCACACTCAGGTACAGAGCAGCATGGCCCTGAGCACTGTGCACCCGACACTAATGTCCTTCCGGGCCTGGGTGTTGGCCTCCAGTCTGCCTATGTCAGTCAAGCTATCTTCCCCAACAGGCTCAGTGGACGCTCCCCATTCTATGAGCCAGACCCCCAGGAAACGGAGGCTCGGATTGTGGGGGGCCGCTTTGATGCCTTCCAGCTGTACCCCAACACATCCCAGAGCGCCACCCTCTTCTTGCGAAAGGTCCTCTCAGTACATCCCTGGTGAGTGAGCCCCACACCTGCCATCTCCCAGTGTCACCTGCCCCCGGCCCGGCCTGTGCCAGAGATTCCCCAGCTCCTCCCCTGCTCTTAGGAAGAAGTCTGCTGCTTCTACTAAATGGTCATACTACCTACCATTTAAAGCCTGAGACAACCCCATGCAAGGCAGAATCACTGCCCCCATTCCAGAGATTGGGGAACTGAGCTCTTGAGCTGCCCAAGATCACACATGTAGGGGTGGATCCAGGATTGGGACATGGGTCTGCAGGAGGACAGAGCCCTGGCAACTCCCAGAGCCATCCTTCCAGGCTCATTATCCCTGGCTCTGCCTGGCAGGAGCCGGCCCTCCCTGCAGGACTGCTTGGCCCACCCATGGTTGCAGGACGCCTACCTGATGAAACTGCGCCGCCAGACGCTCACCTTCACCACCAACCGGCTCAAGGAGTTCCTGGGTGAGCAGAGGCGGCGCCGGGCTGAGGCCGCCACCCGCCACAAGGTGCTGCTGCGTTCCTACCCTGGCGGCCCCTAGAGGCACGGACCACAGCCAGGCCTCGGGCTTCAACTGGGGTTCCCACCAATGCCACGGGACATTCCAGGGCCCACGCTGAGCCAGGCGGGCCTGGGGCTTCGGTTACCACCAGCAGCAGCATCTGGCCGGGCTCTTACCTCATAGACCTGCAAGGACAGAGACCCCAGGGCCTTGACCTGATGCCACCCCAGGCCAAAGCCAGAGTGGGAGACCCATTGGCCAGGCTGGGCAGGGTGGGAACAGGCAGAGGGACAAGAGGGGAATGGGGAAGTGGAGAGGAAAAGAAGTCGAGGGACAGGAAGGAGGAGGCTCTAGGAAGGTTCTGGGTTGGGGATCAGTGCATCTCAGGGAGAACCAAGGAAGATGGGCATGGCTGGAGAGGAGGAAGAGGAAGGAACCCAGGGTGTCAGGGCAGTAGGCTGGGAGTCAGTATGGCAAAGCAGGGGCAGGACACAGATACAGTGGCAAGGGCCCAGGGCTGGGTCATGAGAGAAGGCAGCGAGGCGGTGGAGAAGAGAGGACTCAGGTGGAGGTGGGGTGGGCCAGCTGTCAGCATCCCTTAGAGGAGAAACATGGAGAGCCGGAGGCCAGCAGTCACTCAGCTCGCTGTATCCTCCTGTCCAGTGGATACAGCCCCGGGCGCTCTCTGTTGGCCCAAGGATGTCCCCAGCACCCCTCCATGGCCTTTGGCCTTCTTCCCATTCATATTTATTTATTTATTGACTTTTATGAAGTTTCCCCTTCCATCCGATCCCTACTGCCCATGTTGTCCTGACCATCCCTCCCAGCCATCCAGCTGTCTGTCTGTCTGTCACAAGGAAATAAAAATGGCAAGCAGCATAACCTGTGTGTCTGTTGGGAGGGATGGCTGGAGGGGAAGATTGCTGGGAAGGGTTGAGTCCGGGACAGGGGCATTTAGCCCTCTCTGGGCATTCCCCAACACACATTCCAGGATATACCAGCTAGCACTTTGGGTCCTTCCAACCCCCTCCTCTGACCCTCCTGGCCCCTCACCTCTCCTTATTCCTGGAGGGACGGGAGACTGTGGTCTGCTTCTCCCCTTGCAGTTTCTGGAATGCTGGCAGATCCACTGAACCCCTGCAACCAGGCTCTGGTAGCCGCCACCTCTTGTCACATGTTCCTTCATCACAATGTGGGGGATGCTGGGCTCTGAAATAGGCCAGCCCTCACCCCAATCCTGGCTCAGCCTCATTCACTCTGCCCAGAAGACAGGCAGGAGTTCTGGTCCTGACCCCTGGAGCAGAGTGGGTTTCATCCTGATGGTTGGCAAGAGTAGGTAGTGTGAGGAGCTGCAGAAGAAACCAGGACAAGGAGGTTAAGGTGGCTGGATCACCTGAGGTCAGGAGTTCAAGACCAGCCTGGCCAACATGGTGAAATCCCATCTCTACTAAAAATACAAAAATTAGTCAGTTGTGGTGGTGCATGCCTGTAGTCCCAACTACTCAGGAGGCTGAGGCAGGAGAATTGCTTGAACCTGGGAGGTGGAGGTTGCAATGAGCCAAGACTACACGAGTGCACTCCAGCCTGGGTGATAGAGCAAGACTCCATCTCAAAAAGAAACACTAGGACAGGCCCACGCCCCTCACCCTCCATGTCACAGCACAAATCAGAGCACATGGAGAGCACCAGATGGGAGTGCTCTAGTCTGCTGTGTCCAGCATTTTCCTAGGACTAAGGGACACACTAGCCTGGACCTTCTTGTCCGCATGGCAAGTTAGGAGGTCTGCTGGGTGCTAAAGCACCTTGATTCTAGCCACAACCTTGCAATGCCATAGAATGGTCACTGGGACCTAGGACTGAGCTGCCCTGCCCTGAGGTTGGGGATGAGGGGTTGGGGGGTTGGCGGGGACCCAGATCTCCTTGCCTCCAGAGGAAATGCTCCCCTCATCCCCACCTTCAAAATTCTGTTCTTGGCAAAGTAAAAGGAACAAAGCCTCTGACCAGGGTAGAGAGAGTTGACACCACTGTGTTGCTGACGGAGGATGAGGGCCCCTTGACTCCAGCTCAGACAACCCTTTTGCCCAGCCCAGCCCAGCCTCTCTAGCTTCTCAGGACCCCAGGGAAGAGGCAGTCCTCATCATCATAAAATAACAGGATGTTAAAGCCAGCTGGAAGGGACCAGAACAACGCCTTGCCTACCTGTCATTTTAGCGATGAAGATATACAGTTTGCCTGTGAGAATCTCCAATCCCCTACACACTGCAAGTGTTTTGTATAAAAATGAGGTGCCTGAACTCGTATCTTGATAAATGGTAAAATTTCTCTCCCGTCCCCCCTCTGATCTTGAGCTCCCTTCCCATCTCCATTGGAAATGGCATGTGAACTGCTTGTTCCAAACCCAGAGGAGCAAAGGTAATTTATGTCAGCAGAGCTATGTCAAAATTGCTCTGATCAAAAGGTGACAGTGCCCCCACACTAGGGCGGGTAGTTCCAATGAATGGAAGCAATGCTTCTGCCAGGTGCCCAGCCTGGGCAGATTGGCCTCCAGGCAAGCCCCAGAGGGGTTAACTGAACCCCTTCACCCCAGGTGGTCTGATGCCCCGATGCACCAATTTATGCCCCCAAAAAGGACTTGGGCAGACCTAGGGTTGGAGCCACTAGTGGTGCTAATCTCCAAGGACAGTGCAGTCTAAACAGCCCCTACCATGTGACATCGAGGGGAGTGAGTGGGGATAGGGATGGCATGGAGGGGCTGCTATTCTCAAAAAATCTTTCCCGTCCCCTCCGGGTTTATCTCAGTTTACCACCAGGGGGCACAGTGTGGAAGTGACAACCCTGGACTCCTGGGGTTGGGGATAGGGTAAGAGCAAGGAGCTTCTGGATTGGTCTTGACAGCCACGTGGCCCTGTTGCCATTAGCTGTAGGGGCCCTGAGGCCCAAGCCCGTTGCTACTCTGGCTTTATTCAGGGACACCCCCGAAACACTCAAACGCCTTACCAACAGGGTGTGTTGTCTGACTATCCAGAGCCCAACCTGAGTGAAAAACTGCCCCAGTAGGAAGCTGGATCTCTTGTCAGCTAGGGGCTGAATCTGGTCCTCCTGGGAGTGGGATGGATACCCCCTGCCCTGGGAGGGGACAGGGCAGCATCCAGCTGTCCAGTTGTCCAGGTGCTGACACGAGGTGCACCCCAGAGCCGCTCGGGTTTCCCCCCACGGGCCTAGCCCAGCGGCTGAGCCAGCATCCCAGGCATCCTCAGGCTAAATAAAGAGCCTGCTTGGGTCAGAGGGAGGGGGATGGGGTCCCGGGGGGCTTGGGGCAACCACACCAAACAAGGCAAGGAGGGGAGCGATGTATAAAACCGAGCCCAGGGCTGAGCACCTGCCTGCACCCCTACTGTGCCATCCAGAAGGGCTCTGTGCTGCCTGCAATCCAGCCAGGCGACTCAAGTCCCTAGGTCAATCCCTCCACGGTAAGTCCTATCCTCAGAGAAGCCGCAGACACTCCCATTCTTCCACCCTCTTGAATGTTCTGACCATGGAGGAAAAGGGCTGAAGGTGGGACCCTCTGTCTCAACCTGGACCCCCGTATTTGTCGCCCACTCTCCAGATGTCTAAAGCAGCTCCTGCCAAAAAGTCAGTGGCTGCGGCCCCACCTCCTGGATGTACCCTGGACATCAATGACCCACAGGTCCAGAGTGCGGCCATTCGCATCCAGGCCTCTTACCGAGGCCACAGGTAAGAGGGAACCCCGGAGCTCTGTGGAGGAAGAGAGCTGCAGAGAGCGCATTCTTGAATGGGCTTTGGGGAAGGGCTGAGGGGCTTCAGCAGCCTCTAGAACGACTGGTTTTAGGGGAGGGTCTTTACTGAGATGTGGAGGAGTGGCCGGCAGGAATGCATCATCCTATCAGGGCAGCAGTTCAGGAGCAGTCCTCTTCCCTACCAAGCCACACGTTTAGGGGTCTGGCGGGCCCAGGGGGCAGGCAGGAGATGGTGCATTCTCGGAAAGGGCTGCGGCCGGGCCTGTCTTGGGAGCTCTGGACCCTGACTCGGCCCGGGGGTAGGTCCCGGAAGGAGCTGCGCGAGAAGGGGCCGCCGCGGGTACTGGAGGCGCTGAAGGACGTGGTGCTGATTGAGGGCAGCGCGGCCAAGCTCACTTGCCGCATTTCGGCTTTCCCGGACCCATTCATCCGCTGGAGTAAGGACGGCAAGGAGCTACGTGACGGGCCCAAGTACCGCTACATCTTCGAGGACCCTGACGTGGTGGCACTGGTGGTGCGCGACGGCGAGCTGGCAGACCTAGGCCAGTACAGCATCAACGTCACCAACCCCTTCGGCCAGTGCTCCGACTCGGCGCGCATCCTCGTGGAAGGTACGCGCGCCCCGGGCGCAGCGCCAGGGCGCAGACCAGCCAGAGCCCGCAGCCCGGTCCAGCTGCGCGTTTACCTCTGGGCCTAGCTATAGGGTCCCTGCCAGCCCAGCGCCGGGCACGGCCTGGGCACATCGCCGCCGCCAGCCAAGTGCGTCCTTCCCTACCTCGGGATCCAGCCCCACCCGGGCTAAGCAGTCCTCTGTGGGCTTCCATCACACGGCTCCAGGTCCCCAAGGTCACACAGCAAGTCAGAGGCAGAGCCAGGGTTGGACACGGGTCTTCTGACTCCCAACTCTGGGCAATTTCCACTACCCGGAGCGGTCTCTGAGGCACCGCGAGATGTGTGAACATTCAGGGGCTTTCGCCCGCCTTATCTCTTGATCCTCTATTCGACCCCGAGAAGTAGGAGAGGTAGGGATAAGTCCCTTTAACAGCCAAGGAGATGAAACCAGAGAGGCTAATGATTTGCTCAACGTCACGCTGTGAGTTTAAAAGCATCTGTATTTAGTGCCGGGTATTAGCTGGGGAAGTGATGCCCTGCCTCATCTCAAGGTCCTTCACGGGGTTTCGCTCCCCTTTCCTTCCGCTAGTCCCGGCGAAGATTCAAAAGGGACCCGATAACACTAAGGCGCGCAAAGGCGCCACCGTGACGCTGACTGCGGAGATCCTGGGAGAGCCTGCGCCCGACGTGGGCTGGACCAAGGACGGGGAGGACATCGAGGAGGATGACAGGCGAGGGCTGGGACCTGCGGCATGGGCAGGGCCTGGGGCTGGAACTTGGGTGGGACTGAGCCCAGAAATCTGACGAGAGTGACGGGGGCGGGGACTGGGCGGCGAGGAACAGAGTTGGCTAAGGAGCCCGGCCTAGTGCGCCCTTGTACTGACCGCGGCTCCGCCCTCCTCCCCGCCACCCCTCCGCAGGGTGTTCTTCGAGATCGGCAGCACCACCACGACGCTGACCATTCGCCGGGCCACACCCCAGGACAGCGGCAAGTACGAGGTGTACGTGGAGAACAGCCTGGGCATGGACCAGAGCTTCGCTCGCGTGGACGTAGCCTGAACGACACCCCCGGACCTTCCGCCCTGGCGCCGAGCCTGGGGGTGGTGGGACCCACAGCCTTCCTCTAGCTTGCTTAATAAAGCGGCTCTCTGACCCTCCGCGTCTGTTCTGCTCTTCCACGTCGCCATTCCCTCTCCCCTGCACCCGCGCCCACACGTATTCCACACCCCCACGCCAAGGTCACAGCCTGCTGGAGTCACAGGAAAGTCTGGAGAGCGCCCAGCGCCGTGCTGCATTTCAGACAGTCAACCTGATACAGTTGCCCTCACCGTCCAAAGCGCCCTCACTTCCCAGCGGGACCGGGGGCTGGGCCCGGGACCTCGCCTTCTCTTTTGTGCGCCTCCAGCCCCAGCCCCTCGTGGCTGTTTGCCCCCGGCCCCGCCCCTTCCAGGGCTGGCCACACCCCCCTGCTGTCCTTAGTCCCGTTTTCCTCTGGGACCCAGTTTCTCACTTCGGCTGCTGCCCCGGTGCGCATTCCCGGACAGCTCTGGTCCCAGTCTTTAAGTTCCAGGCTGTGCTTCTCAGGCCCCACCCTTCTTCTCATTTAACCCCGCCCCTCGATACCTTGGCCACGCCCCCGGACTTCAGCACCGCTCTCCTCTCCCATTAAGTTTGAAAGCGGTGAAAAGTTCAGACTACAATTCCCGGCAGAACCTGCGAATGAGTTCTCGCGACTTGCGAGAAGACACGTGCGCGGAAGAAGCTTGCAGTAGCGGGCGGCAGAGCTGGAGTAAAGGGAGCTAGTGGTAAAGGGAGCTGGTGGAGGGGTGGCGGAAGGGGTAAGGGGCGGGGGACAGCCTCTAGACAGAGGGTGGGCTCCGAGGTCCTGGCTGGCCGTGGGTGCGCCCGCGCCTGTGTTGGTCCCACAATCCCTGGCCATGAGAGGCCAGGGTTTATTGGACAGAGTCAGTTGTGGGGTTCAGAGGGTCAGCAATCAAGCAGTCCTCCGAATCCAGAGATTTAGACCCAGCCAGTCATCCGTATTAGGACTGGAGGGGGGTCAATAGGTTCAGTGTTTGAAATGCCAAGGAAACCTGTCTTTTGATTTGGGGTTCAATATATAGAGGTTAGTTTTAGGATTCATGTTCAACATATAGAGGATTTTTCCTGGGATTAGGGGTTCGCCAAATTCAGATCAGTGTTAGTTCAGTACTTGGGGGTTACGTTCAGGATTTAAATTAAATATCTGAGGCCCACTCGGGATTTGCTGTTCAATATTCAGGGTTCACTACTGGGATTCAGGGCTTAATATCTAGAATGAAGACACAACACTTTGGGAATCAGTGAGTTTGAGGCTTCAGTATTTTGAGGTTTGGGTCTGAGAAGGGGGTCTCTGCCAGGTTTCTGAATTTGCAGAATTTGTTCATGGCCAGAGGGAAGTCTTTTAGAGATCAAATTGTGGGGCGTGAATTTCAGAATTTGGGAGGAATCACTGTGAGGTTTGAAGGCCGACTGGAATCTGGGTTGGGATTTGAGATGTGTGGGATTTGTGAGGTTCTGTCCAGACAGGGACTATATTGAGCTTTGGGTTTACATCTTGGGGGAGGGCTAAGTGCTGCTATTTGGGGTTTGGGGTTTGGTTGGGGTGTGAGATCTGAGCCTGATTTCTCCGCTGGGATTTGAGATGTGTGGGATTTGTGAGGTGTTGGGTCCAGGCAGAGACTATATTGAGCTTTGGGTTTACATCTTGGGAGAGGGTTAAGTGTTGCTATTTGGGTTTTGGGGCTTGGTTGGGGTATGAGATCTGAGCTTGATTTCTCTGTTGGGATTTGAAGTTTAGGTAGCAGTCACCATCATGCTCAAAGCGGTGATCCTGATTGGAGGCCCTCAAAAGGGTGAGGTGCCAGGGGAATGGGGGGAGGAGGTTGGGCTGGTGTGGTAGGCAGAATGGGGGCAGAGGAAGGCAGGAAGCCAAAACGTTCTCTCTCCTCTCCCAGGAACTCGCTTCAGACCTTTGTCTTTTGAGGTGCCCAAACCACTGTTTCCTGTGGCAGGGGTCCCTATGATCCAACATCATATTGAAGCCTGTGCCCAGGTAACCTCAGGGGCTCCCCTCTCTCCCCTCACTTCCTGCTCATCTTCATGCTATGTTTCCCCCTTTCCCAACCATAATCTCTTCCCACCAGGCATAACTCCAAGGACCATCATTCACAGATGACAATGTGAATGGCGCCCCCTCAAGTTATGCTGTGCAGCTGCCCTGCTGTCTTCCCCTAATCTAGTTTCTCATCTGGCCTCTTCCTGCTCAGATTTCACTCCTATTTTTAAAGTATGGAATGTGAGATCAGGCAAGGATCTTGGAGACAATGTAAAGCCGTAGCATGGAGACTCTTAATGATAACCAGGCACAAATTCATATCCTTGATCACCGTGATGCTCATTTCTTTATTGCTTTTCGTATTGAGACAGGCAAGGTTTTGGTTTGAATTCAGTCTCTGCCTGCTGTGAGGCCTGCAACAAATAACACACCCTCTCTGACACTCAGTTTCCTTATGTGTAAAATGGGGGAGATTAGACCTACTTTGTTGGGTGGTGAAGCTTAGAAATGACATTTGTAAAATGCCTAGTACAACACAGACCCTTGATACATGGTACCCTTACCTCATGCTGATCTCAAGCTTAGGCTGACAGATAATAAAAATGAGGGCGGGGGGCGGGGAATGGATTAATGCAGCTTGGTAGGCAAAGTCTTTCTTAGAGTGAGTCCCAGTTCTGGTTGGTGGGGGTAATAATAATTGATTGAAAGATCAGGCCTGGCATGGTAGCTCATGTCTGTAATCCCAACACTTTTTGAGGCCAAGTTGGGAGGATCGCTTGAGGCCAGGAGTTCTAGCCTAGCCTTGGCAACATCAAGAGACCCCTTCTCTACAAAAAGTTTAAAAATTAGCTAGATGTGGTGGCCTGGCTGTAGTCATAGCTGCTCTAGAGGCTGAGGCAGGTGGTGACATGGCTGTAGTCCTCGAAACTCGAGAGGCTGAGGTGGGAGGATCGCTTGAGCCCAGGAGGTGGAGGCTGTAGTGAGCCAAAATCATGCCACTGCACTCCAGCCTGGGCAACAGAGCGAGACCTTTTTTCATAAAAACAAAACAAAAAAAGATCAGGCCTCCGACTTCCTCCAACTTCCTCATTGTCCAGAGGAGAAAATAGCCCAGAGTGGTGAGTGCCCTGGGACCCCACAGCTGAGAGTAAAACTGGTTTCTGGACTTTGGGCCAGCCCTAAGGATTTCCCCAACATCACCTCCTGTTAGACATTCTTCCTCCCAGCCTTTCCCTTTTCCTCAGGTCCCTGGGATGCAGGAGATTCTGCTCATTGGCTTCTACCAACCTGATGAGCCCCTCACCCAGTTCCTAGAAGCCGCCCAGCAGGAGTTTAACCTTCCAGTCAGGTGTTTGTGCACACACTCATATATGGGGGTGGGGAGGATGCCCTAGGCCTCTGAATTCTTGGGAGTGGGTTGAGTCAGCATTTGCCAGAGTTCATCCTCACCTAGTAGAAGGATTCTTATTTGGACATCACTGAATCCCTGAATATATAGAGTTTCTCTGTGGGCCTTGGGCAGGAGTACTCCTGGGAGCAGGCGGTGGGGGTCAGGTGCCCTGGCTCATGGTGTCTGTTTCCTAAGATCCACTGAGCTGGCTCTTGGGTCCCTGGGGACAGGTACCTGCAGGAATTTGCCCCCCTAGGCACAGGGGGTGGTCTCTACCATTTTCGAGACCAGATCCTGGCTGGGAGCCCCGAGGCATTCTTCGTGCTTAATGCTGATGTCTGCTCTGACTTCCCCTTGAGTGCTATGTTGGAAGCCCACCGACGCCAGTGTCACCCTTTCTTACTCCTTGGCACTACGGTGAGGGGGTCAGGAGGACTGGAGGGTGTAGAGGAGGTGACCCCAAGAGCTTCCTGGAATTCAGGGTGTTGGGGAGGCAGGGGCACCCTGGGCGTTGGTGTGGGAGCTGGTGTCAAGAGGGAGAGGCGCTGCTCTGGCAGGCATGGAGGTGTTAGTGGAGACCCCGAGCCCTCTGGCTGTTTAGAAGTAGGGAGTGGGAGGGCAGCTGTCAGTTTCCACCCTTGCTGAAGGCCTGTCAGTGGCAGAGCTGCATGCCAGGTGCTGTAGGGGAGGGAAAGAAAGGAAAAACAGAGGTGGCTGCCCTGGAGCAGGCAGGTCACTATCTCGGGTGTGTCTGTCTTTCAGGCTAACAGGACACAGTCCCTCAACTACGGCTGCATCGTTGAGAATCCACAGACACATGAGGTGAGAGCGGAGAGGGGGCTGGGTGGGCGCCTACTCTGTGTCATCATCCCCTCTACCTCAGGCCTCTAGAGAATGCTGGCACAGTATGGGGTGGGCCCTAGTCTTGTCAGACAGGTGAGACGCTCCCGATTAATCATCTTACATCCCTTTAAGAGAGATTGACCAGGGGGAGGGGGGAATGGTTAATTTTCCTGCAGGTGGTGCTGTAATAAATGTATGCACAGTGCATAATGGGAACACCAAGGCAGGGCCCAGCCCAGCCTTGCCAGGGTAGGAGTAGGGAGGGCTTCCTGCAGGAAGCAAGGTCTGAGCGGAGTCCCATTTGTCTACATGACAGAGGCAGGAAGGTATTACAGGCAGAGGGAATGGCAGGTGTAAAGGCCTGGAGGTAGGAAATAACATACCGGAGGCAGGAACATGATAGGCTAGGTAGCAGGGCTCTCTCCTGGTTTGTGAAACTCCCTTCTCCTACTCCTCTTGACTTTCACATAGCCCTCCCTCCTTTATTTATTTGTTTATTTTTTGAGACAGGGTCTCACTTTGTCTTCCAGGCTGGAGTGCATGATCTTGGTGCGATCTTGGCTCGATCTTGGCTCACTGCATCCTCGACCTCCCAAGTTTAAGCCATTCTCCCACTTCAGCCCCTCAAGTAGCTGGGACTATAGGTGTGAGCCACCACGCCCAGCTAAATTTTTTTAGCCTGTTGCCCAGGCTGGAGTGCAGTGGTGTGACCTCGGCTCACTGAAGTCTCTGCCTCCTGGGTTCAAGCCATTCTCCTGCCTCAGCCTCCTGAGTAGCTGGGATTCAGGCATGTGCCACCATGCCTGGCTAATTTTTGTATTTTTAGTAGAGTCAGGGTTTCGTCACATTGCCCAGACTGGTCTCGAACTCCTGCGCTCAAGTGATGCACCCACTTCAGCCTCCCAAAGTGCTAGGATTATAGGCATGAGCCACCACCATACCTGGTCTCACATACCCCTTTTATTTGTTCGTGCTTTAATATAAAACATACATATAAACACTCACACACACATGCATGTACACACATACACATAGATAGTTTTGTGCTAAGCACCAGGTAGGTGTGAGAGAAACAGAGCCAAATGGGTGCAGTCCCTGCCTCATGGGCACCATTGGTCTAATAGGAGTGACAGAATCAAAAGCCAACCTTTGCAAATGATACAATGCCAAGGGTGAGGCGTGGCCAGAGTTCAGGAGTGCCCAGGCATGAATAGCTAACTCTGGGGCCAGCAAGAGAGGACGCACAGAGAGAGTGACCATGTCAACTGGGTTTGGAAAGGTGGGCTTTCCAGATGAAGAGATGAGAAAGGCCATTCCAGGCACAGGCATGCAGTCGGGTGGAAACGCGTCTGAGAGGTAGGCGGTGGGGAGGATCAGGCAGGGAAAGCCATGGACTTTGGACTTATCTGAAGGTGAATCAGGTGAAGGGCAGTCATCTCAGGGTTTAAAGCCAGGCAGCAGTAGGATGCGGACACGCACTGCATTTTAGCCAGGCCACCCTGGCAGCCAGGGAGGAGAGGCAGGAAGGGCCTGGAAATCAGAGGGTCTTAGGGGACTGTGGCAGTAGTCCCTTCTTCTACTGAAGCCAGCCTGCTCTGTTCACAGGTATTGCACTATGTGGAGAAACCCAGCACATTTATCAGTGACATCATCAACTGCGGCATCTACCTCTTTTCTCCTGAAGCCCTGAAGCCTCTTCGGGATGTCTTCCAGCGTAATCAGCAGGATGGGCAATTGTGAGGCAGGCCCCATAGCCCTGTGACCCCAAGTACCCCCAGTCACGGACCCCAACACATACCAGTCTCTGCAGGCTCCATCTCAACTTGCTCACCTTCCTCCTCCCCTTTCCCTTCTCCACTTGCCATCTCCAGCAGAGCCTCCTGAGTCCCTCCCCTTCTAACCTCATTCTGTCCCTCTTCCTTATCCATCCCAGTTCCTCCTCTATCACTGCCTGCCCACTCCCCTTCTGGTCCATTTCTGCCAAGCCCTGAGTGTCCCAGAGATGTCTTTCAGAACAGACGGCAACACACAGTTGGGCGCACACACGCTCGGGTGCAGACGTGTGCACGTGCACACACAGACAGACATGCACACTCTCAGGCTGAGGCTCCTCTTGGAACAGAGCACCTAGAGCCCTGCTCGCCAGTCCCAGGGTCTTCCCTCCTAGGGCTAGAAGCTGTTCCCTTCTAGGGATCCTTGCCTTACCCCCACATCGCCCCATGTAAGGCTTCCTCCCCTCATAGCCATTTCTCACTCCCACCCGTGTCTCTGCTTCCCTCTCCATCTCTCCTGGCCTCTCTGTCTCTGTCTCTGCTGAGCTGGCATCTCTACCATCTCTCTCTCCCTCTCTTTCTGTGACTGTCTCTGCCCTCACCAGCTGCCTTGCTCTGGGGTGAGTCTGTCTGTGTTTCATTCCATCCAATGAGTGGGAGGGTAACTTGGAGGGGGTAAAGGGCTGAATGGGGACGAGAATGTGAAAATGGGGGGAACTCCTTCTGGAAATGGGGCAGGGATGGGAAGCAGGCCTCTGCCTGGGGCTCCCTTGTGATAGCACCCACCCGAGCTGGGGCTGGCTGGGAGAGTTTCCTGGGATGAGAGCAGCCCTTTGGAGAGGACCGGACCAGACCTGGAGAGAGGGGCTTAGAGAGGTGGTGGGAATCCCTCCCACTCCTGTCCCCGGGAGACTGTGTTAGCCCCACAGCCGGGGCTCAGCCGGGGGACTGATGTCAGCATTCTTCCTCTCTGCCAGGGAGGACTCACCAGGCTTGTGGCCAGGGGCAGGTACCATCCGCCTAGAGCAGGATGTGTTTTCAGCCCTGGCAGGGCAGGGCCAGATATACGTGCATCTCACTGATGGTATCTGGAGCCAGATCAAGTCCGCCGGGTATGGAAGGCTGGGTCCCCTGGAGATTGAAACTTTGGGGTGGTGGGCACAGGCCCTGCTGACCCCTGAGCCCCTGCCCCCCTTGTGGCCCCCAGTTCAGCCCTCTACGCCTCCCGCCTCTACCTGAGCCGATACCAGGATACTCACCCAGAACGGCTGGCCAAGCACACCCCAGGGGGCCCACGGATCCGAGGTACCCAACCTGCCCCAATTCCTAACCTTTGGCTTCCACCCCAGCCCCTCTGCCCTCTGAACCAGGTTTCTTGACCTCGAGTCCAGAGTTGAAGCCTCAATCCCTGCCCCTCCCTGATCCAAATTCGGTTTGGGATATTTGCCCCCAGGGCCTCTCTTCTGCTTCTAGGGAATGTCTACATCCACCCGACTGCCAAGGTGGCCCCCTCGGCTGTGGTGAGTGCTGGGCCCAGCCCCAGGGAGGGGAGGGTGGTGGTCGGATGGATGGAGGGTGCCCACACTGCCTGAGTTCTGGGTGCTGGTTTCTCCACTGTCACAGCCTGTTGTGTGGCCTCGAGCAGGTCGCTTCTGCCTTATCTGTTCTAGAAGGGAGTTGGATTTGGGGATCCTCCAAGTCCCTCCAGGGCTTATGGTGTGTGCTTCTCTCCACAGCTGGGCCCCAACGTCTCCATCGGGAAGGGGGTGACCGTGGGTGAGGGTGTGCGGCTCCGGGAGAGCATTGTCCTCCATGGAGCCACGTTACAGGTAGGCACCAGCAGACACAGCCGCATGTGACACCCCAAGAGCCTGCGGGGAGGGCCCAGGTATCCCCCCAAGAACAGAGAAGGGTGAACGCCATGGGGTCTGCATCTGGCCCCACCTCACACCTTCCGGTTCCTGCTGCCTCCTACCCCTTCCCCTTACTTTTCACCCTCCTCTTTGGCAGGAGCACACGTGTGTTCTGCATAGCATTGTGGGCTGGGGGAGCACCGTGGGACGCTGGGCCCGCGTGGAGGGTACCCCCAATGACCCCAACCCCAATGATCCCCGAGCCCGCATGGACAGTGAGAGCCTCTTCAAGGATGGGAAGTTGCTGCCTGCCATCACCATCCTGGGTATGGCTTCCTGGGGGCCAGGGCTGGGGGAACCCCACAGCTGATGGCCAGTGACTCTGGGGAGCATTCATTCCTCTTGTGTGCACGCGTGTTTCTTCTTTGAGCAAACAGTTACCAGGGGCCTGCTGTGTGCCAGGCCCTGTGTGAGTCACCAGGGGCATGAGGCCAGGGGCACAGATGGGCAGGAGGGGTCCCTCCCTGCTGGCAGTGGCCCCCAGCTCCCTGCTCCTGTCTCCCCTCCCATGACCTCCCCTGATGCCCTCATCCACGCCGCAGGCTGCCGAGTCCGGATCCCTGCCGAGGTGCTCATCCTGAACTCGATTGTTCTGCCACACAAGGAGCTGAGCCGAAGCTTCACCAACCAGATCATCCTCTGAGTGGGGCTGCCAGAAGGCCTCCAGCTCTTACCCGCTCCCCTTGAGGCTGCCTCCTGCTTGGCCAGCCTCTGTCTAGAAAGGACCAGAGAAAGCCAGGCAGGATCGTCACACGCCGGGGAGCAATGTGGGTGGCCTGGGGACTCCTGGGCTTTCTCCCTCCCGACTCCCTAATAAACCCCATGAACCTTGGAGCCAGCACGGACTCTACTTATGTCTGGGCTGGGGGTGGGGGCGGAAGCAGGGCAGCTGAGTCAGGCCCCCCCACATTAGCATTTAAATTGGAGTCGTTGCTGCGGGCTCATGAATAATGAATCTGGAGCCCTGGTAAATCTCCCCCTCCCACTGCCTCAGCCTCGTGCGCTGCTCGGGAGGAAGGCCCTCAAGGCTCCCCAGCCTGCCTGGCCCCCGCCTTTGCCCCTGCCTTCCTGCCTCCCTGTTCCTCCCCACGGAGCCTGGCTCAGGCCCCCATGTGCAAGGATTCCGAAGGGAAGGGTGAAGGATTTCGGTTGGGCAGTGGGCACAGGAACTGGGGCCACAGGCCCAGAGGCTGATCCCGACAACCCGCTCTGCTCAATTCCTGCCGAGCCCAGCCCTGGCCGGTTTTCCGCTTTGCCAGCTCCATCTGCTCCCAGCTTGGCTTTTGGCAGGGTGGGGGTTTCGCCTCTACGCGAGGCCTCATGTCTCTGTCTTCCACTCCCCTGGCAGGCTGGGTGGGCCTGAGCTGGTGCCATTCTCTTCGAAGCACAGTGGGAGGCACCCTGTTCTGGGAAGGCCCTCACCACCTCCTGTCCTCCTGGCCCTGCCCTTTGGGAGGCCTCAGCCCTCCTCTCCCAGCCATCTCTCATGTTTGCCCATGACCCCCATGTGCCCCTCTCGGTGCCCCCCTTCCCCAGCTGTGGGTGCAGAGCTGTGTTGCCAGATGAGCTGGTAATGATCGTAATCTGCTAATTGAGAGGAATCTAATTACCCGAAGAGAATGGGGGGTGCAGGGCGTGGGTGGGAGAAAGGAGGGGGTCCTGGCAGTAGGCAGGGGTGGCAGGCGGCAGGGTGCCGGGGCCTTGTTATCAGCACCAGGCTCCGGGACAGAGCCCAGGGTTTCATAGCTTCGTAGCCCAGCAGTTAGGAAGCTGCACTTTCTCAGGAGCTGGACTGAGGGTGACTTGGGGATTGGGCTAGATATGACCTCCCAGGTCCCTCAGGTCCCGTGGGCTCTGCGCCAGTGTGTGGGGAATAATCTACATGGTGTAGCAGTCCTGACCTATAAGCTGTCCCTAGTTCCTCAGTTCCTCCTGTCCCGGCCTCCAGCCCAGACCTTCATTATCTCTCCTCATGGGAGTGGGAGGGGCTGCAGGTCCCCACTCTGGGCTGGGGTCATCACCCCAAGGAAGGGGTTGGGAGAGGGCGGGCCCTAGGACCAGGAGCTAGGTCCCTTCCCTTTCCTCCCCCCAAGTCCTGACCCTTCTGTTCTGAGTGGTTGGCAGAGGCCATGGCAGCTCTATCATAAATATGATAATTTAATTATTTTCTCAGCAAAACACCGTGAAATCCAATAAGTCTGTGTCAGACCCTGGCCCCCGGGATCCTCCTCCTAGACCCAGTTGGGGGGGGACACGGTGGGGAGAGGCACTGGAAGGGGAAAGGGTCAGTGTTTGAAGGGGGGTGTCGCTAGTGAAGCTGAGGTCTTTGTAACATGCCCCCCAGGTTGAAGCAGTCACTGTGGTTGGGGGGCGTCTAAGAAGGACATGCGCCCCCACTCCTCCCCATCCCACTTCTGTGCTGGGAGGGGCCTACAGTCCCATCCATCTCTGAGAGACCCAAGATGGAGCACCTGCCCCTGGACGGGGTGCAGGGAGCCTCCTTGTCCACCGCTGCTGGGACCCTGTGCCCAGCCGTCACTGGCTGTGTAGCAGTAGGAGGGCACTGGCCCGGGGAGGGTCTGGGAAGGGAGAAGCAAGAGGGAACTGGGGTGGGAAGTGGGGGATGAGCGGGGGAGGGATGCGGGGGAGGGGTGCGCTCCTGCCATTAGTGCTTTTTTCAGTTTCCATAAAAAGATTATTCTGTAAAATCAGCGAGGGGGAGCAAACTGGGGGCCGGGGAGGGGGGTGGGTCCCTGGCACCAAGCTGGATGGGGCGACAGGAGAGGAGAGCCGGGGACAGGGACAGAGTGTGGAGAGAAATTTGGATGGGCTTCAGGAGCAAGCCAAGGGGGAAAGGCTGAGCCAAGAACACAGACTTGGGGGAGGCTGGCCAGGACAGGGTGGGGTGGGGGCAGAGCCCTCATCTCCCTCCCGTCCCCTCAGCCAAGCTGCTGGGGGACCCAGTCCCACCTCCATCTCAATCCCCTCCCCCTGGCACTTAGCAGCCATTATCGGGGGAGCAGATTGCAGCCCCCTCCCCCTCTCCGGGAAGCAGGCACAGCTGGGGCCCCGCCACATCTGCTGCATCCGCACGGAGCACAGCTGGGTGTTCCCAGAGCTGCACTCCCCAAAACACAAAGGGGGGAAAGGGGTGGGCGGGGGCCAAGGAGAACCCAAACCCCTGAGACAGACACACTGACACCTCTGCCAACAGACACATACTCCTTGAGGCGAAGCTACACCCACCGACACACGCTCCCTTGTGTGCAGAGACAGGAGAACTGGCAAACATGCAATTACCCGGCCCCACCCGCCACCCCCGCTCCCCTCCCCCAGCCCTTCCTGCTCCCCTTCCTTCCCCAAGGCTCCCCTCTGCCGCCATGGCCACCTCTGAACTGCCCTGGGCTCTGGTCTGGAGGGAGTGGGGGGCCTCACCCACCCCAAGTACATCCTGGGAGGCTCAGAGAGCAGGAGGGCGGGGGGTGGTGAGGGGTGTTAAGAGTTTGAGGCATGATCCCTAGGAAGCCATCTGCCCTCCTTCCAAGCCCACACCCCTCCCCATGAAGAAGCCCCCTCTGAAACTGATCTTTGCCACAGCCTGGGCACTACAAGGTTTCGGTGCCAGCACTGATCGCTGCAGCACCCTTGTGCTCCACTGGCCACCTCAAGGGGGTGCTGTGTGTTCTCAGTCTAGCCTTCAGCTCAGCTGCTAGGGTTGGCCCCTGCCACTGCCCTCACCCCAAAATCCCCCCCATTCTCAACCCTTGGTAGTGCGTCTCTCTGCTGCCCCCGACATGCATGGGGTGTAGTGGAGGAGGGGCTCCGTCAGTGGCAGAAAGGTCCCCCTCTCCCAAAACAGGAGAGAAGGATCAGGAATTCCTTCTCTCCTCTCCCCGTCGATGACTGCCTCTTGGCCCCTGATGAAACCCTGCCACCTTCACAGCCCTCACTTTTCCCACTTATCTCCTTGGCCCTAGTGTCTTGCCCTCAACCTTCTCCTCCCTGCCCCCCCATCCCACGCCGCTCCCCACATTCCCCTCTGAGCTCTAATCCCTCCTGCTGCTGTGCCGCCTTATCTGCTCCCAGCAGCTTTCACTGCTGCAAAGCCCTCTCTCCCTCCTTCCTGGATCTTCTCCCCTCCTTCCTTGGCTCTCTCCGCTCTCTGACCAGCACCCCCTCCCGGCCAGCCTGTCTCTGCCACTCAGGCCCCCGCTGTGGCTACTGGCTGACACCACCTCTCTACCCCATGCCCTTTGCCCTCCACAGCCTCAGCTCTGAGGCTGTCAGCTGCACACCCACTCCCACGATGGCTGTGTCCATACCAGCCCTCCCCTGCAGGCCCCACGGACTTTGTTAGTTTCTGGCCAGCCAGGATTTTTCATCTTCCTGCCCTCCCTTTCCTGGTGTCTTCCCCACTTCCTCCTGATGCCCCCATCTGGTCTTGGACCTGGTGTCCTTATAGTCCCAGGGACCCGTTGCCTCGGCTTGGGAGTACCTGAAAGGAGATGGGAAGTGTTGGTATGAGACTCGGGAGAAGGTGCTGGGCTGGGCTGGCCCTAGGAAGATGGGGTGGGGGTGCAGGGAGTACTGGCGGACAGTGGGGGCAGGGCCTGGTGGCGGGACGCTAACCCTCTTCAGTCGCCTCAGATCACGTTCGGGCCTCCCCACCCCCCTTCGCTGGGACTCTCATTAACCGCTTCTCCTGCCTCGTCCACGGCATAAATAACCCAGATAAATCAGCCACCGTCCGCCCCCCGCCCCTCGGCCCCCGCACAGCCCGTTTGTCACTGCTGTGTGCTCACCAGCCAGGCCTGGCCCAGCCCCGGCCCCAGCCCCCCATTCCTGGTCCCTTCCCGCCCACATCTGTCCCACACTGGCTCACCACTTGGTCCGCACCAGGGCCAGGTGTCTGGGCTGGGGAGGGTGTCCTCTGCGCACAGGGGGAGGCTGGGCACCTTTAGGAGAATGCTGTCTAGGAATTCGGGGGGTCATAGCATTTATGAATGGGGCCAGCCAGGCAAGGAATCTGGGTATCAGTTTGGGGGTTCCTGTGCTTTGAGAAAGCGCCCTTGGAACCCCCCAAGTTGGATCCTGGGAGGTTTCTGGGTCTGCCTTTGGGGCATTTTGCCCAAACAAAATCTCCATGCTTCCTCCCAGGAACCTTGAGCCAGAAACCCAGTGCTCTCCCTGTCTCTCTCCCGCTCTGCACGCGCCCCCCACCTGGCCCCGTTACCAAACCTCATCCCAGTCCAACTACCACTCATTCTCACTGTCAGGAAGCTCATCCCCTGGGGGGCAGAGGTGGGTGAACTGGACTGGGAATAAATCTGAGGAATGGGGACAACCGGAGAGCAGAGGAACCTGGGATGAGGCTTCACATTCTGACCCCGCAACACCCAGCTCCCCCGCACTCGCAGTCCAGGGTCCCTAACAGCCCCGCCCCCTTTGCTCACACCCAGCTAAGGGCCTGGCCAGCCACACTTGTCCCTGATGCCTCACTGCAAGGGGCAGCTGGTCCCCCGGGAGTGGGTGGGGGAAGCAGGGAGGGGTGGGGGAGCTTGGGCGCAGGGCTGGGGTGGGGGTGGGGAAGAAGCTGGGCCGGGCCCCAGGGACCAGCTGGGCAATGAGCCGGGGAAGCAGCCGGGAGGCTAAATGAGGGAGATTATCACCCAACTGCAGCCGGGCAGAGAGGGAGGCAGGCAGGGAAGCGGGGAGAGGGAGGAGAGAGGGGACGGGGCCAGAGGCGAAGGGGGTATAGAGAGACAGGGAGGGGGCCAGAGGGCCTGGTAAGAAGTAAAGGGAAAGGTCAAGAGATGAGCTGGAAGGATGGGGGCACTCCCCCAGAACATCACCAGATTCCTGGCGATCTGGGAGACTGGAGCTGGGGGCTTGGGGACAATTGGAGACAGCTGGCTGTGGGGCAGTGGTGGGGGTGTGCATGCAGCTAATTGCTGCTCCACTTCCTGGCAGCCTGGAGCTCCCCTCACAGCACCCCCCACATGCCCCTTATACCCAGTTACCACCCGATTTATTTCCTTATAGAGGTTGAAGGCGTCCTGCCATCCCTCAGGAGGAAGGAGGGTGTGATTTGTCTCATGGTGGAGGCCAGTATGTTGTCGGAGAAGTGTGACCCCAGGATCTCAATGGATGGTGGGGGAATTCAGAGACACGTATGCACTTCCGGGTAGTAACGAGTGCTGGGGAGAGTTTGGGGGGCAGTTCCCCGCTTTCTTGGCAGGGCCCCAGACTGAAGTAACCTTAAAAAGCAATTAAGTCACCTTTAAAAAAAAAACAGTAAAGAAAAATCAATATTAGGAGAAAGGGGAAGAGAGAGAAGGATGGGGAGGAACAGTGCGGGGGAGCTCTGGAAAGGTCTGGAAGTCTACCAGAAAGGGGAGAGCATAGGATGGGGCTACCTGGGCATGGGACAGAGAGAGGGGGCTGTCTGTGGTCACTTGTCCACTTTCAGTGCTAACTTAGCGGCTTCGTCCAATGCCAATCCCACTTTCCCTTCTGGGACACTATGTCCCAGCCAGATGCAGCACCCTGCCCCAGGGGTCTTATCTTCCCAGCTTGGGGAACCAGCTGACCCAGACTCATCGGAGGCTTGTGGGGAAGCCCAGCTGTGGGGTCCCTGGGGAAGCCACTTTGCCTAAAGGCTAGGGACAACCTAGGCAGGGCACCGTGCGTGGCCAGGGCTGGGTGTGTGGGCAGGCTCCATGCTGGTGATGGGGCCTGACCTGGCCTTGCAGCCAGGGTGGGCAAAGTGGCTCCTGGCCGCCAAGGGAGCCATCCCTGGACCCCTCCCCCTGGGGCCAGGCAGAGGCTGCAGGGCCAGGCCTGACGCAGGGGGCGGGGTGGCCGTTGGGCCGCGGGTGGACCTCGGGCTCTAATCCCCAGCAGCTGCCGTTTCCCTCAGATCGATTCCCTTCTCACTTTTTTTTCAGCTGCTGGTTCCGCGGCTTGGATCGATGGAGCCACCTCCCCCCGCCCGTCCATGCTTCCTCTCCCTGCTGCTCATTAGCGCCCGGATTAATCAGCCCCCCTTTCCTCCCCTGTGAGGGCACATGCTCTCACATGGGGACCCAGAGCACAAGCACTGATTCTTGCCACCCCCACCCTGGGGGCACGGATGCATCCCCTACTGGCCGGTCAACTGAGGCTCCCACCCCCGCCTATGATGATGGCCCACATGGCTGTTCCCCTCCACAAGAGCACAGCAGACCCGTTAGGGCTCTCCTGCCCCACTCTGCCAGGCACCCCTCAAACCCGTTTACTTAGGAGAGCATTTGCTCCCATTGACACCCAGCACATCTTCCTGCTCCCTTCCATGCCCCCCCCGGGGCTCTTCCTCTCCCTTCATTGCATGCCCTGTCCCCCTACATATAGAGCACCCCCAAAACATACCTCCCCTTTGCTCCCTGGCTTGCTTACCCAACACCCCTCCCCTGAAGCCTGATTGTGGCAAGCGATTTGGGGAACATTTGGGGAAGCAAAGTGGCCACAGATATGCAAGCTGGCCAGGGTTCTCTCTGTCCCAGACATATAAATGACTGAGATTGGGGTTGGGGGCAAAATGAGGGTGAGGGTAGCCAGCTTCCCAGAAGGGGCAGGGGCTGGTGGGTGTTGAAATCAGGAGCAAAGCTCCAGGGAAGCTGAGAATCTTGGAGTCACAGTTGTCCCCTGGTCTGTCTAGCCTGCCCTCCTCTGCCCCCCTCCCCTCCCTCATTCAAACAAGTGGCTCTCTCAAGGAGTTTGTGGAAGCTGCTGTGAGTCGGGTAGTGGGATCAGGTGGTGACTGGGTGCTGGAGTCAGGAGTCTCGGAGGCCAGGAGGTGGGGGGATAGAGTTGGCTGACCCTTCATGGGGTGTGGGCCAGGAAAGTGGCAAAGAATGAGCTGAGGACCCTGGGCACGGCACCCTTCCCCGGGTGGCCAGGGAGTGGGGAGATCTGGGGACCCAGTGAGCGGCTAGGGTGCAGCAGGAGTTTGGGGGATAGCCCCAGTCTCGGGATCTCTGTCCTGGGCTGGGGACTGCCCCCTTCCCTGGCCTGGCTCCTGACGCCCGTGCTGCCGGTGAAACGCTGTTGACATGTCCTGAATTATTAAGCACGGGGTGGGCTCCGGAGCACATGCTGAGTGGAGCGGCTGGGGCTGCGCGGCGTGGCGGAGCAGCGCTCGCTCCCTCGCTCACTCACTCACTCGCTCGCAGGGACACACGCAGGGGCTGACAGCTGTGCTGGTGCTGATAAGGGAAGCCACAAGGAGACGATCGAGGAGAGAGACAAGCGGCAGCAGAGGCAGCAGCGGCAGAGGCAGCACCAGGGCTGCGGAGCTGCTGGGAGTGGGAGTGACTCCCCCACCTCGGGCCCCCACCCTGTCCCTGTCCTCCTCCCGCTTGCCCTGAGTTTAGAAGAGCAGCCGCTGCTACTACCGCCACTCGGGAGGGCACCAGGGCTGCTGGCTAGGGAGGGACAGGGCAGGGAGGCTCTGGCCAGTCCCAGCAGCCGGGGACAGATGCCGATCGAGATTGTGTGCAAAATCAAATTTGCTGAGGAGGATGCGAAACCCAAGGAGAAGGAGGCAGGGGATGAGCAGAGCCTCCTCGGGGCTGCTCGGGGGGCAGCAGCCCCCCGGGACCTGGCCACCTTTGCCAGCACCAGCACCCTGCATGGACTGGGCCGGGCCTGTGGTCCAGGCCCCCACAGACTACGCAGAACCCTGTGGGCACTGGCCCTACTCACCTCGCTGGCTGCCTTCCTGTACCAGGCGGCTGGCCTGGCCCGGGGCTACCTGACCCGGCCTCACCTGGTGGCCATGGACCCCGCTGCCCCAGCCCCAGTGGCGGGCTTCCCGGCTGTCACCCTCTGCAATATCAACCGCTTCCGGCATTCGGCACTCAGCGATGCCGACATCTTCCACCTGGCCAATCTGACAGGGCTGCCCCCCAAAGACCGGGATGGGCACCGTGCCGCTGGCCTGCGCTACCCGGAGCCTGACATGGTAGACATCCTCAACCGCACTGGCCACCAGCTCGCCGACATGCTCAAGAGCTGCAACTTCAGTGGGCATCACTGCTCCGCCAGCAACTTCTCTGTGGTGAGTTCTGCCAGCTGGGCTGCCTGGCCTGGGGTGGCTGGAGGCTGGGGAGCAGGAAGGAGTGGTGGCAGTGGTGTGCAGGGGCATCCTCAACAGGGCTTCCCTTCCTTCTGCCACCAGAGGCTGGCCTCGTGTCTCTCCAAGCCTGGCATCTCCCTCTGGTTTCCCAGCCATGGAGCAGTGGCCGCTCATAGGGCTTACCCTGGGGCGCCTGCTGCTACTCTTCTTGTAGCACTCTTCTTGCTGCTGCTGCAGTGCCCAGGTCTGGGAGTTGGGGTGGGGGTTCCTGGGGTGGGCCCAGGTGTCCTGGAGCTGGCTGGCTTGCAGGGAAGGGACATACCATCCCAAGGCCAGACCAACTGACTCCCACTTTTCTCTTGCTCCCTTTTTCTTCCGAGGCTACTGGATTCTTCCCACCAAACGAAGGAGATGGGGAGGGGAGGTTTGGGGGGCTCCATCTAGGGAAGGACCCCAGGCGGCCTCCTGGGGAGCTGGCCTGGTGGGCAGGCTGCAGAGAGCCCGTCTTCAGGACACTAGGTGCCAGTGTCTCTTCTGGATCTCTGTGTCTCTCACATGCCCGCCTCACAGACTCCCTCACACATCCCTCTTTCATTCTGCCCTCCAGCCCTCCCGAGGGCCAGTCCCCCTCTGTCTCCTGTTATAGCGGCTCCCATGCCCAGATCTGGCTCTTACACTGGGAATCACTGGTTCACTCTTATGTGCATAACTCACCCTCACTGCTGCCCCAGCATGGGTGCATGCACACATGCCCGCACACACACACACACACACACACTGCTGGGGGACACAGTTTCCTGCACACTCCCTCGCTCACACACACTCACTGTCCCTGTCACTACACTCACATGCACACCTGCACACCCACACCCAGAGAGCTACTCATCTCCATTTCTAGCTCCCAGCTCTCGCTTAGCTGCCAAGCACAGGGTCCCACTGTGGATGCCATCCCTTCTCATGACACCCCCCCCCATCTATCCCAACTGCTGCTCCCCATTTGGAGACTGCTGGCGCCATCTCTCACCTATGTGTGAGCACAAACACACGCACCCTCTCCAGGAGAGGGGTGTGAGCTTGGGCTGCTCTCCCATGCACGCCTCCCACAGTCAGGTATGTGAGGGGGGTGGGCGTGTCTTGTACGCCGCCTGTCTGTCAGGGCTCCATTCACCCATAGTCACAGGGTATCTAGTATTCATGGTGCTCAAGATGCTTGTCCCCAGTCCACAGTTTGCTCCCAGCGTTGTGTGTCTGTGTGCGTGTATGTTTCATCCTTGTTACCGCTGCCCAGTGCATATGCAAATGTTTGGCGTCAACATGGTGCCCACTCCGGCCCAGCCTCCAGCAGCCAGCCCCAGTGATAGGGACCCCCACCAGGTTCTCACTCACCCGCTGCCTCAGGATCGCCAGGAAACATGCTCCAGCCAACAAGGTTCCTGGCCCCCACCATGTCTGCAGTGTCTGGGGCCTCCTGCCATTGGGCAGGGGAGTTAGGTAGAAACCGAGGGACAGGAGGGGGAGCATTGTGCAGGGAGAAGAGTCAGGGGTATTGGCCTGTTGTCCGGCTGTACACCCCCTCTCCTAGGGAAAATCACTGCTCCCCAAAGCCAGGGTTGGTAGGGTCCCCGAGGAGGAGGATATGGGGTATGGAGGGTGAGTGTGGCCTTTGGGATCCACAGGACTCTGCTGTCCTCAATCCTCACCAGTCCGTACTGGGGGCTGGGCAGAGCTCAGGCTCAGCAGGTGCTGTTGGGGCAGAAATCAATGGGGTCTTTGTGTCCCTGAGCGGGAGCTGGGGGTGGGCAGGAAAGGGGAAGGGTGATGAGACCTCGGTGGGAGGAAAGGAGAGGAAGAGCTGGAGGGGGTGAGGAAGTAAGGGGAGGAAGGCAAAGGGTTCTGCTTGGTCTCCAGGCTAGGAGGCGGTGCCTGGAGGATACAGGAACAGGGATCCCCTGATCAAGGCTGGTGAGTCCCCGGAATCCTGGGGATGGCCTGGAGGAGTGTGGGTGGATTTCCCACAGGCCCTCTGGTGCCCTGGGGCTGGAGAGAGGAGGATGGTAGAAGTCTGTGGGCTGAGGTTCTGGCCCTGGTGCAGGACAGTGAGGGGTAGAGGGCATAGCAACCACTGGGGGACAGGAATTCCCCTTTGGGATTTCCATTTCCCCTGTCTCCAGCCCAGCCTCCTACCCTTCTGCACACACTGCATCCCCTGTCTACTGAGCGTAACTCTCTCTTGGGTCTGGCATTCAAGGGCTGAGTCTGCTGCAGATTCACCAGGGTCTGGAATTACAGGTTGGGCTGGGGGCCCATGATCCATGGCAGTGGGGAAGATGGGGTGTATTACAGGGGAAAGGCTGGAGAAGGGGGAAGGAGATGAAGATATGGGGTCTCCAAAAAGGACATGAGGTCCATAATCAGCTCTGTGGTGAGGACCTGGAGTCAATGATGGGGATTTGGGGTCTATGGTGGGGAGATGGCTATGTGAGCTGGTTGGTGGGGAGCCTGCCAGGGTATGAGTGGTGAGATGGTCAGAGACAGGGACAGGCTTCACCAAGGGGCTGTTATGTGTTTTCTGTTGCTTTCCCTGTTTCTTCCTTCCCACTCCCCACTCTGCTGTGACCTTTCCTCCGGAATCCAAGTTAATAAATGTCACATTTTCCAGCCTATTTTTACTCCGGGTAATGTGCCCTCCCCCAGTCCCCTCTGCTGCTGCTCTTGCTTCTGTTACCACTGCAATCGCTCTCCCCCCACGCTCCCTAATATCCCTTGATGCATTCCCAATCAGTTAGTCAATCAACATGGAGTTCTGCATGCCTACTATGTGTTGGACTCCCTGCTCAGAGCTGTGGAGGACAGCAAAGATGGGAAGCTCTGTCCCCAGTCCCTGTCCTCAAGCAGCCTATAGTCTCATGGTAGAGTGGGGACAGGGATACTCAGAAGCTTAAGCAACCATGCAAGAGTTAATCAGCCACGCAAGTGGTGTCATAAGGTGCCAGGATCAATTGCCAGACGAGGTGCATGGGTAGTAAGAGGCTGAGTTCAGAGAGGGAGAGGCCATTCTGGGTGGAGGAGAGCTGGGAAGACCTAGGGGACGAGGCAGGCTGGGCACAGTTTGGAAAGGACAAGAGGGAAGAGGGGAGGGAGGAGAGGGCTCTGGGAGGCAGTGCTCTGCACCATGGCTAGCTCCAGCTAGTTACCTCTGCTCCTCTCTTCTTCTCCCTCCCCTCCTCACTCAGTCTCATACCATCTCACTCCTACCCATTCTACCACCTGTATGTCCCCCACCCCCAGCCTTGTAGACAGCTCTCCCTTCCTCCCTGATTCCTGCCGCCATCTGCTACCCACACCCCCTTCCTCCAAGCCCCAGTTCTACCTTCCCCACTGCGGCCTGCTCTCAGCCTGCCCTCTTGCTAAAAGGCAGAAATCACTCTTTCTCCCGAGGCTTCATTTCTTGAGCTGTAAAATGCAAGGGTGGCTCTAAAATTCCGCATCTCCTCTCACCTGGGGACCACCAGGATTCGAACCTCGGCTCCACCCATTTAGCTGTGTGGCCGTGGGGAAGCCAAAAAGCTTCGTGAGCATCAGTTTGTGTATTCTTTAAATAGGATATTAGAACCTAAAAATTGGGGGTTGCTGTGAGGATTAAAGAGATGCTCCTAAAGAGCTTATAGCACACTACCTGGCACACACATCGTATACACTGTGTAAGCGTCAGCTGTTATAAATGCCGCCACCCCAACTCCTGGCTATCTTTAACCTGACTGTTCTCAGCACCACCTACTGGTTTCCGACCCATGTACTGGCATCTTCATTACTCTCCATTACCTAGTCATCCCCCCGCTTTTGACCCTGTGGCCCACACCCTCCTCTGCCCTGTTCTAGCATTCCCATTCTATTCAGCCCTCCAAAATATGCATGCACGTGTGCATAGGTGCAGAAGTGTGCACACACTGTCTAGATCAGTGCTGGCCAATAGAACATTCTGTGGTAATGGACGCGCTGTGCACCTGTGCTTGTACAACATGGTAGTCACTAGCCACATGTGGCCGTTGAGCACTTGAAATGTGATTAGTGCAACAGAGAAAATGAATTTTTAATTCAAAGAGCCACACGTGGCTATAGGCTGCCGCGCTGGACAGCACAGCTCTGAATGACCCTAGGAATGAGACTGTCTGGGTAGGGCAGGGCTGGGATTACAACTGGGACCACAGAATATAGGGGGGTAGCTGCCGGCTGTGATTGGAAGTCATGCCGTCTACTCTGTGGGCTGCGATCTCAGATGGAGCTGAGGTTAGGGTCTGTGTCTGGGGGCTGGGGGCAGTGGGGTGTCTGGAAACACCATGTGAGCAAAGGTGCCTTTCTTCCCAGGTGCAGGACATGACCTTGGTCTTTTCCATGTTACTGTGTGGAAATTTGAGGCTGGGGGAGGTGGAGAAGCCCTGTGGAGGCATGGGTAGGAGCCAGCCCCTCTCCTCAGGGTCCTCAAGGGTCCAGGCAGCCCCTGGAGGGCTAGGAGCCCGGGGCCCTGTGGGTGCCTCACTATCTCCATCCCCTCTGGGCTCTCCGGTCTCCCTCCCCCTCCTGACCCTCCTTCCCCACACGCTGGTGACTGCCGTGACTATTAATCACTAGCCCTGTTCTCTTCCTCTCTACTAATCAGGCACAATTAGACAAGGCCTCTTCCAGCTGGGCAGTCCCCCTCCCTGCCCTCCTCTCTTCTCCCTGCCCCACCCAACCACCAGCCAGGACAGCTCTGAGGCACAGAACAGCATGAAAGCCCTCTCTCTCTCTCTCTGGCTGTCACAGGATCCAGTTTCGGGCTGCTCAGCATCCACTCCTTCTGTCCCAGCGACCTCCTTAGCCCCTTCTCCTCCCAGCGTGTGGTCAGGCCAATACTGACAGTCTCTGCCTTCCACCCCCTGCCCTTGGCCCTGGGAGGAGCTACTCCACACTCCATCCCAACTCCACACCTTTGCCACTGGGTTGGAGGTTCCAAGGGCTGCCCTTTGCCCCGTTGGCTGTGGAAGGGAGGGGGTGTCCACTGAGGTGGGTCCAAGCCTCTAATCTGCTGCACAGGCGTCCCTCTGACTCCCCCAGCCTGTCCAGCCCTCTATTCCCCGTGGTCCCAGCTTCTTCTGAAGCATGAGCCTTAAGCACATTTTGTTCAACATCTGGTTCAGGGCGGATGCTGCCCTCAGGAGCCAGGCAGGTCAGGTTGGGGTGGGGGGATACAGTAGGGAAGGGTGGGGCCTGAGGAGAACTGAAGACCACTTAGTCTTGAAGGACGCAGCTGCTCCTCAGCCCCAGCTAACTGTTGCCCTGTGTGAGGAGCCCAAGATGGCTGGGTCTTCCAGTGTGTCAAAAGCAGCTTCAAATCGTGATTATTTTAACAGAACAGTAACTGATTTAAAAAATACTGAGGGCTGCCAACCCCTCAGATTGCACCCACCCTCTCCACCTTCCACCCCACACCAGCTGCGGCTCAGACCCTCCTGGAGGGGTGCGGTCAGCCTGCCTGTTTGGGCAGTGGAGTGGTTGGAAGGGATGTAAGTGGTGTGGCCCGGCAGGGAAGGGCAGGGACTGTTACTGTCTCAGAGGGCTGGTCTTCAAGGGCAGTGGGAGGACCGTGAGGGACATGCCCCACCCAGCCCCACTCAGCAGCCCCGTGGCCTCTTCATTAATCAGGAATCAGCCCCGAGCTGGGCTCATTATCAGCTCAGCTTCTCAGACACTGCCGGAAGATGCTGATTAGCGTTTGAAGAAATGGCCCCACGTCCTGTCCCCCTCTGATCCTCTGTCTGTCTCCCCTGCCCCACTCCTTCCTGGACCCCCACCCCTGCCCTTCTGCTTCTTGGGAGGAATCTGCTCCCTCTTGTGGCTGGCGGCAGGGCTGCCTCTGCTAGGTCCAGGCAGGGGGCAGGAAGGATCAGGAATGGAGAGGCAGGGGCACCCAGGGAGCACTACAGGGAGCATTGGAATGTCAAGACCCAAGCTACTGAGTCCCTGAGTCAGTGGGTCCCATGGGGAGGTGGAAGGAAGTGAAGGTGGTGGAGCCTGAGGTGGTCCAGGAGACATGGACGGCCACTCTGGAGGAGGGAACAGAGGCCGGCCTCAGGCTGCTGAGTTATAAGTGTTCCCTGCCCTTCCAGGCTAGCCCTGCAGCCCACCTCCTTTGAGCACCTGGGAAGAGGAGGTGGGAACGGCCAGCACTGGGGGCAGGAGGGCCAAGGAGAGAAGATCTGCCACGTTTGTTTGTTTTTTGATTTTTTGCAAATCATGGTGGAGGCTTAGGGTCTTCAGAAGGATGAGTGAGGGTGGGAAGGCAGGAGGAGGACAGAGGGGCAGAGACCCTGAGAGTGGAGATGGGAAGGTTCAGTGGTGTGTTTTCCAGGAAGAGATGGGCAGGGGTCTGCACTTCTTCCCCTGGCTCCTAGTCTGGGGCTGGCAGCGCTGGAAATCCAACCCACCCCTCAGATGCTCACCATGCCCTTGGGACACCCGTGGGTGTTGGGTTGGAGGGGGAGCAGTTCCAGAGAGATAGACACGGGCTGCAGCAGCCGAGGCGGCAGCAAGAGTTCAGAGAGGAGCCACGGGATGATTAAGGGGAAATGGAGGATTGATTTAGGAGGAAAGATTAAAGGAGCTAAATCCGTGGCGCTTGGCTCAGCGGTGACTAAGCGTGGACAGGATAATAGCTTACAAATGTGTGGAAGGTGTAAATACCAAACGGGGGGAGGGGAGGCGGCTCGGCGGGCTCAGGGGGCGAGGTGGGGGCTGGGCAGGCCCCCGGGAGAGCTGGGAACCCCTGGGCGACGGCCCCTCCCCAGTGGGGGCTCACGGGGGAAGGAAACGGGACGTCGGGGAGCCCCGGGTTCCCAGCAGGGGTTCCGTTTCTGGCCGCAGCCTTCCGGGCCTCGTGCTGATCTCCATGTCTCACTCCCTCCTGGCTGGGGATCTGAGGTCGCAGGTTCAAATCCCACCCGAGCACCCGAGTCCCTCAGTGCCCCTCGGCCCCGGGCCTTTCAGCCGCTTCAGGTCAGCCAGCCAGGCCCGGATCCGCATCCATCTCCTTGGGACCCCGGCCCCTGTCGCCCCCTCTCCGGCCGCGGCGGGGGAGGGCGGCGGTGTCTCCCTCCGCGGTGGAAGCCTCTGGCGCTGCTGTGTGCGGAGGTCACTTTGCTGAGGAGCCGGGAGCCGGGGGAATGCAAATGAGGCAGACCCAGGGAGGAGAGCGGAGGAGCCCAGAGGAGATGGGAGGGAGGGCGCTCGGGCGCCGTGATGGATGCCTGCCCCGCGGGAGGGAGCGGGGGGCGGCGAGGCGCGCGAGCCGGTGGGTGCGGCCCTCTGGGTGCGGGTGGGCCAGGCCTGGGCGGCCAGACTGTGTGTGCGGGAGAGGGCGGGGGGCCAGGGCTCCTGGCGGGCGCACACCCACCCACCCACCGTCCCCGCCGCCTCCTTCTGTCTTGTCTCCTGAACTCCCGCCTGGTTGTGGGTGTGTGCTCCACTGTGTAAGCAAAACTCTCGACGAGGAACTTTGCATCGAGGGGCGGGAATGTCAGGGAAGGACTTAGTTACCAATTCACCAATTAAAAATTGACTTTCTAGGGTGTAAGGCCTAAGCGGTCGCTGCCCGGGCAACGGTTTTGACTGTTAACCTGGGTCCCGGAGGCCTTCATCCTCCCGTTCTCTCCCGTGGAAGCGCGGCGCCCGCCGGGGACCACAGCCTTCTTCCACAGCCCCAGCCCTCCCTGGCTCCTAGGGCTCCCCTGTCCCTTCCACCACAGCTCACACATTTACATTTGAACAAACACCGCGGCCATTGCCTCCTAGATCCACCGTAGGGAGGAAGCGGCCCTGAAAAGCTCATGGGTGGCAGTGGAGTGGAGGCGGGGAGGTGGGGGGCCCCTATATGCACGTGTAGAACCAGGCCTGCTGAGGGCGGCTGTGTATTCCTCTTTCTTGAGTGTGGCCTGGTCTGATGCCCCTCCTGGGTGAGCCAGGTGGCTTGTTTAGAGAAGTTTTTTCCTGACCCTGCCAGCCAAATTGAGCTCCTGTTCCACCTTGGTGGCCTTGGCTAGGTCACCCCATCACAACAAGGATCACAACTAGTAATAATTTATCCATTTGTGTGACTGGTGGATTTGTGAACATGCCTGGTGCAGTTCACGGTGTTTATGTTGTAAGTGCCCCATAAGCACTTTGTTTTTTTTTTGTTTTTTTGTTTTTCTTTTTTATTTTCGAGATAGGGTCACGCTCTGTTGCTCAGCTGGAGTGCAGTGGTGCCATCACGGGGGCTGCCTGCAGCCTCAATCTCCTGGGCTCAAGAGATCCTCCCACCTCAGCCTCCTGAGTAGCTGGGACTACATGTGTGAGCCACCATGCCTGGCTAATTTATTATTATTTGTAGAGATGAGGTCTTGCTATGCTGCCTAGGTTGGTCTCAAATTCTTCGGCTCAATCGATCTCCCACCTTGGCCTCCTAAAGTGCCGGGATTACAAGTGTGAGCCACCGCGCCTGGCCCGTAAGTACTCTGAATGAATGAATGTCTCTGCAGCCAGACAGCAAACTCCTTGAGGGCAGAGGCTGTCTGTTTTGTTCTCTGTTGTATGTCCAGTGCAAAGCACAGTGCCTGACACAGTTGAGCACAGGCTCAATGAATAGTGTTGGACAAGTTTGGACAATGAGTGTTGTTTGAACACTCACCAGTTCTTGAGTGCCTACTATTTGTAGGTACTGTGTGCCAGGTGTATGTCACACGGTGGCTATGGGTGGACTCCAGGCCCAGACTGCCTGCCCTGTCAGTTTCCTTATCCTGTCTGTACCTCCGTTACCCTGTCTGTAAAATGAAAACCATAGGACTACCACCAGTATAGGAGTTTTGTGAGGATTAAGGGGTTAATCTACATAAAGTACTTAGACCTGTGCCTGGTGCAGAGGTAAGTACTAAGTAAATGTTAGTGGTTGCTATGATTTACGTGCATTCTGTCTTTCCTCATAACACCTCTGAAGGGCGCCTGTGGTTATTCCCATTTTACAGATGAAAAATGGAGGATCGGAGAGGTTAATCGATTGAATCTGAATCCCACAGACTTAACTAAAGCTAAGGCCTGGATGTAAACTAGGTTGGGCTTTCCATCCGGTAGGAGGGGCGTATCTCAGAGCCTGGGGATTTCGCTGTGACAGAGCTCCATCCTCTAAGCCACTCCCAAATTGCAGAGAGAGCCTGCAAGGTGCTTGATGCCCTGTGAGGATGCACCCAGTGGGGATCCAAGATGAAAATGACTGCAGCATCCTGGCGGGAAGCTCCATTACCCAAAGGGCCTCACCCCTCCCTTGAGCATCTGCCAGGAATCACTGAATTGATCTCTAATCCTCTCATCTAACTTTAGGAGGAGGAATTACCATTCCCCTTCTACAGATGAGCAAACCGAGGCTCAGCAAGATTCAATCACACATCCGAGGTTGTTTGTCCAAAGTTGGTGGGAGAGGCTGGATTTGAACCCTGTTCTGTCAGGCTACAAAATATATGCCCCTTTCCCCATGTTATGAGCCTTCTGTGTATCCATTTCCAGCACCACATAGTGATCAGTCTCTGCCCTAGCTTGGTTCATGCTGGTCTCTACAAAACCCTTATTACTGGTATATGTATATGACTGCACTTTGCAAATGCCTTTCACATACTTCCACTATTTTGAGATGTACAACTAATCTGTGAAATAAGCAGGGATTTCTGTCTCTGCTTGACACATGAAGAAACTGAGGCCCAGAGAAGTTGATAAATCACTTTACTAACCTAAGTCACACAGGCTGTCAGTGGTGGAACTAGGGCTGAAACTAGGACCTGCCGACTCCCAGGGAGGTGATGTTGGCCTGTGAACCTGGGGTCTACTTCTGAATCTGCCCCTGTTTTCTGCATGCATGCCCTTGGATCTGAACCTTGCCATCTCCAGGCTTGTTTCTGCCTCTGTACAATGAGTGATTGGACTGAGTGACCTCGAAGTACTGAGTGATCTCGAAGTTCTGAGCAGTGCAGACACCCTAGGCATTTTGGTTGGTGCTATCTTCCTTCCTCTGCCCCTGGAAAGGATAGGGAAGGAAAAGGCTTTGAACCTGGATACTGTGCCACCCCTGAATAAAGCCAGGCCCTGGGAGCTGTTCCACCCCAGGGTGCTGGTCACAGTCCAGAGCAGATGAAGATGCACCCCCTTCCACTAGCCCACTCTGGACCTAGGGGCAGAGGAGTTCATTCTGGGAGTGCCTAAGTGAGAGGCATGGGGTGGACCCCATCAAGGGGAGAGCTGATAGAATTTGGGGGAAGGGACACCATGGAAGAATGTCAGGGCGGAGAGGTGCCGGGACCAGAGGCAGGATGCCCAGAAGGCAGTGGAGATAAAGCCCAGGCCGAAGATTAGCTCTGGGATTAGCCTGGCCTCGGCAGCTCCTGGCTGCTTCTTATCTCCTGGAGGCCCAGGGCCCTCTCCCTGCCATAGCTCTGAGCCCTGGCCCCGCTAATTGCCGGTTAACCCTGTGGGCTCTGCAAGGGAGGGAGGATGCGAGCAAGCCAGCCAGGGAGAGTTTTCTGGAGAAATGGAAGCTGTGAATGGATGGAGCTCCGAGGGCTGAGAGAAGCCACCGCTCTCAGGAGGAGCAAGCTCTGGACAGCTCTCTCCCAACCCCTCATCACTGTCTCAGGCAGATCCTGAGAGAGAGGGGCTGGAGAAGGAGGTGGAGGGCACCTGGAGAGGGGTTCCTGATGTGTTGGGTCAGGGTAGGGAGCCTCAGGCCCAGGGAAAAGTCTAGTAGGAAGACAAGAGGCTAAGACTGTATAGCCAGACTAAGGGATGGATAGAGAAGAGGCAAATAGGATAGAGAATGCAGTGGGCAAGGGACAAAAAGGCCAGGGGGCATCCAGGACAATGGGAGAGAAAGAGGCCAAGGGGAGGGGACAGGTCAACAGAGGGCAGGAGCAGAGAAACAAGAGTCCAGGTGGATAACAAATCAGGGGCAGGGACAGACAGGCCAGGCGGATAGGGAAGGACTTGAGAGACAGACTGAGATCAGGAAACAGAGGCTAGCGAGGCAGACAGACCCGGGCCGGGGTTCAGGCCAACACTAAAGGGGAGGTGATCAGAGAAGGACAGGCAGGGGCTGGCCAGAAGGAAGGTGGGGGAGGGGACCCGAGGGACTGTGTGCAGCACAGACATAGTCCTGTCTAGGAGCTGTCAGCCAAGGCCGGGAGGGGCTTTGGGAAGCCACATGCACCCGCTAGGGCTAGCAGTGTGGGCCTGGAGCTAAGGCAGAGAGACAAGGAGGGCCAGACCGAAGGAGGAGGTGGGGGTCTGAGATGAGGACAGCGCCCAGAGACTGAGAGCTGGTGATCTGGAGATAGCCCCTCTGCCATCAGGACACTCCCTGGCCCACAACCTTCCCCTTTCTGTGACTGGACCCTGGACTCTCAACTCCTTTGCATACTGTGCCCCCCCTTCCTGGGCCAGTCCATGGGGAGGGAGCAGTGGACAACCTGTGGGACCTTGTGGCAGAGCTGCCGTGCCGTCTCCATGGAAGAAGCTGTGGGCTGTGCTGCCACCAGAGGTCTGCCACTTAGAAGCTGATGGCTCCACCCGCCCCTGCCTGCCTGGCCCAGGGACTGTCTCCTGGGCAACACTGCGCTCTGACCAGCAGTCAGGACTGACCCAGGCTGTGCTAGTGTCCTCCTCCTGCCAGTCTGGCCGGTCTGTTCCCTGCAGAGTATCCCTGAGACCCAGACAACTTCCACCCATGTCCCTTTGTCACCCTGACTCTGCACAGCCACCTTGAGGGTTTGTGTGCCAAGGAACCACCACCCTCGCCAGCTAGGCATTCATTCTGCCCTGTGTGGAGTGGGCTCGGTGCCATGTAGCATATGTCTGTGTGTGTCTGTTGTAGGTACCAGGTAGGGACGCTGCCCCAGCCCCTCCGAGAGTCAGAAACCTCCAAGAGTCATTCATTCACTGAACACCCACCAGGTGTTCTATAAGCACCTACTGTGCTTTGACACAGGGTTCAGTTCTGTATGAATCTCGGCTGTCATTTACTTGCTGTGTGCCCTTAGCCAAGTCACTTTCCTTCTCTGAGCTTCCGGTACCTAATCATTAAATGGGGACAACAATACTTAGCTCATATGGGTTTCTTGGAGACTCAAAAGAGAAAATAGATCAGAAGCACCTATCACAGGACTTGGTACAAAGTGGGGATGTTTGACAGTGTTTGCTTTCCTTCCTCCCATCTCACACCTCCTTCTGCAAATCTTGCTGGGCTCTGGGGATGCCAAGAGGGAAACAGGACTCCTGGTCACAAGGAGTTCATGGTCCCATGGGTGAGGCTGAGCTTTAGAGAGACCATAATGGTGCCTGACAGACAGGGCTCCGCCAAGGTGGTGCTGAATGCTGAGCGACACGAGTGAGGAGCTCATAATATGGGTACCCCACGTCGACCATGCCTTCTTTAGCCTTTCAACTGAAGCGTATACGCAAAACTGGCTGTGTCAGCAAGAGCTGATTCCAGCATCTTCTTGGTTTGAATTAGGAAGAGGTTGAGTACTTTCAGATTTCTACAAATACTAATATATGCCTCCCATCTGCCTTTTCCACACCACTAGGAACCAGGAAGTTTTTCTTTTCCTTTTTTTTTTTTTTTTTTTTTGAGACAGAGTCTCGCTTTGTCACCCAGGTTGGAGTGCAGCGGTGCAATCTCAGCCATTTGCGATTCTCCTACCTCAGCCTCCTGAGTAGCTGGGACTACAGGCGCCCGCCACCACACCCGGCTGATTTTTGTATTTTTAGTAGAGATGGGAGTTTCACCATGTGGCCAGGCTAGTCTCAAACTCCTGACCTTGTGATCCACCTGCTTCAGCCTCCCAAAGTGTTGGGATTACAGGCATGACCCCCAGGGCCTGGACTTTTTTTTTTTTTTTTTTTGAGATGGAGTCTCGCTCTGTTGTCCAGGCTAGAGTACAGTGTGATCTCAGCTCACTGCAACCTCCGCCTCCTGGGTTCAAGCAATTCTCCTACCTCAGCCTCCCGAGTAGCTGGGATTACAGGTGCCCACCACGATGCCCAGCTAATTTTTGTGTTTTTAGGAGAGATGTGGTTTCACCATGTTGGTCAGGCTGGTCTCGAACCCCTGACCTCAAGTGATCTGCCCTCCTCGGTCTCCCAAAGTGATGGGATTACAGGTGTGAGCCACTGCACCCGGATGGGACAGAGGAATCTGGCACCCAGCCCACTTCAGGGTTCCTCCACCTCCAGTGACTTGTGATAAGAGCACAGGTCTAGAGTCGGGCTGTCTTGCTGGGTTCTCCCCCTTCATCTAGTGCCTTTCTATTCACAGTGTGGTCCATGGACTTTCAGCCTTGTCCAACCCCCTCCCCACATCTGTTCTATCAGAATCTGCACTTTAAAAAGATCCCCCTGATTCATGTGCATAATAGCATTTGAGAAGCCCTGAGCTTGAACATCTTGGGAAACCAGCTGAATTCTCTGAGCCTCCATTTCTTTCTCTGCAGAATGGGGAGATAATAATACCCACCTCACAGGGTAGTTGTGAGGATTCATCCAGATAGACCATGTGAAGCGTTTAGCACACTGCATGGGGCATACTGAGCGCTCCTGAGCTGTCCGTGACACCCACTCCTGCCCCACAGATGGATACATAATAGGGAGGAGGGCAGGGGTGATACCAATGGGGTCAAGAACTTGAACCTGGAAGCTGGTAAAGGTGTGTGTGGGGTGTTAGGAAAGGAGAAGACTCGGGGGACAGGTGAGGAATTGAAGGGAAGCCGATATGGAGAAGAAAGGGTGAGGAAGGTCAAGAGGAACGGTGCAGAAGCGAAAGGGGAATGGGAGAAGAGAAGGGGACGGGCCTGGGGCCCATTCCTGTTTCATCTACCTGGATGGGGCTGGGGCAGGAGCTGGGTCCTGAGGTAGGGTAGGCTTGGGGTGGGGGTACAAGCAATGGTTTGCAGGAGCAGCTGGAGCCTTGCCCCTGACCCCTGGATGAGGTGCACCTCTCCTTCTTCCCAGCTGTGTGACTTTGAATGTCACTTCACTTCTCTGAGCTGTGATGTCCTCATCTGCAGTAGTCGGGACAACTACACCTAGCTGGTACTGAGGGGATGTGGGCAGCGGTAGACGGCACCATGTTCTGTAAACTCAGGGTGCTTTGTTTGTGGTGCACACGTTTTTGTTTCGGGAACGGGAGGCAGGGTGGTTGAGTGGTAGAAGAACTGTGGGAGAGAGAAGGATCCGGGCTGCAGCTCCCAGAGCACCGCAGCAGGGTGGTCTAGTTCTCAGGGATGGGGACCCCTAGGAGGTCTCGGGAGGACTCTCAGTTGGTTCGCTGCTCTCCACCCGGCCCCTCTTCCTTCTGCACTCCCCCTGTGAAACCAGGCATTCAGGATCTCTTTTTCCTTCCACACTGCTTCCTGCTATTTCTCCCAGCTTTTACCAGTGGAAAATGTTCCCAAGGAGAGGGGAGGGGGAGCGGGAGAGCGTGATTGAGTGCGCCGACCCCTTGCCCCCAGGGAAGGTGCTGCCTGTGATGGGTTTGACCCAGGGGCTCGGCTCTGTTGGGGAAGCCTGGCACGGGGGAACTAGAACCCGCCTCTCCCTCAGCCTCTTCTCCACCCCTGCCGCTGCGCAGCTGCTGGCGGCAGCTAAATCCCCAGCAGGAGCCTGGGCTTCCATCTCCTGGGCGCCAGCGCCATCTGCTGTCCATGCAGGAGAACTGTCCGCAGAGGAAAAGGGAGCCTGGCTTCTGTGCTGCAGAGACAGCTTATTAAGTGTCCCTTGTGCCCCGCACTGGGCCGGAGGCTGGGGACACCAGACAGGCTCACTGCTTCTGTGCAGCATACACGCTCATTGAGGGAGATGGACAATGGACGGGAGACAAGTAGATGAACAAGATCATCTCAGGTCTTGATAAGTACTTGGGGCAAACCAACAGACATGTGGATGCAAGGACGGTGACACTGAACGTGTCTGTGTGATGTATGAGTGTGACATGCTGAGGCTTCAGCGATGGGCAGCTAGCCATACCAATAATGTGTGTGCAGTGGCATTCCAGGAGAGGGAATGACAACAACAACAAAAGCCTGAGGAGGAAAGGAGTCCGAGTGTCTGAACTTGTCAGATATGGGGGAGGTGGTGGAAAGGCAGGCAAGGGCCACATCACATGGGCACTTTTGGGTTAAGGAAGGAGCGTGACTTTGTTATGTGGGAAATGGGAAGCTATTGTTGGGTAAGTCAGTGAGTGGTTTCATTGGATCTGAGCACCGTGGACTGGGCACCATAGCTTCCAGTAGGGAGGGGCAAGGGTGGACCAAGGTGGGAGACCAGTTAGAAGGAGATGGCAAAATGGGGGTTGCTGGAGAAGGAAGGAAAGTGGATGGATTCTAAATATATTTCAGAAGTGGCCTGGAGGCTGGATGTGGTGGCTTATGCTTGTAATCCCAGCACTTTGGGAAGCCAAAAGCAGAAGGATTGCTTGGGCCTAAGAGTTCAAGACCAGCCTGGGCAACATGGCAAGACCCTGTCTCTACAAATATAAAATAAAAAATAAAAAAACTTAGCTAGGCTTGGTGGCATATGCTTGCAATCCCAGCTGCTTGTCAGGCTGAAGCAGGAGGATGGCTTGAGCCTGGAAAGTTGAGGCTGCTGTGAGCCGAGATCGTGCCACTGCATACCAGCCTGGGCAACAGAGCAAGACCATATCTAAAAAAAAAAAAAAGAAAGAAAAAGAAGCAGGGATGATGGATGGGGAGATTTTAGAAATTCCGACTTGAGAAACTGGATGGATATAGTGGGGTGGTTTACTAGAGAGGAGGAGGATGGTGTGGGGCAGACAGCGTTTGGGAAGGTGTTGATGTGCTGATATGTTAAGTTGGAGATGCCTTTTAATCATCTAAGGGAGGCCATCAGTGGAAAAGTTGGCGCTCATTGGAGAGACTGGGCTATACATTGCTTGCTAGGATATGGGACTGGAGTGTCCAAGCAGATCTAGTGGCCCTCGGCGGGGAGCAGGGAACTTCGGAGTTGCCTTGGCCACTCCTTTCATCTCCCCTCCTGCTCTCTCACCCCACCTCCCAGGTCTATACTCGCTATGGGAAGTGTTACACCTTCAACGCGGACCCGCGGAGCTCGCTGCCCAGCCGGGCAGGGGGCATGGGCAGTGGCCTGGAGATCATGCTGGACATCCAGCAGGAGGAGTACCTACCCATCTGGAGGGAGACAAGTACGCAGGCCGGAAAGGGACAAGGGCCATCTTGGGGACTGGGGCCTGGGCCCTCTGCCTGGGATGGGTTTCCAAAGGTCCCCATCTCTGCTGTGCAGATGAGACGTCGTTTGAGGCAGGTATTCGGGTGCAGATCCACAGCCAGGAGGAGCCGCCCTACATCCACCAGCTGGGGTTCGGGGTGTCCCCAGGCTTCCAGACCTTTGTGTCCTGCCAGGAACAGCGGGTGAGCACCTCCTGCCAGGCCCTGGATTGGGCACAGGGCTCACCTTTGGGCTCAGAGGGGATGCAGAGCAAACCTGCCCTTTAGAAGCTCACAGCCTGCCAGCTGTATTGACTTTGCTGGGGCTGTGGGCACTGGAGGACCGGGTGGGATTCCTGAGCATGACCTCATCATGACCCACCTCTGCAGCTGACCTACCTGCCCCAGCCCTGGGGCAACTGCCGCGCGGAGAGTGAGCTCAGGGAGCCTGAGCTTCAGGGCTACTCGGCCTACAGTGTGTCTGCCTGCCGGCTGCGCTGTGAAAAGGAGGCTGTGCTTCAGCGCTGCCACTGCCGGATGGTGCACATGCCAGGTGGGCACCCCACCCCTAGCTAGACCTCCATGCCACCCTGCTGGGCTCCAGAGCCTCCTGGGGCAAGGCACTGCTCATGTGCACAGGCAGGCGCATGTATACAACATATGTGTGTGTCTGTACCCGTGTGAGTGTGCATGTGTGTGTTTGGGACTTTTAAACATGGTTTCACATATGCCTGTGGGAATGCTGGCATGCAGATGCCTGTGTGCATGTTGATATGTATTTGTGTACATGTATGCTCATTTATATCCATGGTTGCATATTTGTGGGGGTTGTGTGTGTGGTGTTCAAGCACATTTATGCAAATGTGTGCATATGTGTGTGCATGCATGTATGTGCTTACATTTGGGCGTGTGGGGGACAGGGGAAGTGATCGTAGATTCTAGGAATAATCTTCTCTCCTTTCAGGCAATGAGACCATCTGCCCACCAAATATCTACATCGAGTGTGCCGACCACACACTGGGTCCGTGCTGCCTACCCTTCCCTACCTCTCCATCAGCCTCTTCATGTCTCTGTCCACTCTTCTCCTCACTGTCTTGGCTCCTCCCCTCCCAGTCTCTTCCTGGAGGGTTCTTCCTGGGGGTTGAGCCTTAGCCCATACTTCAGTGGGGTCGGGGAGAGGTCTGCAGACCTCTGCAGGTACAGACACTTGGGTAAGTGGAGGCAGCAGGGTGGGGGGGTTACAGAGAAGCCAGGACTGGGAGTGAAGGGCTGGGCTTCTCATCTTGGTTCAACCAATGAGCTCACCCACTTTGAGAAAGTGAAATGACTTCTCTCTTGGTCTCAGGAAAAATGCATTGCTGGCTATCAGTGTGGGTAAGGCAAACCCCATCTGTCCACAGATCTTGCCTGATCTGCAGTTCATCCATCTATCCATCCATTCATCGATTCGTGCATTTTCCAGACCTTTACAGCCTGTGCTGGGTACTGGAGGTGAGAGTGGGAGCAACAGCCCTTCCCTTGGAGAGCTTATAGCCCGGCAGGGCTGTGGGCAGCCATTCCCACACAGCCCATTAACTCCTGGAGAGGGGAGCCTCGGGTGTGTGGCAAGGCCCCAAGGAGGGGTGTGCAGCCCTAGCCAGGGAAGGTAGGGAGGATTCCTAGAGGAAGGGACACATTAGCTGAGGCTTGATGGCTGTATAAGAGCCAGGTGCAAAGGGGGACATACACTAAAGACCTGTGGCCAGAAACAGCATGCTGTGTCCAGGGCACTGAAAGATCTGTGTGGCCACAGGGCAGAGAACAGGGGAGGGAGTGGAAAGAGTGGAGGAGGGAGGCCAGGCACAGTGGCTCACACCTGTAGACCCAACACTTTGGGAGGCCAGGCTGTGTGGATCACTTGAGCCCAGTAGTTCGAGACCAGCCTGGGTAACATGGTGAGACCCTGTCTCTGCAAAAAATAAAAAAGTGAACTGGGTGTGGTGGTGCACACCTATAGTCCCACCTATTTGGGAGGCTAAGGCAAGAGGATAGGCTTGAGCCTGGGAGGTCCAGGCTGCAATGAGCTGGGATCACACCATTGCACTCTAATCTGAGCTATGGAGTTACCCTGTCTCAAAAAAAAAAAAAAAAAAAAAAAAAAAAAAAAAGGAGGAGGGAGGCTCTAGGAAGCCCACAAAGGCCTCTGGCAAGGCAGGAATGCCAGGTGAGTCCAATGAGGTGTGGACAATGGGTAGGTGGGGAGGAGACTCAAAGTCAGGGACTGGCCAAGCTGGCTGCGGTAATCCAGACACCTGGGGCCTTGGGGCTGGGTCTGAGACACTGGGCAGCCAGACACACATCCAGCCCCTCTCTGTCCCCCACACCACCTGCATCTGTCACAGGGGTGATTGGAGGTGTTTAGTGAAGGAACAGATGTGTGATCAGGAGTAAAGAAGCTGCAAGGCACAGCGGGAGATCACAGAGCTGGCAACATGGGGAGCCTTCATCCCCACCAGGCCTGCAGGAGGAGAGACCTGTGGCTGTCCGAGAGGACTGACTGACAGCAGCATGGCTGGAGGAGCAGCACAGCCTCTGCCACCTACGGCCTGGCAGTGAGGAAGCCAGGCAGGAGAAATACCCTGGCATCTCTTCCCTCTCACCTTCTGTTTCTGCCAGGGCCTCCTGTTGGCCAAACTCAACCCAAAGCCAGAGGACAAGGGAGTTGAGGTGATGCATTTGGCAGAGATCAGCCTCGTAGGGTGCAGAGCAAGGTGGAAGAGTGGAGAGTGGAACTGAAGGGGCAGGCAGAGAAAGCCCAGCGCATTGAGCCTGGGAAGCTTGTTGGTCCATTTGTTCTTCTGTTCACCCATCCATCGATCTGGCCATCTGCCATCCATCCATCTATCCATCCACCCACCCACCCATCCATGCATCCCAGCATCCTCTCCACACCTCCTTGTGTGTCTGAGGCCTCACATAGTTGATTAGCTCTGGTGGATGGGCTCTGTTCTCCCTCTGGGCCATGAGGACCCCCCCAGTCCCCGGGGTTGGGAGGGCGCTGGGGGTTTCTGCTTACACCTGCTCTCCGGAGCAGTCTGAAGCTGGTTCATGTGGGGACCTGCAGCCAGTCCCCTCTAGGAAGCACCGGGGCTGGCCAGTAAAGGCCCTTGGTGTGGGTGTGCCTGCTTCAGGACAGCCCCCGGGCCTCCTCTTTGCAGCTGGTGGGCCACTGGACCACCCTTCTCCAACTCCCACTGTAGCTGCTGCCTCTGTGTTGCAGATTCCCTGGGTGGGGGCCCCGAGGGCCCGTGCTTCTGCCCCACCCCCTGCAACCTGACGCGCTATGGGAAAGAGATCTCCATGGTCAGGATCCCCAACAGGGGCTCAGCCCGGTACCTGGCGAGGAAGTACAACCGCAATGAGACCTACATACGGTATGTGTGTCTGTGGGCGGTGGCTGTGTGACTCTGTGTATGTGTACGTGTGTGTGAGCATATGTGTGTATGTGTGTGTCTGTGGGTGTGGGTGTGTATGTGTGTGGGGTGTATGTGGGTGTGTACGTGTGTGTGCACGCATGTTTGCGTGTATCTGTGTGGGGCATGTGTATGTGTGTGTTTCCTGTGGGTGTGTATGTGAGTGTATGTGTATGTGAGTGTGTGGTATGTGTGTGTGCATGCACACTTTGTGTGTATCTGTGAATGGGTATGTGTGTGAGAGAATGTGTGTCTGTGTGTGTGTGTGTGTGTGGTGGAGGCTGCCCTCAATAGGCGCTGGTCATGGTGGAGGTGGGGAGTGGGCCGCATCTCTATGATAAGTCTTCTACCAGGAATGCCTTTCATAGCCCTTTACTACTACTACTGCTACTACTACTACTTCTTCTTCTTCTTTCTTCTTCTTCTTCTTTTTTTTTTTTTTGAGACAGAGTCTTGCTCTGTCACTCAGGCTAGAGTGCAGTGGCACAATCTTGGCTCACTGCATCCTCCACCTCCCAGGTTCAAGCAATTCTCCTCCCTCAGCCTCGCAAGTAGCCTGGATTATAAGCACCCACTACCACACCCAGCTATTTTTTTGTCTTTTTAGTAGAGATGAGGTTTCACCATGTTGGCCAGGCTGGTCTTGAACTCCTGACGTCAAGTGATCCACCATCCTTGGCCTCCCAAAGTGCTGAGATCATAGGTGTGAGCCACCGTGCCTGGCCACAGCCCTTTTCTTCTAAGCAGCCCCACTCATTGTTCAAGTCATGTTCAGTGTTTCCACCTCCCGGTCCAAACACCTTTCATCTGAGCTCCCAGCACCCGTACAGATCTCCATCATTACACATATGCCACGTTTCCGAGTGCTTTGCTTATGTGTCTTTCTCCCCTTCTCTAAGGGAGAGGGACAGGATGAGACCGGAGAGAAACACAGTACCCTGCAGGGGGAGGCAGGAGGGACCGCCCTGAGCCTTTGGTCTGGTCCCCTCCAGCCAGTCTACAGTTTCGGAGCATGGTCTGGGTGCCAAGCCCAGTGCTGAGTTCTGTGGGGACAGATGATTACGACATAAAATCCATGCCACAATTTGTCAATGAGCCTACGTTTGATAACGTAGGACTGATTCTCAGGCCTCAGTCAGGGAGGGAAGCCTGGGAGGCGTGAGCTCGCCTCTTAGGGCCCTGGGTTTGGGTCTGCGAGAGGAGGTGATGGAGAGGTGTCCAGTGAGAGGACGTTGGGCAGAGGGGTGGTGTGGCACGGGGCAGTGGTGTGGTGTGGAGCCTGAGCCATAGGCAGCTGTGTGGAGGAAGGAGAAAAGACAGCGGCTGCGGAAGAAGGTGCCGGGGACAGGCCACCGGCTGCCCAGGACACTGAGAAGTGGCATTGTGGAGTGGACTGACAGGCAACAGGGGTCACTGAAGGGTCCGCAGAGGCATAAGGAGGAGGCAAAGGCAACACCACTGGCTGTTTTAGAGGAGGGAGCAGGGTTTCCTTCAGGTCCAGGAGTTGTGTTTTGCTCTCCCAGGCCCTTTGCTACCCCTCAAAAGATGAAGCTGAAACACATCCGGGACTGCCTCCCCTCACAGCCTTGGGGAGTCCAGGGGGTGGTCACTGACTTCCCTATGCAGAGGTCTCTGATCAAGATCTGCTGGATCCAGGATGCCCCTACCAGCCTTCTCAGGAAGCGAGGCCCACATGGATACCCTGCTTCCTGTCTCCACAGGGAGAACTTCCTGGTCCTAGACGTCTTCTTTGAGGCCCTGACCTCTGAAGCCATAGAGCAGCGAGCAGCCTATGGCCTGTCAGCCCTGCTGGGTGAGACTGGTGTCCCCCTCAGCTTGTGTGTGGGTGGATCAATCCGGCCGCTCCCTCTGACACTGCTCTCCTGCTTCCCAGGAGACCTCGGGGGACAGATGGGCTTGTTCATTGGGGCCAGCATCCTCACGTTGCTGGAGATCCTTGACTACATCTATGAGGCAAGGGCCCCGGGAAGGCAGGGTGGGAGTGGCGGCCATGGGCAAAGCAGAAGGGGGCAGTGCGGGGTGCCTGGTGGAGCTGGCCTGGCTGGGAAGTCAGGTTCAGGGTTCTCTGCCAGGGTCCCCTGACTGGCTGGCAGGCCTGAGGGCTCAGAGTCAGGAGAAGGGGATAGGTGAGGAGGACAGGGTGTCCTACTGGGAGTTTGCTGTGGCAGTGAGTCCTGTGGGCAGCTGGGCATGGTAAGGCTCACGTTTCTCCTCAACCAATTTCCTGAGCCCACTGCTGTCCCCCACCCTGAACCTCAAGGTGTCCTGGGATCGACTGAAGCGGGCATGGAGGCGTCCCAAGACCCCCCTGCGGACCTCCACTGGGGGCATCTCCACTTTGGGGCTTCAGGAGCTGAAGGAACAGGTGAGGATGAGCTCTACAGAGCGTGCAGCCACCCCTCCCCAGGACTGAGACCCCATGGTTTCTGAACCAGCCTGTGGAGTGGGCCCTGGAGCCTCTGCCCAAGGTGACAAGGAAAGGCTGGCGGTGTGAGCCCTGGGGACAGCACTTGACCTCTCCCTGTCCCACTCTTTCTCAGCAGAGTCCCTGCCCCCATGAGTTCTCCCTAGCCACTCCCTCTTTTCTTTCTCCTGCAGAGTCCCTGCCCAAGCCGGGGCCATGCCGAGGGTGGGGGGGCCAGCAGCCTGCTCCCCAACCATCACCACCCCCACGGTCCCCCAGGAGGTCTCTTTGAAGATTTCGCTTGCTAGGATGGTGCTGTGACTGAAAGGATCCAGGAGTCTGAGACCTCTCCTGGGATCCCCAGCACATTCTCCTCCTGCTCCTGGGAAAGGCCTGGGGGCGGTGCTCACTGGGAGGGCCAGGACTCAGTTCCTGCTCTTATCCTCCCCTGCCCTGATGTCAGCTGCTTTGCACAAAGGTCCTTCTTGTCCACACCCCTTACCCCCAGGCTGGTGCCCCGGGAGGGCTGGAAACCAGGCCATGGGCCCTCATGGAGAGGAAGGGAAGGAAGGAGAGAGGGAGGGGAGGATAGAGCTCATCCCAGCCGGGGAGGGGGAGCCCTCTGTACATTTGTATATATTTAGGGAAAGCCGGGTGGGGGGATACAGATGTAGAAGGTGGGTAGGGCTACACGGGTGGGTGATTTAAGGACAGCCAGGGTCCCAGCCCTAATGTCAGCAGGAAAGGGAGAGCCCCAGGACTCGGGAGTGCTGGGCTGGTCCTGCTTCCTGCCCCTCTCCAGGCCCAGCTCCCCTCTTGGCAGGGGGAGAGGATGGCCCAGCAGGCCTGGCCCAGCTCCCAGTTCCCCCTGCACCAGCCCCACCCCTAGAGTCCCTTCTATAGGGAGGGGGCAGGAGACCTTCCAGACTTCGGCTGAGCTTGGAGGGTGGGAAGGGAGCCTTCTCAGGCCTCTCTCCCTCCAGTCTGATTTTGTAAAGTGCTGATGAGATTGGGAATAAAGAGGCATAAAGAATTCTCTGTGTGTATGTGTGACCAAGCACGCACTGGGGGCTGGGGTGAGGCTGGGCACATGCATGACTTGGTCCCGGGTGAAAGGAAAGGCAGGCCCCAGCAGGGGCAGGGGAGCCTGTGTGCTTAGCCAGTTCTCCCTCCCCCACGCCCGTCTACCCTTTCAAAACCTCTGAATCACGAGTCCACACTTGGCCAGTTTATTAAAGGCAGGGAGCTTCAGCAGGGTCCAAAAGGGAGAAGTTGGGAGATGCCCCTCCTCAGCTCCCTGCTTCCCTAACAACTCTTCTACAGCCCAGCCCCCAGGGCCCAGAGGCAGGGCTGGCGTCAGGCAGACTGTACTGCATAAATATGTGGAGGCCACAGCCCGAATCAGCAGCGTCAGGGGGCAAGGAAACTGGGTTTGGGGCAAGAAGTGGGTGGCTCTGGGGGCACCTCCCCCAGTGCTTGTCCAGAGCCCAGGGACCCACAAAGCCAGAGAGGGGACCAGCGGGCCAGCTTGGGGTCTGGCTATGGCCAGCCCTGCCCAGCGAGGCTGGCAGGTGGCTCTGGTTTTGGGGGAGGAGTGGGGTGGGGTGTGGCCATGCCACGGCCCACGGGGACAGGTGGGGTCAGGTGCTGTTGCCCTGCTCCTGCTCAAAGAGTAGCATGGCCAGCTGGGTTCGGGATCCGAGGCCCTCAAGCACACTCTGGCGGCAGCGGTGGTATAGGTCCTCACTGAGCCTCGCGCTGCATGTCTGGGCCCGGTAGCGCTGCAGCAGCGCCGGCTCCACTGCCCGCAGCACATGCAGACTGGAGAAGTGGAGGAACAGCTCGTACACGTCCAGGCTCTCCAGCAGCTCCTCTTCTTGTTCTGAGGCTGCCGCCAGGCGACCACGGGCTGCCACGTAGTCGGAGTTGTAGAAGCAGGCCTCGCTGGCTGCCTGGCGATCAAAGCGGCCAGTGTCACGGCCCAGCTCTGGGGGCCCAGGCCCTTGTGGTGGGGCCACAGCTGGGTGGAAGGCTTGGAAGTGCATGGGAAAGAAGGCCTGCCAGCCGGAGATGGCATGCATGCGGCAGCGGTTCAGGAAGTCAGGCGTGAGCACCGTGTCGGGCCCGGCCAGCAGGAACAGTGTGTCCAGTGGGTGCTTCTTGGAGAGTAGATCCATGAGGCGCAGTGGTGAGGGTGCGGCTGTCTGAACACTGAGCCATGGCACCCGGGCGCCGGGGAAACGCCGCTCCAGCTCTGCCACGTGGGCCTTGACAGGTGCGAAGACATCTGCGTGGGCTGCGCGCTGGGCCTGGCGCGGCTCATACAGTAGCAGCAGGGTCAGGGCTGCCGCAGCATCACCAGGCTCCAGTGCTGCAGTGGCAAAGGCCTCCAGGAAGCCAGGGGCCAGGTCACGCTCAGCCGCAGCTAGAGGCAGGAGCACAGTGAGACGTGAGGCCTCAGTGACATAGGGCACAGGCAAGATCTCCACGCGGCTCAGCGGCCGGAGCAGCTGTACTCGGTGAGTGAGGGGCCGGCGGCCTCCCTGGGGGGTCAGTGCCTCCAGTTGCAAGTCCAGTGTGTATTCCATACCCCGGGCTGGATCAAAGCGTCGGTAGCCATTCACCAGTTGCTGCTTCTGGAGCCGCAAGGCCGGGTGGTAGCGGCGGTTGAGCTCCTCTAGAGCTGTCCCCAGAACATCAGCCACATCAGCCCGATCAGCCCCACGCAGTGGGCAGCGGGGTGAGCCATCGGCGCAGGAGAAAGCGTGCTGCTCCGTGAAATAGTCCCAGCGCAGCACCTCAAAGCGGGAGGCCGGGCGGGATGGTGCTGGAATGCCCACAGGCCAGGCAGCTGCCCGGTCACCATCAACAGCCAGACGGCTGGTATTCTGGATCTCCCACTGGATCAGAGAAACAGGCCATGAGTAAGGGGCAGACCAGAGGAGCAGCACACAGCTGGGGGACTGAGTAGGCAGCAGGTGCCACTCAGGATGGGTCACTAGTCCCCTGCCCACCCAGGGTCCTTACCTATCATTTCCCCAGCATAGACAGCCTAAGAGCCTGGAGGCTCATCAGAGAACGTAGAAACAGGCAGGGGCTGGGAAGTAGTTTTGTTCTGTGATTCTAGTGCTAACTTTTCATTTCTCTGGGATCTCTGTGACCTCTCAGATCCTGTGCCCCTCACTCCGCCATCCCCAGACCTAGACCATACCTGTAACTCCTGGATCTCCTGGTATGTGCGTTCCAGTTCAGCTCGGGCGAAAGCCTTGTGCAGCTGGTACATGTGCACAGGGTCACGCACAGGGTGGGCTGTCAGGGCACTTCGGAAACGAAGGTCCCCCTCCTGCACCGGCTCCCCAGGGCTCAGCTCCAGATGGCTATAGTGCACCCCCTGGGGAGAGGAAGGGAGGGGATCTGTTATGAGCTGGCATTGTCTTCCATTGTCTCATAGTGAGTATCTCATCTCCTCAGTCTATGACCTGTTGTGGACTTACAGTCTGAGGGTTTAAGTCTACCTTGACCAGTTGTGAGTCTGTGTGACCTTCAGCATGCCTCTGCTAGCTCATCTGCGAAATGGGCATGCGTCCTGTCTCAGGGCTGTCCAAGGGCTAAAACAATAACTAACATCAAATGCCTATTATGTACAAGGCTCCCTTATTTTCCCTAATCCTTGTAACAACTCCGAGCAATAATTATTTCTATTGGCACAGAGGAAGCTACTGAAGCCCAGGATATTGAGTAATCTACCCGGGGTCACAGGGATAGAAAATAAATGTCCGAATTGGCATGGAAAACCAGGCCTGTAGCTCCACCACCCCTTTGCCTCTCAGAGGGATTTGAACATGACAGGAGGTATCGCCGGGATAGCTTATCATCCCACCTCATGGTCACCAGTGCAGCCCACCCCGGTGGCATCGAGAATGCAGCGACCCAGCCACTCGTCAGGGCGCGCACTGACGATGTCGTTGCGGCAGCCTTCCAGGTGGGGGCGCAGCTGCTGCAGCAGCATGCGCGAGAGCAGCACCCCAAAGCCTCCATGGCAGTAGCGGCCGGGGGTGGGCTCTCCGCCGATGAAGTCCTGGGGCCGGCCCAGGTACAGGTGGGCGGCGGAGGCCAGGCTGAGGTGGCCAGTTAGGCGGGCCAGGCCGTGCGCCTCGGTGTAGGTGGTGTCAGGCACCAGGAAGAACCAGTCAAAGTCGTCGCCGTGCTGCTCCAGCAGGTGGCGCAGCGCCAGGTGCAGGTGCCCGATGGGTCGCTCCTCGCCCAGCGTCACCACCGCCATGCCAGGTGGGGCCCGGCGGCCCCGTGCGCCCGTCAGGAATACCACACGCTCCAGCCGGTGCCCCAGCGTGCGGTTCACGGCCACGCCCAGGGTGGGCAGCGTGGCCTGAGAGGTCAGCACCGCCACCAGCAGCCTCTGCCTGATGCCCAGCTCCGTGCTGATGTAGCGGGTCCTAGGGGAGGAGATGGCACAAGGTTATCAAAAAGACAACGGGGTGGGGGGTGGAGGGGGGTGGAGGGGGTGGTCAGCACAAACTCCGGCAGGTCGCGTCTTCTCTGCATCTGTGTTCTCACCTATGAATAGGATAAGAATAAACCCTCTCTCCCAGGGGTCATGAGGATTTAAACGAAATGGTCTTACACAGGTAGTTCTTTGCATTTGTGAGATGGCAACACCCACCCAGATAGGAGAGAGATATTGTGGGTCTGACTCCAGGGTTCGCTACTTAGTAGCTATGTCCTTAAGCGTGTTATTTAACCTGAGCCATCTGTAAAATGAGACTGATTATATCTGTTTAATTATATCTGATTATATCTGTCTGTCCAGCCAAATGCTGGACATACCATGTATCTACTCATTTCTATATAAATATGTCATTTTGCCACAAATGCCTCACATAAATGACATAAAGGAACGTTTGGCATAGGGGTGTACTGAGTGTTTCTGCGGGGAGGGGCAAACTGGACTCAGGGGCTCCAGGAACTTACCTTTGTTAAAGCAGAAGGTAAATTGCAGAACCAGCATTTGAACCCAATGTTACTTAGAAATTATTTCAACTCATCAGCAGATACATTAATGGGATGGGCGCTCCCTCCCCCAGCTCACCCTGAGGTGGCCCTTGTAACCCACTCAGGAACAAGAGATCCAGGTAAATCCTAGTTCTCGCCTTTCTCTTTCCCTGTTTCTGTACACTCAACCCTATATACAAGTCATTTCTCTAACCCCAGTAGCCCAGCCAGGGAGCTAGTAGGATCTTTGGGGAGCCATCGGGTCGAGTCGGTTTAGGACACAGGCCAGCAAGTTCAGCCCAGGCCGGGATAGGGCCCAGAGAAAGCCTCGGACTGGCCCCACGGCTCTTGGGGAAGGCAGGGCCATCGGAAGTTATCGGGGCCCAAAGACTTCCTGGCTCGCCAGCCCCTTCCTTCCGGAGCCCGACCCGGGCCCGGGCTGCTTCCCCGCGCGCGTCCCAGCCGCTGCCCAGTGGGTGGAGCAGGCGCAGCCGATCACTACCTGACGGCCTTTTTGGCGGCCTGGCCGGGCTGTGCGGGATGGTAGGGCAAGACGCGCGGCTCCCAATTCTCCCCGGCGCCTGCGCCGGTCCCGGGCTTCTCGCGCTCCGCTCCGGGCTGCACTGAGTTGGGCCGTCGCGCCGCGTTGGTGTTGCTGCGCGGCGGCAGCTCAGAGTCTCCAGGTTGGGGCGGGCCTGGGCCGCACGGCTCCTCCACCCAGGTGACGCTGAGCAGGCTCAGGGTGAAGCCCAGGGAGATGCCCACGGCCACGGGCCCTGCGGGCCGCAGCACCGACAGCAGCAGCGATGCCCGCATGGCGCCCGGACCGCGGGTCCCCGGCCCTGGCGAAGCCCCAGAGCAGCCAGAGGAGGCTCCGAGGGGGCGGGACCGGGGAGGGGGCGGATCCAGAGGGCTCGGGTCCCGCGGGCGGGCCCGCTCCCTCCCCGCAGAGCAGAGCCAGCGACCCGAGTCGAATCCCCGGGGCCGCGCCTCGATTCCCCTCCAGCAGCTGCTCTAGGGTGCGCAGGGTTCTTGCGCTCGGCCCCAGAGCCTCAGCCGCGGCCGCAGCTGTCCGACGTGTCACTGCAAGGGCCCCGCCCCCGGGGTGGGGTCTCGAGCTCCCGCTACCGGAGAGGGAGGAGAAGGGGGAGGTTAAAGGGGAAGGGCCCCCGGAAGTGCCCCCACCTCGGTGCGGGAGAGGGAGACGCCGGGGGCGGAGTCCCCTGCCTCCCGCGGCGTGGTTGGTGCGTCCCGGGTGACGTCAGAAGCAGCCCGCCCCTGCCTGGATGGTGCGCCCTGAGTGACGTCAGGAGCAGAGGCCGGAGCTGTCCATCAGCACCAAAGGCCGCGGGCGGGCTCAGGGCATGGGGCCGCGGTTCTGGGGCGGCCCGAGCCCCGGCTCCTGCTCCTTCCCCTTCCCCAGGCCCAAATCGAGTTCCCGGACGCCGCGGGACTGGAGTGCCAGCCGGTGTTGGAGGTGGAGCGGCGCCGCCACCGCGCGGAGACCAGTCTCTGCGGCCCAGCAGCCCCCTTCCTCGCACGACGGACTTTCCCTGGACCCCAGTCAATTGGAGCCTGTGGCGCCCCGCAACCCCGGCCCCTCGGGCGTCTACACAGTCTCTTTCACTCAGAAGCTCAGGTCGCCTCCAGCCCAGGTAAATCTTGGACAATCCCATATTGAGCCGCCCACAGACGAATCTCTTGGCTGCCTTCTTCTCACTGGCAGCACACTCCCCTCATCCCCCCTGACTCCCGTCCCTCTTTTAACTTCATCCCAGTCTCCTCTAGCCAGGCACTTTTGTTTCCCTTTGTCTTTGCTCTCCACTCCAGAAATGCTTCCAGAGCTGCACAAATGTGGATACCACTCCTTTGTCCACTGTCCTTGCTGAGTTCTCCCAATCCCTCTCCTACCCCCATCCTGGTGGGGACCCAGGACTCCTCTGTGACCCCAACTTTCCCTCTGTCAGGTTAACTTGGGAGGGTGACTCCCTTCTATTCCCAGCATTATGCCGGGGACTGTGGCAACACTGCGGTTCCAGCTACTGCCTCCTGAGCCAGATGATGCCTTCTGGGGTGCCCCTTGTGAACAGCCCCTGGAGCGCAGGTACCAGGCACTGCCGGCCCTCGTCTGCATCATGTGCTGTTTGTTTGGAGTCGTCTACTGCTTCTTCGGTGAGATCCCCATCTCATCCCTCACCTGGGCTACCCAGTGTTTTCCCGAGTTCTTTTTCTGAGCCCCTCAAGTCTTCTCTGAATCCCTCTACCATTGTGAATAATTCTTCCTTTTCTTTCATCCCACACATTTATAGATTGTCTAGACTCTATATTATAGGAAACACAGGTTTTTGGATTAGGCACACCTGAGTTTGAATTTACTTAGCTTTGCAGTTACTAATTGTGATGTCTTGGGCACATTAATCTGTCTGCGCCTCAGTTTTCTCATCTGAACAATGATCACATTTGTCTCATGTAGTGTTATAAGAATCAATAAGCATTCAATAGATAGTAGCTATTGTGGTGAGGATGTGTTTGGGTCACTGTGCTAGGTAGGCACTGAAAACACTTAGCAGGGTCATTACACATGGTCCCTTACCATAGGGCATATCATCTGACAGGGAGGAGACTCCCTGGAGCATTTACACCTGGGATACATATTAGAGTGGGCTGGATGGTGGTCACACACATCCATCCAGCCTATAAGGCAGGCTCTGGTAATCAGAGCTGCTGTGAATACTTGTACAGGATGGGTACTAAATAAGGGAACTCAGCTGAGTGGGCAAGTGGGGGCTAAAGTCCAGCTCATGCTCTGCCTGACAAAATCTGGGCCTTGGTACAAAGCTGCTTTGCCTAGAGAAAGGCACACCTTTTTCGAATATGCATAAAGGTGCCATATGGGCTAGTGGCCCACTGTAATGGGAGTAAGTGACCAGTGGCTCTGCAGCAAGAGTTACAGAACTTCCGAGGGGAGAGTGAGCTCTGAAGCTGGGGGCCCAAAGAAAGCCTCTGGGAGAAGAATTATAGGTGAGTGGGACCTGTGGGGGGCAAATGAGGCTTGGGGGCTGGGGTTCCAGGTTGGGCAGAGGTAATGCAAGACTTGTGTTCTGCAGCCTCCTCCTACAATGGGTGGGTAGACAGGGTTGGGAGCCAGATGGTCCCTCCCATTCCTCCCCCAAACTCTGGGCTGAACAACTGAAGAGTAGGCAGGAGGAAGTGCCCCCCGCAAGGGTTCAGGACACGTTCTGGGCCTCTGAGGATTCTGTATCACCTCACCCCCTCCATATCTGTACCCACTCCCTCTGCATGTTGCTCAATGTGGCCTCATATTCCCTCTCCTGGGCTTCCTGACATCCTACCCCTCTTGGATACCACTACTCCCAGGCTCACGGACTCTGAGCCCTTGTCCACACCCTACTCCTCTCTCTGCTCACAGAGCCTCCTGGACTCTCATACTTCCCCCTACTCCTGGAAGTGACTCTCCTCTGTTATCTTTCTCTTTGGCTCTCCCTGACTCCTTGACCCCCACCTCTGATTTCCATCTTTCCAACTATTCAGAATCTCCACTTCCCTCACCCTTTCAGGTATCTCTAATGGGCCTAATGGCCCTATAACCTCCTTATTTCTGAAACTCCACAAACACTATTTCCTTCTCTTTGATTCTGTGTGACCTCAGGTAAGCCTTAGTGACCTCCACCTCCCCTCACCTCCAGTTATGTCATTACCTTCCATCCCTCTGACCCCCTCTATTACTCCTAGCTTTGATCACTGGTTACTCCTCTCTAATCCCTATAACCTCATCATTTGATCACCCCTCCCCATACTGTGATCCCAGTAATTCCTTGTTTTGGTCTCAGTGTTCCTCTCTCTTGGAAATCATTTTATACTCTCAATGATTCTATTTCTGTCAATCTCCCTAACCTACAAATACCTCATTTTCCAGGACAACTCCCCAATAACTCTGCTTCTCTGTCCTCTTTGTAACCTTTCAGTGGTGCCATATCTCTGAAGCCCTGTGACCCTCAAAAACTCATCTTTCTGAACCTGTGTGACCCTCACCTCTCAACTTTTTTTTTTTTTTTTTGAGACAGAGTCTTGCTCTGTCACCCAGGCTGGAGTGCAATGGTGCGATCTTGGCTCACTGCAACCTCTGCCTCCTGGGTTCAAGTGATTCCCCTGCCTCAGCCTCCTGAGTAGCTGGGATTACAGGTGCGCGCCACCATGCCCGGCTAATTTTTTGTATTTTTAATAGAGACAGGGTTTCACCATGTTGATCAGGCTGGTCTCGAACTCCTGACCTTGTGATCCACCCACCTCGGCCTCCCAAAGTGCTGCCACCACGCCCAGCCCTCGAGTTTATTATGATTTCCAAATACCTCATCTCTGTGAGCAATCCCTTCTCAAAGACCCCACTGACTCTTTTGCTGATCCTCTTGGGATCCCAATGACTTATCTCTCTGACTCCTATGATCCCAATGACAGCAATGCACGGAGTCACCCTTGACTCGAAAGATTTATCCTAACTCTTGTGATCCTCATATATATCAACCCTCATGATCTCAATGGTTATGTCTTCTTTCCCATTGACTGCCAACAGCCCTATCTCTCTAACCTCCCTTGACCTCAATGGCCCCATCACTGATGCCCTCATGACCCCAGTGACCCTCAATTCTCTGATCTTAGTGTGTTTGTCTCTGGTTCCCCTGGGATCCCATGTCCTTGACCCCTTGGACCTGCTCCCTCCAGCCTGGTGCCCTCATCTTGGCCCCTCACTAGCCCCTGTTCCCCTCCAGGTTACCGCTGCTTCAAGGCAGTGCTCTTCCTCACTGGGTTGCTGTTTGGCTCGGTGGTCATCTTCCTCCTGTGCTACCGAGAGCGGGTGCTAGAGACGCAGCTGAGTGCTGGGGCGAGCGCGGGCATCGCGCTGGGCATCGGGCTGCTCTGCGGGCTGGTGGCCATGCTCGTGCGCAGCGTGGGCCTCTTCCTGGTGGGGCTGCTGCTTGGCCTGCTGCTCGCAGCTGCTGCCCTGCTGGGCTCCGCACCCTACTACCAGCCAGGCTCCGTGTGGGGTCCACTGGGGCTGCTGCTGGGGGGCGGCCTGCTCTGTGCCCTGCTCACTCTGCGCTGGCCCCGCCCACTCACCACCCTGGCCACCGCCGTGACTGGTGCTGCGCTCATCGCCACTGCCGCTGACTACTTCGCCGAGCTGCTACTGCTGGGGCGCTACGTGGTGGAGCGACTCCGGGCCGCTCCTGTGCCCCCCCTCTGCTGGCGAAGCTGGGCCTTGCTGGCACTCTGGCCCCTGCTCAGCCTCATGGGCATTCTGGTGCAGTGGCGGGTGACAGCTGAGGGGGACTCCCACACGGAAGGTAAGGGGGCACAGGCCAAGGTGGACATGAGAGGAGTGGGTGGCCAGGGATGGGTGGGGGGCCGAGTGACTGAGGAGTAGGGGACAGCAGCAGAAGGCCTCGATGGCTGTAGAGAGCTGACTTGCTCAGGGTCTGTGAGGATAGGACCCAGGTGCCATCATTCATTCCACAACAACATATGGAGTGTTGGCTCGGCACCGACACCATTCCAGGCACCAGGGATACAGCAGAGATAACACAGACAAGGTTCCTGTCCTTATGGGTGTACATTCAGGGCAGGCAGGAGACAGATAACAGAGATGCAAACAAACCAGATGATTCCAGTTGTGTAGAGTGATATGACAGAGACATGCAGGGTAATGTGAAAGAGTGACCTATGGAAGCTATTAGAGTTAGGGTGGTCAGGGAAGGCTACTTGAAGGAGGTGATATGTAAGCAGGCACTTGAAGGCTAAGGGGCCAGCCATGCAAAGAGCTAGAGAAGAGGAAACAGCAAGGGCGAGGGCCCTGAGAAGGAATGAGCTCAGCTTGTTTGAGGAAGTGGGGCAGGAGTATGGAAGGTGAGGTGTGGGAGCCAGGGTGATTGCGTGGACCCTCTGGGTCATAAGAAGCACTCCACATTTTGTTGGAAGGGCAATAAGACACCACTGGAGGGTTTAAAGTAGGGGAAGATAGAATCTAATTTAGTTTTTGGGATGCTCATTCTGCTGCTGAGTGTAGAAAGCATTAGAGGGAGCAAGTGTAGGGAAAACCAGTGAAGCAGCAGCTGTGATTGTCCAGTGGAAAGATGATGGTGGCTGGCCTAGGTGATTGGGAGAGGGATGACAGCCTGGAAGGGGGTACCTGGAAGCCTAGGAATCTTCCATAAAGACCTATGGAAGAAAACAACAACAGCGGGAAGTCCCCTCTGAGAGGCAGGAGACCAGGAAAGGAAGTGACAGGGTGGGAGTAAGGGGTTATGGACAAGAGGAATCTGGAAGCCTAGAGCCTCAGGTGGGAAGAGAGAGGGAGGGCTCAGGGGAAATAAGGCGCACAGTCCTCTGAGCTCCTTCTCTACCCATCCCACCACAGTGGTCATCAGCCGGCAGCGCCGACGTGTGCAACTGATGCGGATTCGGCAGCAGGAAGATCGCAAGGAGAAAAGGCGGAAAAAGAGACCTCCTCGGGCTCCCCCCAGAGGTCCCCGGGCTCCTCCCAGGCCTGGGCCCCCAGACCCTGCTTATCGGCGCAGGCCAGTGCCCATCAAACGCTTCAATGGAGACGTCCTCTCCCCGGTGAGCTCCCTGAGCCCATCCAGCCAGAATGAGAAGGAAGTGTGGAAACTCTGTCCAAACAGGACTGGGCTTTCCCCATGGACTGGTTGCTATCTAGAAGGCCTATTTGTCCATGCATCGGAGGCCACGCACCAGGGGCTTGGTGGGTCCAGCTGATGGGGGGATTGGGGGAAAGGTGCCCTCAGTATGGGTTTTAAGTGGGATATGGTTATGTGGTGGGGTCTCAGGGCTGTGGACTCTGGATCTATGGCAGTCTATAGGGGTGTCAGGCATGTAGGAATTCAGGAAGAGGTGGCTTTTAGGGCAGGATTCTGCGGTGGGACTCTCACACCTATGTTTGCTCCCCCACAGAGCTATATCCAGAGCTTCCGAGACCGGCAGACCGGGAGCTCCCTGAGCTCCTTCATGGCCTCACCCACAGATGCGGACTATGAGTATGGGTCCCGGGGGCCTCTGACAGCCTGCTCAGGCCCCCCGGTGCGGGTATAGCCATATCTGCCTGTCTAGACTCTGCAGTCACCAGCTCTGCCAGCTCGGGGAGGCCTGCTAGGCTGCCACTTAGCCCCCTGGCTTTGGCTGTCCCTCTCCCCAGCCTGGAGAGGGCTGGCCTGGTCACTAGAAGGGAGGATTGTCTCAGGCGAGTCTTGGCCTGAGAGGAAAGCCCCCTCCCAAGCTCCCAAGAGGCTCCTGAGGAACTCGGGGTGTGAACCCCATTGGGGTGTGCTCAGGGTTGTGAGTGTGTTGCCCGTGTGTCTGTGTGTATGTGTGCAGGGGTGGGCGGGCTTGGAGGGGACGCTGGGACCCTTGCCTTAGATTTCTGACTGGTAGGGTCTCTCCAGGCTCAACCCCACCTCCTCACCCCCTGCCGGGGTCCCATGGGCCACCTCCTGCATGTCTCCGCGGAGGGGCTACCTTCCTTCCCATCGCCCTGCCTCCCAGCCAGACTCATCTAAGGGTTCTTGTCCTTGTCTATGGGGCAAACTGTAGCACCCCTCACCGTGGTCCCCTGGCCTCTGCAAAGCCACCAGCCTGAGGGCAGTGGCAGGAGATGGGGGTGGGGGGTGCTGCTCTGGGCTGGGTTGGGAAGGGAGTTGGGGAGGGGCTGAAATGCACGGTGCATGTCTGGTGTCTGTCATGCCAACCTGGACACCTCATGCTTCTGTCTCCCCCACCCCACTCTGTTTTACATCTTTTATAAATGTGCCAAACTGCGTGGCCTCTGCCAGGAATGGTGGTCTTTGGTGGCTGGCACTTTCATGGGCCAGGTACAAGCACTACAGCCCTCGGTCCCCAGTGTCGCTCACTGCACAGAGGCTCCAGGCAAGGTCTGCCCTCCCACATCACTCAGAGAGGCAAGGAAATGAGCTGTAGCACTTTTATTGTCTCCTGACACCTCTGGTTTCCCTGTCTCTCTACCCCTGCCCAGGGTAAGGGCGCACGCCTTCCAAGTTGTCCAAGGGCACCCGCCTGGCCTGGTTCGGTCCTCCTAGTTACCTGCAGAGGAATGACTCCACATGTGGCTGGGGAGAGAGTGGGTACCACCTTTCTCTCCCCTGGCAGAGCCTGGACACCAGTACAGGAAGAGCTGGGGCCCCAGGCTATGCCCTACCCTTTCTCCGTCTTGGTCAGGGCTGTCTTGGCAGCAGGAAGGTGGGGGTCAGCTAGGGATGGGGCACAGGGCAGCACCTGAAGGGAATGCTGGGATTCGGGATAGAAGGTGGGATGTCTCCTACGTGGAAGAGGAAAGAAAGAGGCTTCTGCCGAGGCTGACATGGAACTTGCTGAGATGGGTAGAGGCAAGCTGGGCAGAGGGCAGGAGATAGGAGGGACAGGCTGGAGGCAGGCAGTGTTGGGGAAGTGGGGAGGAAAGGAACTGGTAGAAACAGGGCTGTTCAAGAGAGACAAACATGGTCCAGTGGCAGGAGAGAGGAGAAGCCTGGCAGGAAGGGGCGTAGAAAGGTGGGAACAGCTGACCAGGAGCAGCTGATCTGAGCCAAGCGGTTCCAGGGCTTTCCAGCCCTAGGTGTGCTCTACCCTCCCCCTCCCCCATCCCCACCTCCGACGTATCCCAGGACCCGTTGCCACCCCAAGTCCTGGAAAGCCAAGTGTGGCTTAACCCATCAGCTCCCAGGCGCCCTCGCTCTCCTGCCTCTGCCCAGTTGACTTTACTCACCCTCTACCAGCAGCCGTGTGTGGGCGCTGTCCTGGCCGGCCTGGCAGCAGTAGGTGCCCTGGTCCTCAGGTCGAACGTCATGGATGACCAGGCTGTGGGTGGGGCCGTGGCTGCGCATCTCATACTTATCTCCCGGGCACAGCTCGGCCCCCTCCCGCAACCAGCACACGTGGCTCCCCGAGCGGGACACAGTCACCTCCAGCACCGCCCGGCGGCCCATCAGAACGGTCTTCTCGCGAGGGGGGTGGCGGCACATCTGGAGAGGCAATGCTGGGGATAGGGGGCAGGAGCTTAAGTTAATAGGGACACGCATGGCCCCCAGGAGAAGAGATGCATCTTCCCTCCCTGCAGCCTCCACTCCTGGCCTTAGCCCTCTATGCCACCAGTCCGTTCCCTTGCACCTCAGACCCAAAGTCTCCTCTTCCCGGGGAAACGCGCTGCCCTCTGTGACCCGACCCAGGACAGCCTCTCGGGGGGAGGGGAAGAGAGAGAGGCAGCGCTGCGTTCTTGGGGCCAGCCCCAAGTCCGTCAGTCCCATGGCAGGAGACAGAGGATGTACTCTCTGTGGCTCCCGCCCCAGGTGCTTACCCTCCACTTCCAGTAGAGCCAAGGACTGGGCGGGCCCCGCCTGGAAGCGTACTTCACCGGCGTCTTCGGCCCGCAGCTGGCTAAGCACCAGAATGTGTTTCTTCCCTGGGGGTGAGGGGGTCGCTAGCGAGGCCGGAGCCACCTCTGAGGAGCGCTAGGGACGAAGGTGGGGGCGCAGCAGGCCCCTGGGTCGGTTCGGACACCGTTAGTGTACGCTAGGGTGGGCGGAACCGGGATACCGAGCGGGAAGACTAGCGGTCCGAGACTCGGGGCTGGGGGCGGGGGAAAGACTGGGGACGAGGCTCACAGGGCCGCGGGGCGGGGCCCGTCCGAGTCAGGGGCGGGGCTTGTCCCGGTGGGGCGGGATCTGTCCGAGTCTGGGCGGGGCAGCGAGGGGCCCGAGAGGGTAACCAGGAGGCCAGACCTTCCTGTCTGATGCGGACGCGGGCTCCGGGTCTCAGCGGGCGGCCTCCGAGCTCCCAGCGCCCTGTGGTCTCGACCTCCGATACGGTGCACTCGAACGTGGCGCCGTCGCCTTCACGGGCGCTCACCGACCGCAGCTCGGAGAGCACCGCCACCGTACGTTCTGGGGCGGAGCCCGGGGCGTGAGCGGGGCGGGGTGGAGGGCAGGTACCGGCCACGCCCCCTCCACGCCCCCTTTCTAGAAGCACGCGCGGTCAGCAGGGTCGGGGGAAGACCGCTTCGCAAGTCTCATGCCCAAAGCAGTGCCCAGCCTCCGCATCACCCCATACCCACCGCGCACGGTCAGGCGGACCGGCCCGGCGCGGGTCGTCCCCACCGCGCAGCTGTAGGTCCCGGCGTCCGAGGGGCTGCAGCGCCGCAGCTGGAGAAGGCGGCGCGTGCCGAGGGCCTGGAGCCGGAGCCGCGGACTGGGAGTGAGCGCATTCCCGTCCTAGGGGCGTGAGTTGCAGAGGGTCGGGGCGGGCCCGGCTGGGCACAGGCGACCCCGGCCCTGGCAGGCGGCAGCACCCTCTGTTAATGCCAAGCAGTCTCGAGGCGCGTTTATGCGTGTCTCGTGTTCCCAGGCTGGGGTCGGGCTGTCTCCACGCCTTTGGGGTCGTGCCAGGAGCCTCTTTGAAAAAGTGTCACTTTTTGGGGACCTTAGGGCCGCCAAGGTGCTCGGGGAGCCCAGAGCCAGGTATGGATCACAGGGGACATGGGCACGGATTCTGGAGTTAGGCAAACCTGCATTCAAATATGGGCTCTACCTTTTGTCTGCCCTTGGGTAGGTAATTTGTTCCACTGAGCATCAGTTTCCTCATAGGTATCACAGTGACAAGACCTACCTCCTAGAGTTGTCCTTGGAGTAAGGGATAAAATACAATGCAAATCTTAGCACAGTGCCAGGCACATCCGCTTAAGTATTAGTTGTTTCTGTCTGGGGCATTATTATTGTTGGTGTTATGTTGAAGTGGGCTGGGCTGGGGCTGGGATCTGACCTTCTCCCAGGTAACATCAGCCAAAGCTTGGGAAAGCTCGCACTCCAACGTCGCTGTGTCGCCCTCGGTCACCTCTAGGTCCTGTGGCCCCTGCACGATGGTCACTGGGACCTCTGGGAGTGGGAGAGGGAGGACAGTGCAGAGGGAGCAGGATGGGGACCAATCTTGTAGGGACAAGGAGGACATACACTTGGGCACAAGGTGTCAGTAGAGGACACTAGCGAGTGGGGGATGAGCTGGGACAAGTGGTCCAAGAAGGATCCGTCAGTGGTGGGGACGGGGGGTGGGGGGCGGTGGTAGGCAGGGCCACAGGGCCAATGGGTTAGGAGTGGCCAACCGGGAGTCACACTTTAAGGTGGTCAGTGGGGGAGAAGCTGGGGGCCAGAGGGCAATGGGGAAACAAGCAGAGATGCCAGTGGAGTGGTCAGTGGGAACATCCTGGGGCTGGAAGCAAACATGGGGGACACTCAAGCAGAGTTGCTAGTGATGTCACCCTCAGGCAGTCAGTGGATTTGAGGGACTGGACAGGCAGAGGGAGCCATGGCAGGCAGTGTAGCCAGTAGGGTCAAGTTAAGAGTGGTCAGTGGGGTGGTGTGCAGGCAGGCAGACAGCAGTGACCACAATGGCATAGGCATGCTCACAGTAGCAGAGTCAGTGGTTGGCTGAGCCTGGGGCAGTCAGGGGCCACACTCAGGCAGAGGAGTCTCTGGGGCCACACACGGCCTAAGAGTCGGAGGGGGGGGGTCACACTCTGGCAGGGATGTCAATGAGGGCCACACTGAGACAGGCATGGTCAATGGGGGTCACACGAGTCGAGGGTCAGTATTCATGCCTGGGGTGAGTAGGGCCACACAGGTCAGCAGGCAGGCTGTGGTCCTGGAGCCACACCTCTCACAACGAGTCTGGCTGCGCAGCGCAGGGAATCCGCCGTGAAGGAGACGCAGCCTGAGTCAGCCAGGCCCAGGCCTTTGAGTACCAGTCGGTGACTGTGGCCCTCTGAGTGGATGTGACACTTGGGCCCTGGATGCAGCCGGACTCCACCCCGGGCCCACTCCCCGGTTACACCTTCCTGGGACAGCTCCAGCTGGAACGTGGCGCTGCCTCCCTCACTGACGGTCACGTCCTCCAGAGGCCGCAGCACCCTCAGCTGCCTTGCTGGCCGGGGGAGATGGAGAAAGGGAGGATGAGGCCTCCAGCTCTGGGCAGGGACTGCAGTCGATCCTCATCCTTTGGCCCTGCCTACACCCCCCAACATCCAACCTAAGGTCCTGACCAAAAAAGTTCAGAACCAGTGTGCAGGAAGAAAGGGGCACAGCGGACAGACTTGGCAGGGGGAGGGCTATATTAGGGTTAGGAGATGAGGGCACAGGAAGGGGGAGAAGTGTAGTTAGGGGGTCATGGAGTCTGGGTGAGGGGTACTGTGACACTTGAAGGAGCATGGAATTTGGCGTCGGACACACTAGAATGGAACCTCGCTCTACCACATAGTTAGTGTGCTGTGTGATCTTTGGCAAATGGCCTGACCTCTCTGGGCCCCAGTTGCCCCAGCTGTACAAGGTGAATAACACTGGGACACAGGTTTATTGTGATGATTTCTTGAATGAAATAAGTTAGAACAGATGTGTCACCAATGACAACCATTCACCAATCTCTGTGTAAGAATTTTCATCTCAGTTAATGTTCCCAGAGACACTTGAGACGGGGATCAACCCCATTTTAAAAATTTGAGACAGGGTCTTGCTGTCATCCAGGCTGGAATGCCATGGCATGATCATAGCTCACTACAGCCTCAAACTCCTGAGTTCAAGCAATCATTCCACCTCAGCCTCCCTAGTAACTACCATGCCTGGCTAATTTTTATTTTTTTTGTAGAGACGGGTTCTTGCTATGTTGCCCAGGATGGCCTCAAACTACTGGCGTCAAGGGATCCTCCTGCCTTGGTCTCCCAAAGTGTTAGGATTACAGGCATCAGCCACTGCACCTGGTCTCAGCCCCATTTTTAAGGAGACTTGGCTCAGAGAGGTTAACTTGCATGAGGTCACACAGGAAACAGAGGGCTCCAGCTTTGGGTAGGACGTGTGGGGTGCTGTTTGCCAGTCATCCCTGCTACTTAAGTGGGTATGTGTATCCCTAGAATACATGACTGAAGGATGCCCACGGCAGGTCTTTCTGGAGAATATTTGTGTTTATAGCAAAGCCAACTTGAAATATGCAATGGAATGCAAAATCCACATGGACTTCTAAGGTAAATAAAAAATATTAGAAAAAGAAAAGTTTTGCTTTGGGCAGGCTGCTGCTGGGACGGCCACGGTTGACTTTTCTCAGCGGTGAGGGGCACTTTGGTGGGGGCCTGAGGGACTCCAGGACAGCCAGAAAAGGCTGTGCTGTGGGGTGGGTAGTGCATTAAGAGAGGACAGGGCACTCACGCCTCACGCTGAGCCTGGCCAGTGTGCGATCGTGGTGACTCTCACAGCCGTAGGTGCCCTGGTCAGCTAGTATGACACCATGGATGTAGAGGCGGTGGATGTGCCCATCCTGGGCCATGGACAGGCGAGAGTCGTGGGGCAGGGGCTGCCCACCTCGTACCCAGCGCACGGCCCCTGCTGCACCCACTCGGCCTGTCTCCACTTCGAGACACACGTCCTGGCCTTCCTCTGCCCGCACGTCCTGCAACCGCCGTAGGAACAGCAGCTCTGTCTCTGGTGGGGAAGAAGGAGGAGGCCATGGAGCCTGGTGGGGTTGGAAGCTGGCCCCTTGCTCCATCCCACTGGTCTGTCCCTAGGTAGACGGGCAAGGCTGCTGGGGTCTGAGTTGGGAGTACAGGCACAGGACACAGAGCACCTCATCCTCACCAGGACCTAACCTCGAACATGGAGCCGGGCACTTGTGGTCGTGCTCCCTGCCCGCACAGTCACGGTCCCTGCATCACCCAGTTGGCAGCCTCGCAAGGTTAAGATGCGGCTTGAACCATTCTGGGCCATCTCCACCTGGGGCCCTGGAGTGACGACGGCCCCATTGCGCAGCCAGGTGACATCGGCATCTGGTGGGGAGACTTTACACCGGAACGTGGCATCATCGCCCTCGTGGACAGTGAGTGGTGTCAGCTCTGAGACCAGCTTCACCGGCAGTGGCTCTGAGGGGCACGGTCAGGCAGTGAGCTGGGCTGGGTCTTTTCTCCTCTCTCCTTTTCATCCCCTCCTCAGGGTACAGGCCCTCATCCCCAGTCATTTAACAAACCTTCCGTGAGGACCTACTATGTATCGACCACACGGGTGGCCCAAAGGACAAGATGCCAGCTCCCTGCCAATTCTTTTAGTCAGTTCCTCGCAATCCTAGCCTAGCACCCCACCTCGGTGATGCACTAATAATATCATTTACCAGGGACCCTATTTACAGCATTTACTTGTCACAACAGGTCTATAAGACAAGCACTATCCCCTCTTTTCAGAACTGGGGCTCACACAGGTTGAACAAATTTGCCAATGTCACACAGCTACTGGGGCACAAAATCCAGGCTGGAACCTGGGTGGGTGGACGCCAGAGCCTCTGCTTTTAACCACCAGTCTATGCTTTTTTTTTTTTTTTTTTTTTTTTTTTTTTGAGAGGGAGTCTCGCTCTGTCGCCCAGGCTGGAGTGCAGTGGCCGGATCTCAGCTCACTGTAAGCTCTGCCTCCCGGGTTCACTCCATTCTCCTGCCTCAGCCTCCCGAGTAGCTGGGACTATAGGCGCCCACCACCTCGCCCGGCTAGTTTTTTGTATTTTTTAGTAGAGACGGGGTTTCACCCTGTTAGCCAGGATGGTCTCGATCTCCTGACCTCGTGATCCGCCCGTCTCGGCCTCCCAAAGTGCTGGGATTACAGGCTTGAGCCACCGCGCCCAGCCCAGTCTATGCTTTTAACCCTCTCACATGAGGGTTTCTGGAAAGGGGAGCCCTGAGCCCCATCCAAGTGATGGTCATGCACACCCTGGTTGGAGCCAGAGGCAGCAAAGCGGGGATGGAGGGGTAAGGGGGCCCTAAAGTGTACCAGGTGGTCCTTGGGGTGCCAGAGCCCACAGGGTTTGAGGGGTACGCTGTTACCTTCCACGCTGACAAGAAAGATGCGGCTGTCCTGGGGCGCGTCACACAGGTACTCCCCAGCGTCCCCACTTCGTGCCCCCTGCACCCGCAGCACCTGCCTGGCCCCGGCCTGCTCCAGCTGCACCCGCCCCTGGCTTGCCAGTCGCTCCCCGTCCTTGTACCAGCGCACAGGGCCCCCTGGCCCGGAGAGGTGCACCACCAGCTCTAGGTCCCCGCCTGGGGTGCTCCGAACCCTCGTCTGGGCTGCCTCGGGAGCTACCACCCGCACAGGGGGCTCTGTGGAGTCAGAGCTGGAGGTCACTGGGGGGGGAGAGGCTCAGGGCTTTGAGGAGGGCAGGGGGAGGCATGATGGGGAGGGTACTAAGAGAAGCGGGGCCAGGGATGGGCAGGACATGCTGGAAAAGCAGGAATCCTACAGGGTTTGGGGTGCCACTCTCAGGCTTAGTGCCGAGGCTGTACTCACCAGCCACCTGGACAGTGAAGCTGAGGCTCGGGGCTCCTGGGGCTGCTCCCGACTGGCAGGTGTAGAGCCCTGCATGGGCTAGGCTTGCAGCCTGGATGCAGAGGACTCGGCGGGGGCCCTCGGCATGGAGCTCTAAGCCCTCGCCCTCCTGCACAGGCCTCCCATTGTGGCTCCAGACCACGGGGGCGCCAGCCCGGGACAGTTCACAGCTCAGCACCACTGGCTCCCCCGGGGCCACACACAGCGGACTTGGGGTTGTCTCTGGAGCAAGGAACTGCACTGGGGCCTCTGGACAAGAGAGGAGGGTGTCAGCGCATGCTTGCCCTTGCCTCCCTGCCCTGGGTTGGCCAGGAGCACTCACCAGCCAGGATGACGTTGAAGGTGATGGCCTCATCCCGGGTCTCACACACATACTCCCCGGCGTCCTCAGGCTGGGCATGGGGCAGGGTCAGGGTGCGGGTGGGCCCCTCAGCACCCAGCTGCAGGGCATCTGATGCCTCCACTTCCAGCCCATCCTTGTACCAGCGCACCTGAGACCCAGCTGGGGCCACCTCACAGCGCAGCTCCACGCGCCCTGGAGCCCCAAAATGCAGATCCAGGGAGCGGGCTGCTGGGTGCACAATCCTCTCTGGTGGGGCTGGTGGGTGGTCAGAGAGAGGCGTACATGGGCTTGGCCAGCGGGCCTCTCCTCCCTCACCCACCAGATCCTCAGCCCTCCCCACTGGCAGCCCAGCTCTTGAGAACGGTGCCAGCTGCAGTCCATGGAGCAGCTGCTGTGTGCCAGGCACTGTCCTAAGAACCCTGTGTTTTTCAGTCAGTTACTCTGACCACCCCCAAGAGGTGCACAGCTGCTGGCTGCACTTCACAGCTGAGGACCTGAGGCCTTTTTAGAAGAAACTGACTTGCCTAAGGTCACACAGACAGAAAGAGGCGGATCTAGACTCACACCCAGATCTACACAGCTCACTCCATACCCACCCCCACTTCCTATCCCCTTTCCCTGCCTTGCCTCTGATGCACTCGTTACCACCTGACAAACCATCCCTTATTTTTTGTCTGTTCATCCTCGCTAGAGTGTAAGCTCTGTGAAGACAGGAGGTTTAGTCTTATTGGTTCACTACTATATCCCCAGCATCTAAAACAGTGCCAAGCACATAGTAGTTGCTCAATAAGTATTAAATGAATGGATGAATGAACAAATGGTTCTAATTGCTGGGCACCCTCCCACCAGGCCTCTGGTCCTGACCTGATGTGGCTAAGCAGGATTCTGATGGCCAAACACGAGGAAGGTGGATAAGGGGAAGGCTGGGGATGGGATGGGACAGGTGGGGCTAGGTGGGTGTCTGTCCCTTAGCCCCCTACCTCTCTACCTCCTCTGTGTGCTGCAGAGACTGCCCACCTGTGACAGTGACAGTGAAGAAGGCCGAATCATCTCCAGCGTCGCATACAAACTCCCCCCCGTCCTCGGGCTGGGCAGCAGGTAGCACCAGGCGGCAGCGTGGCCCATCCCTCTCCAGCACCAGGGCCTCGCTCTCCTCCACTTCCAGTCCATCCTTGTACCAGCGCACAGGGGCATCCTCCCGAGACAGCTCACACATCAGCACCACACACTCCAAGGTCACGGCGATCAAGGTCACCTCATCGCGGGGATATATGATCCGTACTGGAGGTTCTGCAGGGTGGGGACAACCACAGCCTGTCACAAGCTCACCGTCAGCCTCTCTGGAGCCATTTGGCAGCATGAAGTCCCCATCACCCACATGATAATGAGAATAATAAGTAAAATAATAATAATAAGCAATAATGGGTCCACAGTTTGTTCTCTGAAATCCCTGGGGCCAGAGGTGTTACAGAATCCAGAATGCTTTGGATTCCAGAAATAATGCATTTCTCATCTATCACATACCTTCCTCAGCCCCCATGGGGCCTCCCCCTTCATCAGTCACATTAACATGTCTATGGTGTAACACATATTACATTCACCCTAAGCAGGATATATTGAAAGATACAGAATCTTACAGATACAAGAATATATCTATAAGACACTCATATCTTATAAATATATAGCTAGAGCGAGATTCACCCTTGGCACGATAATTAAAGCATAGAAATAGCTTCAGAGCAATGAAGCTCAGGTTTTACTGAAATGACTTGGAATACAAAACTTACAAAAAGACTTTCGATTTTGAGAGTTTTGGAATTTTGGAACTATGGACAAGGGATGGTGGATCTGCAATAGCAAACATTGATATGATGCTTCCTAAGGTCCAGGAACAGTCCCAAGCACTTGAAACATTTAACTGTCATGGCAATCCTAAGAGGAAGGTAGTGTTTTATCCCCATTTTCCATATAAGGGACTGGGCACAGAGTGATTATACAACTTCCTTAAGGTCACACTGGCTACACCCACTCTGGGGCAGGAGGAAGAAATACCCTCTGTTAAAGGGAGGCTCAGACTCCACAGGTAGTGGCAGGAATTCCAAGCCAAGGCTTGCAGGAACTCAATAATGCTTTTTGCATTCAACGTCTGTCTGAGAGTTCCCCAGGGGTGCTAAATGCTGATTCTGAGAGCTCATCTCCAAGTTCTGGTCACTCCTCTGCAGAAAGGGAACCATGTCAATATTAGAGGTGACCAGTGCATGAAGCCCAGACCTGCCCACACCCCCGCTGCCCCAGGTTCCCCCAGAATCTTCAAGTTTCAGGGAGACTAGTGCTCCATTAGCCTCTGGCCCCCTGGTGGCTGGGCTGAGGAACTGCCAGCTTCCCAGTCAGGGGGGCCAGGGTTGGGGGGTGTTTTATAGGGGCACGCATGGGCGGAGGTAACCACAAGCTCCCCACTCAGCACTCCCGCCTCCATGGAGATTCCTGCCTTGAGCCACATAACCCGCCTCCCCCATGGGCTTCCTTGCTCTAAGGGTCGTAGGCTGGTCCTCTGGGGCCGAGCCAGGAGAGACCAGAATGCAGCTGCCTGAGGGGTGGGGAAGGTGATGAGGGCAGTGGAGTGAGGACAGGGATCAGTGAGGGGACCAGGGTGGCTACCCAGCCCCGGGACCTCAGCTTGGTGTCAGACTTGATTTGCTCTGGCCTAGAGCAGAGGTGGTGTTTGTGTGAACTTCTCTGTGAAGAGACTGGTTTTTGTGGGGAGTCTGGTGTTTTGTGGGGAGCCTGGTGTTTTGTGGGGAGCCTGAGCATGGGCTGGAGTTTGTGTGTATGCAGCCATTATGTCTGGCCACGGCTGAGTGGGAGAGGGTGAAGGTGATTACTACAGGGCAGAGTGTGTGCAGAAGGCCTCTTAGGCATTGTGGGCTTGTGTGTGCAGGGTGCACTAGCTGGGGTGCAGGGAGTGGGGGGCCCTAAACAGCTCAGTATGGAGCATGACTTTCAGGGCAGGGCTGAGGGAGGACAGGACTATAGCCACAGTAGGATGGGGGCTCCCATGCAGCCACTGGGGTTCTGTGCCACGCAGAGCTGCCTAGCCCTATGGACCCCCAACCCCAGACACACACACTGGGCTGGATGCTGTGAGCCGTCGCCCGGAAGTCTCCAGCACTGAACCTCCGTCACTTCCACAGTTGTCCTGTGCTTCTCCTGCTTTGAATATTCTCCCCCAACCTCCTGCCCACACCCCACCCCACTTAGCTCCAGTATCAGCTTTGAAAGCACTTGCTGTCGCCAGGCCAGGGTGGTGGCTCCCAGCCCAGGGACCCTCGACAACCCATGCTGTAAGATCCTGGAAGGCGTCTGGCTTTCCTGCCAGGCTGTGCACTCCTGGAGGGCAGCAGCTGTGTCTGCGCGCTGTTGGCTCCTGTGTGTGGAAGGGCAACTTTCTCCGAGGCCCTCCCTGACCCTTCTGCTCTGCGCTCTTGAGCCCTCTGCCCTTGGCCCTCACAGTACTTATCACCAGGTGTCACTGTACATTTATTTGCATGTTTATTGGTTTAACACAGGGGTCGCAAACTCAAATGCCCACAGGGGCCAGGTTAGGTTAGTGGCTGAAGCAGTCTGGGGAAAGGCAAAAAGCAATGGCAGGGCGGTGGGACAGAGGAATGTGGGCCCCAAACTACAGGGGCAGCTGCTACTCAGTGCCAGCTGTTCGTCGCCATGGGGGGAAGTGGGACCAGAGCCGCCGGGTCTTCGGCTTTTTCAAGAGGACGCATAACTCCGGATTGTTATTTGAACTGTCCTGACTTTGGTAAGACTCTGCAGACCAAACAAAGCACACGTGTGGAATGCACGGGGCCCCAGGACTGCCCGTTTGCGACCCCTGGTAAACAGCTGTCACCTCACCTAGCCTGGCAGCTCTCTCAGAAAAGGGACAGTGTTTGCATTACTCACCTGCTACTCCCAGTGCCTGATCCAGGGAAAGTGCTCAGTAAATGAGCTGTGGAGCAGAGCTAGGCCTGGCCTTGGGCACCGGGGAGGGGCTCATTTCCTTGAATAGGGGCCCGGGCTCATCTCAGCAAGAACCTTGGCACATGCACCCGCAGCCCACACCTCCCTCCTCCCCAGGGTGCTAGCTGGGGCTATGTGGCCAGCTCCTCCAGGGCTCAGGGCTGTCTCTGTGACCCCAGAGCTGGGCTGGGCCCACACCTGTGACGGTGAGAGTGAAGGAGGCCGACTCATCGTCGATTTCACACAAGTACTCGCCGGAGTCCTCGAGCTGGACAGAAGGCAGCACCAGGCGGCGGACAGTGTCTTCTTTCTGCAGGAGCAGCGCGGGGCTCTCCACCACCTCCTCTCCATTCTTGGTCCAGCGCACCTCCGCCCAGGGCCGGCATAGCTCACAGGTCAGCACGACACGCTCCAGGCGCACTGCTGCCACATACACCTTGCCGCTGGGATACACGATCCACGAAGACACGTCTGGAGGACAGGGACAGCCACTGCCAGGCATGAGGGGTGGGCCAGGTGTGCCCTGCCACCCTCCTTGATGCAGCTGTGTCCCCTACCCCTGGAAAGGAGGCCATGTGTTGAAGAGGGACCTCCCAGAGACTGCATCTCACAGCCGCTAACGGTTACTCACAGCTAGAGACACATGAATACAGCTGTCACAAAAGCACAGCAGACTTTGTGCTGCACAGGAGCCACACAGCGGGGACCACGGGGTCAGCCTCGGCTGTAGAAACACTCCACATTCTCTGGGTTGGGACAGGGATGGTATGAAGGGTGGAACTGAGGAAAGGAGGGTTGGGTCCCCAGATGGAGCTGGGCGTCTCCTCCTCCAAGAATTTTTGGCCCCTCTAGTGCCTAAGACCACCCGCCCTAGACTCTGCCCTACCCTGCAATAAACTCACTGTCCCCAAAGATTTCCCTTGGTACAGGTTTTTAGGAGAACAGAGAAAGCAGGGCTTCCTTAGCCAAGACCAATGTGCTTATGATAACACGTTTCCTGAGTGTGACTAGACCATAGCTTGAGGAGAAAGGGAGGAGGTTTGATCTGCTAGTGGGAGGGCAGCAGGGGCGGGGAACAGGGGCCCAGGAGTGAAGGTGTGGCAGCTGCCCCAGCAGGAGCAGGGGCACCTTCCCCCGTGCCTCTGAGGCCCACCTGGCCCCCCACCTGTGATGGTGACGGTGAAGTAGGCACGCTCATCTCCAGCAACACACTGAAACTCGCCCCCGTCTGAGGGCTGGGTGGCGGGCAGCACCAGGCGGCGATGGGGCCCCTCGTTCTCCAGCACCACGAAGTCACTCTCCTCCACCTCCTGCCCGTCCTTGTACCAACACACAGGGGCGTCCTCTCGGTCCACCTCACAGGCCAGCATGACACACTCGGAGGTTATGGCATGCACGAACACATGCTCTCGGGGTTCCACGATGTGCACGGGGGGATCTGGGTGGGGAGCAGAGATGGCATCGCACAGACACCCCCGCACAAGGAGTCCAAACTAGCTGTGTGGCCAGGAGACACTGTTTCTGCACAGGAGGACACTGGGGGAGGGCTAAGGCCCTGCTGTGTAGGAACTCAGGGACAATGACAAGGAATGCTGAGGGCATGGCAGGTGAGGCATGGCAGGAGATCATGTGGCATCAGAGTGCTCTGTGGGTCCCCAAAGGATCAGAGGTGGCGGAGTGAGTACATGGAGAGAAGGAGGCACAGAGAGTTCACAGAGTGGCAGCCACCATTTGTCTAGGCTGAAGGGAGGTCACTGTCACAAGTCACATCAGGGCCATGCTTACTGCCTCTATTACAAGACCCCAGGGCAGGCAGGAGGTGAAGGATGATCCAACAAGTAGCAACAGTGAGACAGCCACTCTCCAGGTAGTGGGTGCCCTGTCACTGGGTACATTCGGGCAGGGCCCCAGTGTGGCCCCTGGCAATAGCGTGGAAAACAGGACTTCCACTCAGTGAGATGAGTGGGATCTGTGCTTCCCAAGCTGCTCTCTCAGAGAGTCTGCACTTGTTAAGAGAGGATCTTCAGGCTCCACCCTGGATTCTGTGGCTCTGGACAGTCCAGGGATTTATAACCAGCTTCCAGGAGCTTCCTAAAGCAGCCAGCCTATGGGCTGCCTTGTGAGAACCACGGGGCGACTGCACTCAATACTCTGTTTGACTCTGAGGCAGCAGGAATAGAATAATCCTGCGTGTGTCTCCAAGCTATGGTGTGACAGAGGTCACAAAACCTCTTACAGCCTCTGTTTCTTTGCCTGTGAACTGGAGATATATTGCCCCTCATCTAGTTGTGAGGATTAAATGAAAGAGTGTATACTGAAAATACTTAGCATAATGCTTGGCTCAGAGTAAGCGCCTAAAAAGTGTTCGCTCCCATCTCTCCTCCCCTTAATTGCATTTTGTTCTGCCACCCAACCCAGCAGAGGCTATGTGGACAGTGAGGCAGTGTTAGTGTATCAGGGGTTTAGGAGGCAAAGGCACGCTGTGCATGGTGCACGCCTATAATCCCAGCTGCTCAGGAGGCTAGGAAGGAGGATCGTTTGAGCATAGGAGTTCAAGGCCAGCCTGGGCAACAGTGAGACCCTCATCTTAAAAAAAGCAAGCAAGCAAGCAAGCCAGGCATGGTGGCTCACACCTATAATCCCAGCATTTTGGGAGGCTGAGGCGAGCAGATCACTTGAGGTCAGGGGTTCAAGACCAGCCTAACCAACATAGTGAAACCCTGTGTCTACTGAATAATAAAAAAAATTAGCTGGGTCTGATGGCACGCACCTGTAGTCCCAGCTACTTGGAAGGCTGAGGGGAGAATCGCTTTAACCCAGTAGGCGGAGGTTGCAATGAGCTGAGATCGTACCACTGCCCTCCAGCCAGGGCAACAGAGGGAGACCCTATCTCAAAAAAAAAAAAAAAAAAAAAGCAGCAAGTGCAGAGTTATCTGAAACATGTCCCCTGGGCCACTGGGCTTTCCCTGTAAAGGACTCCCCCAAGTAGGCAGCAGACCAGAGGGCATGGCTTATGCGGCCCCACAGTTGGCTGTAGGAGCCCAGGCTGGCGTGGTTCCTGACCTTGGACAGTGACACCAAAGAAGGCGGAGACCCCTTCTGTCCTGCACTCAAACTCGCCACTGTCCTGGACTTTGGCCTCAGGCAGGATCAGACGGTGTTTGCGCCCATCCATCTTCACCACCAGCAACTCGCTCTCCTCCACCTTCTGCCCATCCTTGTACCAGGTCGCCGGGAAGTCTACCCTTGAGAGCTCACAGGTCAGCACCACCCGGTCTGAGGTTGTGAAGGTCAATGATACCTTGTCCTGGGGGCTCAGGATATGCACCGGGCTCTCTGTGTGGGGAGAAGCACAGATCAGCACCCCTCCCTCCGGTGCATGGGCTCAGTGTTGGATGCATCAGAGGGAATCACTGCTGTTGTTGGAGTTTTTAAAAATAGGCTTAGGCTTACACACCAACCTTTAAGAGCAGGGCTTTGGCTGTGGGTAAGAATTCCTAGGGAGTCTGCTAAAAATGCAGAATTCTTGGACTCCCAAGCATGCAGGGGCCAGGAAATCTGCATTATAAACCAACCCTCCACGTGGTTCTGATGTCAGTGAGCCGGGTGCCCATTTTGGAAATGCTGCTCTGGTTGCTGGTCAGGTCTCGCCTGGCCCTCCGCCTGCGACGCTGACAGCGAATCACCCCAAGACCCGGCACATGGGTGCCAACAGATTCCTTGACTGGTCTTATAAACTCCAGCAATGGTGACATGGCACATGCTAGCGTGATCCTTGAACTTTCAGCACCCCACCTCCAGCTGTCCTCCTCAGGGATGCCTTGTTCCCCTCCTTCCCCCTTTCAACAGGTGGCACAGTGTGATCAGGAGCCAGACTGCCTGGGTTCATAATTCAGCACCTGTGCTCATTAGCTCCATACTTCGAGCAAGTCGCTTAACCTCTCTGTGCTTGTTTCCCCAGCTATAAAACGGGAATGTCAAAAGAACCTATCTTAAGTTTGAGACGAGCCTGGCCAGCATGGTGAAACCCTGTCTCTACTAAAATACAAAAATAAGCCAGGCATGGTGGTGCACGTCTGTAGTCCCAGCTACTCAGGAGGCTGAGGCAGGAGAATCACTTGAACCCACAAGGTGGAAGGTGCAGTGAGCTGAGATCGCGCCATTGCACTCCAGCCTGGGCGACGGAGAGAGACTCCATCTCAAAACGAACAAACATGAAACAAAACAAAACGAAAAACCCTATCTTACAGGACCATTGAGAAGATTGTGTTAATGTATGTAAGGTGATTAGGACTGTGCCTGGCAGGTAGAAAGTTGCAGTGACAGTGTCAGCAATTAGACAACTTGGCAGGAGGCAGTCAGGGACTAGCAGCCAGGGTCTGTGTCTTTCAAATGAGATTACAAATGTGACAGAATTCTGTAAACCACAAAGCACTCCAGAGAATTGGGATATGATGCTGACATATATCAAGATAACAATGCCCTGGATGTTGCATGTAAGTTGAAATTGGCCTTCCGGACCTCTGAGCCCTCAACCTGAGCCCATCACGGATGCTCCTTGCTCTCTGGGCCCCGATACAAGAAATGGGACCAACATCTGCCTCGTTTTGCCAACAGGACTTCTGTGTCTTGACTCTCTCTGCCCACTCAGGTCCCCACCGGCACCAACCTTGGATTGTGAGGGCAGCTGAGTCCTGCACGCCAGGGCAGCTGAAGCCAACCAGGGCACCACTGTCCTGGTGCTTGACGGCATGCAGGATGAGTCTGTGCTGCAGGCCCTTCTGCTCCATACGGTACCGCAGGGCCCCAGGTTCCACCTGGCCCTCTGGCTCATTACTCTTGAGCTCTTCCCCATTAAGGAACCAGGTACCCTGGATGATGGTGGAGAGATCGAGGGAGAAGACGGCATCTTCCCCGTTGTATACCTGCACATCCTCCAGACCTGCCACCAGGCGAGCTGTGGGCACTGCGACAGGGACAGAGTGCAGCTGTCAGAACTAGAAGGGGTGGCAGAGGGCAGAGGCTGGCAGATGGCAGGCCTGTGAGAGGACCAGCACTGAGGGCTGGGGAAGGGAGGAGAAGTGATGGGTGGGTCTGGCAGGACCAACTCACCAAGGTGAGCAGAACCATGGAACACCACGTGGGGACTACGGCCATGTCCACTGACTGTGCAGATGCGGAAGCGGTAGTCACCCTCGGAGGGCACACAGTCGCCCGGCACCTCCACGGCCCCGGCTTTCTCGATGCTGAAGCACTGAATCCAGTCTTCAGAGCCCACCTCCTGCCGCTCCAGCCGGTAGATGAATGGGGTCTCGGGAGCTGGATCGGGAGGCTTCCAGGTCAGCAGGACCGTGTTCTTGTGGCCCTTGAACATCTCTGCTGATACAGGGGGTCCTGGAGGACTGTGCTTGACACCTGAGACCAAGGCAGGGATGTGTTCCGGCCTTGCTCGGGGCCTCCACAGCCCTTCCACCTTAAATCTACTTCACCAACCCAACTGTGGCATCTGGCCAACCTTTTGCCCTGCCCTGCCTGTCCAGAGGCCTTCCTGCCCTCACATTTGACTCTGAGCAGCGTAGTGGTACGGGAGTTGCCCAGGCTAAAGGTAACCTCGCCAGCATCTTCTCGGGTGACCCCTGGAAGGACCAGGGCATGCATGTGGCCCGAGCTGCTCTGGCAGATGACCGGCAGCTCCTCCCCATCACGGCTCCAGCGTCCCTCAACTCCAGCCTCTAGAGTTTCCACCAGCAGCACCGCGTTCTCTCCTTCCAGGACGTCGAGTTTCCGGGGCAGGCGCTTCAGGATGGGCCCTGAGATGCGGACGGGAATCCATCAGCCTGGAATCTGAGCACCTGCCTGCCTCCGCCTCAGCCTCTTCCCCATGGCCAGCTGACCTTTGACTGTGACGTTGGCCACGGTGCGCACCCGGCCCCGCATCTCGCACAGGTAGACACCGTCATCATCTGCCTTCAGCCTGTGGATGATGAGACGCCGGACAGTGCCCTCTTCGATCTGCTCATACTTGCGGCAGGGCAGCAGCCGCTGGTCCTCACGGAACCAGGCCGTGGGGATGCGGGAGTTGGGTACTTTACACTCCAGCACGGCAATCCCGTGCTCACGGCCCTCCACATCCTGCAGGGGCCGTGTGAACCGGAGGCGGGGCTCTGTGGAGAGGGGAGAGACAAGAGAGGGCTCTGGAGAAGGGCCAGACTAGGTGTAGGACGCCTCAAATCGCATTAGCTCATGCCATGTGCTCTTTATGCAGAGCCAGCGGGCACTGTGGAATCACAGAAAACTACCAGAAGGGAAGTGGTGGTTCCTAAGATGACCTAAGTTCTCATCCAGCCCTGACACTAGCCACATCACCTTGAGCAAGTCCATTTCAACGCTTCTGGGCCTCAGTCTCCTTACTTGTAAAATGGGGAAAGGGACAAAAGGGGTTGGATCAGATTGATGATTTCCAAACTGTTCTCTGGGGTCCTCTAGGCCCTAGATTGGTGATTTTCAAATTGTTCCCTAGGCCCCCCGCCCCAGGCATTTCACATATTCCACAAGGGTCTGAGTAGAATTTAAAATATTTTAACGCTTTTCTTTTTTTCTTCTTTTCTTTTTTTTTTTTTTTTTTTTTTTTTTTTTTTTTTTGAGACGGAGTCTCGCTGTGTCTCCCAGGCTGGAGTGCAGTGGCGTGATCTCGGCTCACTGCAAGCTCCGCCTCCCGGGTTCACGCCATTCTCCCGCCTCAGCCTCCCAAGTAGCTGAGACTACAGGCGCCCGCCACCACGCCCGGCTAGTTTTTTGTATTTTTTTTTTTAGTAGAGACGGGGTTTCACCATGTTAGCCAGGATAGTCTCGATCTCCTGACCTCGTGATCCACCCACCTCGGCCTCCCAAAGTGCTGGGATTACAGGCTTGAGCCACCGCGCCCGGCCTTTTTTTTTTTTTTGAGATGGAGTCTCGCTCTGTTGCCCTGGCTGGAGTGTAGTGGTGCAATCTTGGCTCACTGCAACCTCTACCTCCCTGGTTCAAGCAATTCTGGTGCCTCAGCCTCTCAAGTAGCTGGGATTACAGGCACGTGCCACCACGTCCAGCTAATTATTTTGTATTTTTAGTAGAAAAAGGGTTTCACCATGTTGGCCAGGTTGTTCTCGAACTCCTGACCTCAGGTGATCCTCCTGCCTCAGCCTCCCAAAGTGGTGAGATTACAGGAGTGAGCCACCTCGCCTGGCTATTTTAACCCCTTTCAAAAGTGTATTTCAAAAAAAAAAAAGAAAGAAAGAAAGAAAAGAAAACAGGATGTTAGAAACTAGAGAATTAACTCGGGCTGCTGGAGAAGCAAGTTTCAGTGTGTGTGTATCCAACTCTGGGAAGCTCCTCCAGCCTTCCCTCAGGGCTTTTCTTTCCTGATGGAGGTCCAGATCGGCACCAGCCTGACAAATCTGTGCGCATTGAACTGTACCAGCGAGGCCACCACCGCAGCCCAGGGGCCACATGCTTGACTGCGTGCCAGGCAGGACTCAGGAGAATTTACCAACTTTTTTTTCCTCCAAGAGAAAAATCTAGACAATAACTAGTGAAGGTATAATCCTTTGCATTGTGATGAAATCCTATTATGGGGAGCGTTACCTAATGGTGAGTTTGGGGTGTGCTTTTTTTTTTTCCCTTTGAATTTTCTGTTTATGAGAATGTAAGCGTTTATTGGATATTGTTGGTGATTCAACATTGAAATATAAACCTTCTCTCCTTCACCTTCCTCTTCTTGCAAACGTGGGGAGTAGTTTAATCAAAGAACAGTAAAAACACACAGGACATTTGTCCTCCCTTGTCTAGCTTTCTACTGAATCACTTGTTTCTCAAGGTGACAGACGCACCCAGGCTGTTCCCACAGGGTTCAGAGCCTGGACTCATGAATGCAGTCTTCACTTCAAATGCCTGTATTCAATAAAATAGCCTCCTTATTCTCACTGATGCTTTAGAAGTACCTGTTGTACAAGCAGACTTAGCAATTTAGGCCCACAAAATACTCCTTTATCTGTCTCATATATTGGGACTCTGGTTGTGAATTCAGTTGGGGAAGGAGAAGTAAAATAACAAAGACGTTGAAAACCACTAGGGGAGAAGAGTTCTACCCCTCCGGGTTTGTACATCAATCACTCCTTAGTGGTGTTCCACCATCTGCCTCGGAATCTTTTGGGGAGTTTGCTAAGAAGTTCCTGAGTACCCGGGAGACCTAGTAAATCCGAATCCCTGGAGAGCGGGAGGCGGCGGGTTTGATATTTTAATATTGCCGCGGACCTCCTCTCCTCCAGTCTTCGGGGCAGTGCTGCGCACCGAGGAGGGCTGGTGTTCGGAGGGCCTCGGAGGACACGAGAGGCCCCTCCCCAGGCCCCGGGCGCCGCCGTACCTTTCACGTGCAGCTGCACCGCGCTGAGCGTCTGGCCTGCCGAGTTGCGCGCGGCGCAGACGTAGAGCCCACGGTCCTTGGCCTGGCAGTAGAGCACCTTGAGCACGAAGCCGCCGTCGCGGTCGCGGTACATGAGGCGGCGGCGGTCCGGGAGCAGCGGGCGGCCCTCCCAGTGCCATTCGATCTCGGGCTCGGGCTTGCCCATCACGTAGCAGCGGAACTTGGCGTGCTTGCCCTCATTTACCCAGAAAGTCTTAGGAGCGCACTTGAGCGGCTCCACCACGGGCGCGGGGGCCTCGTCGGGGTCCGAGGGCGGGCTCTCAGGGGGCTGGTGCACCTGGAGCAGCGCCCCCGCCTGCGCGTGGCCGTGCGCGTTGCGGGCGTGGCACACGTAGACGCCGGAGTCCGGCAGCCGAGCTGCCAGGATGCGCAGCGCCAGGCTCGCGCCGGGGCCCTCCTCGGCGCGGCCGGGCTCGAGCGCGAAGTGGCTGCTGTCCCACACTTCGTCCAGGGCCATCCCGTCCTTCTCCCAGTACAGCGTGGGCTCAGGGAGGCCCCCCGCCCGGCACGTCAGCACCACCTCCACCCCCCTTAGCACCCACTGGGATCGGGGCCCCGTGAGGAAGACCGGGGCGCCCTCCCCGGACCCCGGCGGTGGCAGCGGGCGCTCGGCGGGCTGCGGCTCGGGCTCGGAGGCCGGTGGCTCCAGCACGGTGACAGCGGCCGCCGCGTAGGCCTCGCCCGCCGCGTTGCGGGCGCGGCACACGTAGACCCCGGCGTCGGTAGGCAGTGCGGTGCTCAGCAGCAGGCCGTGCTCCGCGCCGTCCGCCAGGAAACTCAGGCGTTCCGAGGCCGCCAGCTGCTGCCCGCCCTTCTCCCACACCACTACCGGTGGCGGCTCCCCCAGGACTACGCACTTGAGTTCCGCCTCGGCGCCACTTACCACCCGCACCGGCCGCGGGAAGCGCAGGAAGCACGGGGGGCTCCCCTGGTCCCCTGAGCTCGCCTTCATCGCAGCTGTCTCAGACCGCCTGCAGCGGCCAACGGGGAGGGTGGGCGGAGGGCGAGCCGAGGCCAGGGGCGGCGGGGCCGGGGCGCGGCTGGGGACCAGGCGCGGGTACCCGCGAAGCTCTCCCGGGCCTCCTGCTCCCGGCTCGCCTCCTTACCCTCGGCCCCAAGCTGCAGCTCTGCGGCGGCGGCGGCGGCGGCGATTCCCGGGCCGAAGCCTGGCGCTCAGGGGGCAGTCCTTCCTGTTTGCCTCTCCAGCGAGGGGCCCCGCAGCCTCTCCTGCCCGCTGCCTGGCTTCCTGCTCTTGGGAGCCTCTCTTCCCAGCCCCCTCCCACAGCTTGGGCCTCTTCCCCCTCCTCCCTCCCACCTCCAGCCGCCAGGTCCCTAGCCTCCCGCCAGGCCTGGGCCTGAGTGGCAGAGGCGCCTGCAGCTGCCAATCCCAAAAATATTCTCTGATGACACAGCTGGAGGACAAGAGCCCAGACTGGCTCCACTGGGCTAAGTATAGAGCAGGCAGGACCACCTGCCCCCGGCCCTAGCCCCGGTTCTAGCCCCGGCTCCAGCCCTTCCCCCAAGGGCTGGCCGGCCCAGCAGCTGCTTATTGAAAGGGGCCCCAGAAGGTCTGAGGGGTGGTGCACTGTGTCTCCCTGACAAATGACACTTTCCGGGGCTGGCCGGCTGCAGCTCCCAGGCTCCTGTCCCACCTGATGTAAACCTCTGGATGTGTGTGTGTGTGAGAGAGTGCGTGTGTGTGTGTTTGTGTGTGTGTGTGAGAGAGAGAGTGTGTGTGTATGTGTGTGTGTGTGTGTGTGTGTGTAGGAGAAGGGGTTGTAATGTTTGCTTGTATGAGTCAGGTCGCTTGGGGCAAAATCCTCCCCAGCCCCTCCCCAACATCCCTGGCGGGAGTGGGAGATAAGGCTCATGGCCACAGACATCTGCGTCAGAGATAGGAGGTCTCAATGCCACGGGCAGGGGCAACTCGGACTGTGGGGCGTGGAAAGGACTGGAGAAGACTGGGTGAGAAGGGTAGAAGAGGGTGGGTGTGGGATGGGGAGGGGAGAGTGGAGCTGCCCTGGGCAGACCCTGGCAGAAAGGGCACGGGGGAGGGTGTGGGTTCCCCGCTAGCAGGGCCAGGTGAGCTATGGTGCTGCCCCTACTGCTCTTCTTGCTGCTGGCCCCACAGGGTGGTCACAGCTGCCAAGGGCCGGAGCTGGCCCGGGAGCTTGTTCTGGCCAAGGTGAGGGCCCTGTTCCTGGATGCCTTGGGGTCCCCCGTGGTGACCAGGGAAGGTGGGGACCCTGGAGTCAGGCGGCTGCTCCGAAGACATGCCCTGGGGGGCTTCACACGCAGGGCCTCTGAGCCCACGGAGGAGGAGGATGTCTCCCAGGCCATCCTTTTCCCAGCCACAGGTAACGAGGTGGGGGAACTGGCAGGGTGACTTTGAGAAGCAGCAAGGCACAGCATGGGTTTGCGGGCCAGGTGGACCTGGGTTTGAATCCCAGCCCTACCACTCAGTGGCTTTGCAACAATAGGCCAGTTATTAAACCTCCTTATGCCTCTTGTCTCCCAATCTGTAAAATGCGTGATAACACCAACCTCTCAGGATTAAGTGAGAGGCTGTACCTAGAGTGCATGGCAGGTGGGAGGCATTTGGGAGGTATGCGCTGGGAGATCAGGGGTCTCTAGAGATGGAGATGTCTGGGCTTGGGCCCCTTCCTGCCACCTTTCCTCCTATCTCTGCCTCTGCTCGCTGCTCCAGACCCTGTTTCTTTACTCCCAGGTAGCTGAGACTGAGAAGCTATCAGAGATACAGGCAAAAGATTAGTTGGGAAACTTTTCTGGAAAACTAGTCTATCTTCTCTTGAGTTCCTGTCTCGACATATGTGCGTCCCCTTGTTCCACTGACTGGATGGATAAGCCCTCCTCCGGGTGGGCTTTCTTGTCATCTGGTCCACCTTTCTCTTAGAGAGGACCCCTGCCTCCCTCACTTTGGTCCGTTAGCAGCACAGTGGGGAGAAGGATGGCTTTGGGATCAGGCAAAATTCCAGTCTGGCCACTTAGTCGTTGAACGTCATTTCACCTCTCTAAGCCTCAATTTCTGTACCTGCAAAATGGACCAATTGTGACTAGATAACGAAAGAAGCCATGTAACAGTATAGTTCCACTTGCCAGTCCATCAGCGGGTGCTGCTCCAGGATGATTAGTATAGTCTATGAGTGTGTCAGTGTGAGGATGCCAACTACACATTCTTGAAAGGACTCCCCTCTGTTCTGAGTTACAGCCCTCCTCCTCTTCCCCCTCCTCCTTGTTCTCCATTTTCTTCCTTCCCACTCGCCTTTCCCTCCTCCTTCTTTTTTTTTTTTTTTTTTTTGGTGTAAACTTGTCTTTTAAAAATGGAATTATTTTAAAGAATTTATTATATAATATTCCTGACATGCCAAAGATATAAAGAGTAATATGGGCCGGGCGCGGTGGCTCACACCTGTAATCCCAGCACTTTGGGAGGCCAAGGCAGGAGGATCACAAGGTCAGGAGATCGAGACTATCCTGGCTAACATGGTGAAACCCCGTCTCTACTAAAAATACAGAAAATGAGCCAGGCATGGTGGCACCAGCTACTCGGGAGGCTGAGGCAGGGGAATTGCTTGAATCCGGGAGGCAGAGCGGGAGGCGGAGGTTGCAGTGAGCCGAGATGGCGCCACTGCACTCCAGCCTGGGCCACAGAGCTAGACTCCATCTCAAAAAAAATAAAAAAATAAAAAAAGTAATACGGCTGGGTGTGATAGCTCACACCTATAATCCCAGCACTTTGGAAGGCGAAGGCAGGCAGATTGCTTGAGCTCAGGAGTTTGAGATCAGCCTGGGCAACATAGTGAGATCCTGTCTCTACAAAAAACACAAAAGTTAGCTGGGTGTGGTGGCACACGCCTGTGGTCTCTTAGGAGGCTGAGGTGGGAGGATTGCTTGAGCCCAGGAGGTAGAGGCTGCAGTGAGCCGTGATCATGCCACTGCACTCCAGCCTGGGTGACAGAGTAAGACTCTCTCTCAAAAAAAAAAGAAAAAAAAAAAAAAACAGTAACATAACAACCATCCATGTAGACACCACTCAGGATACTGTTTAACACCGTCTGGTGCGTAAGCATTGAAGTCTAATACCAATTCTTAGTGCTGGTGAAGTGGAGAGAGACAGGGCCTCTTACACACTGCTGATGGGCATGTTAATTGGTAAAACCACTTCAGAGAGAAGTTGGCAATGTCTTCTGTTTTTTAAAGTCCTTTCATGATGAAATTTAAAAATGGGGAGCCTACAGAAGCTCTCCCCAAACTCAGGAGAGTCCCCACATCCTGGAGGGCATGGAGCAGAGTGCAGCCTATCATTGGCTCATGACTGGCGGCCACATCCCTTCTGCTGAAGAGGAGGGGTACCAGGCCCTGCCAGTCAGGGCTGCCCTCTCCCTTTTCTTCTGTCTCCTGCAGGTGCCAGCTGTGAGGACAAGCCAACTGCCGGAGGGCTGGCCCAGGAGGCTGAGGAGGGCCTCTTTACATACATGTTCCGGCCATCCCAGCACACACGCAGCCGCCAAGTGACTTCAGCCCACCTGTGGTTCCACACTGGGCTGGACAGGCAGGGCACAGCAGCCTCCAATAGCTCTGAGCCCCTGCTAGGCCTGCTGGCACTGTCACCGGCAGGACCTGTGGCTGTGCCCATGTCTTTGGGCCATGCCCCCCCTCGCTGGGCCGTGCTGCACCTGGCCACCTCCGCTCTCTCACTGCTGACCCACCCCGTCCTGGTGCTGCTGCTGCGCTGTCCCCTCTGTACCTGCTCAGCCCAGCCTGAGGCCACGCCCTTCCTGGTGGCCCACACTCGGACCAGACCACCCAGTGGAGGGGAGAGAGCCCGACGCTCAACTCCCCCGATGTCCTGGCCTTGGTCTCCCTCTGCTCTGCGCCTGCTGCAGAGGCCTCCGGAGGAACCAGCTGCCCACGCCAACTGCCACAGAGTAGCACTGAACATCTCCTTCCAGGAGCTGGGCTGGGAACGGTGGATCGTGTACCCTCCCAGTTTTATCTTCCACTACTGCCATGGTGGTTGTGGGCTGCACATCCCACCAAACCTGCCCCTTCCAGTCCCTGGGGCTCCCCCTACCCCAGCCCAGCCCCCTTCCTTGCTGCCAGGGGCCCAGCCCTGCTGTGCTGCTCTCCCAGGGACCATGAGGCCCCTACATGTCCGCACCACCTCGGATGGAGGATACTCTTTCAAGTATGAGACAGTGCCCAACCTTCTCACGCAACACTGTGCTTGTATCTAAGGGGTCTAAGGGGGGTGGGTCTTCCTTCTTAATCCCATGGCTGGTGGCTAAGCCCCCACCATCATCAGCTGGGAGGAAAGGCAGAGTTGGGAAATAGATGGCTTCCACTCCTCCCTCCTTTCACTTCTCTGCCTATGGGTTACCCTCCCCATCCCACTTCTGTCTCAATAAAGAACACAGTGCATACAACTTGGCATACGTTCTCCAGCTTCTCCGACATGGAGTTGGGCCCCCAGGAGCATGGGACTGTGAGATCCCAGGTCACTCAGCCACACTTGACCCTGGAGACATGAAGTTCAAGAGCTATAACTGGATGTGTATCGGTCGGGAATCTACCATGCTTGGGGATGGCACAATAGTGCTCCAAGCTCCTTGGAGAGCCACCCTGGAGACAGAGCTGGACTCGTGCAAGCTGAACCAGACATGTCAATCAGGGTGCCTTCCCTGCACACCTAAGGGAGACTGCTGCACTCACGTGCCTACATCCAAGGCAGCCATAAGTCCCATAAGTCCCCTCCCCTGCCATTCTTTGCCCCAGCTGATGGGCACTTAGCCCAAGGTCAGGTGATTTGTAGCCTGGTCAGAGATTGTGACCTTTGGAGCCACACTGAGACAATTGTCCAGAGTTGGCCAGATCTTGGAGTCACTTGGGAAGCTCGGGTGGGATGTAAGGGAGAGATATATGTGTTGGCAGCATCAGAAAGAAATTAACAAGGGCAAAGAGGTGGTGTTGTGTTAAGGTCAGATCACCTGACCAAAAGACCTGAGGATTTCGGTTTGCCAAGGGCCCTTCTTTGAATCCGCCACTGACTCTTGCTGCAGACTTCGTGAGGCCTCCTGCACTAGGATTCCAGTTCATGAACTCTTTGGCTCCCTTGACGTCCTCTGTACAACTTTATATAATCCCTTAACTCAGCCCTTAGCATCAGAAGAGTGGAAAGACTGAGACTATTGCCAGAAAATAGAAAAGCTTTTTTTGTGAATTTGCGCGTGCAGGGCACGGTGCAAAACAGTACTTTTCTTTTTTCATTGCGTTTCCTATCAGTCCATTCTGTCTCCGGATTTGGGCATTGGGAAACCTCTCTCCTCTGGCCTTCCTCCCTGCTTTTTTCACTGTCCTCGTTATCCCCTGGGTCTTGTTATCCTTGTGCTCCACCCCAGGGTCCCTGCTCTGTCACTGGTTCCATCCAGTCTCCAACGTGTGTGTGTGTGTGTGTGCGCACGTGCTTAGGGGGAGGGCTGGGATGTTCGGGTCCATCAGACTGGAACTTGAGAACACTTTCTGATATTGACTGCACAACTACAGTGTGTATTTATCCAACCAGAGTCTTTTACTGGTCAAAGACTCCCTTCTACCAGGCTGGCTTGATGGGGTGGAAGGGTAAGCGCCTGCTCCAGTGAGCGGTATGGTGGGAAAGAATCCCACCCCGTCACAGTTACACCAACACCCCTCCCCCACTGGAGCTAACCTGAATAAGCCACTGTTCCCTGTAGCACAGAAGCCTTCAGAGCCATGTACATGATCCTGTACACGATCCAGTCTCTGTTGACACTGAGTCCCCCAGGAGGCTGTTCTGGAGGGGGAAACCTGCCTGTTCGCAGTCCCCAGTCTCTCCCAGGACCTTCATGTTGACCCAGCATTGGAAGCTCTGTGCTCAGGGCTCTGTGCATCCCTATTTAGGCAGTGGGCTGGGGAGACAGCGGCTTGGGCTCTGCCAGTGGTGGGAAGGGGAGGTTTTTTCCAAGCCTGTCTATGTTCTACGTGCTGCCTGCCTGGCTTCTCTGGCTAGATCCTACCTGTGCAAACAGTAAGGTCTTTCACTGGGATCTTCAATTTTCCTGCTAGGTTTCAGCTCTTCATTCTTCCTGCTGGGGCCCCCTAGAACCCTGTGTTATTCAGATGCTCCCTGTCCTGGGGATGAGGATGGGTGCTGAGGGCTGGGGGCAGATTACTGAGGGGCACAGGATTCTCCACGAGGCCAGTTAGCAGACTGGTATTGCAAGTGAAAAGCGTGCACATGTCTGAGACAAAATGAGAAAAGTGAGTATGAGTGAGTCTTTCACAAAGCCAAATACATCCATTTTATAAGGGCTATCTTTCATTGCTACCTATTACCTTTTCTGCTTGTGGGTGTGTGACAGTGTTGGCTCTTCCACGATGTTATGAAGAGGGTAGAAGGCAGTGGTTTTGTTTGTTTGCGTTTTTACCCAACAAAATTTAAACTTGGCAATTCTAGTTTGGAATTTAAGATTTTTCTTTGGAATTCTGTTGCTCTGTGAAATCTGTGAGATCCCAACGTCTGACAGGCAGTGTTTGGAGCCACCACTTCTAAGGTCTCTAAGACCTAGATTCTGCCAATGTAGTGAATTAGGAAGGATGTTCACAGTTCCCTAAGAGGGGCTCAACAGTGGCTACAGACATCGTTTTGTCTTCTATCCTCATCATGACACCAACCCAAGAGCAGTGAATTTCAAAAATGCTCCCTGTTCCCAATGCTAATCATTAGGGACGTACTGTGAATACCTTTTGTTTGGAGTCAGTTTAAACAGAAAATCCAGCTCAGACTGGATTAGATAAAAAAGTGTGTTTAAGCCAGGCACGCTGGCTCACACCTGTAATCCCAGCACTTTGGGAGGCTGAGGTGGGTGGATTACCTGAGGTCAGGGGTTCGAGACCAGCCTGGTCAACATGGTGAAACTCCATCTCTACAGAAAATGTGAAAATTAGCCAGGCATGGTGGCACTTGCCTATAATCCCAGCACTTGGGAGGATGAGGTAGGAGAATCACTGGAACTCAGGAGGCAGAGTTTGCAGTGAGCTGAGATCGTGCCATTGCACTCCAGCCTGGGTAACAGAGTGAGACTTCATCTCAAAAAAAAAAAAAAAAAAAAAAAAAAGTTTTAAAAACTCACCAGCATTGGCTCATTGGCTCATGATAAATCCACAGGCACAGCTGGGTAAGGTATGGCTCAATTCTGGGCTCAGAAGATGCTACTACGATCCATCTATAGACTACTTTCCCTGGATCAGCTCCGTCCCAGGTCCATGGCAACTCCAGGCAGCACAGGCTCCCATCATTATGCAACTTGGTCCAGGAGGAGGGAGTTCACTTACAAAAGTCCTGGGACAAAGCCAGGCACAGTGGCTCATGCTTGTAATCCCAGCACTTTGGGGGGCCAAGGCAGAAGAATTGTATGAGGCCAGGAATTTAAGACCAGCCTAGGCAACAAAGCAAGACCCTGTCTGTATTTAAAACAATGCAAAACAAAACAAAAGTCCCAGGACAGGTCTTGATGGCCTGATTAGACTTATTAACATCATGTGCTACTCCAGGAAAGTTGGCCTGCGTTAATGCCTTAGCCTAGGTCACTTGTCCTGCCTATAGAGCCTCCAGCCTAAAGCACAAGGGCTAAAAGTGAAAAAAGGTGATGTCCCCAAAGCAGGAGACAGTTACCACAGAAAGGTGGGGTAGAAGCTGAGGGGCAAGTACTATTAGTTGTTCCTCCTAATTATCTTTCAAATCAACCCCTTTGTCTCTCCTATTTTGCAATTCTTGATTGGGCAATTTAGCAGCCTCCTAAACCAGTCACTCCCTGCCCTCCATCCACCCTCGACATGGCTGACACAGGATTTTTCTGATGTGATCATGTTACTTAGGGTGGCTTAAAAAATTGTCTACACAAAGTTCAACCTCCTTCATGTGGTCGGAAAGCCCTTGACAACCAATCCTAACCCTTTCCTTTCAGCCGGATCTACCCAGTCCTCCTTTCCTCTCCCCACCCAACCACAACACCCAAACTCTGGTAACACAAATTCCACATACATAATGTTCTTCTCAAGTGCTCATGTCTTTAGCAACACCTCATTTTGTGTTGTTTTGTTTTGTTTCAAGACAGGGTCTGGCTCTGTTACCCAGGCTGGAATGCAATGGCATGATCTTGGCTCACTGCAGCCCTGACCTCCTGGGACTCAAGCAATCTTCACACCTCGACTCTCGAAGCGCTGGGATTACAGGCGTGAGCAGCTGTGCCCTTACCTCAGTGCTTCCTTTAAGATCCAATTCTGATATCTTTTCTGTGACCCTCCCCTTCACTCCCAGGTGGCAAAGCTCTTCACCCATTCTTCACTACTTCCTGGTCACTTTGTTTTTTAATTTTTTTTTTTTTTTTTTTTTTTTTGAGACAAGAGTCTTGCTCTGTCACCCAGGCTGGAGTGCAGTGGCACAATCCCGGCTCACTGCAACCTCCGCCTCCCAGGTTCAAGCGATTTTCCTGCCTCAGCCTCTTGAGTAGCTGGGATTACAGGTGTGCACCATCACACCTGGCTAATTTTTATATTTTTAGTAGAGACGAGGTTTCACCATGTTGGTCCAGCTGTTCTCGAACTCCTGACCTTGTGATCCGCCCACCTCGACCTCCCAAAGTGCTGGGATTACAGACGTGAACCACTGCACCTGGCCTGTTTTTACATTTTTATTTAAAAAATTACTTGATTTCATAAGCCACAAAGAGATACGTTATCACAGTAGATATTCAAATATTAAAGATAAAACTGAAGTTCCCCTTGATCATTATTCCCAATTCCAGTCCCCTCCACAGAGGCAGGTATCCTTCTAGACACATTTCCATGAGTTGATACACATGTGCGTATCTGGTGTGTATCTTTTTTCCCCCCACAAATGGTGTCATGCCATGCCCGGCAATTATTTATATACGGAACACTTAGATAGCACTAATTATGTGCCTTATGCATGTTAGAACTAAAAGCTCATGCAATCCTTGTAACAACCATTTGAGGTAGGCACTCATATTATACCTATTGCACAGTAGAGGAAACTGAGGCACAGAGAGATAAAATAACTTAGCCGGGTGCAGTGGCTCACTCCTATAATCCCAGCACTTCGGGAGGCAGTGGGCAGATCATGAGGTCAGGAGATTGAGCCCATCCTGGCCAACATGGTGAAACCTTGTCTCTACTAAAAATACAAAAATTAGCTGGGCATGGTGGCACGTGCCTGTAATCCCAGCTACTCAGGAGGCTGAGGAAGGAGAATCGCTTGAACCAGGGAGTCAGAGGTTGCAGTGAGCCAAGATCACGCAATTGCACTCCAGCCTGGGCAACAGGGCGAGACTCCATCTCAAAACAAACAAACAAACAAAAAACAAACAAACAAAAACCCAAACCTATCCAGAGTCACATCCCTAGTAAGTGATGGAGCCAGGATTTGGACTCCAGAAGTCTGGTATAAGAATCCATGTATCCACCACTATAATCATATTACCTCTCCTCCGCTCCTCAAGCATACTTCCTGAGGAGACAAAATTATTCCTGTTGGCCAGGTGCAGTGGCTCACACCTATAATCCCAGCATTTGGGGGAGGCTAAGGAGAGAGGTTTGCTTGAGCCCAGGAGCTCAAAACCAGTCTGGGCAACGTGGCAAGATCCTGTTTCTACAAAAAAAATTTAAAAAATTAGCCAGGCATGGTGGTGCATGCCTGTAGTCCCAGCTACTTGGGAGGCTGAGGTGGGATGATTGCTTAAGCCAAGGAGGTCAAGACTACAGTAAGCCTGATGGCACCACTGTACTCCAGCTTGATTACATTGTTGAGGTGGCAGCCATCCCGTATCATGGGTTCTAGTCTGGTGGTGACTATTATTGCACCTTTCAAAACATAGAGGTGTGGCTGGGCGCAGTGGCTCACGCCTGTAATCCCAACACTTTGGGAGGCCAAGGCAGGTGGATCATGAGGTCGGGAGATCGAGACCATCCTGGCTAACACGGTGAAAGTGTTATTCTACTAAAAATACAAAAAATTAGCCAGGCATGGTGGCACGCACCTGTAGTCTCAGCTACTTGGGAGGCTGAGGCAGGAGAATGGCTTGGACCCAGGAGGTGGCGACTGCAGTGAGCTGAGATCGTGCCATTGCACTCCAGCCTGGCCGACAGAGTGAGACTCTGTCTCAAAAACAAACAAACAAACAAACAAAAAACACAGAGGCACTTTGCCCAATACCTGCACTTGAACAGCTGTCATTTAGCCAAGTTCATCATGTATAGTGTAACCTAAAGTTGGGATGGAGTTTAGCTGTTTCCTAATTAGGTTTAAAAGATGCCTTCTTGTCTCTCCACAGGAGGGGAACGCGCTATGGCCTGTGTAGCTATGATACATGGGAAAAGAGGGACTATGTTTATAATATTCAGTTTCTCAATCATAATAAAATCTCCATAAATTTTGGTTGGCCGGTTGAATATGCCAGGGCAATCTGGAAGCGGAGGGAAGTGGCAATTCTCCATGTACCCAACAGTTGGTCTGATTATGTAGAGGCTAAAGCCTGTGCCCACTCAATAAATAAGTTACTCTGCGTGATTCCAACTTGTACTCAAAAGCAGAATGCCAATCCATATCCTTACATTACCCAGCCCTTTCTTTTCTTCTGAATGGGAGCCAGAGGTCACTGGTTGGCTCACAGGAATAAGTGGGATCAGTCTCTTGTGTTCTGTCAGCCTGTGGGACTTTATAAGAGACAGGTTTAATTCGAGATAAATGGTCCCAGCTGTTTATTCCCAGAAATTTCACTGCAGTTGGGGTACTGAGGAGAACTTGATAGGTCCCTTCCATTTTGGGAAAAGTTGATCTGCTGGGGATCCTTCCTTCCAAGTGTTTGTAGAACCCAGTCTCCCTGCTGGGTTGTAACCACATTCTCTTCCTTAGTGGGGGAAGGGAGTCTTTGATTTCCATATTCAAGGAGTGTGTTTTGCACTTGTCCTAAGTTGATTACATAATTTTGTAGCTTGAAAGTATCTATGTCTATTAGGAGGTCTCTAGTTAAGAAAGGCCTTCTATACATTATTTCAACATGGCTGAGCTGCACCTTTCCCTTGGGGGCCGCTGGAACCCGTAACAAGGCTACGGGCAATAAAGATAGCCAGGTTTATGATGTTTTTTGGCATAGTTTAGGCAGAGTCCTTTTTAGAGTTTGAATGGCTCTTTCTGCTTTCTCTGGAGATTGTGGCCTCCATGCCAAGTGAAGGCAGTACTGAACTCCTAGGGCTGAAGATATGTTTTGGGTAGTCGTTGCTGTGAAACACAGGTCATTATCCCTCTGCAAGCTCTTAGGCAGCCCAAATATAGGAATTATTTCCTTTAATAGGAATTTAGAAACCTCAATTGCCTTTTCGGACCCCATAGGAAAAGCCTCGATCCAACCAGTAAAGGTGTCAACGAATACTAATAAATATTTAAACCTTTTACATGGGGGCATCTGAGTATAATCTATTTGCCAGTCTTCACCAGGGTACATTCTCTTATGCTGAACAGGCCTTACTGAAGAAGGAGGTAAAGATTGGTTATTTGGGTTATTCCAGGCACATAGTTCACAGGCCTGAGTTATCTGCTTTATTGTTTTAAGTAAGCCTTTTCCAGGGTTATGGGACACCAGGCCTAAGTTGGATGTAAACTGGGGGAACATTTAATGTTTTGCCTGGAATCTTAGTGTCTCATAGTATAGGATTTACTTGGGAGGTTACTTCAATAGGTAAAGTAGATAAGTCCCCTATTGCTTTTCCTCCTTTATCACAGGAAAGGAGAAAGAGCAATCCCTCGTCTGCCTGGTGGCTTCCAAAAGATACCACTGTGGCCGGGCATGGTGGCTCATGCCTGTAATACCAGCACTTTGGGAAGCCGAGGCGGGCGGATCACCTGAGGTCAGGAGTTCAAGACCAGCTTGGCCAACGTGGTGAAACCCTGTCTCTACTAAAAGTATAAAAATTAGCCAGGCATGGTGGTGCGAGCAGCCTGTAGTCCCCGCTACTTGGGAGGCTGAGGCAGGAGAATCGCTTGAACTTGGGAGGTGGAGGTTGCAGTAAGCTGAGATCACACCACTGTACTCCAGCCTGGGTGACAGAGTGAGACTCTGTCTCAAACAAACAAACAAACCAACAAACAAAAACCAAAAGATACCACTGTTTGCAGCTGAGTCAACAAATCCCTTCCCAACAAGGGGGTAGGGCATGAAAAGAAAAGTATATGAGAAAACCAAAGTCCCTGAAGAGCAGCTTAAAGGATAGGTAAAATGGTGTCTATGAGCTTGTCCATCTATCCCCCTGACCATACAGTTTTGGGGTGACAGAGGCCCATTATAACGGGTCAAAACAGAGTAAGCAGTCCCCATATCCAAAAGGAAGTTAATATTCTTACCTGCCACGTCAAGCATTACCCAAGGCTCCTCTGGAGAGATATGTAGTTGTCCGACAGGGGCTCTGGCAGAAAGTCTCCGGCCCCGTCACTCTTGAGCTGGTCTGGCTGTTTCAGCCATCATTGTTTCAGGTGCCGATGGCTCCTGTCAAAGCGCTGGGCAGTCCTTCCGATGGCCAGTTTTCTTACAGTGTGCACACTGATGTACACCCAAGGCACGGTGACTCGGACACCAGCTTTGGGATTCCCACCTTTTAGCTTCCCTTGTTCAGGCCAAGAGCCAGGAGGGCAACCCCATGTGGAAGGTGAGCTTAAGGCTACAGCCAAGAGCTGCACCTTGTGGGAGGTACTTCCTACTCTTTCTGCTTCCTCTGCTTTGTCCCTGTTATTAAAAACCAAAAAATGCCACATCCAAAAACTGTTCCATAGGAGTCTGGGGACCCATAGCTGCTTTTTGTAGTTTCCTACACATATCAGGGGCAGACTGGTTTATAAAATGTACTCCCAAAAGGGTTTATCCTTCCTTTGAGGCAGGATCAGTGTTAGTATATTTTCTAATTCTCTCAACTAAACGCCCTTGAAACAAAGCTGGATTCTCATCTTTACCCTGAGAAACTTCCTTAACCTTTTCTTATTTATTTTATTTTATTCATTATTTATTTATTTTTAATTTTACTTTCAGTTCTGGGATACATGTGCAGAATGTGCAGGTTTGTTACATATGTATACATGTGCCATGGTGGTTTGCGGCACCCATCAACCCGTCATCCAGGTTTTAAGCCCCACATGCATTAGGTATTTGTCCTCTCCCTCCCCACACCACCCCCAACAGGCCCTGGTGTCCTTTTCATAGTTAACAAGCCTTTTTATACATTTCTTCATCCCTTCCAACAAACAAGTGACCATATGATCTCTCCTCCCCTGCTCCTTTGATAGTTCCATTCTGGATCTGTTTTTTTTTTTTTTTTTTTTTTTTTGAGACAGAATCTCACTGTCACCCAGGCTGGAGTACAATGGCATGATCTCAGCCCACTACAACCTCCACCTCCTGGGTTCAAGCAATTCTCCTGCCTCAGCCTCCTAAGTAGCTGGGATTACGGGTGGCCACCACCACACCTGGCTAATTTTTTTGTATTTTTAGTAGAGGCAGGGTTTTGCCATGTTGGCCATGCTGGTCTTGAACTCCTGACCTCAGGTGATCCGCCTGCCTCAGCCTCCCCAAGTGCTGGGATTACAGGCGTGAGCCACTGTGCCCAGCTCCATTGTGGATCTTGATGTGGAACTGTTACACTTCCTGCCTGATATACATTATGGTTTGGGTTTGGAGCCAATACCTCATCTGCATGGGTCCTGGCTGTCCCGCAAATAGATTCTCTTCCACTGTGCAACACAGAGACAATGAAACATGCAGCTCTTGCTACATTAAACCATAGGTCAGACAGAGTTAGTTTCTCAAACTCATCTAGGAATTTTCCTGGATCTTCAGAGAAATGACCAAACTTCTCTTTACATAGAGCCAACTCAGTCATAGAAAAGGAGACATGTCCTCTCACACAGTGCCTTCTTCCCCATTTGCCACCTCTCTAAGGGGACAAAGATTTCCCTTCAGAGGTTGATAAGAGGCTCCACTATGAGCAGTACTCGAGGGGCCAAATTCCTTAGGGAGTGGTGGGTATAGAGTGGGACTAGGCAGGTCAGGAGGAGATGACCAAGGGTTCTCAACAGAACTTTCAGGTGGACTAGAGGGAGAAAGGACGGACAAAATCTGAACCTTCAAAGCTGATAGAAGGAGGTTCTGCTCCACCCAAAAATGCCTGCTGAACTGGGGGTGGAGCTTGTGTCACAGGATCATCTAAGATGTCTAGTTCTTTTTCTTCCTTTCCTCTCATCAAACACGCATGCACCTCCTGCACGGTGTCATCCGGACTGAGCAGCAAAAATGCTTGAACATATGGTATTTCATTTCATTTCCCCTCCCGCTTGTAGAACAAATTGAGTTGAAGTACAGTTTTAAAGGCCATAGTTCCAGTAGGAGGCCATTTCTCTTGTTTTTCCAAATAATACCGAGGCCAAACAGTATTATATAGAAACAACAGTTTTCTCTTCTTAAGCCCATTTAGTTTAAACTGGTCCCAATGTTCAAGAATATATCCTAGTGGGGAGTCCTTTGGGATGGATGCCATGGTTCCCATGAAAGACGCAGGTGATGTTGAAAGAAAAGTTCCAAACCTGCAAGATTGTTATTGCCACTGACCGAGTTCCACTGAAAAGGGTAAGAGAGGTTTTTAAGGCCAGCTGCATTAATGAGGGGATCCCTGCCAAAAATTGAATTCTCTTATTTACACTGTCTAAATAATATAAGTGAGCTGAGCCATGACTCTTAGATAAACCACAACGTGGACTCTGACAAAAGAAATGTTGAATAAGGCAAAGGAAAAAGAGAGGATTTCGATGGGAATAACCAGAGCAAACAGGCTCTGGGCAATAGTGGCAGTGTGGATTGGCCAAGCAAAGCTGGTTTGGCCAAATCCAAGAAAGGAAGGAAGTGTTTGTTTAGTGTGCAAAATGAAACAAACAGCAAGGAGAAAAGTCCCCTGATTTCCATCCTAGTGCTTCTAGATCACACCTAGTAGGCATAGCGGCATTAAAACATAACCGCATCTATCTAATCTTACTGCTCACAGCTGTTAAATACCCAATCTCAATCAGCAATTTTAGAGATGGGGCCTTCAATGCTTTCTTGTTCCCAGTGTTTCACAATTAAACGAATGGATATTGGGAGGCACGGAGGGGAAGAGTATGTTAAAATCCCTAAGACCAGTTAAATAAAGTCTCCTGAAAATGACAGTGAAACAGAAACAGCACCAATAAATTGATTCATGCAGTGAAGAACACAAGGCAGATTAATACAAAGAGCATGGCAGTTAACACCCTGTGGTGCCAAACCCATTCTTCACCAAGAGGGACATTACTGAGAGGGACCTCTCACCCCTTACATTTTAGAAGGGACTTTAACCTTCCTAAGTTGGGCCTCTAACCCAAAGTTGGTCAAGTGTTCTTCCTTTTTATTAAGAGGGCCTTCTAACCCATTCTGTCTTAGGAAAGATTCTAAGTCCCCTAAGTTGGGCCTCTAACTCAATCCCATCCTTTACCCAGGTATATGAACTCCACTTACCTAAAGTCAGTCAATTGGTGTGCACAGATGATTTTCCTTTGGACCAGGTGTCTCTTCAGTATTGTCACTTCCATGGTTTGCCAGAAAGATGTTACAGGAAAGGGGTCCTGATCCATACCTTTAAGAGAGCGTTCTTGGATCTCATGCAAGAAAGAATTCAGGGTAGGCCGGGCGCGGTGGCTCAAGCCTGTAATCCCAGCACTTTGGGAGGCCGAGGTGGGCGGATCACGAGGTCAGGAGATCGAGACCATCCTGGCTAACACGGTGAAACCCCGTCTCTACTAAAAATACAAAAAACTAGCCGGGTGCGGTGGCGGGCGCCTGTAGTCCCAGCTACTTGGGAGGCTGAGGCAGGAGAATGGCGTAAACCCGGGAGGCGGAGCTTGCAGTGAGCTGAGATCCGGCCACTGCACTCCAGCCTGGGTGACAGAGCAAGACTCCGTCTCAAAAAAATAAAAAAAAATAAAAAAAAAATAAAAAAAAAAGAAAGAATTCAGGGTGAGTCCATAGTGCAAACCAAAACAAGTTTATTAAGAAAATAAAGTGGTGGCTGAGCACAGTGGCTCACGCCTGTAATCCTAACACTTTGGGATGTTGAAGGGGGTGGATCACTTGAGGCTGGGAGTTCGAGACCAGACTGGACAACATGGTGAAACCCCATCTCTAATAAAAATACAAAAATTAGCTGGGTGTGTGCCTGCAATTTTAGCTACTTGGGAGGCTGAGGCAGGAGAATCACTTGAACCCAGGAGGTGGAGGTTGCAGTGAGTCGAGATCGTGCCACTGCACTCCAGCCTGGGCGACACTGTCTCAAAAAAAAGAACAAGACAGTACAGATCCTCCATAGACAGAGTAGGGCATTCCCGAAAGTAAGAGAAGGAACGTGTCCACCCTAGGTACACCACTTGTTTATATACAGGATAAAAAAGATCATGGGGAGATGTGCTCTGCTACAAGGGTTTGTGATAAAGGATTAATTTTCTTAATACATTTTGCAAGAATCGATATTATTGTTTTTAAAGCAAAATTAGAAGTGCTTCTGTTCTCAAAATATCAGGATAAGGCCAGGTGCAATGGCTCACGCCTGTAATCCCAGCACTTTGGGAGGCCAAGGCGGGCAGATCACGAGGTCAGGAGATCAGGACCATCCTGGTTAACGTGCTGAAACCTCGTCTCTACTAAAAATACAAAAATTAGCCAGGCGTGGTGGTAGGTGCCTGTAGTCCCAGCTACTTGGGAGGCTGAGACAGGAGAATGGCGTGAACCTGGGAGGCAGAGCTTGCAGTGAACCAAGATTGTGCCACTGCACTCCAGCCTGGGCGACAGAGCAAGACTCTGTCTCAAAAAAAAAAAAAAAAAAAAATCAGGATATTGGGACACTCCCACATCTGGGTCTGTTTAGTAAAGATCTAGAGGCTAGGAGTACCTACCTTTCTGGGAATGCAACCCAGCAAGTCCCAGCCTCATTTTCTTTGCCCTCACCAAAGATGGGAGTCCCTCAGGTTCGAACACCATGACAGTTTCAGTTACTCGTGGTCAACTGTGGTCTGAAAATAGGTGAGCATAGCACAATTAGATATTTTGAGAGAGAGACCACATCCATATAACTTTTATTACAGCATATGGTTATAATTGTTCTATTTTACTATTAGTTATTGTTGTTAATCTTTTACTGTGTCTATTTTTATTTATTTATTTATTTACTTTTGAGACAATGTCTCACTCTGTCACCAGGCTGGAGTGTAGTGGCACAATCTTGGCTCACTGCAACCTCTGCCGCCTGGGTTCAAGCACTTCTCTTGCCTCAGCCTCCTGAGTAGCTGGGATTACCGGCACATGCCACCACAGCCAGCTAATTTTGTATTTTTAGTAGAGACAGTTTTCTCCACGTTGGTCAGGCTGGTCTTCAATTCCCGACCTCAGGTGATCCGCCCGCCTAGGACTCCCAAAGTGCTGGGATTACAGGTATGAGCCACTGCACCAGGCCTACTGTGCCTAGTTTATAAAGTAAACTTTATCATAGTCTCTATGTGTGGGGCAAGCTTGTCCAATCCACGGCCTGTGGGCCACACGTGGCCCAGGGTGACTTTGAATGCAACCTCACACAAATTCATAAGATTTCTTAATACATTAGGAGGGCCAAGACAATTTTTCTTCTTCCAATGTGGCCCAGGGAAGCCAAAAGATTGGACACCCTGGTGTAGGGAAAACATGGTATATAGAAAGTTTGGTATTCTATCTGGTATATAACGCAGTATACTATACGCAGTTTCAGGCACCAACTGGCGGTGGAAGGGGTCTTAGAAAGTAACCCCCTGAGGGTAAGGTGGGACTACTATTTCTAGGCATTTGGGATGGGAGGGAGAGGCTCTGACATGTATTCAGCTTGCAGTCTTGGACTGGAACCATCTCCTACAGTGCTATCACTACCATTACTTGCCCCATGTTTGTAATAGGCAGGAAAATGGCTCCCCTCCCGAAGATGCCTCTATCTGAATCTCCAGAGCCTGTGAATATGTTATGTTATGTGGCAATGGAGAATTACAGATGGAATTAGGGCTGCTAATCAGCTGACCTTAAAATTGTTTTCTTTTTTCTTTTTTTTTTCAGACAAGGTCTTACTCTGTCACCCAGGTTGGATGTAGTGGTGCAGTCATGGCCCACTTTAGCCTTGACCTCCCAGGCTCAAGCGATCCTTCCACCTCAGCCTCCCAAGTAGCTAGGACTGTAGGTGCATACCACCATGCCTGGCTAATTTTTGTAGTTTTTGTAGAGATGGGGTTTCCCCATGTTGCCCAGGCTGGTCTCGAACTCCTGGGCTCAAGTGATCCACCTGCCTTGGCCTCCGAAAGCGCTGAGACTACAGGTCTGAGCCACTGCACCTGGCCTGACCATAAAGTAGGGACATTATCCTGGATTATACAGGTGGGCCCAGTGTAATCACAAGGGTCTTTAAATGTTGAGCGGGGCAAGAGAGTTAGTGTCAGAGTGATGTGATGTGAGAAAGAGTCAGGCAGCCATTGCTGGCTTTGAAGATGGAGGGGGGTCACAGGCAAGGGAAGATGGCAGCCTCTTGAAGCTGGAAAAGACAAGAATGCAGGTTATCTGGCCAGGCATGGTGGCTCACACCTCTAATCTCAGCACTTTGAAAGCCTGAGGCGGGAAGATCACTTGAGGCCAGGAGTTCAACACCAGCATAGGCAGCACAGCAAGAAGCCATCTCTACAAAAGATCAAAAGATAAAAAATTAGCTGAGTGTGGTGGTGCAAACCTGTAGTTCTAGCTACTTGGGAGCTTGTTTGGAAGTTCTAGCAGGGGAGCACAGTACTTGTATACCCTTGACCAAAGACCAGTCCTCCTCTATCGGGGATGGCCATCCTCTTCAACTGAGCACACAGCTTCAGAAGGGACGCACATGGAGAGGTGAGGGAGGAAGAAGACACCCGCCTAGCCAGCCAGATTAGCCCAATCAACCCTGGTAATCAATGGGGTGACAGAAGTCACAGTCATATCACCCTTACATCCAGTCCTAGCTGCCTGGGAGGCTGAGGCAGGAAGATCTCTTGAGACTGGGAGATTGGGGCTGCAGTAGGCCGTGATCACACTACTGCACTTCAGCCTAGCCAACAAAGCGAGACCCTGTCTTTAAAAAAAAAAAAAAAGGCCGGGCGCGGTGGCTCAAGCCTGTAATCCCAGCACTTTGGGAGGCCGAGAAGGGCGGATCACGAGGTCAGGAGATCGAGACCATCCTGGCTAACCCGGTGAAACCCCGTCTCTAGTAAAAAAATACAAAAAAATAGCCGGGCGAGGTGGCGAGCGTCTGTAGTCCCAGCTACTCGGGAGGCTGAGGCAGGAGAATGGCGTCAACCCGGGAGGCGGAGCTTGCAGTGAGCCGAGATCCGGCCACTGCACTCCAGGCTGGGCGACAGAGCGAGACTCCGTCTCAAAAAAAAAAAAAAAAAAAAATACAGGTTCTCCCCTGGTGAGAAAGGAACACAGCCCTGCTGACACCTTAATTTTAACCCAGTGTGACCCATTTTGGACTTTTGACCTTCAGAACTGTAAAGATAATAAATTTTGTTGTCGCTCTTGTTACCCAGGCTGCAGTGTAATGGCGTGATCTCAGCTCACTGCAACTTCTGCCTCCGGGGTTCAAGTGATTCATTCTCCTGCTCAGCCTCCTGAGTAGCTGGGATTATAGGCGTGCACTAGCATGCTCGGTTAATTTTGTATTTTTAGTAGAGACGGGCTTTCATCATGTTGGCCAAGCTGGTCTTGAACTCCTGACCTCAGGTGATCTGCCCTCCTCGGCCTCCCAAAGTGCTGGGATTACAGACATAAGCCACCACACCTGGCGTATTCACCCAGAATCTAACATAGGATCTGGCACACAGTCAGGGCTCAGTAAATATCTGTTGAATGAACAAAAGAACGAAAGACAGCTCCAGCTTTGTGGTTCTCCAGAGGTTTTAAGAGTAAAAAGCAGCCTCTATGCTCACCTCAGTCCTGGAGACCCTAAGCCATGTGATCTCAGTTTTCTTGTTTCCTTTTCCCCATCAGCCCATGCTTAACACTGCAAGGCTGACTGCTATTCTTTTGTTTGTTTGTTTGTTTATTGTTTGTTTGTTTTCAGACGGAGTCTCGCTCTGTCGCCAGGCTGGAGTGCACCATCTCAGCTCACTGCAACCTCTGCCTCCCAGGTTCAAGCGATTCTCCTGCCTCAGCCTTCCAAGTAGCTGGGACTACAGGTGTGCACCATATACTTTTAGTAGAGACAGGGTTTCACCATGTTGGCCAGGCTAGTCTCAATCTCTTGACCTCGTGATCCACCTGCCTCGGCCTCCCAAAGTGCTGGGATTACAGGTGTGAGCCACCGTGCCTGGCTGACTGCTATTCTATGTGCAGTTTCCTCCTTGCTGTGGATCATTTCCTTCCTCTCTCTGGTCATGTGTGTAGGGAGCACTGAGATGGAAGACACTTGTCACATACTATATGTGATTTTACCAACCAGCCTTCTGTGGGTTATGCCTGAAACAGCAGGTTGCATTTTCCTTCCTGTCTTGGATTCTGTCTGCTTTCCTCTCTTCTCCATAACCAACTCTATCCATATTTTGTATCAAGTTTCTGTCCTTTGAAGACCATTTTTTCTTTTTTTACTTATTTACAATATTCTTGGGGTCTTCATCTCTCCTTTTCTTGTGTCCTGAATGAAGCACATAGTTCTGGTCTTTCTTATAGCCCTTCTTAACCCTCTTCTCAAATGGTTCCATGGCTTTCCAGGATAGACAGTGAAAAGAATCAAAGGTACTCTCAGATAACGTCGGGTTTACTGCAGAGCTCCTCATGGAAGCCCTCAGTTTATTTTGTGCAGAATGGTCAAGTCCTCTCAGGAGGGGAGAGCAGAGCAGATGCTGGGTCACTGGAATATTGTTATTCTGTTGCTTTCTTTTCAGTCAGTCATTCTCAGGCCCCAGCTTCTCTGATTTCTCAGTGAGCTTAGTTTCTGCCTCTCAAGCTTTCCCTCTGTGTGCCTCAAATTAAATCTCTTCCAGAACCAGGCTCTGATGAGCTTGCCTGGTCACGGTCTAACTCAGAGTTCTCATGCTAGACCTCCTCCAGTGTGGCTGATGTGTCCTATATGTTTTTGACTTCGGTAACTGAGTTAATTCCTGGGCCAGTCTTTTGTGGCCAAGTCTAGTAGCAGAGCCAACGTTACTTATAGAAAGAACTACCTCCAGCCACTCAATCCTGGGGCTGTGGCTACTACGCATACGGATTCCTCTCTGGTACAAACTCTTTTTACCAAAACTATATTTGGAGGTAATATTCATACCTTTTCATTCTCTTCCATCCTTCCCCCTTTCCTACTCCACAAAGATAGCAAGTTTTTTCACCCTGTTGCCCAGGCTGGGGTGCAGTGATGTGATCACAACTCACTGCAACCTTGAACTCCTGGGTTCAAGCAATCCTCTCACCTCAGCCTCCTGAGTAGCTGGGACTACAGACACATACCACCATGCCCAGCTAAAGATACCAAGATGATGAAACAAATGAAACAAATAGATCATTCAGTTTCACCCCCATTACCCCCAATCCAAGTGTAACATTTTCATTTTGGTGGAATCTGTAGGTGTCAGTTATCTGATCTGTTGGAGGTTGCAGCATCAGAGCGGGGAAGTCTAGACCCAGGAAAATGGCTCATATCCTAAAGGTGAACTATGACATCTGTTCTCCTGTAGGCAAGGCTCCTGGGTCTTGCACGGTTCAAGATATCAGAAATAAGCAGGATCTGAGATGTGTATTATGTGGTTGGCTGTCATTCTTCATTCTTGTATGAAGATACTCTCTTCTCCCTTCTTTTTTTTTCTTTTTCTTTCTTTTATTTTTCTGAGATGGAGTCTCACTCTGTCTCCCAGGCTGGAGTGCAATGGTGCAATCTCAGCTCACTACAACCTCCGCCTCCTGGGTTCAAGCAATTCTCCTGCCTCAGCCTCCCAAACAGCTGGGACTACAGGTGCACGCTACCACACCTGGCTAATTTTTGTGAGGCAGGGTTTTGCTATGTTGGCCAGGCTGGTCTTGAGCTCCTGACCTCAAGTGATCCACCCATCTTGGCCTCCCAAAGTGCTGGGACTAAAGTCATGATGAGAGATGAAGCCAGCTTCTGGGTCAAGTTGGGACTTGGAGAACTTTTCTGTCTAGCTAAAGGATTGTAAACACACCAATCAGCACTCTGTGTCTAGCTAAAGGTTTGTAAATGCACCAATTGGCACTCTGTAAAAACGGACCAATCAGCACTCTGTAAAATGGACCAATCAGCAGGACGTGGGCGGACTGAACAAGGGAATAAAAGCTGGCCACCCCAGTGGCAACCTGCTCATGTCCCCTTCCACTTTGTGGAAGTTTTGTTCTTTTTGCTCTTCACAATAAATATTGCTGCTGCTCACTCTTTGGGTCTGCACTACTTTTATGAGCTGTAACACTCACTGTGAAGGTCTGTGGCTTTACTCCTGAAGTCGGCGAGACCACAAACCCACTGCGAGGAACAACCAACTCCAGACGCAGAGCTGTAACACTCACTGCGAAGGTCTGTGGCTTTGCTTCTGAAGTCAGCAAGACCATGAACCCATCGGGAGGAACAAACAACTCTGGACATGCCACCTTTAACACTATAACACTCACTGAGAAGGTCTGCGGCTTCACTCCTGAAGTCAGCAAGACCACGAACCCACCGGAAGGAAGAAACTCCGGACACATCTGAACATCTGAAGGAATAAACGCTGGACACACCATCTTTAAGAACTGTAACACCCACTGCGAGGGTCTGCGGCTCCATTCTTGAAGTCAGCGAGACCAAGAACCCACCAGAAGGAACCAATTCCGGACACAAGGAGCCATCACACCCGGCCTTCTACCTTCTTTTCATCCCTGAAACCTAAGCTAGTAACAAGCACACCTTTCCTTACCCTCTTTTATCGTCAGCACTTTGTAGAGCCTACTCCAGGAAACTCAGGGGTGGCAGGGAAGCTACCAGCAGCAGCTCTCTCTCCACACAATAACATGGGGGTGGAGGCCCAGGCAGATAAGTAGTGCCTCTCTAGTACCAGAGTGCTAGGAGTTCTTCGTCATGTGCAGCTGGTGTTGGTGCTTGGAAGAACCAACTGGACGTTTCTGATTTTAGGTGGAGTACTAGTCCTGGGGACTAAAACTTAGAAGAGTGTTTGCAAGTTAACAGAGTGATATCATAGCATGCCTTTGAGAAATGCAAACTCATTGATGATAGTATGAAATTATACAATAGCAGCCGTATATGTTATGCTACTTTCCAGCAACATGAATTTTTGAAATGGCATTGCATACCCTTTTTTTTTTTTTTTGAGATGGAGTCTTGCTTTGTCACCGAGGCTGGGGTGCGTGGTGTGATCTCGACTCACTGCAAGCTCTGCCTCCTGGGATCACACCATTCTCCTGCCTCAGCGTCCCGAATAGCTGGGACTACAGGCGCACACCACCATGGCCGGCTAATTTTTTGTATTTTTAGTAGAGAGGGTGTTTCATCGTGTTAGCCAGGATGGTCTCGATCTCCTGACCTCGTGATCCACCCGCCTCAGCCTCCCAAAGTGCTGGGATTACAGGCGGGAGCCACCATGCCCGGCTGCATACCTTTTTAATAAAGATAATTTTTTTTTTTTTTGAGAAGGAGTTTTGCTTTTGTTGCCCAGGCTGGAGTGCAATGGCACCATCTCAGCTCACTGCAACCTCTGCCTCCCGGGTTCAAGTGATTCTCCTGCTTCAGCCTCCAGAGTAGCTGGGATTACAGGAGCCTGCCACCACGCCCAGCTAATTTTTGTACTTTTAGTAAAGACAGGGTTTTACCATGTTGGCCAGGCTGATCTCGAACTCCTAACCTCAAGTCACTCACTTCCTTGTCCTCCCAAAGTGCTGGGATTTCGGGCGTGAGCCACTGTGCCTGGCTGGGTCATTTTTGATGTCCTAAAGTTCTCTTGTTCTCTTCACATAGATCTGGCTTATTTCTCAAAATATTATAAGCATGTATGTGTATTTATATCTAGAATTTATTTTTTGACTGCTATGATGAATGGGAATTTTTTTCCCTTTTAGACTTTGTTTTGTAAACGTTTTGTCTTAGTTGAGGTTCTTATAGTAGCAATTTACAGAAATACATTCAGATTCTTAGGCCTAAAAAAAAAACAAAACAGAAAAAGCGGGGAAGAATTCTCTGGAAGGCAGCCAAGGCCTCCCCTACAGGCCAAGGGTAGAAAGGAGAGTGGGCCTCACAAGGGGGAGGGAAACAAGAACTATTAAGTCTCCTGTTGCTTTCCCTTAGCAGATCTATTTTTCTCTTCCTCTGTAGTTCAGCTTTCTCTGCTTCTGCCTTTGTCCCACTTCCAAGTTTCTGAGAAGCAAAGGGATACAGAGCAAATCTGGCTACAGGGGCTACCCATATAGGTGGAGCAATTCTCAGAAAATAACTATGGGTTGAAAAGGCACGGCTGAAACGGATTTCAAGACACTGCAATGTCAGGGACTTCAAAAGTCAAAAGTATCTGTTTCTTGCCCAAGAGGGGCAGAGTTGGCAGTTACCGTTTGGGAGAATCTGCCCTCCTAAGTTCCAGATGATTAATAAACAGGGACTGACAATCGTCAGGTTATAGGATTAACACGTCAACAAAATATACTGAGCTCTTACTCTGACTTTGTATTTGCATACTAGTTAGCTGTTGCAGGGGCTGAAAAGGTGTGATACCTTTCTTCCTCACCATAAGGGTCAGAGCAGACACTCGTATAACAAAAGATAGGTTAAGAGAAAAACTTAAAATAAACTAAGAAGTTTATTTAATCAAAGTTTTACATGACATAGCCTTCAGAAATGGCTACCCAAACAGCCAGGGAAAACTGTTTCTAATGCTTAGATTCTATGAAGAATGGACAGTCTGGAGTAATGTGGTTGGGCAAAAAGTGTGCCACTTAATAGTAACAGACAGCAGGGGGAAACCCAACATGGCCTTTCTGTGTAGTATTCCTTCCTCCCAGGTATAAGGCAGGATCTCTTCCAAAATGAGGGTCTTAGGGGCCTACTATCAGATAAGGTAGGCCAGATAAGTTCTTTATGGCCAGATTTTTTTTTTTTTTTTTTTAAATGGAGTTTCCCTCTTATTGTCCGGGCTGGAGTGCGATGGCATGATCTTGGCTCACGACAACCTCTTGTCTGCCGGGTTCAAGTGATTCTCCTGCCTCAGACTCCTGAGTAGCTGGGATTACAGGCATGCACCACCACGCCAGGCTAATTTTGTACTTTTAGAAGAGACAGGGTTTTTCCCTGTTGGTCGGGCTGGTCTCCAACTCCCGACCTCAGGTGATCCACCAGCCTCGGCCTCCCAAAGTGCTGGGACTACAGCCACCACGCCTGGCCACAGCCAGCTCTTACATAGAAAGGTGGGGGAAGTTTAGGTTTTATGGCTGGCTTTGCAGGAGAAGGCTTCTAGTTTCTATGACTCATCTTGGGGAAGAGGAATTCTGGTTTCTATGGCTTGCCTTGGGGGAGAAAGGCGGCTGGGAGACAGGAGGGCAGAAGGTCAGGGAGACTGTGCCTGAGGCTTCCAGTATCTTTTCGTTCAAAATAGTCAGCATGCCAAAGCGCCATATTTTGGTGTATTGTTTTTCTGAGCTCCAACACTGCTTCGGATGTATCTCCACTTACTTTATTTAACCTAAAAGGCTTTCCGCTCAGAGCACAAGTAGTATGCCATGAATGCAATTATTTTATTTAACCTAAAAGGCTTTCAGCTCAGAGAACAAGTAGTATGCCATGAATGCAAAATTGTGTGGTTCAAATATTCAAAATATTTGCCATTTCAAGTATTTTGTCTTTAGAAAATAAAATCTTTCAAATTTGGCAACTTGGGATCAAGATGACTATGACCCTATTCCTCCTTTCAACTGGCTTATGATTCATTTTGATTTTCCTCTGTAGAAACGGGGCACTTCATGAAAGAAACTTTCCCTGAAAACCAGGAATTCTGTAAAAGACCTTTTTGCTAATCTAGTTCAGTAGTTGACAATAGCATCTGACGGGGAGCCTGGTGAAAGCTACCATGAGAATTCGGAAGCAGGAAACTTTCGCAGTCCTGGCGCTACTGGTTACTAATTGAACGACCTTCGCAAGTAACCTAGCTTCTGTGAACCTGTTTTCTCATTTTCAAACGCGGTTGAATAACTACTTTTCAACTAGGATGTTATGAAAGGTAATAGGGTAAAGACAAAGGACTAGGTTCGCGTGGAGCCCAGTACTGCTGAAGGAAAGATACACGAGTTTCGAGGGAGACTAAGGAAAAGAAGCAAAGGACCCCAGAGGTGATATCCTTGGTAGCCTCAGCTTTTACACGATCTAAGTCCATCCTACGGCGGACACGCTCTCCTTTCACTGGAAAATGACTGTTTGCTTCGAAATAATTTTTCTCTAACAGAAAGCTCCATTTCTCTAAACTTGGCTTCCCCGCGCAGTTTGCAAACGAGTCAGGGTTTCCTCAATGGCGCGATAGGCTCGCCGAAAGCCAAGCGAGAGTCCCACGCTGCGCAGGGCGGGGGAATAACGGGGGCCCAGATACGGGACACGCAGCCCAGGACGCCACCGCACCCACAACCGCGGAGAGACCGCCCCTCCCGAGCCAGCCCCCGCACCGCCCCTTTTCGATTCGTTTGCATGACCTAGGGCGCGGTTTCCGGCGGCAGAGGCGTGTTTTCCGGTCGTCCCTTGGCTCGATTTTCTTCCGGGGAGGGACTTCCTTTCCATCATTGATAGGCGCCGCGCAGCTGAGCTGGTAGGAGGACCAAACGGGGAGGGTCGGTATGTCTGACCAGGGCTTATGTTCCTCCAAAGGGCGGCCAGGAAGATGCTCTTCCTCGCTCTTCTTTCTCGCCTTTTTCTCTGCACGACGCCTCGGTTTGCGTGGACGCCCTGGGCTTTTGGCACTACCGCCCACCTGAGGCTCTTCCGCTTCCTCTTTCCCCCAGGCTCCGCCCCCTAGCGTCCCGTGGCCATGACGACCGCTCAGCGGGACTCCCTGGTGTGGAAGCTCGCGGGGCTGCTGCGGGAGTCCGGTGAGTGGACTTCCGGTTGAGCTGGGCCTCGGACGGGGTGGGGGTGGTGCCTTCTGGAGACATGCCCTGAGAGTCACGGAGTTACGACTGGTAGGGTCACCAGGTGTCAGAGTTCGATTTCTTTACTATTTCCAGATTTGTTCGCCCTTACAGGGGGCCTTTGCCTGTGATAGCCCAAACCCTAGCCGTCCTTTGAGGCCAAACTCCGGTATCCCTCCCTCCGTGCCTTCTCTGACACTGTCAGAAGGAAGTGATCGTTACCTGACTGAAAGCTCCTCAGGACCAGGGACTGATCTCGATCATAATCATTGTCGTGTAGCAAGGTACTAAGTACAGTAGATGGAAGCACGAGATTTGGAGTCGGACCCACCTGGGTTGGAATATCAACCCTCTTTCAAACTTGCCAAACTGTTTCCTGAGGCTCAGTTTTCCTCACACATTGCCATAATGATTGTACTTAACAGTTGTGGGGATTCGTTGTAATTCATGTATTTAGTACAATGCCTGCAAGTATAGTAACTGCTTACAGTTGGGAGCTATTGTTATTGTAATGACTTCCCTGGTGGTTGGCACTGTGCCTGGGCACAGTGGAGCCACAGTAGTTGTTGAGTACTTGGTTGGCATTAATTGTGGTAGAAAAAGCCTTAGCTTTGAGATCAAATAGGAGAAGTAACTTCCTGCCAATTATATGATCTCAATCAAGATTTTTCACTTTTTTGAACCTCAATTTTCATATCTGTAAGATGGGGTTAACAGTGCTCTTTGGGAGATTCTGAGAAAGTTTGAATGAGATATCAAAGTCATCTGGTACATACTACAGTTAATGTTAGCTGTCCTCCATCACTCCATGCTCCCATTGATGATATCTGTGGAAACTCTCTTTCTAGCAGCTTTCTTTTCTTTGTTTTCTTCTTTTCGAGACAGAGTCTTGCTGTGTCACCTAGGCTGGAGTGCAGTGGCGCAATCTCAGCTCACTGCAACCTCCACCTCCCGGGATCAAGTGATTCTCCTGCCTCAGCCGCCTGAGTAGCTGGGACTACAGGTGTGCACCACCATGACCGGCTAATTTTTGTATTTTTAGTAGACATGGGGTTTCACCATGTTGGCCAGGTTGGTCTTGAACTCCTGACCTCAAGTGATTAACCTGCCTTGGCCTCCCAAAGTGCTAGGATTAAAGTCGTGAGGCACGGCACCTGGCCAGTAGCAGTTTTATTTCCTGGCTTGTATTGATAACTTTGCAAATGTCTTATATCCTTCTCTGGGAGGAGACAACTAGGAGGCCCTTTGAGCGTGGGAAGAGTCCTTGAACCATGTCTGTATCCATCCTCAGTGTCTAGTACATACAGAATCCTTCATGTCAGGTTGTAGGACTTGTTAATTTATTCAGCGATGAATGGTGGGTGTGTGAATGTGTGACTACAAGGAGGTAGCAGGAGAAGAGCTTTGTGGCAGCAGAATAGTTTCGTATCTTGATTGCGTGGCTGCCGGAATTTATATAAACAGCATATAGCTATATATACATATTGTACCAACATCAGTGTTCTGATTTTTTTTTTTTTCTTTTGAGACCGAGTCTCGCTCTGTCACCCAGGCTGGAGTGCAGTGATGTGATCTTGGCTCACTGCAACCCCCGCCTCTCAGGTTCAAGTGATTCTTCTGCCTCAGCCTCACGAGTAGCTGGGACTACAGGCGTGTGCCACCATGCCCTGCTAATGTTTGTATTTTTAGGAGAAACAGGGTTTCAGCATATTGGCCAGGCTGGTCTTGAACTCCGGACCTCATGATCCACCTGCTTTGGCCTCCCAAAGTGCTGGGATTACAGGCGTGAGCCACTGTGCCTGCCCTTTTTTTTTTTTTTTTTTTTTGAGATGGAGTTTAGCTCTGTCACCCAGGCTGGAGTGCAATGGCTCAATCTCAGCTCAGTGCAACCTCTGCCTCCTGGCTTCCAGCTGTTCTCCTGCCTCAGCCCCTCGAGTAGCTGGGATTACAGGTGCGTGTCACCATGCCCAGCTTAGAATATTTGTATTTTTAGTAGAGACGAGGTTAGAGTCCTAGAATAATTTTTTGTATTTTTAGTGGAGATGGGTTTCACCATGTTGGCCAGGTTGGTCCTGAGCTCCTGACCTCAAGTGATTAACCTGCCTTGGCCTCCCAAAGTCCTGGGATTATAGGCCTGGGCCACGGCGCCCAGCTCAGTGTCCTGACTCTGATATTGTACTATAGCTATATAAAATGTAACCGTTAGGGAAAACTGGGTAAAGGATATAGGGGACCTTTCTGTACTGTTTCTGCAACATCTTTTGACTCTATCTATACTTATTATATTTTTTAAGCCAAAAAAAATTCCTTCATGCCTAGCTTGTAGCTGCACTTTTTTAGGTGCAGTGATGAATACCAGGGTGATCAAAAGATGTCCTCAAGGATGAAAGTCTCATTAGAGAGAGCATTTTTAACAGACAGCAGTAACAATGCCTTAGTGCTGTAACGAATAGTTATTCTTTCTATGGCATACTTTTTAGTATTGCTTGAAAGTTTCTACAGATGTGCTTTGCAATCAGAAAATGAAATAAAGATAAGACATCCAATTAACTTTTATGTAATAATGAGTGACTGCAATGTGAAAATTCAGCAGTATTACTTCTTGAGGCAGCTTCCTGGAGGAGGCTGGTCTCAAGCTGGGTGGTGGAAGGGGGTGTTTCAGAACATGAGAGAACTGTGAACCAAGTTGGCTGTATTTCCAGCACTATCAGTAGATGAAGCTCTTTTGAGCAGAAGGTGAAAGAAAATTTGGAAGAGTTGGTTGGAGTTGTGTAGCCAGGCAGTCTCATTAGGCTGAATGAAATCGTAGGACTTTTTTTTTTTTTTTTTTTTTGAAGATGAGGGGAGCCATTGAATGCTTTTGAGCTGTGAAGGAGATAGAAAATTTGATCCTGCAATAGAACATCTACAATATGGATTGGAGTGGGTATATTTTGGCATAGCAGAGTCTTAGAATAAAGGGAAAAATCTTTTCACTGTGTCTTCCCTCCTGTCTGCCCCTCTTTCTGCAGGGGATGTGGTCCTGTCTGGCTGTAGCACCCTGAGCCTGCTCACTCCCACACTGCAACAGCTGAACCATGTATTTGAGCTGCACCTGGGGCCGTGGGGCCCTGGCCAGACAGGCTTTGTGGCTCTGCCCTCCCATCCTGCTGACTCTCCTGTCATCCTTCAGCTTCAGTTTCTCTTCGATGTGCTGCAGAAAACGCTTTCACTCAAGGTTCTGGGTGTGGGGAAGGGGCAGGATGTGCAAGGAGCCCAAGAGAATGATGGAAGTTGGGGGTAGGGTAGGGGTGCGAAAGTCTGCACTGCCAGGATCCAGAGGGTGTCAGAGGTACCAGTGGTTGTGCTAAGAAAGGAATGTTGAGGACAGGGAGATCTGCTGTGCCTCAGTAAATGGAGTTATTTATTTATTTTTTTTCTTCAGCTGGTCCATGTTCCTGGTCCTGGCCCCCCAGGGCCCATCAAGATTTTCCCCTTCAAATCCCTTCGGCACCTGGAGGTATGGGGACACGGGGGGATGTTGGTGCACAGCACCCAACTTGAGGCCGCCCCTGGGGATAGGAAAGAGAAGGGCCTCTTTGGTGAGGAGGCCAGGCCTGAGTATACCCATTGCTCTTCAGTAATGTGATATCCACTGTCTTTCCATTTACTGCTTCCCTAAACCATAGCTGGGCTTTGTGGTCTTCTCCCTCCTCCCAACTAGGAGATATGGGGATGAGGTCTTTGTCTTCTGTGGGGTTCTGCCTTCCTCCCTCCCCTTTCCTTGTCCCAGCTCCGAGGTGTTCCCCTTCACTCTCTGCATGGCCTCCGAGGCATCTACTCCCAGCTGGAGACCCTGATTTGCAGCAGGAGCCTCCAGACATTAGAGGTAAGGAGGGTGAGGGGTGAGCTCAGACGCCTCATCCTGAGAGACGTAGAGGACCGAGCTCTGATATTCTTCCCTCTCTGCAGCTCTCCCTGCCTCCTGCTTCCTGCTAGACAGTGTCCTCCCTCCCTCTCTGTGTTCCCGCAGCACTCAGTACCTGCCCATATATTTACAGTCGTACCTACCGTATTACATTACATATTCTAGTGTCTACCTTCCCACTCTCCCCACAGTGAGTTCTTGGGTCAGGGACCTGGGCTTTAAGCCTGTATCTTCAGATGGAGTTCAGTGTATAAAAAATGAATGAGTGACTGGGTGGTAGAGCTTGGCCTTGGCATGGGGAGGAGGGGGAGAGTGGGGTAATGAAGCACCCATCCGCCCACTCAGGAGCTCCTCTCAGCCTGCGGCGGTGACTTCTGCTCTGCCCTCCCTTGGCTGGCTCTGCTTTCTGCCAACTTCAGCTACAATGCACTGACCGCCTTAGACAGCTCCCTGGTGAGTGCCTTGAGAGGGTTTCGAGGAAGGGCAAGGCCAGGCCTTTGGGGAGGAGGACCAGCTGGTTGACCAGATAGTATTGTAGTGAACATCGATTCTCTGCCTCTTTCCCATCTCTCTCAGCGCCTCTTGTCAGCTCTGCGTTTCTTGAACCTAAGCCACAATCAAGTCCAGGACTGCCAGGGATTCCTGATGGTGAGTATGGGCAGTCTGGCAGCTGGTACACCATGGGTCTTTGATTGCTCTGTTCTCACTCTCTCTCCTTGACTGGCTTTTACTCCCACCTTGCTCTTGCCATGAGGGTGGAGCTGCATTCTGGGAGATAGCACTGCTTAGGCACTAGCATCAGACAAACCAGAGTTCAAATCTCAACTTCTAATACCTGTACAACTTGGAGCAAGTTAGTTACCTCTTGGTTTCTGTACCTGTAAAATAGAAATCACAAGAGTACCTGCTTTTTTTTTTTTTTTTGAGATGGAGTCTTGCTCTGTCACCCAGGTTGGAGTGCAATGGTGCAATATCAGCTCACTGCAACCTCTGCCCCTGGGTTCAAGCAATTCTCTTGCCTCAGCCTCCCAAGTAGCTGGGACTACAGGCACGTGCCGCCACACCTGGCTAATTTTTATATTTTTAGTAGAGACAGGGTTTCATCATGTTGGTCAGGCTGGTCTTGAACTGCTGACCTCAGGTGATTCACCCACCTCGGCCTCCCAAAGTGCTGGGATTACAGGTGTGAGCCACCACGCCTGGCCAAATACCTGCTTGTATAGTATTAAAATGATTGTGAAGAAGTACCCGATGTTACTTAGTCTAGTGCCTAACTCAGAAACTGGCAGCTTTTGTGATCATGACGAAGGACCTTTCTTCTGGGTCCTCCCATCCACCTGTCAGAGATAAAGCCGAACTAGTTAAAGTGGTAAGGACAGATTTTTATCAGTGATAAACTATTGCAGCAGGGAGGAGGGTGCAACGTAAACTGAACGCCACTTTAATTTGTGCAGAGGTGACTGGGCATTTTAAAAGGAGAGCGAGGGAATAGGAAGGGGAACTGTGAGGGTTTGAGCAGAGTAAGGGAAGTGGAAATGTACAAAAAGCAGAAGTGGAGGTTGGACCACATGAAGCCCTTCCGGGTTTGCTAAAAGTTAGGCTTCTACCTTCCCACAAAGACTGGGAGACGGGAGCCCTGTCATCAGGTGTTGGCTGGAACAAATGGGAAATTCTTTTGGCAGCCTTGACTTTTCCCAGGCAGGAACTTAAGGGGGCTAGAGTCGCCATTCTAGGGATGTATCCTTATGTTAGAACTTTGCTGTTTTTGTTAAAGTTTTTTTTTTTTTTTTTTTTTTTTTTTTGAGACGGAGTCTCGCTCTGTCACCCAGGCTGGAGTGCAGTGGCCGGATCTCAGCTCACTGCAAGCTCCGCCTCCCGGGTTCACGCCATTCTCCTGCCTCAGCCTCCCGAGTAGCTGGGACTACAGGCGTCCGCCACCTCGCCCGGCTAGTTTTTTGTATTTTTTAGTAGAGACGGGGTTTCACCGTGTTAACCAGGATGGTCTTGATCTCCCGACCTTGTGATCCGCCTGTCTCGGCCTCCCAAAGTGCTGGGATTACAGGCTTGAGCCACCGCGCCCGGCCTGTTAAAGTTTTTTACTGTGGGGGTTGGAGGAGTCAAAAAAATCCTTTGTGTTGAATTTTGTTGAACTTGTGCTAAACAAGTCTGCAGTTCTTAACAGGCCGAAGTTGAGGCCTAGTCAAAAAGAAGGCCCAGAGGAGCCCAAGTAGGGTTTGATCAAGGTGAGAATCTTTGTCAGTCCCTCCTCTAATTCGAGGAAAGAAGAGACACTCCGCCTTCCCCCGAACAATATAAATCCTTTTCTTCCTTGATCACTTCCTTTTGTTCACTAAAAACCAACTGAGCCATTCGTTGGTACTTGGTAGGAGATGAGTTTTGCTGGATGGTGCGAGTGACCGGGCATTTAATGGTAGACATTTCTATGGAAACAAAAAGGAAAACAAAGATGAATGGTTGAAAGAGACTGTAAATCCATTTTCTGAGTCCAGAGGGCAGCCAGTTGAGATTTCTAGGTGTTGAGCTCTATGTTTCTTTAGCTGGTGGAATGAGGATAGCGGTGGCAACCGATGGCTTTCTTCGTTTGTAGTTTGAATGTTTGTGGTGACGGCATAGACAGTGTTGCAGTCATGCTTATTTCCCTGAACAGAGTCTGGAAGATACAGGAGTGTCAGTGGACTTTCTTTTTTTCTTTTTTTTTTTTATGAGATGGAGTTTTGCTCTTGTTGCCCAGGCTGGAGTGCAATGGCGTGATCTCGGTTCACCGTCACCTCCGCCTCCTGGGTTCAAGCAATTCTCCTGCCTTAGCCTCCCGAGTAGCGCCCACCACCACACCCAGCTAATTTTGTATTTTTACAAATAAAAGTGAAAGATGGGGTTACAAGTAAAGATGGGGTTTCTCCATGTTGGTCAGGCTGGTCTCGAATTCCTGACCTCAGGTAATCTGCCTGCCTTGGCCTTCCAAAGTGTTGGGATTATAGGCGTGAGCCACCGCACCCGGCCTCAGTGGACTTTCTAAGGGGCTCATATCACAGTAGCTCCAGGCATGTAGGTTATCCACACGTGATCTGTAGATGATGTATCTTTTGAAGTTCATATCACCTAGTCCAACTTTAGCTCATAGGGCTTTTGTTAAGATCCTGGGGGAGGCCTGGCGCAGTGGCTTATGCCTGTAATCCCAGCTCTTTGGGAGGCCAAGGTGGGTGGATCGTCTGAGGTTGGGAGTTCGAGACCAGCCTGACGCCAACATGGAGAAACCGCATTTCTACAAAAATGCAAAATTGGCCAGGTATGGTGGTGCATGCCTGTAATCCCAGCTACTTGGGAAGGCTGAGGCAGGAGAATTGCTTGAGCCCGGGGAGCAGAGGTTGCAGTGAGCAGAGGTCACGCCGTTGCACTCCAGCCTGGGCAACGGGAGTGAAACTACGTCTCAAGAAAAAAAAAAAAAGATCCTTGGGGGAAAGGGCAGCTATAAGTCACCTAAAATTCCACTAAGGATCTGGGCACTCAGGTTTTAGTTCTCAGTGATGCCAAGTTGGGAGGAAGAAAATTGGAAATGTTAGTTTATTTCAGCCAAATAATGAAGAAAACGAGAAGAATTGAGACTTTGGTAAGGGCTGATGTGTAGGATAGCAGGACCCATTCCAGTTGACAGGTAGATAATACAACTTCAAAGAAAATGAACAGGACTAGAATCTGGTAACCCATAAGGATGTATTAATAGTTTTTTCATTAAAGCAGATTTCTCTAAGGTCACTCCCCTTTTGATTAAAAACAGTGAAAGTAGGATTATTCTTTTTTACAGAATAAGTCTGATCCTGTTAGATTTGGTCTGCTTATTTACATAAGTGTAGTAAGAAAGGTAATTGACCACAGAGGCCCTTTTTAAGTTTGCTTTCCTGAAACTTTTTATAAGGACTCTCAGACTGGACTTTTAAACCCTCTCGAGGTTAGGAAGCCAAGAACGTGCCATCAGACTTCACGTAGAGTACCTATAGATTTGTGAATTCTTCTCTTCTTAACGTCTCCAAAATATCCTAAGATTCCTGGGCCTGCCAGGATCTAGCCTTTGCCACTAATTTGTAAGTCTGGGAACCCTGTAAGCCAAGTGGCAGGCTGGTTTTTCCAAGAGGGCTTTGTAAGCATTGGCTCCGTGGAGTCAGCTTTCATTCCTTAAAACTGTCTGGCCGTATCTGATTTTATGCATTATTTTAAAACATGACATTCCAGTTATATTTTAAAAGTCCAGTCAAAGCCTCGTTATATAACCAATTTTCCCCATTATGTCCTGTTACAAGGAGGGCTGACCCTACTGAACCTGTGAAAATAACCATATTGCCACGTAAATAAGAATGCCCAATGGGAGTTCCTGAATTCTGGAGGGATCAGGCATGGAGAAAAGATAAATGCTTCATATATATTTTTTATAAAAGTATAATTTACTAAACTGTTTCATGTGTTAGATCACATAAAAGAAAAGGGAAAGAGGTTCCTTATATCCGGAAAATAGGACATTCAAGAACCAACAGTATTTTAAACAAAAGCCATTAAAACTATACTCATTCTTTACCAGTTCATTCAGTTTTATGTAGTCAATTCTTACTGTGCTTGATCTTGGGTTAGCAGTGTTATAAATCCATCAGCTCTTTCATTAGAGTTTTGGAAATTCTGACTTGGTCCAGTGGTATGATATCAAAGTTGTTTAAGCAATACCACCAAAAGCCTTTGCCCTGGAGGACCTAGCATAGTCCTTTTCTATGGGTCTCTGCAGCAGTCTCTTTTTGTTGAAGGTGAGTACTCTGGGCTGTAGCCGATTGTAAGAACTTTTAGGAAGCAGGGTAAAACAGTAACTCTGTGGATGATAAGAGTTAAATGGTCTGTTTCCATGAGTTTTTTTTTTTTTTTTTTAAACCCTCAGTTGATTGCTTTTGAAGGTCTCTGAGTCCCTTGAGACCCCCAGTAGGGGCAGAGGACCTAAATTTTGAGTGACTGTAGGGAGTTGAGGGTCTGGAATATGAAGGGAATGGTCTAGCAGGGTGAGTAGGGGTGAAGAAGGAGGGGACTTGAAGGGGAACCTGTCGGGTTCCTTCAGGAGCTGAAGGAAAGAGGAAAGGTGGGAGAAGGAGGAAAGGGGAGCAGAGGTGATGCGAATAGGGGCTCTTAGAGGAGCCAGACTGGGGAGATCTTAAGTTTCCCAAATAAGCCGTTGAAGTTCCAGATTATCCTTAGTAGAGTGTTGGCGAACAGGAAAGGAAATGGACAGAGTTAGTGCCGTAGTGGTGACATATACTGTGTAGTCAGCAGTGGTTTGAGAAGAGGGTTTCAGTTGACTGTGAAGTCCATGGGAGGAGCAGGATCAAGGAGGGAAAACAGAGAGGACTCAAAACACAGCCATGAAGTACTTTTAGCCCAGGAGTCAGGGAGTGAATTCTTGCTTGAAACAGAGTGAGGAAGAACTTCCAGCCTAGGAGGTGCCTTTCACACAAAGCTTGGGACTCTAACCAAGCTTCGTGAGTGTACTTGGAATCATGAGAGTCAAAAGCTTCCTCACTGTGCTTCAGTGGATGTTTGTCACAGGCACTGGGCTGGGAGTCAGACTCACTGATGAATCCCCATTGATCAGTCAGGAGCGAAGGCAAAGGCATCAAAAGTGTGCAGCTTGGGGTCCCAAGTGAGAGGGCTGGGGGTGTCTGACGATGAATCTGACCCAATTCAAGTCATGACACTAGGTGGCTGTCATGGATAATGCTGGACACTAGATTTTAATCAGTAATAAACAATTGCAGTAGTGAAGAGGGTCGAGTGTAGTCTATTTTTGTGCAGGGGTCACTGGGTATTTTATTTTATTTTATGTATTTTTTCGAGATGGAGTCTTGCTCTGTCACCCAGGCTGGAGTGCAGTGGTGCCTGCGGGTTCAAGTGATTCTCGTGCCTCAGCCCCCCAAGTAGCTGGGATTACAGGCGCGCGCCACCACGCCCAGCTAATTTTTGTATTTTTAGTAGAGATGGGGTTTCACCATGTTGGCCAGGCTAGTCTCGAACTTCTGGCCTCAAGTGATCCGCCCTCTTTGGCCTCCCAGAGTGCTGGGATTACCGGCGTGAGCCACTGCGCCTGGCCGATTGGGCATTTTAAAAGGTGGGGGAGTGGGCAGGGGAATGGTAGGGCCTTGAGCAGAGCTGGGAAAGTGGAAATAAGGTTGGTCCACGTGAAACCCATCTGGGTTTGCTAACTAACTGGCACTTATCAAAATAAGGCCCTTACCCTTTTACAGAGACTGGGAGATGGGGCCCTATCTTTAGGAGCTGGCTGAAACAAATGGGAAATTCTTTTGGCAGCTTTGACTTTTCCCAGGCAGGAACTTAAGGGGGTTGGAGTCACCATGCTCAAGATGTGACCTTGAACTATTAGGAACAGTGCTGGTGTTGTTCAAGTCTTTTAACGTGGGAGTAGGGGTGGATGAAATCCTTTGTGCCGAGCGTGTGCAGTTTTATATAGGCCGAGGTTGAGGCCTAGTCTAGAAGAGATCTCAGAGGACCCTGACTAGAGTTTGGTCAACAAGAGAATCTTTTTCACCCCTGTACCCCTGCCAGGATTTGTGTGAACTCCACCATCTGGACATCTCCTATAATCGCCTGCATTTGGTGCCAAGAATGGGACCCTCAGGGGCTGCTCTGGGGATCCTGATACTGCGAGGCAACGAGCTTCGGAGCCTGCATGGTGAGTGGGGGTGTGTGATGGGGCAAGCACGGAGGGGAAGGGGGAGAGTGAGGTTCGGGCTGGCCTGGGTACCATGTGCCTCTAGAGCCTTGAGAGGGCTTGTGGGGAGTGCAGGGGTGCTCCGGCTGGTCTTTCTGTGCACCCTCCCCGAGTGCATGTACCACACTCACCTGCGTGTACTCATCTGCGTGCCCTTCCTTCCTTCTTGCCCCCATCCCAGGCCTGGAGCAGCTGAGGAATCTGCGGCACCTGGATTTGGCATACAACCTACTAGAAGGACATAGGGAGCTGTCGCCACTGTGGCTGCTGACTGAGCTCCGCAAGGTGAGATGGCAGTGCATCAGGGGCCTGAGAGCCACCCTTGCAGCCACCCCCCTATGCTGGTTTGGTCAGTGCCTTCTTCACACAGGGAGGGCCAGGCCCCAGGCCCTCCTCATTCTCCGCTTCCTGCCCTTCAGCTCTACCTGGAGGGGAACCCTCTTTGGTTCCACCCTGCGCACCGAGTGGCCACTGCCCAGTACTTGTCACCTCGGGCCAGGGAGGCTGCTACTGGCGTGAGTGATCGTCCTATGTCCACTCTGCTTCCTCTTTCCTGCCCAGTCCTCCCCTACCTTGCACCGTCTTGCCATCCCTGGGTGAGGGGCCGAGGACCTGGACCCTGCTTACTGTGTTGTCAATACCTGGAACTCAGCAGGATGGACCCCACCACATACTCCCTTCCCCACCCTTTTTGTCTTTGCTCAGTTCCTTCTCGATGGCAAGGTCTTGTTGCTGACAGATTCTCAGGTCGGTGTGGTCAGGGGGCGAGGACTGTTGGGGAAGACATGAAGGGAGGGCCCTGGGGAGAGAACACAGGGCTGGCTGGTGACAGGGTCTTCCTGGTCAGTGGAAAGTAGGGTCCTGCCTTTTGGCTGGCTTGGGCAAGGCAGAGGTGCTCCCAGTCTCCATCCTTTCTCTCCTTCCTGTTGTCAAATACCAGACTCACACATCCTTGGGGCTCAGCCCCACGGGCCCACCTTTGCCCTGGCCAGTGGGGAGTACTCCTGAAACCTCAGGTGGCCCTGACCTGAGTGACAGCCTCTCCTCGGGGGGTGTTTTGGCCCAGGCCCCACTTCATAAGGTTAAGGTAAGCAGCGTCCTCCGCTGCCTCATGCCTGGGGTGGGGTGTCTCTCTGGGGACTCTGGGCTGCAGTGGGCAGGGAATGGTAGGAACTGTGCTTGCACGTGGTCGGGGTTTCTTTGATAGGTTGGATGGCCAGCCGTGGATGGCAGGGCTGGAGGCTTGGCTTTCACAGAACTTCTTCCCTCCACTAACCTCAGAGCCGAGTCCGTGTAAGGCGGGCAAGCATCTCTGAACCCAGTGATACGGACCCGGAGCCCCGAACTCTGAAACCCTCTCCAGCTGGTAAGTCAGCTTCACCCCACTAACTCTCTCGTCCACGTCCAGCTCACTCTGATTTTTAAGTTACGGTGAAGGTGTGCTGGAAGAAATGTTATTTTTTGTTGGTAGAGTATTATAGAGGGCTTCTTAGTCTTTCTTCTTTTCTTTTAGTTTAGAGAAAGGAGAAGACTGCTTCTGGGAGCATTTTGAAAACTTTTTGAGGAACATTAATTTTGTGGGGTGTCAAGAGATCATGTAGGCCAGGTGCAGTGGCTTACATCGGTAATCCCAGCACTTTGGGAGGCCGAGGTGGGAGGATTGCCTGAGCCCAGGAGTTTGAGACCAGCTTGGGCAACACAGAGAGACGCCCATTTCTCCAAAAAAATTTTTAAATTAGCCTGACATGGTGGTGTGCACCTGTAGTCCTATCTGCTTGGGAAGCTGAGGCAGGAGGATCGCTAGAGCCTGATAGTTCAAGGTTTCAGTGAGATGTGATTGTGCCACTGCACTGTAACCTGGTGACCGAATAAGACCCCATCTCTTAAAAAAACTAAAACCCAAAACCAAAAGAAAATATATATGTGTATATATATATATATAAAATAATAGGATTGTGGCCAGAGAAGTTTGGGAAATGTGAGGTTGAAGAGAAATAGATGTGTTCGCTGCAGGCCGTCTCAGGACCTTTAGGATGCTGTCATGCATGCTGAGTCTCCAGAAGCAGCATAGGATGCGTAGCTTGGATTGCACTTGACCACAGTGTTCCATAGGACACACTTCAGTACATGCCGCGGAGGGGACACCTGTAGCCTCCCCTGCCCCTGTCCCCATACACAGTCCATTGCCCCCTCATTGCTGAGGAGCACTATTGAAGGATTTGGGGCCATCTGTGTGGGGTGGGCTTGCTCAGCTCTGGGTTCCCCTCCTGCCCAGGATGGTTTGTGCAGCAGCACCGGGAGCTGGAGCTCATGAGCAGCTTCCGGGAACGGTTTGGCCGCAACTGGCTGCAGTACAGGAGTCACCTGGAGGCCTCTGGAAACCCTCTGCCGGCCACCCCCACCTCTCCTGCCCCCAGCACACCTCTAGCCAGCTCCCAGGGCCCTGACACTACACCCAGACCTCCACCCCTGCAGGAGGAAGCCAGAGGCCCCCGGGAGTCACCACAAAAAATGTCAGAGGAGGTCAGGGCAGAGCCACAGGAGGAGGAGGAGGAGAAGGAAAGGGAGGAGGAGGAGAAGGAGGGGGAGATGGTGGAACAGGGAGAAGAGGAGGCAGGAGAGGAGGAAGAAGAGGAGCAGGACCAGAAGGAAGTGGAAGGTGAGCCCTCTGTGGGCTGGGGCGAGCTGGGGCCAGCGGCCGTTGGGATGTTTGTGCGTGGTGGGGCCTGGTGGGTGGAGGGCCAGTGCGGGGGAGGGCGGCGTGTGGGTACTTTCCCTCCCTGCAGGGCTTCTCTCGGTCTCTCCACAGCGGAGCTCTGTCGCCCCATGTTGGTGTGTCCCCTGGAGGGGCCTGAGGGCATGCGGGGCAGGGAATGCTTTCTCAGGGTCACTTCTGCCCACCTGTTTGAGGTGGAACTCTAAGCAGCTCGCACCCTGGAGCGACTGGAGCTCCAGAGTCTGGAGGCTGCTGAGATAGAGCCGGAGGCCCCGGCCCAGAGATCACCTGGGCCCACGGTGAGTTGGGGGCGGCAGGGCACTGAAGGAGCCAGCTATGGGCACATGGCTGTTGTGTGCCCTGCACTGGGCTGGGCATTTCCCACAGTCTCTCCTTGGCACTAGGAGTCGAGGAGGGGAGCCTCAGAGGTTGCAAGCGCTTGGGAGGCTGGGCTGAGGAGCAGGGATTCCATGCTCGAGCTTGGACGTCAGCACAGGCCTTTAACAGGCTCCAGAGCTCCTGCCGTCCTCCACGCTCTCAGCATCCCTCATCCCTCTGATCACCGCTCCTGCTGATTTTCACCCAGTCCCCCTCTTCTGCGCAGGGCTCAGATCTGCTCCCTGGAGCCCCCGTCCTCAGTCTGCGCTTCTCCTACATCTGCCCTGACCGGCAGTTGCGTCGCTATTTGGTGCTGGAGCCTGATGCCCACGCAGCTGTCCAGGTGATGGGGCCTAGAGTAGGGGCCCAGGAGGCTGTGGGGATTAAGAGAGCCAGAGGGGAGCGGCAGCAGGCCTGAGGGCCAGGGGCCTGTGAGAGGTGTCCCTCTGGGGTCCGCCTGCTCACAGCTGCCTGTGATCCACCCTCTGTCAGGAGCTGCTTGCTGTGTTGACCCCAGTCACCAATGTGGCTCGGGAACAGCTTGGGGAGGCCAGGGACCTCCTGCTGGGTAGATTCCAGTGTCTACGCTGTGGCCATGAGTTCAAGCCAGAGGAGCCCAGGCTGGGATTGGACAGTGAGGAAGGCTGGAGGCCTCTGTTCCAAAAGACAGGTATAAGGCCTGCCCTTGGCCTCTCTGCCCACACGCCTCCCCTGTTGCAGGGAAAGTGGCTCTGTGTAGGGGAGTGTGAAGGGGGAGCCCCAGGGAGAAGGGGCTAGAGTGGAGACCAGTTGTTCTGCCTGGAGGAAAAAGAAAACCGCCTGCCTGCTGCATTTACAAAAAGGAAAACAGAAAAAAAGAAGAAACTATATCCTGCTTTTTTTTTTTTTTTTTTTTCTTTTAACTCTAAAAGTCAGGAAATGCAATCTCTGTAACTGTGCTTGAACTCATTATTTTTTCATAACTTGAAACCTTGTTTGTGTTGGGTTTTTTTTTGGCTGATATTTCAGACACTACATAAAACCTGACGAGCCCTCACGCAGTATTGGATGGTGGTGCTGCACCTGCCAGCAAGTGTAGCTGTTGAGTGACATGCTCGGGGAGTTGGCTTGGTTTGTCCTTCCCGGCTGACCTTGGAAGCTACATAATGTCCTGTGGCATTTCTTCATGCGCTAATCCTTAAAACAAGAATTGTTTCCATTGTAGACCAGTCAGAAAGTACTATCTTTGAAGAAGACATTGAAGAAGAAATAAATATTCTTGATAACAGCTATGTGGAAATGCCAGAATTTTATTAGCCAGTTTTCTCTTCTTGGCGGCAGCTGGAGCAGGGGTTTACATTTTATTCAGAAAATGGAGCCCTGCTCTGTTCCCCACTGTGAACTAGCCTGGGCATGCAGCCTTAGCGACACAGTGCAAACAAACACAGCCGCCAGCCCCTCCCGGACCCTGGCTCTACACCATGAGTCGCTGTGGACTCGGGAGCCTCTTCCATGATGGTGTTATTAATGAACGCTACTGTGGGCTCTGTTCTCCTTTCATTTTTTTTTTTTTTTTGAGACGGAGTCTCGCTCTGTCACCCAGGCTGGAGTGCAGTGGCGCGACTGCGGTTCACTGCAAGCTCCGCCTCCTGGGTTCACGCCATTCTCCTGCCTCAGCCTCCCGAGTAGCTGGGACTACAGGCGCCCGCCACCACGCCCAGCTAATTTTTTGCATTTTTAGTAGAGACGGAGTTTCACGGTGTTAGCCAGGATGGTCTCAATCTCCTGACCTCGTGATCCGCCCGCCTCCCAAAGTGCTGGGATTACAGGCATGTGCCACCGTGCCTGGCCAACTGTTCTTTCATTTGCACCTCAGTTACCTCCTCTGAACAAAGAAGGGAATGAACTCACCTCATGGTGCTGTTACGCTATTTAAATGTGACAGTAAGGCACCAAGCAGAGGGCCTGGCACAACACAAAGGTCCCCTGTAAATGGTAGCTGCTGCCGTTGCCCCAAGCTATATGGTCCTGGGCAGCGTGTGTAAAGGATTTAATCTTTTCTTTACTCGTTGCAAAATGGGATAGGGAGAGTTTCTCTGGTAATGAAATGTGATCATACTGGCATGGGAGCTAGCACACGCCCAGCACAGTGCAGCTGCTCAGAGTGCTGCGTCTCTCATTGCTGATCCGTGTCCTGATTCCTTCCCGGCTTCCTGACACTAAGGATGAGTATAAGATAGACTCTATGGTCATCCCTAATTTATAGATGAGGAACCAGGTTCATAGAGCTTAGATGACTTGCCCATGATTACAGAGCCATTAATTGATGGAGCCTAGAATTGGACCCAAATATGGCAAGAGAGTTCTCTCTGTCTTTCGAGACCTGTTGATTTTGGTCTTTCAGACGTTGCTAGGAGAGCCCTGAAGTAACTTGATCAGCCCAAGTCTGTAGGAGGGCGTAAGAGCAGGGCCTGGTTGTGTTTGACCCAGTCAGAGAGGGCCTAGAGTTAGAAGGTAGAGTGCACTTTGAGGAGGTTGTGGGCCAGGGTTAGCTCATCCCTCCCTGGGTTGGGGAGTGATCAGTCGGCAGCTGTACTGGGAGAGAGGGAGCTGGTGGGCTGGGGCGCGGTGGTTGTGTTTGAAGCTGGAGACTTGGGCTCAGGGAAGACCTGAGAGTGGGAAAGGAACATCAAGAGCATGGTGGGAGTTGTGGCACTTTGTGGGGGAGGCTCACGGGGACCGTGTCCATCTTCCCTCCAGAATCTCCTGCTGTGTGTCCTAATTGTGGTAGTGACCACGTGGTTCTCCTGACTGTGTCCGGGGGAACCCCCAACAGGGAGCAGAAACAGGGAGAGCAGTCTCTGGCTCCCTCTCCGTCTGCCAGCCCTGTCTGCCCTCCTGGCCATGGTGACCACCATGACAGGGCCAAGAACAGCCCACCTCAGGCACTGAGCACCCGTGACCACAGTAGTTGGAGCCTCAGTCCCCGTGAGTATAGGCAAAACAAGACATAGATGGGTTTGGGGAAGGGAAGGGACACTGATGGGGAGGTGGAGATGGAGCCCAGGGGCTGCCACGGGCAGGCTGATGTCCCCTCATGGCCCTCAGCCCCTGAGCGCTGCGGCCTCCGCTCTGTGGACCACCGACTCCGGCTCTTCCTGGATGTTGAGGTGCTCAGCGAGGCCCAGGAGGAGTTCCAGTGCTGCCTCAAGGTCTGTGCTCCCTGACACTGCCCATGCCCCCAGCTGGCCAGGGTGCCCACTCGTTTCCATCATAGCCAACTGAGTCAGATCACTCTGGAGTCACCTGATGCTGGCTTCTGGTTTCAACCCCAGCAGCTGCTTGCTGTGTGGCCGTGGACCCATTCCTTGGCATTTGAGTCCCAGTTGTTGCCCATCTGCAATGGAGATAGCCATGCCTCCCTGACACACTGGAGTGCATCAGAGGTCGTGTTGAAGCTGCCCAGCCCCTGGCACTCATCAGTGGGGCCTTCTAGTAGTATTATAAACCCATGATGTTATTAGGCCTTTGTTGTGCACCTTTTGTGCTAGACACTGAGGATCTACAGATCCATCTTGCCCTTGATCTTACAGTCTGGTGTGAGAAGTTCACAATGATTGTGCAATATGCAAGTGCTGTAATCGGGCTAAGGCCCTAGAAGGGGTATCTAGTCCAGCTTGAGTGGGTCAAGGAGTCTTCCTGGGAGGTGATGTCTAAGCTAAGTCTTGAAGGATAAGGAGTAGGGAGGAAAAGAATGTATTAGGTAAAGGAAGCAGCAAATGCATGGAGGCCCGAGACTGTCACCGGTAGGGGGAGCTGCCCAGGATGAAGGCATCTGGATGTGCAGGGTGAGGGGCAGGGGTCCCGAGAGGACTCTGGGGGGCTGGCAGGGGCCAGGTCAGGAGCTGCCTCCTGTGTCCGCCAAGGAGTTTGGACTTGGTCTTGAGGGCCACCGGGAGCCACTGAAGGATTTGAAATGGGGCAGTGATGGTCAGTTTTGTGCCTTAGAACAGTTAGTCTGGTGGAGCGTGGAGCGGGTGAGGTGACAGGCAGGGAAGCCAGCTGCCGACACTCTGAGCGAGCAGGGGCTGCAAGGCAGAGAGCGATGGTGGATGAAGAGGCTGTTGAGTGTCAGGGAAGCTCCATAGACTGCTGGGTGGGCAGTGGGAAGGTCAGGCCGAGGGTGCTGTCACCAGGAACTCGGCTTTCAGTCTGGCCCCACCTCCCCAGACCTCCCATCAGGTGTCTCACCAACTTCCTCTTCCCCCAGGTGCCAGTGGCATTGGCAGGCCACACCGGGGAGTTCATGTGCCTTGTGGTTGTGTCTGACCACAGGCTGTACCTGTTGAAGGTGACTGGGGAGATGCGGTGAGTGAGGGGGGAGATGCGGTGAGCGAGGGGGGAGATGGGGCAAGTGAAGGGGGAGATGGGGCGAGCGAGGGGGGGAGATGGGGCGAGCGAGGGGGGGAGATGGGGCGAGCGAGGCGGGGAGATGGGGCGAGTGAGGCAGGGAGATGGGGCGAGCGAGGGGGTAGATGGGGCCAGCGGGGGGAGATGGGGTGAGTGAGGGGGGGAGATGGGGTGAGGGGGAAGATGGGGTGAGTGGAGGGGGAGATGGGATAAGCGAGGTGGGCGATGGTGTGAATGAGGGGGAGATGGGGTGTGCAAGGCAGGGAGATGGGGTGTGCAAGGCGGGGAGATGGGGTGATGAGCAAGGTGGGGAGATGGGGTGATGAGTGAGGGGGGAGATGGGGTGAGCAAGGCGGGGAGATGGGGTGAGTGAGGGGGGAGATGGGGTGAGTGAGGGGGGAGATGGGGTGATGAGCGAGGTGGGGAGATGGGGTGATGAGTGAGGGGGGAGATGGGGTGAGTGTAGGGGGAAATGGGGTGATGAGCGAGGTGGGGAGATGGGGTGATGAGTGAGGGGGGAGATGGGGTGTGCAAGGCGGGGAGATGGGGTGATGAGCGAGGCGGGGAGATGGGGTGATGAGCGAGGCGGGGAGATGGGGTGAATGAGGGGGAGATGGGGTGAGTGAGGGGGAGATGGGGTGAGTGGGGGGGAGATGGGGTGATGAGTGAGGGGGAGATGGGGTGAGTGACGGGGGAGATGGAAATGCGGTAAGTGCATGGGGGTGATGCAGTGAGTGAGGCGGGTGCAGCCAGGGCAGGGCTTTCCTGGGACTCTCACTCCACCCTCACTTTTCTCCATCGCTCTGTCCTCTCTCCACAGTGAGCCTCCAGCTAGCTGGCTGCAGCTGACCCTGGCCGTTCCCCTGCAAGATCTGAGTGGCATAGAGCTGGGCCTGGCAGGCCAGAGCCTGCAGCTGGAGTGGGCAGCTGGGGCGGGCCGCTGTGTGCTGCTGCCCCGAGATGCCAGGCGTTGCCGGGCCTTCCTAGAGGAGCTTCTTGGTGAGGGGGGAAGGGAAGGCAGGAGGGTGGGCAGGGTCCTGGGGCCGAGCTCCCCACCTGGTGCTCAGTAGCGGAGACAGAGAGGGAACAGGACTTGTCCCTTGTAGAAGTTTCTCAAATCCAGAAATGTGGAGAACAGAAAGGGATTGAGAGGTGGTGAGTTTAGGCTGGAGGAGAGCAGAGCCTTCTAAAGTTCCCTGGCCTGGCTCTGTCTAGATGTCTTGCAGTCTCTGCCCCCTGCCTGGAGGAACTGTGTCAGTGCCACAGAGGAGGAGGTCACCCCCCAGCACCGGCTCTGGTGAGTCGATAGGAGGCAGAGGCTGGGGTTGCTGCTCAATCCTCTTTTTCACAGAGCACCAGACATGGCCCTGTGCTGAGTAGGTCCTGGGCAGCCACCTGTCCTCATGCCATGCCCCCCATGGGCCCCTAACGCCTCCTCCCAATGCCCTGCAAGTCTTTCTTCCCACTCCCCTCCCTCCAAGTCCTTCCCACCCCCTAGCGGATCTTCCTGTGCCTGCCATGTTCCCCCTAGGCCATTGCTGGAAAAAGACTCATCCTTGGAGGCTCCCCAGTTCTTCTACCTTCGGGCGTTCCTGGTGGAAGGTGAGGCCTCTGTGCTGCTGATGCTTCCCTGGTCTCTGTACCCCACCTTGTCACAGGCACTGGCCCACGCCCAGCACCCGTACAGTGCCTTCGTAGCCACTGACAGTTCCTGGAACCTGGGCTTCCTCTCACTGGAGAGCATAGCCAAGTAACAGCCTCAGTGTGCCCTGACTCTCTAGGCGGAGTCAGGAGGCCCCCAGGATCCTCAGTTACCCAGAGCCTTTGCTCTCAGGCCCGGGCTTTCTATGAAGTGGAGCAGCGTGGCTGAGTCGGCCCTGCCTCATCAGTCAGAGAGGGCGAGGGCGGAGCCTTGTTTCTGTGTAGGGTGGGTGTGGGACAGTGGAGGGTGGTAGGCCTCAGAGGTGTTCCAGACTAGAGATGCCTGGAGCTTGGGAAAGGGAGGGTCTTGGCCCCAGGGGCACAGGCTGCTTTGTGACCCACCTGAGTGTGGTTCACGCCTCTTCTCCCCAGCAGCACTGGGACGCTGGCCCCAGGAATCTGGGCCCCTCCATGACCTTCCACTCTGGGTGCCTCTTTCCCTACAGGCCCTTCCACCTGCCTTGTATCCCTGTTGCTGACTCCGTCCACCCTGTTCCTGTTAGAGGAGGACGCTGCAGGGCCCCTGGCAGAGCCCCCACCTCCAGTAGCATCTGGCGAAGCCTCTGAGAAGGTGCCTCCCTCCGGGCCGGGCCCTGTTGTGCGTGTCAGGGAGCAGCAGCCACTCAGCAGCCTGAGCTCCGTTTTGCTCTACCGCTCAGCCCCTGAGGACTTGCGGCTGCTCTTCTACGATGAGGTGTGTGTGTGTATGTCCAGTGAGAGAGGGAGGGAGGGGAGATGGCGAGCACAGGTTGGGGCCATGAGGGCAGGGTGGGGAATGGGTCTCGGAACCCTGGGCATTGGCGGCAAGATGGCACTTACAGATGAGAGAACACCATCCTGGCTAACACGGTGAAACCCGGTCTCTACTAAAAATACAAAAAATGATTCAGGCGTGGTGGTGCGTGCCTGTAGTCCCAGCTACTTGGAGGCTGAGGCAGGAGAATGGCGTGAACCCAGGAGGCGGAGCTTGCAGTGAGCCGAGATGGTGCCACTGCACTCCAGTCTGGGCGACAAAGCGAGACTCTGTCTCAAAAAAAAAAAAACCCAAAAAAACCCCAAAAAACCAAAAAACAGATGAGAGAACTGGTGTTGGAGGAACTGGGGGACTCTGGGCTTGGATGAGCACCAAGTCAGAGAGGGAGGCAGCTGTAGGTAGGGGAGACACCTGGACTGGGAGCCCAGCCATTTATTAGCCGTGAGGCTTTCTTTCTTTTTCTTTTTTTGAGGCAGAGTCTCACTCTGTCACCCAGGCTGGAGTGCAGTGGGGCGATCTCAGCTCACTGCAAGCTCCGCCTCCTGGGTTTATGCCATTCTCCTGCCTCAGCCTCCCGAGTAGCTGGGACTACAGGCGCCCGCCACCTCGCCCGGCTAATTTTTTTTGTATTTTTTAGTGGAGACGGGGTTTCACCGTGTTAGCCAGGATGGTCTCGATCTCCTGACCTCGTGATCCACCCGCCTCGGCCTCCCAAAGTGCTGGGATTACAGGCATGAATCACCGCGCCCAGCCAGCTGTGAGGCTTTCAGTGAGGTTTCCGGCAGCTTTGAGTTGGCAGGATTGGGCCGGTTGTATGCCAGCCGTTTGGCCTTTGTGACCACCACCTGGGGAGATACTGTTACTGGTCCTATTTACAGATGAGGAAGCTGAGGCTTGGGGCTGTTAACCAGTTTGCCCAGGCCAAAGTGGTGGAGCCAGGAATTGAATCCACAGTTCCCTGAAATTGTGTCCGCATCTTCTGTACAACAGGGAAGATGAAGGAGACAGGTCCTCTGGAGGCTTTCAGTAAATGTTGACTGGATTCTGTTTACAAAGCTCAGTCAGGATCTTTTATGTGGAGTGACACGGGCCTGGGGGAGGGGTGAGGCACTGAGCCAAGGTGGAGACAGTGAGGCCTTCCCGGAGACCTCCCCTGGGCTCACCCTGATGTGGTCCCCATGAGCCTCGCCTTGCTAACTGCTCGCTCTGCCAGGTGTCCCGGCTGGAGAGCTTCTGGGCACTCCGTGTAGTGTGTCAGGAGCAGCTGACAGCCCTGCTTGCCTGGATCCGGGAACCGTGGGAGGAGCTGTTTTCCATCGGACTCCGGACTGTGATCCAAGAGGCGCTGGCCCTTGACCGATGAGGGTCCCACGCCGACCTTGGCCCTGACCTCAGGAGCCACACTGTAGACATTCCCTCTGCTGGTCTCTGGGTCTGGCTTCCAGGCTCTGGCTGTGGACTTCTTCAGCCTCTGGGTACTAGCCAGTGAGGCACCAAATGACCCAGGGCTTAAGGGAGAGGCGAGAGAATGATCTGGCCTCAGGGGACAGGCCACGTGGTCAGGAGGAATATTTTTCCTGCACTTTTTCTCAGGTATCAATAAAGTTGTTTCCAACTCATAGGTCATGTGTGGTACTTAGATGTCACTCATAAGGCCTGCCGTTCCCCTAACCTCCTGACAGAAGCTATCCCGCCCATCACCTTTCCTGAATGGGCAGCTCCAGTCAGCCTTGTTTGTACCATGAGACCCCATCTCCAACCCAACTGTGGTCCCAGCGTGGGGGATCCAGTAGAACTCATGACCCACGGGCACACAGCCCCAAGCTGGCAGTGACCTGTCATGTGGCCTGGCATGGAATTGCTGCTGGGCCACACAGAGTCCCGCTCTCTTGAATTTTATGTGGGAAGTAGTGAGGACTTCAGGCTCTCGCAGAGAGTGTCTGGGGAGAGGGTGTGTGGAGTTGAGTGGTGACCTTTGCTTCCTGCCATTGCCTTCTCAGCACCGCCTCACTCAGCCCGGAGGCCTGGATGGTCAGCCCCACTCCCTCACCTCTTGTCTCCAAGTCTGGCCCCAGTGATTGGTTCAGGAATCCTCATGTGACTTGGTTTGGCTTATGAAGGCCCAGCGCAGGCATTTGACTAGAGTAACCAAGAAAGAGGCAAGTTTCCTTTCAGGGTTGCTGAGAGGATAAGCCTGGAGCTGCTGGCTTTGGGGAGGCGCTTTCCTAAAGTGGAGCCATGAGAGAGAGGAAGACGACCCGGGTGGAGAGATCAGGGCCAGATCCTGGGGATATCTTTGAAGCCCCTGGGTCTAGTTGTGCGCAAAGACAGAAACCCCTGTGATTCCAGGTAACATAAGCTAAAAAGGAAGCCCTCCCCTCCCCGTTTCTATGGCTTAAGATAATTTGAAGCAAGTATGAGCCACCAAGAGTTCCAACTAAACAAACCCTGATTCCAACTTGAGCTGGGCTGAGATCTGTCTCTTGTATCGAAGAATGAACACAATGGAAATCATTGCAGCCACACAGTTGTGCAGAGGCCGTGGTTCTTGGTTCCTGTTCTGAAGTGAGGCAGAATGATTAATCCAGCTCACTTTTTTGTGTCAGGCCTATGGCCTTGACCACTTTGTAACCCGACTGCTTGGTGGGACAGCAGGACTGGGGCTGTGTCACCGGGGACTTCCACCTGGAAAGGTTGTGGGAAGGGTTGCCTGGCCTAACCAGGCCACTACATCTCTAAATCCATGGGGTGAAGTATTTAAAAATGAAAAGGGGTCATTGAAAATCCTGTACTTTTACATTTATTTAAAATTATTTAAAATTTATTTGAAAGATAATGTATACAGGAAAAAAAAATGTACACTGCACTTAAGAATGTAGTGCGTTGCTCTCATATGCCTGACCCCCTAACTCTAGATTCAAGCATTCTTACCCATTTTTTGTGTATCTGCTCAGAAATCTCAGTGCATGTACACAAGTTTCCCCAGAAAAGGGTAATGAAGCCACTCAATTCCATTTAAAAAAAAGATCGGCCTGGGCAAACATTGGCCCGGGCACGGTGGCTCACGCCTAATCCCAGCACTTTGGGAGGCCAAGGTGGGCGGATCATGAGGACAGGAGATTGAGACCATCCTGGCTAACACGGTGAAACCTCATCTCTACTAAAAATACAAAAAATTAGCGGTGGTGGTGGGCATCTGTAGTCCCAGCTACTTGGGAGGCTGAGGCAGGAGAATGGCGTGAACCCGGGAGGCATAGCTTGCAGTGAGCCGAGATTGCGCCACTGTACTCCAGCCTGGGTGACAGAGCGAGACTCCATCTCACACACACAAAAAAGATTGATTTCTAAGATTAGTTTCTCCCTGGCAGGTCTGGCCTGCTTGGTGGGAGACTGGGGAGGAAACGGTAGGAGTTATGGAACCGGCTAGTTGGGAAATGCTGGCTGGGGTAGAGGCCCCTTGGAAATGCCTGCAGAAGCTGAGGGCCCAGAAAGATCTGTGCAGAGGCCCAGAAAATAAATTCACCTACTTCTGTTTTGCTTAGAACTGTCCTCAATTTTTAATTGAAGCAAATTAAAACTTCCCAAAAATATTAGTCCACTTTCTCGGCAACGTGCACACCCCCTTCTCGGTCAGTGAGTTGGACCATCTGCAAACAGGAGCTGGTGCTGGTCCTGAGGAAGGCCTTTCCCTGGCCAGAGCCTGCCCTTCACACCAGGCCTGTTTGTAGGCACTTCCCCAGAAGTCAGGTCAAATGAGGCCATGCTGCAGATGGGGCAGAATAATCTCCAGTCATTCAGGGTGACTGGTAGAGAAGTGTGAGGCAGGGAGTTGGAAGAGGAGTTCCTTCCATTTCTTTGTGCTTATCATCTCTGTGAACACCTTGTTTTCTAGAACAATGCAGTGGGGTCTTCTACAGTCTTTACGCAGAAGTGCCCTTTCTTCAGTGACGCAGAAGACAGAGGTCAAGGGTGAGGTCATCACCACTCCTGGAGGTGTCTGTCCCTTTAGTTCTGCACCTAACTAGGAGCAGGTGCCCCAGGTGCACCTGCCCCTCTGACCCTTCCACCCTCTGAGCAAAGGCGACTGATTTCCCACTGGCGCTCAGCACAGGTGTCAGTAGGAGGCCCTCGACCCTGGACAACTCCCAGAGATCGATTCCTCCATTCAGTCTGGCCTTTCCCCTCCAGCAAGTGCTTATTGATCCCCTGGCCTCTGTTTGGCCTTGGGGTTGCTGGCATGAAGGACGCAGACCTCTGGCTCCCGGAAAGCAGTGGAAAGAAGGGATCCTCTCACCTGAAACTAAATCCAAGGGAGAAGCAGGAAATTGGTGGTGGGGAAATGAAGATGAGGATGAGGAGGAAGGGGCACAGAGGTGGTATTGAGGGTTTTTTTTTTTTATACTTAGAAAAATTTAAAACTCTCTGTATTATAGATTCAAGAATTATATTTACAAATTTATATAAGGCCCTATGGGGGTTAGTGACTTAACTAAGTGATAGAAAACTCCATTACTAAGACTTCGGAAGCAGGGAGAAGGCCAGCTCGACAGACCTGTCTCTTTTTCTCTGTAGGAGAGGGTCCGTCTTTGCCACGTGGAGGACAGGGTGACATCCTCCACCCTTGTCAAGATGCTGTGGTAGCTTCTGAAGAGACCCTACCCAGATTGCTTGGCTGCGGTTGAAAATTCAGCCATGGTTCTGTGCGTTATGTTTTGCCCATCACTGAGTACATGCACTATTTCACATCTATCTATTCATCTACTCAAGGGGTGGTGTGGTGTGGTCGTGGTATAGGAAAAGACACGGTGGATTTAGCTCTAAAAGATCCAGGGTTATGCCTTAGTTTTGTGGCTCCCTATTTAATCACAAAAGTGCTCACCCTTGTTCCCTCATCTACTGCATGGGGATGAGACTGATCAGTAACTTACCTAATTCACAAAATTGTTGTGTGTAATCACGTATATGGAAGTACTATGTGGTCCATAAAACAGGAAATAAGTGCTGGTTAAAAACCTGCCTAGGCTGGGCACAGTGGCTCATGCCTGTAATCCCAGCACTTTGGGAGGCTGAGGCAGGTGGATCACCTGAGGTCAGGAGTTTGAGACCAGCCTGACCAAGATGATGAAACCCCATCTCTAAAAATACAAAAATTAGCCAGGCATGGTGGCGGGCATCTGTAATCCCAGCTACTCAGGAGGCTGAGGCAGGAGAATTGTTTGAACCCGGGAAGTGGGTTGCAGTGAGCTGAGGTAGTGCCATTGCACTCTAGCCTGGGTGACAGAGCAAGACTCCATCTCAAAAAAAAAAAAAAAAAAGCCTGCATTTTAATGTGTTTCTATGTGGATATGTCCTCAGACGCTTCTGGGGACAGGAGTGAACCATAGCACAGGTGTTGTTCTTTTGACCCATCTTTGTCATTTGATTGTTTTGGACTCAGTGACTTCTCCATTCTCCACAAAAATATTCTTCAGTTTACCAGTTACTATAATTACTTGTGCACTTGCTTTCAATTCCACAGACGTTTATTGAGCTCTTAGAATGTGCCAGGCTGTATGTGAGAAGATGGGGGCAGGGATCCAAGGATGAATCAGACGCGCTCCTGCCTTCAAGGAGCTTCTGGTCCAGGGAGGGAATGGGGAAAGGTGCCCTGGAGGTGGTCGTGAAGGCTGGGTAAGGTTACAGTAGGAGAATATTGCTATAGTGACTGTTTCTGAGCACCTGCTCTAATAATTTCATTCACATTATTTCACTCAGTGTGACCACCCTGAATGAAAAGTGTGATCTCCATTTCACAGGTGAGGAAGCTGAGGCTCAGATTCAATACAGGGAATCTCACCAAGGGGATACTAGATGTCAAACTTGGGCCATCTGCCTGGAATCTGTGCCCTTTCCTCTCAACTGGGTTGCCTCTCAGGCCTTCCAGAGTGCCCACCCTGCTTCACCCTTCAGTCTCTTTCCCTTTTTTTTTTTTTTTTTTTTTTTTGGCTGGAGTCTCATTCTGTTGCCCAGGCTGGAGTGCAGTGGCACAGCCTTAGCTCGCTGCAAGCTCTGCCTCCTGGGTTCAAGCGATTCTCCTGCCTCAGCCTTCCGAGTAGCCGGGATTACAGGCATGTGCCATCAGGCCCAGTTAAATTTTTATATTTTTAGCAGAGATGGGGTTTCACCATGTTGGTCAGGCTGGTCTTGAACTCCTGACCTCAGGTGATCCACCTACCTTGGCCTCCCAAAGTGGTGGGATTATAGCGTGAGCCACCGTTCCTGACCTTCAGTCCTTTTCTATTCATCTCCGTGTGGCACCAACTTCCAGGGAAACCACATTCTTCCGGAAAAACACAAACCAGATCACCTAAATATCCAGGCAGACTATTCTTTCCTGCCATAGGGCCTTTCTGGGCCCTTCCTTTTGCCTAGAATGTTCTCCTCTCCCCACTTCTCCAACTCACCCTTCATGGCATGGCCAGTTCTTTCGTTCCCTTCAGGTTTTTCCTCTTTGTCACCTCCTTACCGAGATGTCCCTAATTCTGCTTCCTGAATGTTCACTGTAGCAGGCCTTTCCCCTCATGGCTTTTGCCATGTTTCTTAATTATAAGTTGTGTTTGCTTGTTTGTTGTCTTCAAGACAGGGTCCAGGACTTTTTCACCAACATATACGCAACCTGGCATGGAGTTCTGAGTGAGTGTGTGAGCTTCAGTTTACACACTGGGTGCGTGAAGTGTTACTTTACAACATTCGCAAAACAGCCTCATTTTATTTCAAGCCCCCATCCCACAGGGTTAGCAGGACTCACCGACTTCACTTTCTCCCCTCTCTGCATCTTGGAGACCCTCCTGCTTTGCTGATTGGGGAGGTCAAAGGGTCTGCTCCTCCACTCCTTCCCCATCTTCCAGCCAAGACACTGTCTCTCTTGCTAACCCTCTTCCTCTTTCTTCCTTCACAAACCTCCTTTGGTTCCCTAAAGCGTTGGCTCTGGGAGAACAAAAGGCAGAAGGGCTCGTAGGCGATTTCTGCTTTCTGTCCTACCCATTCGCCCCAAATAACAAAACTCAAAGCAGGCTACCTGCTTGGGTAGGGCCAGGAGAGGAGCATGTAAGGACATAGATCCATATTTCAAAATTCTCTGTTAGCCAAATAAATCAAATGCATCAGTAAAGACGGGAGCTGGAAGGTGGAGTCTGCAGGGGTGGGAGGAACTTCAGGGACATTGGTGCTGTCCTGAGATTGGATCTATTTAAAAGCTGAGTCCAAATTTACCAAGCAACCCATAAATTATAACGGGATAAACCACCGCAGAGTAACAACAATGGTAAATAATAAGAATTTCATTTATTAGGGCCGGGCGCGGTGGCTCACGCCTGTAATCCCTGCACTTTGGGAGGCCGAGGCGGGTGGATCACGAGGTCAGGAGATCGAGACCATCCTGGCTAACACGGTGAAACTCCGTCTCTACTAAAATACAAAAAATTAGCCGGGCGCGGTGGCAGGCGCCTGTAGTCCCAGCTACTCGGGAGGCTGAGGCAGGAGAATGGCGCGAACCCGGGAGGCGGAGCTTGCAGTGAGCCGAGATGGTGCCACTGCACTCCAGCCTGGGCGACAGAGTGAAGACTCCGCCTCAAAAAAAAAAAAAAAAGAATTTCATTTATTGAGCACCTATTTTGTGCCAAGCATTGAACTGGCATTTTATATATAGCATCTCTAACTCCAGAGTCTGGGCTCTTTCTCAATGCCATGTTCTCTCTTGTGTAAAAATAATGTCTTACTCACCACCAGGCCAGTCAGCAGCAAATGGCACTGGGTGCTCTGCTCTGGGGAGCGGGGAGATCCTTTTCACAAGAGTCTAAGTGAAACTGGGGCTAGCTCAACCCATACCCTGCTCTATTCCAGAAACTCTCTAGCCTGCCAAGTTAGGGTTACCAAGGCAAAGACTGGTCCATGACCAAAGAGTGTCACAATCTACCCTGGTGGGGTAAAAGTCATTCTGGATCTCCCCGCCTTCTTAGAGTTTGCGATTGTCATCTTTAGTATGGCTCTTAGAATTATTGCTCTGGTAAGGGCAAGCTTTTGCTTATTTTATGTGTGTACATTTCACCATTTTTCACACTGCAAGTTATTTGAGCACTTTTTGGTACTTTCGTCTCTTAGATTTGTAGTAGTATTGAAACTAGCTAACAGTGTTGAGCACTTACTATAGGCCAGTCACTCTTTTATACAAAGGAACTCATTTCATTCTCTCAACAACCCTGATATTTTTGCGATTTTACAGATAGGCAATCTGAGTCCCAGAGAGGGCAAATAACTTATCAAAATCACATAATTGTCAAGTGGCAGAACTGTGCTATGAACTCAGGCTGCTTGGCTCTAGCGGTCTCACGTTTAACTACTCCCCCATACAGATGCTAGTCGCAAAGATGCAGTCTCCTTGAAAAGTCGATCTGGGAAGTTAGTGGTCTATTTCAGTTTGTGCCCATGGCATGGAAAGTCTAACAGTTGTGTGAGGCATCAAGACATGGTGGGGGAGGCTGGGTGTGGTGGCTCACGCCTGTAATGGCAGCACTCTGGGAGGTTGAGATAAGTGGATCACTTGAGGTCAGGAACTTGAGACCAGCCTGGCCAACATGGCGAAACCCCATCTCTACTAAAATTGCAAAAATGAGCCAGGTGCGGTGCCTGTCTGTAGTCCCAGATACTAGGGAGGCTGAGGCAGGAGAATCACTTGAGCCCGGGAGGCAGAGGTTGCAGTGAGCTGAAATTGCGCCATTGCACTCCAGCCTGGGTGACAGAGCAAGACTCTGTCTCAAAAAAAAAAAAAAAAAAAAAAAAAAAAAAAAAAAAAAAAAAAGACATGGTGCGGGGAGGTACTGTGGTATATGGGGATAAACATTAGATGTAAAACCTGAAGCCCGTGCATCTGCTTCTTGGCCATGTTGCCTATGAGCCTTAGACCTTGGGCAAGCCAATTAAACTTCCCAAGCCTCATTTTTCTCACTTGTCAAATGGGATTAAGATGCTCTACCACAGAGGGTTGTTGTGAGGAACCAATGAAAATATGAATATTAAAGTGGCTTGTGAGCCGGGAAACACTACCTGCATTTAAAATAATGAAGTTATCATTGTTGTTATCCTTAAGAGTACAGGATGGAGACGATAGGGAATGACACAGTAATCATAAGAGAGGCAGGGGCTACCCAGGCCTGTTAACAGGAGGGCCATTCCCTCACATCCTCTCTGCCAGCTCCTTGATGTTGGCAGCACTAATGTCTGGTGCCTGCTCATCCCATGACCCAGACTTAGAGCCCATTCCCCTGATTCTAGCAGTCAGGATGCCTAGTTGCAAACAATAGCCACTTTAAGCTGGAAAGGAATTTATTAAAAAATAATGAGGATTAGGTAGTATTCTGGGGAGGAATAGAGAGCAACGACTAATGACCAGCCACAGCATGAGAACTTCTCCGCCTTCCATGCCTGCAGAAGTCTGAGTCTCCTGTGCACGTTGCTCACTTCTAAATTCAGGTCTTGCACAGGTGAGTCTGACCGGTGGAACCGAGGTCAGTATCTGTGCCCTGGCTGCAAGGGTTTTCTGGCTTCTACCTTGGCAAGAGAGGACTTAGGAGAAATGATCAAAATGTAAAAGTGGGTTTTCAAAGATTTGGGTGGCCACAGATGACAAATTATCTGCCATACTGGTCTAGTTCCCAGCATGCTGGCCCCTCAGAGTGATTTCAGGTAACAGCATGAGAGGAATCCACCCGAGTGCTTCTGGCCCATTCATGGGGAGCCCAGAGAACGATGTGTTTTGCCTCTACATCTGGGTGGTGTCGCAGGATGGCTCCTGCTCCCTCGGACTTAAGGGACAGGCTGTAGTGCTGCTGCATGTGCAGACAAGTGTACTGGGGTGCCAGCATGCAGGGTGGGGACGTTCCTGTGAGACTGGACCGTGGGGAAGGGTGTGACAGTTGGCTACTGCTCAGAGCTGGCCTGTTGCTGGCTTCAGCCTTTGCTGTCACCTTTCCTGTCACCATTTCAGTGTCTACAGGCTCTAAGCTAGAAGCTGACACATACCCAGAATGGCCATCATTTGTGCAAGAAAGGAGTGCTCTTTTGTCACAGAAATGAAGACCCCATCGGGAACACACCGTAGGGGACTGATGATTACAGGTGCGCTGCAGGCAGGATGTCAGAGAGGAGAGCGGGCCTAACAAAAGCATGCGTTTATGTCTAATAGGATGAGTTGGTACGAAACAACTGGTGGGTGTCAGCATCATCTTACTGCCCCCAGCCTGGAAAGAAAGAGATAAACATGGGTTTCTAAAAGCTCTTCAAGGGGAGATTTTGCTCCATCATCTCAGAGGGGTGGAGGAGAGAGGAAGGTCTATAAGGGTAGAGAATGAAGCTGCAGATGCTGGGTGGGGTGCGGGAGTCTCCAACTGAAAGGATGGGGGTCTGGGGCTCCCAAAAGATGAGGACCTGTGCTCAGCATACTCCCTGGGGTGGGTGGAGCCTCAGAGGGATGAGTCCTGTGATACCCTTATGGCATCTTGGCGTGCAGGATGTACATGGATGTACACCAGGGCTCCCAGTGGCAAGACCCTTCTCAGGCTGTCTCAGTATTAAAGTAACTGCTGTCTGACTTTACCGGCTAGAGGAGCAGGATTGGGAACACAGTGTCGAGGTGGATTGAAGACCAGAGCCCTAGGAAAGATTCCAAGGCTCTGGAGTATCTCTAAGGACGTGAAGGCCCTACCAAAACAAAATTCAAGGTAGGGACTTGGAACCACGTTGCCTGGCTCAGAGGAATAAAGAATTGGGATAGCTCTAGTTTGCTAGGCCTACTGTAACACAGAATCATAAACCAAGTGGCTTAAACAATGGAAATCTACTGTCTCACGGATCTGGAGGCTAGAAGCCAGACACAGAGGTGTCTGCAGGTCTAGGCTCCCTCTGAAGGCAGTAGGGAAGGATCTGTTCCAGGCCTCTCTCCCAGCTTTGGTAGTTCCTTGGCTTGTGGCAGCATAACTCCAGTCTTCACAAGGTGTTCTCCCTGAATGCACGTCTCTGTGTACAAATTTCTCCTTTTTACTTGTATATAAACACGTGTGTGTGTATATATATAATATATAATATATATAATATGTAATATATATATTTTTTAGATGTAATCTTGCTCTGACACCCAGGCTGGAGTGCACTGGCACAATCCCTGCTTACTGCAACCTCTGCCTCCTGGGTTCAAGCAATTCTCCTGCCTCAGCCTCCTGAGTAGCTGGGATTATAGGCATGCGCCACCACACCAGCTAATTTTTAGTAGAGATGGGGTTTCACCATGTTGGCCAGGCTGGTCTCGAACTCCTGACCTCAGGTGATCCACCTGCCTCGGTCTCCCAAAGTACTGGGATTACAGGTGTGAGCCACTGCCCCTGGCCAATTTCCCCTTTTCATAGGAACACCAGTCATAATGGATGAGGAGTTCACCCTTATCTTAACATCTGCAAGAATGTTATTGCCAAATAAGGGCACACTCTCATGTACCAGGGGTTAGGACTTCAACGTATAAATTTTGGGGGATACAATTCAACCCTCAACAGCTGGGCCTCCCATTCTGGGTTTTGGGGCACACTTCACATGCTCTGCCTAGGCACAGCTGATTCCCACCCTAGGAATTCCCACCCTGGGACTCACCCTGTGAGACCTAGGAGGACAGCACATCTCTTTCAGTTAAAACTTTTGTCTGTGGTTTGGAGAGTCACCTTCAATACATGGATAATGATGCCCAAACCTGTCGGCAGCCTGCTTTCCAGCTGTGATCATGGCAGGTAAGGAGCCTCCCTGAGTCTCCACTGTCCTCTGCTGACCAAATGAGAATCATTAACAGCTCCTCTTATTATTATGCCTGAGACAAGGCAGTCAGTCTGGAGAGGGCCTACCTAGCTAGCACAGGGCTGTGAGCACACACAAGACAATGTGGGCGTCCAACAGATCCTAGCTCCCTTCCCCTTGGAAGGCTATGCACACAGAAAATCTTTCCTTGGGTTGAGCTGAGGTCTAGATGAGGCCAGGGGTCAGACAGGGTAAAGTACCAAGGTCACAGGGCTGTATGGGCATGGTACTGTGTAGAAGTTCAGTTTCATTGATCTCGGGATAGGGGCCGATTGGGGTCCAGAAGCTCCTTCGAAAGACCTTTTGCCCTTGGAAAATGAGATGTGACCTCAGGGATGGGGGGAGAAGGGAGAGGAAATGTGGAAACGAAGCCATAAAATCTTAGAGGTGGAGAGAACTTTGGAACACCACTGTTGCAGGCCCCTCTTGCTACAGTTGGGGAAGCTGAGGCTGGAGGAGGGGGAGGTACTGTGTCAAGGTCAAACGTTGGGTGGTGCCGGGCGACAGAAGCCAGGACTTTGAGGGGCAAGGCTGTAGTGGAACTGAAAGGGGAGGTGGTGCGTGCTTCCAGGGGTCTGTGAGCTCCTTTCCCAAGACTGGAGGGGCCTGTGTCTGCGGAGGGGGGTGGCTTCCTGGGCTCTGGAGGGGAGGGGAGGTTAAAAGCAGGGTGGGGGAGCGAATCTGGGGGATTGTGGGAATTTCGGGCCGCGCCCCCGCCCCCAGCCATGCGTGGGGCGCCTGGAAAAGGGGCGCGCGGGCAGGTGGGGTGCTGCGGGGCCCGCGCGTGGGGGCCGCGCCGGCCGGGGCGGGGTGAGTCACGGCCCGCCCGCTCCCATTGTGCGGCCCGGCGGCGGCGGCGGTGGAGGTGCTGAGCGGAGCGCGAGGAGGTGGAGCCGCGGGCTGCGGGCTCCGGCGCCTGCGTCCGCCCGGCCAGCCCGGCTCTGCGTTGCGAGGGGCCGGACGCGAGTCGCGGCTGCGCTCCAGAGCGAGCGCGGGGGACATGGGGCGCGGCGGCCCGCCTGGGCCTCGCAGGCTCCGGAGCCCCGAGGTACCGCGGGGCGGAGCGCGCCGGGCAGGGCGGGGGACCCGGGCTGTCCCGGGCGTGGATGGGCCTTGGAGGGGCGCTTGGGCCGGGAGCGTGGATCCGGCTCCCGGGTGGGGGGCGCCAACGCAAGGAACCTGACCCCGCCCTCCTCCCCCAGGGCTCCCCGCTAGGCCCCCTCAGCGGCCCCTCCTTCTCACCCGGGTCTCGGGTCCCTTAGTGAGTGAGAGCATCCCCAGCCGCCTACCCGGCCATGGCCAACGGAGTGATCCCGCCGCCCGGGGGCGCCTCCCCCCTACCCCAGGTGACCGGCGTGCGCGGGGGCGGGGGAGAGATGGGGGAGGAGAGGGGAGGGGCCTTAGGGTGGGCTGAGGCGTCCTCTGGCAGACCCACGGACCCACCCCACCCCCAGATCCAGGGATGAGCTGGGCTGGGGGTTATGGAGAAAGAGGGGGGCTTTTGGTATTTTCCAGATCGGTAACCCTCTCTCTTTACAAGCTCTGGGAGCCCAGAGAGGGTGGTTTCTGGGATGCTGACACAGGTCTGGGAGCAAGGGGAGGGGGCCCGATGGTGCGAGAGCCTGCTGAGGTCCCCCAACTAGGGCTTGGAGTTGGGGTGGGTGTGGGGCCTTCATGGGTCAGGGGTCCTTAGCAGAGGCTGTCTGGGCCTGCAGGTTCGGGTGCCCTTGGAGGAGCCCCCTCTAAGTCCAGACGTGGAGGAGGAGGACGATGACTTGGGGAAGACCTTGGCTGTGAGCAGGTTTGGGGACCTCATCAGCAAGCCCCCGGCCTGGGACCCTGAGAAGCCCAGCCGCAGCTACAGCGAGCGGGACTTTGAGTGTGGGTAGCCTGGGGACCCCTAGTGCGGCCGCCCTCGCCACCATCACCTTCATCGCCACCATCACCGCGCTCACCTCCGGCTTGGTCACCCAGTGCCATCCTGTGCCGGACACTGTGCTGGACTCTGTGCTGGGCCACATGCCGTGTTCAGTCATCCTGCCTCCCCCACCCATCGCCTATCCGCCTGCCAGGGGAGGTGGGCCCCAGACCAGGGGAGATCTAGGGAGTCGGGCCTGGGCCCTTCCACGGTGACCTTCCTCTTCCCCTTCAGCCCCACTCACTCCCTCCTTGTCCCACCTCGACTCCTCCAACTCCACCTTTCCCCTCCTTGCTGTATCACGTCTCCCCTCCCAGCCCCCTTCATGACCTTCCCTGTCCATCCGCCCTCTCCTCCCACTCCACCAGACCTCATCAATGACAGGCACGTGGACACAGGTGTTGGGGGGTCATGGCCCTGGAGGAAGGACTAGGGTTCCCCTGTTTGCGGCCTTGAGCTGGAAAGTGTGTGCCCTCGGGTGGGGAGGGCCCCCGTTTCTGCTGTGGGGGCCTCAACTGGATCTCCTGCACCCCCAGTTCACCGGCACACATCCCACCACACCCACCACCCGCTCTCAGCGCGCCTGCCTCCACCCCACAAGCTGCGGCGGCTGCCCCCCACCTCTGACCGGCACACCAGGAGAAAGAGGAAGAAGGAGAAAACCTCTGCTCCCCCCTCCGAGGGGACCCCTCCCATCCAGGAGGAGGGGGGAGCTGGAGTGGATGAGGAAGAGGAGGAAGAGGAGGAAGAGGAAGGAGAATCTGAGGCAGAACCTGTGGAGCCCCCACCCTCAGGGACCCCACAGAAGGCAAAGGTAGGGGCTTCCCTTTGGAGGGGTGGCAGGTCAGGGGTGCAGAGAGGAGGGGAGGAGCCCATGTTGGGGCTTGTGTGAGGCTGGGTAGGGTTGGGGGCTGCATGGTGGGTTGGGGCAGGGCCCCAGGGCACATTCTGTGTCTGCAGTTCTCCATTGGAAGTGACGAGGATGACAGTCCAGGCCTCCCTGGGAGGGCTGCTGTCACCAAGCCCCTGCCCTCGGTGGGCCCACGCACTGACAAGAGCCCCCAGCACTCCAGCAGGTACTGGCTGCAGCCTCTACTCAGCAGGGCCCAGCCCAGAGCCGCAGGGTCCCGAGCTCCTGGCAGTCACCTCCTTCCTGACCCTGGGGAGTGTCCCCAGCTCTGACCCTGAGAGAAGAGAAGCAGGGTATGGGAGGGGGTTGGGGATCCTTCTCTGTCCTCGTGATTTACAAGGATGAGAGAACAAGGGGAGAGAAAAAAAGAAGAGCAGAGTGAAGAGGTTAGGAGTTCCCTGGGAGAGAGTGACAGAGTAGAGAGGATGAGGAGAAAGGTAGATGAAAGGGGGAGCCATGGGATGGGAAGGGGGTCTGGGTTAGTGTCCTTTCTGCCCAGGAGGGGCCTGGGTCTCATGCTCAGGGTCTACTCCAGGCCCTGCTCTGAGCTGAGGGACGGTGACGGAACCACTGACCTGGCCCTGTCAAGTCCAAGGCTGCTGTGTTGCCTCCCCAGCTCCCCCAGCCCCCGGGCCCGGGCCTCCCGAATCGCTGGGGAGAAAAGCCGGCCCTGGAGCCCATCGGCCAGTTATGACCTTCGGGAGCGACTGTGCCCAGGCAGTGCCCTGGGCAACCCGGGTGGTCCAGAGCAGCAGGTGCCCACAGATGAGGCGGAGGCCCAGATGCTGGGTTCTGCAGACCTGGACGACATGAAGAGTGAGTGAGACCTTGTGGCAGCCCCCATGGTCCACTGCGACGGACTCCCGGCCTCCGAGTGACCTTGGAGAGGCTCTGAGCTGTCCTCCACTCAGGGCTGAGTCCTCTCTGAATCCCTGTCTGCTGGGATGTGGCCAGTGATGGGGAGCTCACTACCTCACCCAGCCACCCTCTCTGATGGCCAGAGCTGAGATTTCCTTTCCTGACACTTCACACCTCAGTCCTGATTCTGTCCTCTGAGTCACCCCTAGAAAAAGGCAGCTCTCTTTTTCACATCATTGTATCCCTCCCCAAGGCCCCTCTTCTCAGGGTGAACTCTGTCTCCTAGCTCTTTGATCGCCTCCAAACCCAGGCCCTGAGTCTGAGCCATTGCTCTGGACCCCTGCCTCTCCCTGTGGCAGGACCCCTCACTCCCATCCCACTACCCTTGGCTGGGCCTGGCTGTGATCTCGGCACATTCCTTCCATCTTATCAGTGCCCTGGTTTCTGTGCCACCTGTCATCACCCATGGGGCTCTGTGCCCAGGCCAGGGGCATCACTGATCCCTCCTCCTCCTCGGAGCCACAGTGTGTGGGCGGGGTGGGGGGAAGGGTAGGGCTTTAAGCTCAATACGTCATGGAAAGTTGCCAGGGCCTGAGGACAGGGACGGGAACAATCCGATGGCAGCAGTAGCAGCGGGATGGGGCGGGGGAAGGGCGTGTTTACAGACCCAGGGTGGGGGCTGGATGCCGCCAGGAGTAGGCTTGTGGACGTGGGGAGTTGGGGTCGGGAGGCTGTGCCACCTTCAGCTCTGGTTGGACAGAAGCCACGCCGTCCAGGCTGCCACCTTGTAGGAGAGCCAAGGGGTCTGGCAGGGAGCGGGGGCCGAAGTTTCGGCCACCAGGAGAATGACAAGCCCACTGGAGGAGGACCCTGAGCCCAATGGGGCACTGAGCCCTGGGTCTGGGTACTCCAATAGCCAGGGCTTTGGGAGGGATCCAGCCCCCAGTCCTCGAGACTCACTGGCCTCAGAAGACTTAGAGATGTTTGTGCTGGACTTTGAGGATGGTGGCCTGTGGGAGTCCATCAGGGGCCAGCTGGGCCCCATGGCACGGCCACCAACTTGTGAGTAACGGGGCTGCTGGCCTTTCCCTGACTGCTGCTGGCCTGGGTGGGGCAGGCAGGAGGAAGGGAGCGAAGCCCTGCCTGAGTCTGCTGGGCTGTGTACCTTCGGGGAGGGGACATGGGTGTTGAGAGAGAGAGAGGGTGCATGGGAAGTGTTGGGGGCTCAGTGCCCTGGGACTCTGACTCAGTGCCAGTCATGGGACCCAGACAGAGAGGGAGGGGCAGTGGCCATGGCAGGGGCTGGAGGGTCTGGCTGGGGCTGTGGACTGAGCTGGGTCTACCTTTGGATTGCACCTTGGCCGGTGGTCCCAGGTGACCATGGGGAGGTCCTTCCCTCTTTCTGAGCTTCAGTCTTCTTATCAATGAAATGGCCACATGGGATTATGTGGTTCCCTTTGGCATGGCCTGTAGGTGACTATAGAGCTCACTAAGTAGATGGGTTGGGCAGAAGGAGCTGGGCCGTGACCCCGAGGCCCCCAGCTGGACCTGTGGGACCCCTAAGCCCATCTTCTCTGCAGGTCACCGACTGGAGGACAACCCTGGTGTGCGGCGACACTTAGTGAAGAAGCCGTCCCGGACACAGGGCGGGAGGGGCAGTCCCAGTGGCCTGGCCCCCATCCTTCGCAGGAAGAAGAAGAAGAAAAAGCTGGACCGGAGGCCTCATGAGGTCAGAATGCTGAGTGGGTGGGCCTGTGGCTTCCTCACGTCCCTCGGCCCTGGAGCCCTCCTCTCCTTGCCCCCCTGCCTTGCCCTGTTACCGTGTTCCCCACACCTATTGGTCCCCAGGCCCTCACCTGTGGCACGTCCCCCAGGTGTTCGTGGAGCTGAACGAGCTAATGCTGGACCGCAGCCAGGAGCCCCACTGGCGGGAGACGGCCCGCTGGATCAAGTTTGAGGAGGATGTGGAGGAGGAGACAGAGCGCTGGGGGAAGCCCCACGTTGCCTCGCTCTCCTTCCGTAGCCTTCTGGAGCTCAGGAGGACCATCGCCCATGGTAGGGACTCCCAGGCCTGACCTGAGGCTGCATGCCCTCTTCAGTCTGTGCCAGGCTGCTCAGCTCCCAGGGACACTCCCTGGAGTCCTGGGCACAGGCAAGATCCTGCTGCCACCTGGGACTATGATCCATTTGCTTGGGCAGCCCATGAGCCCCGAGGGGCAGGGCTGTATCTGGTGCAAGTAGTCAGTCAACAAATGGTTTCCCCTTCCTTGTGGGGAGGGGCCGTGCCCTCGTTCCCATGCTCCATTTTCACAGGCTGGCCTGTGGCAATATGGAGCTGTGTATCCGCCTGGTACATTGGGCGCTTTGCCCTTCCAGCACATTCCCATGCTTTTGGGGGGCAAGGCAGAGTGGGAGGAGATTTCTCCTGTCTGATGGGACTGTGTGCCCTCTCTGTGCCTGACTGTCCCCCTAGGAGCTGCCCTCCTGGACTTGGAGCAAACCACCCTGCCAGGCATTGCACACCTCGTGGTGGAGACCATGATTGTGTCTGACCAGATCCGGCCGGAGGACAGGGCCAGTGTCCTACGTACCCTGCTACTGAAACACAGGTGCCGGGGTTGGGTGCCTGGGAGGGGCCTGTCCAGCTCAGCTGCCGTTCCAGGAGCACAGCCTCTTCTGAGTGGCTCCCAGCCTCTGCTTGAATACCACAAGTGACAGAGAGCTCATTTCTATCTTTTGACACTTTCAATCATTAGAAAGTTTCTTCTTACACTGAGGCAGAGGGATGGAGGCCCTGACCCTCCACTACTCACCTCATGACCTCAGTCTACCATGAGCCTCTCCTCCTCACCTGCCTCACCCTGCCCCTTCCAGCCATCCCAACGATGACAAGGACAGTGGCTTCTTTCCCCGAAACCCATCGAGCTCCAGCATGAACTCGGTTCTGGGGAATCATCACCCAACCCCCAGCCATGGTCCTGATGGGGCGGTGCCTACCATGGCTGATGACCTGGGGGAGCCAGCCCCACTCTGGCCACATGACCCTGACGCCAAGGAGGTCAGTGCCCTTGCTCTAGCTTGGGCCAGGGGACTGAGAGGGTGTCCAGTTTCAGTTGAGGTCATCAATGACTTCACTGAGCGGGTTGGGAAGGTTGGGTTACTGGCATCATGCTGGGCATTGGGGGACCTAGTGGAGACCCGTATGAGGGGTCCCTGCCCTGAGACGCAGGAGCTTTGAGTGTGATGATGTGGCAGACCCACAGGAGCTGTTTAAACAAGATAAGGCTGAGGTGGTAGTAGGGGGCGTCGAGGTAGGGTTCACATCCCAGCTGGTGGCTCCCAGTGTGGGGCCACAGTGCAGTACCTGCCCACTCTGGGAGAGAGAAGCAGGTCTCAGAGCCAGGGCTGGAGCCAGGGCTGGGAGGGCCTGCCACGGCCTCCGGTCTGGGTCCCAGCCCTATTCCAGTTCTGCGTCCTCAGAAGCCCCTCCACATGCCTGGGGGAGACGGTCACCGGGGGAAAAGCCTGAAGCTGCTGGAGAAGATCCCTGAAGATGCTGAGGCCACCGTTGTGCTTGTGGGTGAGGAGGGCCGGGTGCTGCGGGCAGGGTCTGCAGCGTGTGTGTGCCTCTCCTGGGGGCCTGCTTGTCTGAGCTCTGGCCTGGAGGCCGCCTCTTCCATCTCCCTCCAGGCTCCCACCTGGCCCCTGCTCTTCCTCACAACCTGTCTTAGCCCAGCCCTTTCATAGTCCCCTGCCTGCTTCCTGTCCAATTTTCTGCTATCTTGGACTTGGAATTAGAAAAAAAAGCAACCCTTCTTTAATACCCTGAGTTTCCATCTGTTGGTGAATTGTAATCAATGTATAGACACACAAGTGAATAGTGCCCCTTTAGACTGGGGTTTCTTTGTGCAGTTTACAACCTGCTCAACTGTCCATGATAGCCCTAGATAGCTGCCCCAGGGCCTGCCTTGACTGCTCCCCTTTGCCCAGCGCCCTGTGCTTTCCTCTTCCCCTAGGTTGTGTGCCTTTCTTGGAGCAGCCTGCAGCAGCCTTTGTGCGGCTGAATGAGGCTGTGCTCCTGGAGTCTGTGCTTGAGGTCCCTGTCCCGGTCCGCTTTCTCTTCGTGATGCTGGGGCCCAGCCACACCAGCACTGACTATCACGAGCTTGGGCGCTCCATTGCCACCCTTATGTCTGACAAGGTTGGGTGCATGCTGGCTCTCAAGGCCTCTTCTCCTAGGCCCTGCTTACCCCTGTCCCTCTCATTGTCTACAGTGGTGTCCATAGAGGCAAGGGTGCTAGAGGCCCCTGGGTGGAGGCCATGCCCTGGAGAGTGGTGGGGGGAGCTGTTGGCCCAGGGGAGAAGAGAGAGCCCTGAGCTGTGGCTGTGGGAGGGGCTGGTGACATACAGGGAAAAGCCCAGACCCCAGAGCTTTGGATGTGATGTGAGACTTGATCAGGAGGGCTGGATGTGCTGGTCTTTGCTGTGGCTTCTCCTGGGATTAGATAGGAGGGTCCTTCAGCCAGGGGCAATGTTCACAATATTTATCAGCCTGTAAGGTGTGGCTGATCCAGTTGGAATGGCTCTGGAAGCCTCTCCTCTGCCAGGCATTGTCCCTTTAGGTGCTGCATGTGGAAGTCTGGCATCTCCTGGGGGAATGGAGGGCACCTGGGGCTTTGGGGCAGTGGCTTGCTGGCCTGCTGGGATGGGTGTCAGTGTTCCAACAGCCAACACTGTTGGACTGGCCCAGTATCTATGGCGGAATGTCCACCCTGCCTGTAGCTCAGTGACCCAACACCTGCCTCAAGTCTCCCTCCTGGAGGCGCCCTTGGCCGTCCCTGAGGGTCCTGGCCTTCTCATTGCCCCCAGCTGTTTCATGAGGCTGCCTACCAGGCAGACGACCGGCAAGACCTCCTGAGCGCCATCAGCGAGTTCTTGGATGGCAGCATTGTGATCCCCCCGTCCGAGGTGGAGGGCCGCGACCTGCTACGCTCCGTGGCTGCCTTCCAGCGAGAGCTGCTTAGGAAGCGGCGGGAGCGTGAACAGACCAAAGTTGAGATGACCACACGGGGTGGCTACACGGCCCCTGGGAAAGGTCAGACCCTTGAGGGGGGCTGAGTGCCCCCAATACACACTCCCCCATCCCAGGGCCCTAAGGCTGTGACCCCAGCCCCGTCCTGACTCCTGGAGTCCTTTGCATCCCTGATCCCGACAGCCTGGGGCCTCCAAGCCAGAGGGAGTGGTCTGTGCCCCAGCAGCCCCTTGTCCCCCCAGAACTGTCTTTGGAGTTGGGGGGCTCTGAGGCGACCCCTGAAGATGACCCCTTGCTGCGGACGGGCTCGGTATTTGGGGGGCTCGTGCGGGATGTGAGGCGCCGGTACCCGCACTACCCCAGTGACCTGCGAGATGCGCTGCACTCCCAGTGTGTGGCCGCTGTGCTCTTCATCTACTTCGCAGCCCTCAGCCCTGCTATCACCTTCGGGGGGCTGCTGGGTAAGGGACTGGGGCTTGGGGAATTGAGGGGCTCCTCTAGTCACTATTGGTCCTAGTCTCACTTGCAGGATTCTGGGTCTGGGTGTGATTGCATTAGGGGCCAATGGTTAGATGTGCTAGCAAAGGTGTGAGCACCTTATAGAGATACTGGGTCAGGGAATCCCAGAGATCACCTTTGGGGGGCTATAAAGTGAGAGGGTGTGGGAGAGGTGTAAGGGATGGGGGATCCAGTGATCACCACTGGGGGCTAGTGGGGAGGGTCTGGGAGCAATGGGGTATGGAATGGACCCTGCCTGTCGTTCTAAGGGGCTGCTCTGCTTTTGTTGGGGGCCCCAGTTTAGGACAAGTTAGATGAGGAAGGGGGCAGATAGACAGAGCCAGGCTAGGGCCATCCTGCCCGTGCTGCCGCAGGAGAGAAGACCGAGGGGCTGATGGGCGTGTCTGAGCTGATCGTGTCCACCGCTGTGCTCGGCGTCCTCTTCTCTCTGCTGGGGGCTCAGCCCCTGCTCGTGGTTGGCTTCTCTGGGCCGCTGCTTGTGTTTGAGGAAGCCTTCTTCAAGGTGAGGTGGAGCCTTGTCCTGCTCCATCCATCCTGCCCCACACTCTTCCTTACCTACATCCTGCCCCACACTCTTCCTTACCTAGGGGATGGGTCCCTGCATTCTCCCTCTTCCTCGGAGTTCATCCACTGCCTATTCCAGGGGGCACTGACACCCAGGGCAGGCCACCTGTGGGTAATGACCGCTTCCACCCCCACCTAGTTCTGCCGAGCCCAGGACCTGGAGTACCTCACTGGCCGGGTGTGGGTTGGCCTCTGGCTGGTGGTCTTCGTCCTTGCCCTAGTGGCCGCCGAAGGCAGCTTCCTGGTCCGCTACATCTCGCCTTTCACCCAGGAGATCTTTGCCTTCCTCATCTCACTCATTTTCATCTACGAGACCTTCTACAAGCTCTACAAGGTGGAGGTCCAGAGAGGTCTTAGGGGTGGCAGAGATGGGGGTGGACGTTGCCCTGGGGAGGACAGCATGGGAGGGGGAGGTACAGAAAACTGAGGGACAAGGAGAGGGACTGTGTTGGAAGTGAGAGGTTGTAGGGACATCCTAGGCTAGGTCTGAACTGAAGGGGAGGGAGTCAGACCCAGAGGGTGGGTACCAGGTCACGACTCCAGGCACCTGGTTGGAGGCTTAGTAATAAGTAATAAGGACTCACTTGCACAGATGTGTGATGGGGAGGGAGCTGTCAGTGCTAAGGGGCTGGTTGTCCTTAGGTCATCTTTTGTAGAGGAGTGTGTGTGTGTGTGTGGTGTGAGTATGGTGTGTTGTGTGTTGTGTTTGTGTGGTATGTGGTATGTGTGTGTGGTGTGTGTGTGCATGTGTGTGTGCATGTGTGTGCATGTTGTATGTGTGTTTATGTGTGTATATTGTGTGTGTGGTGTGGATGTGGTATGTTGTGTTTTTTGTGTGTGTTATGTGTGTGTTGTGTTATGTGTCGTGTGTGTTGTATGTGTGTGGTGTGTGTGTGCATGTGTGTGTGTGGTGTGAGTATGGTGTGTTGTGTGTGTGTTGTGTTTGTGTGGTGTGTGGTATGTTGTGTGTGTGTTTATGTGTGTATATTGTGTGTGTGGTGTGGATGTGGTATGTTGTGTTTTTTGTGTGTGTTATGTGTGTGTTGTGTTATGTGTCGTGTGTGTTGTATGTGTGTGGTGTGTGTGTGCATGTGTGTGTGTGTGTGTGGTGTGAGTATGGTGTGTTGTGTGTGTGTTGTGTTTGTGTGGTGTGTGGTATGTTGTGTGTGTGGTGTGTGTGTTGTGTGTGGTGTGTGTGTGCCTGTGTGTGCATGTTGTGTGTGTGTTTATGTGTGTATATTGTGTGTGTGGTGTGGATGTGGTATGTTGTGTTTTTTGTGTGTGTTATATATGTGTTGTGTTATGTGTTGTGTGTGTTGTATGTGTGGTATGTGTGTGTTATGTGTGTGTGTGTGGTGCAGCTGGATGTCCGTGCATTACTGTTGTCTGACCAGGTATGGAGGGGACACCCTCTCTCTCACAGGTATGCTGATGACGATGAAATCAGGTCACCTGCCAGGTGAGTGACAAGGTGTCCTTGTTATCCACACACAGGTGTTCACAGAGCACCCACTGCTGCCATTCTACCCCGCTGAGGGGGCCCTGGAGGGGTCCCTGGATGCTGGTCTGGAGCCGAATGGCAGTGCCCTGCCCCCCACCGAGGGCCCACCCAGCCCGAGGAACCAGCCCAATACGGCACTGCTGTCACTCATCCTCATGCTCGGGACCTTCTTCATCGCCTTTTTCCTGCGCAAGTTCAGGAACAGCCGCTTCCTGGGGGGCAAGGTGCATGGCTGCTGGGTGTGGAGTCCCCAGGAGTCCCACAATTCCTGCTTTTACTGCCAGGCTCAGCTCCCCAGAGAGGCTGCACCCCTTCCCCGATCAGCCTGTGGACCAAAACCCAGCCCAGGCAGCCCCTACCCCTTCGGAAGCCTCTTCCCTGGGTGTCGTCTTGCCCTTTGCTCAGAGAAGTCTAATCAAGACAATAGCCTCCCAGGCTGCGCTGGCACCTATGGGGTTGAGAGGCAGGTGGGAGGTCTTCTGGCTCCAGCGTGGACCCAGGCAGGGCCAGAGATGGCAAGCCCCGTGTTAGTCTGCTGACCTTGCCTCCACCTTTTGCTCCCTTCCCCAACCGGCCCCTCTCAAGGCTCGCCGCATCATCGGGGACTTTGGCATCCCTATCTCCATCCTGGTGATGGTCCTGGTGGATTACTCCATCACAGACACCTACACGCAGGTGAGGGAGCCCCAGCCTGTGGCAGCTGCTCTCACCCCAAGGCCAGGAAAGGGAGCCAACGACACACCTCCATGGGCCCTGGGGTTGGGATCAGGCCTGAACTCAGCTTTCCCAGTGGAGTGGCCGCCCTGTGGGATGGGGCTGGGGCTTCTGGCTGAGGGCCTTCCCCAGGGAGCCTGAGTGAAGAATCCAGGAGAAGCAGGTGTAGGGCTGGGAGCAGAGTGACAGGTATCCCACACAGGTCCCCTGAAGCTCTGGGGCGTAGGGAGGAGGCGCTTCACTTGCCTGCCCTCTATTGGATCCTTGGAAGGACAGTGAGTTTTGGAGGATGCAAAACTAATTTCCCCCTAACCTGTTCACACCCCAACTCCCTGAAGTCCTGGTATTGGGGACGCAGCCTGGTGGGCTTCCCAGCATGGGGAGGCTGTGGCCCTGAACCCTGTTTTCCTGCCATGTAGAAGCTGACTGTGCCCACAGGGCTCTCAGTGACCTCTCCTGATAAGCGCTCATGGTTCATCCCACCCCTGGGCAGTGCCCGTCCTTTCCCGCCCTGGATGATGGTGGCAGCTGCTGTCCCCGCCCTCCTCGTCCTCATCCTGATCTTCATGGAGACACAGATCACGGCGTGAGAGAGATGGGAGGAGGAGGTGGGAGGGACGAGGCCAGGGTCCTTGGCTCCTTGGCTTGGTTTCAGGGTTATGGCGGGGACATCATTATCAGTATCAGGGTGCCAGGAGGGTGGGAGCTGGTGGCAAGCCTTGAGGAAGAGAGTGTATGTGGAGAAGCTGGCAGGGGTGAGGAGGAGGTGGGGGAGGAGCAGAGAGCAGTGGCATCCGGGGCAGGGGCATGGTTTCCCCGTGATGGTTTGATGTGACATCTATCTGTTGCCACCACTCTTTGCAGGGTGGCACTTGACAGTGCTCAGAACACTAGCAGTCTAAGCTTGCACCCAGGGATGCTCACATGTATCTAATTTTGGTTAAACCACAATAACGTGGTAAGATCTGGCATCTGGCTTTTGTGGTGTTTTAAATATTCACAGTGTGAGAATTTGGCTCACATTTGCTTCAATGTGAGAACTTCAATTTGGGAACTTGAAAGAAGCAGCTGGCAGTCCTGGGGAGAACTGTAGTCTGCACGTCCTCCCCCTACCATCTTGTCTCTGTGTATGCCTGTCTCTGTCCCCTGCCCCTGCCGGGCCAGCCACATCCCCCTTCCCACCTTCTCCCTGCAGGCTTATTGTCAGCCAGAAGGCGCGGAGGCTGCTCAAGGGCTCTGGTTTCCACCTGGACCTGCTCCTCATTGGCTCCCTTGGGGGGCTTTGTGGGCTGTTTGGGTTGCCCTGGCTCACAGCTGCCACGGTCCGCTCTGTCACCCATGTCAATGCGTTGACAGTGATGCGTACTGCCATCGCGCCTGGTGACAAGCCCCAGATTCAGGAGGTGCGGGAGCAGCGGGTCACTGGTGTGCTCATCGCCAGCCTCGTGGGTGAGAGCCTGCCTCCACCCTGCACACCCCCTTCCTTGGGCCCCATGGCCTTACATCCTCTCTATCCCAGGCTTGACTCTGCATCGCCCAGTGTGCTGTGTGTTGCCCTTGATCTGACTCCCAAACCTGCTTCCCAACACTCCCCTAGCTGCTTCCTCCCGGAGTCCTTTCCTGGCTCTCTGTCCTGCCCCCTCTTCTCTTGTTCATGGTGATAAAGCCAAGCTGATTGGTCCAGTGGGTCCATGTTGCCTCCCCACCAGGCCTGTCCCTCTTTCTGGGGGCTGTCTGAGGGGTCAGGCGGGTCTGTGTCACCTCCTTCAGGCCTGTCCATCCTCCCGGGGGCTGTCTGAGAGTCAGGCGGGTCTGTGTCACCTCCTCCAGGCTTGTCCATCGTCATGGGGGCTGTGCTGCGTCGGATCCCATTGGCTGTGCTCTTTGGGATCTTCCTGTACATGGGGGTCACGTCCCTGTCTGGTATCCAGCTGTCCCAGCGTCTGTTGCTCATCCTCATGCCAGCAAAGCACCATCCTGAGCAGCCCTATGTGACCAAGGTAGGGCCAGGAAGCATGGGGGTGGGGCAGTGGGGTGATAGGAAGGGGATCCAGAGGGATCTGGGAGCATCGATGGACGGGATGAATATGAAGGAGAAAGTGGGACCTGGGAGCCAAATTCCTCATGATATGGGTGGGAGCAGGCCGGGATGCTGTGCACCGAGGCCCACCGGCTGCTCCCTCAGGTGAAGACGTGGCGGATGCACCTGTTCACCTGCATCCAGCTGGGCTGCATCGCACTGCTCTGGGTGGTCAAGTCCACGGCGGCCTCACTCGCCTTTCCCTTCCTGCTGCTGCTCACGGTGCCTCTGAGGCATTGCCTTCTGCCCCGGCTCTTCCAGGACAGGGAGCTGCAGGCGGTAAGGGGGTGGTGGTTTGGGGAAACAGTATGAGGGCAAATGGGCACTGGGTTCCAATCTCTGTTTGGCCACCCACTAGTTGTGTTAGTTGTAACTTGTGTTGCACTAGTTGAAACTTGTGTTGCAAGTTATCTCACCTTCCGAAATCTTATTTTCACCTGTATTATAGGGGTAATCGTAGATCCTACCTTATAGGACTGTTGGGAGGGTCAAGTGCTAGTCCAGGTAAAGGCCTCCGGATGGTGGTTTTGTACGGGAGTAGGCACGGGGCTGCTGCACACAGCTGTGCAGGTGGTGCCTGACCAGAAACACCCAGCTGAGAGGCTACAGGGTTGATGTGGCACTGGCGTTCACCCTGAGCCCTGTTTTTGTCAACTAGAGGAAAAGACATCTTTTTGCAATTCATCCATACTCAAACATGGTGTACAAAGGTACCACAGCAACTAGAAGTGGCCTCAGGAAAGAGCTTCATAATAATAATCATTATTATTATCACCAGGAGGGGCCTGGTATCTGATCTGGGAGGTGACCTGAAGGCTTTGGCCAAGGGCAATGCTGCCATCCAGGGTCATGGTACTTGCAGAGAGGCTCAGGAAAGGTCGGGGAGCAGGGAGGACTGCAGGTTGGAGGAGCTGGAAAATGGGAGGGGATGAGCATGCTTCCCTGCCTTCCCCAACCTTCTGTTCCCTCTGCAGCTGGACTCGGAAGATGCTGAACCAAACTTCGATGAGGATGGCCAGGATGAGTACAATGAGCTGCACATGCCAGTGTGACCCTTGAAGACAGTGTCCCTCAGAGACCCCAAGACCTTAGGGATTGACATCTGGGCCTCAGGTAGAGCCCAGCCCCGGGCCGGGGGGCTCCTCAGGACCCAGAGATGTGCCTGGAACCACTCCTGATGCCATGGCTAGAGTGGCCCCCATGACTTCTGCCTGGGGCGTTGACCTTGCCTCACCTTTCACAGACCAGACCGGCACAGGCTTTGAGCTCATTATAACCACACTCCTTGTCTCGTGTCTGCCTCACTTTCTTGGTTCCATCTTTGGTTTCCCAGGTCATACTTATCCATTTGGAATTGGAAGAATTCTATTTTCAGGGTCATCAAAACCAGGGAGAGGTTTGAGTCAAGGACAGAGTCCTTGGGAGAAAAAGAGAGAATCAAGACTGCAGAAGGCCAGAGCTGGGCCTTATCATCACCCCCCAGGCCCCCTCAAGTGCGACCGAGGAGCGGGCAGTGGGGGTGGGGGCACTCAAGGTCTGCTCAAGGTCACATGCCCATGAATCCAGCTCCTGCTTAGCAAGAAGGAGAACCGGGGAGGGGAGAGGGAGAAAGTTGCTCCAGTGTAGCCACTGGGGAAATCAGAGGCTGCGGGGCCACAGAAGGAATGGAAAATGTCTCTCTTCTTTTCTTGATCTCTGGCCTTCGGAGGAGCAGAGATAGCAGCCCAATCCCCTAGACGCCAGGGTGGTGCTGGATTTGGGGACCCTGGACCATTTTAGATTCTACTGTTTTAGAGAGGCAGTTCTGGGATTCCTGAGGCCACTCCTTGTGCAACAGTCTCAGTTTTGCCAGAAATAACCTGGGAGACTTGAGGGGAGCAGGAGCCCATTGCGTCATAGTTGCTAGGCAACCCCCAGCCTGAAGGAGCACATCGTCCCCCGTTGCCCTCTGGTGGCTACTCTCGCGTGCTGCAGGCTCTGTCCCGGCTGAGGAATAGCAGCACTGCCACCTGGTGGATCCGCGGAGCTCAGAGAGCCCATTCAAGTGCATCTAGTTCCTCCCGGGGAGACCAGCCCGGACAGGCACGTTCCGTGGTCCGCAGCTCTGGGCAGCTCAGAGCTTCTGAGGCCGGGGATCCCTCAGCCCCCAGCAATTTCCTCCGGAGCTGGTGCTGCTGCTTTCTTCTCTTTTTCCAATTTTGCTCCCCGATGTGCTGAACTCCTATCAACTCCAGTGGCGAAGGCACCAGGCTCAAGAGGTGGGAAAGGAGACCCAGACTAGCAAACGAGACATGGAGTTTTACTGGGTCTTACATACAGGGGAGAGAGTCCAGCGGTGGTGAGCGGGGGCAGGAGGAACCACAACCGCTTGCAAAAAGCAGTTTCTGTAGCATTTCCACTTAGCACCTTCCCCCTAACAACCTCCACCTGGGGATCTTCATTCAACCCAGACTTGGGCCTGGACCTTTACCTTTATGGCTGTGTTCCACAGCCCGGGGGCTCAGATGTTTCTCGTAGACAAGGAAGGACTCTCCAGGTTGGCGACTCCTGGATTCCCTAGCTTGGAACATACATTCAGGTGCGCCTGCCACACAGGGCCATTCTCAGGCTGTGCTTAAGTTCCTGCCGTCAGGTGCGGTTATCATACACTCCCAGGTTCAGGCCAACAGCTGGTGCCCCGAAACTGGTCAGGAGAGAAGGGACAGGCCACCGTGAGGCTGTTTGTTGTGTTCCTAAGGAAAAGAAGAGCCCTCCAGATGCCCTGGATTATTGTCCGGGTGTAAGCATTTTATTCCTGTCCACCTAGGCTCCCTGGGTCTCTGGTGCCATGTGGCCTCTAACTACATTTAGCCTCTCCCCTGGTGTATATGAGGACAAGATTCCTTTTCCTTTAGATTGGCCAAGGCTGGGTGGAATTTCAAAAGAACTTTGCCAAGGAACGAAGTCAAGGTCAAATGCAAAACCTAGAAGGGACCAGTGCAGAGAAGATTCTAAACACAGATGGCAGGGGCCACTCAGACAAGTTTGGTGGAGAGGCTTTGCACGTGAGGACCCTGGTTCCTTCCCAGAGTCCTGCTTCTCCTTGCCAGCCTGGATGCGGTCAGGTTCCCCTGTTTGGTCTCGGGGATTCCTAGACCCCACAGGAAGGAACTGCACTTTTTCCAGCCCCTGCAAGGAAATGTCAGTGTGGGTCTAGAAAGCTGGATTCCTCACTGGACACAGATGGTGTCAGTCATCTCTGCTTGGCAAATAGCTGCAAACTGTGGGTGTTCCTCCACTGCGAAATGAAGAGGGGCGGGGCCTTCTGACACGGGGAATGAGTCCTGGTCCCGGCTGGTGGGTCAGGGTGGGCTCCAGCAAAGCTGGGGCTTGAGGCCTCGGAGCAATAGGCGAAAAAGCTTCAATGACAGCCAGTGATAACCGCTTGTCACCCTGGCAGCGTTACTCATTTAAAGACGACCACATCCATACCAAGGGAGGGCAGCCGTCGTTTAGGAAGGGCAGGAGGCCAGGGTTAGCTAACATTCTGAGCTCACCCAACACACTCAGGGTGACCATGGAGGATTGAGAAGACCCAGGACGCTGTGGCAACCAAAATGGCTGCCAGGGATGCAGACCCAGGGGGATAGGAGAGGAAAGAGAGACCCAGCTTGGGCGTGTGACACAGGGGACACCAGACACACGGCAAACCCATAGAAAGGCAATGGGCCTGGCCTGGGGCTTGGCTGGTCAGAGAGCATGTCATTTGGGGACATTCAGAGTTTGTCCTGAAGCCCTTTGTAGCCCTGGTGTTTCCTCCTCTGACTTTCTCTTCACCGGGCCTCTGACCTTCCTCTCTTGGAGTGCTGGGGCCCTCAACTCCGGCCCTCTTCAAGGTGCAGAGGAGAGTTAGTGGAGGGGAGCCCCAGCCGGCCCTGATGGCCCAGCTCTGGGGGTAGGACAGGACAGTTACTAAAAAGGGGACAAAAGCCATTGTATTTTTGAACATCCGGCCTCTCTGCCATCTGCTCTGGACTGGAAGTGGCTTTGGGAACGTGCACGTGCACCAGCCCTTCAGTAAGGACATCCAGCCTGTCGCCATTTCCCCCTCCCCTTACTGCTTTCTGAGTGGGGTTATGGCCACATCTTGGGCAGCTGCCTAAAGCTTTCATTATCCCCGGACAAGTTCAGGCCCACTTCAGGCCCTGAGGAGTGCTAGCTCATTCTTTTACTTTGGGCAAAGAGGGCGGCTGTCACTTTCTTGTTCATGCTGAGGATTCGGCTCACTCAAGATATCTGATGCCCTTGTGACAGCGTCTGGCTGTCAGAGCTCATAGACCATCTGCTGGGATTGCCCTGGGCCCCTCCTTTAGGGCACAGAACGTGGCAATAATGTGTCCCATTTGGTAGCCTGCGTGACATTTCTTCTTGTATCTTATCAGGTGACTCAAATAATGATCATGCCTGTTGACACTTGGAACTCTCAAAGGGAATTCTGAGCAGCAAAGGAAAGGTGACACAGAACTCAAGGGCACCTGCGCCGAGCACTGCCCGTGCAGCTTGCGATTAAGCCATTGCCGAAAACAACAATAAAACAGATTTTGGGCAAGCAGGGAGTGGTGGATTGAATCCAGTGTGGCAAAAAAGGAAATGCAAAGTGAGGAATGTGGTTTTCAGATAAATAAATTATATAATTGTGATTCACCACTTGTGCAAAGAGCAGACTCCAGTGTTTGTAGGATTTATGTTCTGGAAGGAAGATTTAATATTTGAGCCTGCTGCTGAGATTATTTTTAATTTTGTTGGAACCGTTTCTTTTTACTGAACAATGCTTTATTAAGTGCTGACTAAGCGGACAGCCACTGGGATGTTCTCTGGATGGTGGATGAGTCACAGTTGAATTTGGGAGATGGGGAGGAGGAGCAGGGAGCTCTTTAATGCCTGCAATTCCAGGGACAGGGCTCAGTACCATGGGAGAGGAGGGACAAAGAGGAGGTGGGGCACAGCTGGTGATGAGGAAGGGGCTGGGAGCAAGGGCTCAGAGCTGGTAGGAAGGTGGGGGTGAGGGGAGCATGGAGGAGGGTGCAAAACCAGACTTTCATTTGCGAGTCCCTAAGCATCCCCTGCCACGCCGCCTCTCTCACTGCATGCCCATTGCGTGTTCTTGTCTGTCTCCTTCTAGGCTGTGAGATGGGCAGAGACCTGGCCTGAGTCTCCTTTGTACTCCTAATGCCTCCTACAGTGCCTGGTCACAGGGGTGCATGGAGGGCAAGGGGGTGAGCTGGTGGCAGAGAAAGAAGGACCAAGAGGTCGCAGACTCCACCACATTTAGATCCAGTGAGCAGTGCGTGCTCGTCTGTGATAACTGGTTATCGGAAGAGAGACCATAGCGGTCCTTGCGCTCTAGGGCCACCAGGGAGCTCATGCAGCTTTTCCAGGCTTGGGAGAGAGCAGGTGGGTCGGGGGAGCTTAGGAAGGAGACATTCTCAGGAAGTGGTGTCTCTTCCAGGGACATCCTGCCTAGACTGTAAGGCCTAGAGCAGCTGGTCAGGATATCAAGCTCTTGAGATAGGTGGAATTTTCCCACGAATGTGGCCTACACAGCAAACAACATTTTAAACTTAATTTTTAAAATTATTTTTATTTCAGTAGGTTTTGGGGAACAGATGGTGTTTGGTTACATGGATAACTTCTTGAGTGGTGATTCCTGAGCTTTTGGTACACCTGTCACCCGAGCAATATACACTGTACCCAATCAGCAAACAACGTTTTAAAATAACCAAGTTGTGTCAACAAATACAAAGCAGCAAGTCCTCAAAACTACTGAAAAGAGCCCAGAACTGGGGAACGTTTCTCTGAGATCAAAGGAGTCCCCAGGCAGTGTTTCCCCAAGTGGGGAAGAATACCAGTAGTGGTGCGTGAGACGATTGTAGATGGAGTTTTGATAGTTTAGCTGTCACAGTTATATATTTTCATGTGTTTTAGAAAAAAACATAATGAGTACTTGAGCCCCATAATTTTGCAGACAGTATTGTGTAGGATAAGTCTAAATACATATGTTAAAAATAGTGAATTGATTTAAAGGAAAAGTACTAAGTTTATAACTGCACAGTTAGTAGGCATATGATATGGTTTGGATCTGTGTTCCTGCCCAAATCTCATGTTGAATTGCAATCCCCAGTGTTGGAGGTGGGGCCTGGTGAGAGGTTATTGGATGATGGCAGCGGATTGCCCCTTGGTGCTCTTGCGATAGTGAGTGAGGTTTCATGAGATCTGGTCATTTAAAAGTTTGTTGTACCTCCCTTCTCTCTCTTGCCCCTGCTCTGGCCATGTAAGACATGTCTGCTTCTCCTTCACCTTCTACTATGGCTGTAAGTTTCCTGAGGCCTCCCCGGAAGCAGAGCCTCTGTGTTTCCTGTAACAACCTGCAGAATCGTGAGCCAATTAAACCTCTTTTCTTTAGAGATTACCCAGTTCCAGGTATTTCTTTTTTTTTTTTTTTTTTTTTTTGAGACGGAGTCTTACTTTGTCACCCAGGCTGGAGTGCAGTGGTGTGATCTCAGCTCACTGCAACCTCTGCCTCCTGGGTTCAAGCAATTCTCGTGTCTCAGCCTCCCGAGTAGCTGGGATTACAGGTACGTGCCACCATGCCTGGCTAATTTTTGTATTTTTAGTAAAGATGGGGTTTTGCTGTGATGGCCAGGCTGGTTTTGAACTCCTGACCTCAGGTGATCCATCCACCTTGGCCTCCCAAAGTGCTAGGATTATAGGCATGAGCCACTGCACCTGGCCCCAGTTTCAGGTATTTCTTTATAGCAGTGCAAGAATGGACTAATGGAGCATACACAGCAAGAAATTGTGACAATGCCAGGGAAAGGACTAAAATATCAGAAATCATTGCTTCAAGCCAGAGGATCTTAACTTTGGCTAAGCACTGGAATCACCTGGAGTGTTTCAAAACATATCAGTGTCTGAACCTCATCTCTACAGGTTCACACTGGTATTAAATTAAATTAATTAATTTTTATTTTTTGTAGAAATAGGGTCTCACTATGTTTTCCAGGCTGGTCTTGAACTGAGCTCAACTGATTCTCCAGCCTTGGCCCCCCAAAGTACAGGGATTACAGGTGTGAGCCACCGTGTCAGGCTCACACTGGTATTTTATTTAACATTCCCCTCCCCCTGCCTTTCCCTCAAAACCCCAGAGATTCTAATATGGAGTCAGGGTTTGAGAACCATTGTCCTAAACCAATATATTCTTTCCTATGGTTGATTTTCACCACGATTTCCACTGTGGTTGAAAGTTATTTCTTATTATTGCTTCTCCTTGATATGGAAATGCAAATACACAGTATGCATATTTATTTTAGAAAGTAAGCTTGAGGGCAGGACCCATGCCTATTTCTATTCTGTTTATCAACCAACAGAAAGGGCTGCACATAAATGCATGGATTTAGGGAGGGGAACAACACACACCGGGGCCTGTCAGGTTGGTGGTGGGTGAGGGGAGGAAGAGCATCAGGACAAATAGCTAATGCGTTAGGTGACGGGTTGATAGGTGCAGCAAACCACCATGACACACGTATACCTATGTAACAGACCTGCACGTTCTGCACATGTATTCTGAAACTTAAAGTTAAAAAAAAAAAAGAAAGGGCCGCACATAGCACATTCTAATGTTTAGGCTGCTTGGTTGGGGCTGTGATCTGTGAGCACCTCTCTTGCTTTGCTGGCTTTGCTGCTGTTGATGGCATTGCAGTTGGGTGGCCAGAACATGGGGACTGGCAGTTGGGAATCCTTGGTTCTGGCCTCACTCAGTCACTAACTGGACTTTGGCTAAGTTGCCTCATCTTTCTGAGAGATTAGGAATTTGGCTCCAGCACCTCCTTCATAGACTTTGTTCTTTCAACAGACCCTGATCACTGCAGTGCTTGCTCAGGAAGCAGGGGGTTCAGGAGGGGGGAAGCAGTGGCTGTAGTGCTATAGGAACCCCCAAATAATCTCTCAGCAGAATTACTAGGCTTAGGAACTTTCTCCTTTAGTTTCGCCAGGTCAAAAGGTACATAGATCCTGGGGGAGTCCATTTTTGCATTCCTAGGGGAATCAGGAACTCAGAGACCACAGAGGGTAGGATGGGTAGGGTGAAGGGTAGGGGTGAGCAGTGACTTGGAGAATGATCTCGGGATGTTGGACAAAGCTGTGAGAGATCACCAGAATTCAATTAGGTGACGTTTAAACATCTGTAAGAGGTGTGTGGTCCTATGAGATAAGAAGCACGTGAAAACGATGCAGGATTCTGTAGAGATAGATGGACAAATATATAGTTATAAGCCTTAAGGGTCACATAAATACACAGTCAGGTATAGAACCTGGATAGGGAGTTATGGACTCTACTCTGCCTTGACCGTTAGTAACTGATCACTTGTAATCAAGGAACTAGTCTACTCAGCCACCTCCATCTTTAAGTTAGAAAGTTAGAAACTGGAGGCCGGGCGCGGTGGCTCACGCCTGTAATCCCAGCACTTTGGGAGGCTGAGGCGGGCGGATCACAAGGTCAGGAGATCGAGACCATGGTGAAACCCCGTCTCTACTAAAAATACAAAAAAAAATTAGCCGGGCGCGGTTGTGGGCGCCTGTAGTCCCAGCTACTCGGGAGGCTGAGGCAGGAGAATGGCGTGAACCCGGGAGGCGGAGCTTGCAGTGAGCCGAGATCGCGCCACTGCACTCCAGCCTGGGCTGGGCGACAGAGCGAGACTCCGTCTCAAAAAAAAAAAAAAAAAAAAAAAAAAAAAAGCAAGTTAGAAACTGGAAATAGGGCTTGATAGGTCCATAGAGTCAGCAGCTAGGATGCAGTTAGCATCCTACCCAGAATCTCTGGTTGATTAGCAACCTCAGGTGGCTGAGAAGGGAATACCTCTCTTGTGGGTAGACATTTTAGTAGCCCTGGGAAAATTTATTTTCATTTCATTTAATTTTTTTAGCCCTGGGAAAATTTAAAATTAAGCACACAAATGTTTAAGGGAATCAAAACTATAGTTTTCATATTTTCAAGTTAAAGAATTTGTACACATATAATATTTGTGTAGGCATAATTTTGGAGAATTTGGCCTATTGGAATATTAGACCACCTTCAATATTTCATTTTAATGTATGTACTTGAATAATTGATTGAAATTTGTGATAAGTTGAAACATTTCCAAGTTTACATATAGTTTGGACATGTAAGAGAATTTAAGATTCACTCTGTCTTGTATGCTGAATTTATTAAGTCTGTAAGAATTACTTTTGTACTTGGGAAGGTTTGTCAGTCAGATGAAGTACTTAAAAAGGAATTGAATTTATTAAATTTATTAAATGCCATTTAAAATGTTAAAGATGTTTAATTAACTAAGTGTGTAAATGGGGCTAAGCATTAATCAAGACCCTCTCAAAGTGATGGTTAATATTTGCTAGACTTATAAATAGGATAATAAGATTCCTAAGGTGATTTTAAAAGCGTAAGGAAGAGCTATAAATTTCTAAATCTATAAATTTAATAAATTGAATACTAATTTTCAAAACCTAAGTAAATCTCAGAGTGGTCTTTTCAGTGCACAAAATCCACCCTCAAGGACATAAAAGACTTTCCTAACCAGTGAGTCTCCAGCAGTGCAGGGGGAGAGAGCGGAAGTGGGAAAGGGAGAAAGGAAAGTAAGATTTTAGTGTCATTGGATTGTCTTGTTCCCAAGGTCAGGCTAGATGGTATATTCTGCACCATGCCAAATTGCTCATCTCACAGGAGACTATAATTAAACACATGTTCACTGTGTGGGGGATCAGAATTGCTGAGGAGGGTATTTGGCAACTGAGGAAGCAGGTTAAGTCGTGATGGCTTTGGGGTCTTAGCAGTCCCTCTCAGTAAGCCCTTCTAAGTTACATTCTGCTGTTCCGTTTGCTGTTAATTATTCCTCAGATAATTTCCCCTGAGCAAGAATAAGGACATTCTGTGGTAGAGGCTGAGGTTTTTTGTTTCCCAGGGGGTTTGCTGCTGAGAGCCAGTGGGAATGTGTATCAGTTAAAATTCTTATTTGCACCAAACAAAGCCAGCTCCAGCTGATTTAGGCAGAAACAGAGCTGTTGAAAAGCCATTCACAGAATCACTGGGAAGGTAGGAGACTCCAACTGAAAAGCAGTGTTGGTCAGAACCATGGTCACAGACATGCCACAGAAAACAGCCGGTGGCAATGTGGCTGTTGCTGTGGAACATGAGATGCCACAGTTGAGCCCCTGGTGGGGGATATCACCCCTGGAATGGCCACCAGGAGGATTCTGCACTGTCCATCTTCTCTGCATCCATCACTCCTACCTGCATCCATCACAAGGTTTCAGACGAATGTGCCTGACTGACTTATATCATGTGTCTGTGTCCAAGTTGTAGAAGGCTGGGAAAGAGGTTTGTGGCATTTCAGCTTCTGTGGTGGGAGGCAGCTCTGGCTCTGACACTCAGTAGCGATGTGTTGGAGCTAGTTTACAAGAGCTGTTTGTAAAAATTTCAGGGACTTGTGAACTGGTGGTTAAACATAGTCATTATTAAAAAGTAAATTATAGTAGATATACTGTCTCTATTCCTCTTGCAAAGTATAAAAGAAATATAAGACTCTGAATGGAGGCAAGAAGAAGGCAGCCCAGCTAGGGACGTTGGGACCCAAAGAATAATACATTACTGAGTTCCTTGTATTTTCTTTTTGTGTCATATATCCCAGACTTGGAGCTGAAGAAACTGGCAATGCAGAAATGTCAATAGGTGTAGGCAAAAAAGCCCCAACCAAAGTCTGCTCTCTTTAGTCAAAGGAGTAGGAAAGAAGAAACAGAGCAAGATAGAAAACTTTCAGACACTAACGGCCAAACGCAGCAGAAAAATCTGTGTTCGCCCCATCCCAACTCAGGCCAACAAAGGCTAAATTGGCGGCTTATACTTCCAACCTTAAGAAACTGTCAAGGCAGCTCAATACTCATGATGGACTGATGTCATAGGAGAAGTAGAACCTGGACTTTCAGCCCCACCTTGCAGTAATAAGGCACCCTTCCTCCTTCCCACTGGATGGTGCCAGAGGATGCTTAGTGGGGAGTCAGAACCTTTGTAATCACTCAGCAGTAAGAGACAGAGAGGGACACTTATAATGGTAAAATAGTCAATTCACCAAGAAGACATATCAATCCTAAATGTACATGCACCAAACAACAGAGCTGCAAAATAGGAGAAGCAAGAACCAATTGAACTGAAAGGAGAAACAGACAAATCCCAATTGTAACTGGAGACTTCAACACCCCTCTCTCAACAATTTCTAGAACAATCGATAGCTAAAGTCAGCAAGGATATGGAAGAACTCAACATCAACTGAGAGAAAGATTTAACTGACATTTATAGAATACTAAGGCTAAACCATCAGAATACACATTCTTTTTGCGTGGTCATGGAACATATTCCAAGATAAACCCTATTTTGGGCTATAAAACAAATTGCAACAAACTTAAGAGAATTAAAATAATATAGAGTTTTCTGACCACAATGGAATTAAGCTAGAATAACAGAAAAATAATAGGAAAATCTCTAAACACTTGGAAACTAAACAACGTATTTTAAGTAATTAATGAGTCAAAAAGGAAGACTCAAGGAAAATTTAAAAAATTATTGAACTAAACGAAAACTAAAATATAACACATCAAAATTTGTGGGACACAGCCAAAGCAATGCTGAGAGGGAAATAATATATGCATTAAATGTGTACATTAGAAAAGAGGAGAAGTTTCAAACTAATAATCTAAGCTCCTACCTCAAGAACCTAGAAAAGATAAGCAAACTAAACCCAAAGTGAATGGAAGGAAGGAAATAATAAAGATAAGAGTAGATACGAGCAAAATTGAAAACAGAAAAACAATAGAGAAAATCAATGAAACCAAGAATATGTTCTTTGAAAAAGTCAATAAAATTGACAAATCTCTAGCAAGACTGACGAAAAGGCAGACACACATTGCCAATATCAAGAATGAAACAGGCTGGGTGTGGTGGCTCATGCCTGTAATCCCAGCACTTTGGGAGGCCGAGGCAGGTGGATCACGTGAGGTCAGGAGTTCGAGACCAGCCTGGCCAAGTGGTGAAATCCCATCTCTACTAAAAATACAAAAATTAGCTGGGTGTGGTAGTGCATGCCTGTAATCTCAGCTACTGGGGAGGCTGAGGCACGAGAATTGCTTGAATCCGGGACACAGAGGTTTCAGTGACAGAGCGAGACTCCGTCTCAAAAAAAAAAAAAAAAAAAAAAAAAAAAGAAATGAGTGAGATATCACTGAAGACCTTGCATACATCAAAAGACTAATAGTGAATACTATGAACAAGTTTGCACACATAAATTTGGCAACCCAGATGAAATAGACCATTTCTTAAAAAAACACAAATGACCACAACTCACTCTATGAAAGAGTTAATTTGAAGCTGGGCACCATGGCTTGTGCCTGTAATCCCTGCTGCTCAGGAGGCTGAGGTGGGAGGATCACTGCAGTCTAGGAGTTTAGGCTGCAGTGAGCTGTGATCAAGCCACTGCACTCTAGTCTGGGTGACAGAGTGAGACCCCATCTCTTAAAAAAAAGAGACAATTTGAATAGCCCTGTAAAGATTAAGAAAGCTGATTTCTTACTTTAAAACTCCTCCTTACCACCCCTGCCCCCAAATTTCCAGGCCAAGATGGTTTGACTAAAGAATTTTACTAAATATTTAAATAAGAATTGCTACCAATTTTATACAACCTCTTCCAGAAATAGAAGAGGAGGGATTACTTCCTAATGAAATTTATGAAGCTAGTATTCCTCTGATATCAAGACCAGACAAAAATAATCCCTCAAAAAGAAATCTAAAGACTAGCATCTCTCCTGAATACAGATGCAAGAAATCTTTAACAAAATATTAGCAAGTATAATTCATCAATATAGAAAAATTATATATCATGATCTTGTGGAATTTATTAGCCATGAAAAGCTGTTTCAGTATTTAAAAATCAATTACTGTAATCCACCATGTTAACAAGTTAAAAAAAATCACATCATCCTATCAATTGACGCAGAAAATGCATCTGACAAAATTCAACACCCTTTTATGTTAATAACTCTTAGGAAAATAGAAGTGTAGGGGGGTTTCCTCAACTTGATAAGGGGTGTCTACACAAAATCTACAGCTAATATTGTACTTAATGGTGAGAGATTGATTGCACTTCCCCTAAGGTTGGGAACAAGGTAAGGATATCCTCTCTTACCACTCTTATTCAATTCAGTGCTGGAAGTTTTAGCTAGTGCAACAGGCAAGAAAAAGAAACAAAAGATATACAGATCAGAAAAAAAATTGTCCCTGTTTGCAGATAACATAACTATCTACATAGAAAATCCTAAGAAATCTATAAAAATGAAAACAAAACAAAAAAACTTTTGGAACAAGTGATTTAGTTCAAGATGAATCATAGGATACAAGATAAATATACAGAAATCAATTGCATTTCTATATATTAGCAGTAAACACATGTATACCAAAATTAATAGTACAATACCATATGCAGCCCACTCAAGAAATGAAATACTTTTTTATAAATCTAATAAAAATTTACAGAATCTATATGCTGAAAACTTCTGCATTACTCTATTTTGTGTTGCTATGAAGAAATACCTGAAACTGGATAATTTATAAAGAAAAGAGATTTGTTTGGCTCATGATGCTGCAGGCTGTGCAAGAAGCATGGTGCCAGCATCTGCTTCTGGTGAAGCCCTCAGGTACCTCACAATCATAGTGGAAGGTGAGGGAGGAGCAGGTGTGTCATATGGTGAGAGAGAAAGCAAGGGGGTGGGGAAGTGCCACACTGTTTAAAAACCAGATCTTGTGGTAACAAAGTGAGAACTCACTCATTACCATGAGGATGGCACCAACCCATTCTTGAGGTATCCACCCCCAGGACCCAAACACCTCCCACTAAGCCCCACCTCTAACATTGAGGTGACATGAGATTTGAAGAGGACAAATATCCAAACTATATCAACTACTCAAGGTTGATGAAAGAAATCAATGAAGATCTAAATAAATGGAGAGGTATACTATGTTCATGGATTGGAAGATTCAGCATTGTAAAGTTGTCAATTTGTCCTAAACTGATATATAGGTTTAATGCAATTTTTATTGAAATCTAAGCAAAGCTTTTTTGTAGATATAGACAAAATTATTTTAGAATTTATATGGAAAGGCATAGAAACCAGAATAGCTAAAATAATTTTGTAAAAGGAGAATAAAGTGGGATGAATCAGTCTACCTGATTTTAAGACTTATTGTATAGCTACAATAATCAAGACTGTGTGGTATTGGTGGAGGGATAATGCGAAGACTGATAGAACAGAATTTGAAAACCTAGAAATAGACCAACATAAATATACTCAACCAATTTTTGACAAAAGGTGCAAAAGTAATTCATTGGAGAAAAAATATCCTTTTCAACAAATGATAATGTACCAGAAGAACATCCATTGGTAAACACAAACAAAACTCTGATGCAAGTCTCATACCTTATACAATAATTAACTCAAAATACATCATAGAATTAAATGTAAAACTTGAAACTATAAACATTTTTAGAAGAAAATAGGATAACATGTTTGGGATTAGGGTTAGGCAAAGAGTTCTTTGACTTGACAACAAAAGCATAAAAGGAAAAAAAAATTGATTAAATAGACTTTACTAAAATTTTAAAATTTTGTGCCGCAAAAGACCTTGTTAAGAGGATGAAAAAACAAAGTACAGAGTGGGAGAAAATATTTGCAAACCACATATCTAATAAAGGACTAGTGTCTTGACTATATAAAGAATTCCTCAGGGCCAGGCATGGTGGCTCACTCCTGTAATCCTAGCATTTTGAGAGGCTGAGGCAGGCGGATTACATGGTCAGGAGATTGAGACCATCCTGACTAACACAGTGAAACCCCATCTTTACCTAAAATTCAAAAAATTAGCCCGGTGTGGTGGCATGTGCCTGTAATCCTAGCTAGGATTACAGGCACATGCCTCCTGCCTCTCTCCTCCTTGAGAGGCTGAGGCAGGAGAATCGCTTGAATCCGGTAGGCAGATGTTGCAGTCAGCTAAGATCATGCGACTACACTCCAGCCTGGGTAACAGAGTGAGAGTCTGTCTCAAAAAAAAAAAAAACTTCTCAAACTCAACATCAAAAAACCAAATAATCCACTTAAAAAATGGGCAAAAGACACGAAGAGAAATTTTACTAAAGAGAATATGCAATAGCAAATAAGCACATGAGAAGGTGTTCAACCTTATTAGCTATTAGGGAAATGCAAATTAAAACCATAATAAGGTGTCACCGTACACCTATCAGGATGTCAGAGAGAGAGAGAGACAGAGAGAGAGAAAGAGAGACAGAGAAACATGAAAAATAGTGATATCATCAAATGCTGGCCAGGATGTGGAGAAACTGGATTACTCATACATTACTGGTGGAAAGGTAAAATGGGACAACCACTCTGGAAAACAGTTTGGCAGTTTCTTAAAAACCTAAACATACAACTACCATATGACTCAGCAATTGCTCTCTTGGGCATTTATCACAAAGAAATGAAGACTTATATTCACACAATAAACTAAACAAATTTTATAGCAGTTTTATTTGCAATAGCCAAAAACTGAGACAATGCAGATGTCCTTTAATGGGTGAATGGTTAATGGTGCAGTGATACAGAATAAACTTTTGACACACACAACACAGTAAACTGTGTATCTCCAGAGAATAACATTGAGTTGAAAAAGCCAATCTCAAAAGGTTACACACTGTATGATTCCATTTATACAATATTCTTATAGTGACAACGTTGTAGAAATAGAGAACAGGTTAGTGGTTTCCAGAGGTTAGGGAGGGGACAGCTATAAAAAGGCAACTTGGGGGATCATTATTGTGATTGAAATGTTCTTTAATTTTGCCCTGTCCATGTCAATATTCTGGTTGTGACACTAATTCAATAAAATGTATAATTAAAAAATACATTATATTAAAACACAGGCAAATACATTATATTAAAAATAAAGGTACTAAATACTCAAAATTCGTGACTTCCCAATTATTTTGTTACTTTTACTATTGCCTATATTCTGGAAGTTATTTATGTCTGTTATATCTGTATATGGTGGAAATATTCTATAGTGATGTGCTATGGCACATTTCTTCCCAATTCAGTGACATCACACTAATAGCTTGCAATTGGCCATTGTGGGAATATTTACACCAGAAAAATCAGCAGACACTATAAATTAGGTCCTCCCCTCCTTTTTTTCATAGATGGTTGTTAAACTTTTACCAGGACTGCTTTTAAGGTAGGGAATTTCTCATACATAGGAAGTGGGTTTAGATACTAGATGACTCCACCTCCCAAATAGCAAATGTCAATAAAAAAATGGATAATGTCTCAGATCAGTTATAGAGGAGGAAAAAGCTAGTTCTTCCTAGGGGGATTTCCTCTCTACCTCATTGCTTCCCTCATTTTACAGAAGGTTGTTGTGGACTGTGATTGAAGTAGATGCTGGAGGAATGGAATCCTCATTTTTTAAATCTCATTTCTTTAATCTCATTTCTTTAATATCCAGCATAGAAATGGCAGGATGGTAAAACTACAAAAATGCAGTTTTATGAATGCTCAGATCCCTTTTACACTTTTCCCTAGGCACTGCCATTTCTAATCTCTCTCCATCAAAGTCAGATCCTTTTGTTAGCTTCTCGATCTAGGGACCATGTAGCTAGTTATTAGCTTTGCTCTTCTGCAAGCTTTTCTATCCCTTGTGTGTCTAATTGGCCATAAATGAGATGGAAGCAGGAAGAGATGGGCCTGTGGATCTGATGAATCATCCTATCCTATATTACAGCTATGGTGAAAGGTCCAAAGGTCAGGTCTGTATAGACAAGGGGATACATGGTCATTGGTTATAAGGAGTTCTCTTCACCCAGTAGAGTTGCGAAACTGGCACTGGCAGCATCCGTGGTCCTTGCCTCACAGAGAGGGAGGACCTCTCTATAGCCAGAGTGTGGCCAACACAGAACTGGGCAGAGATAAGAGACAGACAGACAGACAGACAGACAGACAGAGTCTTTTTTGGGCTGAGTCCCTGGGAGCCTTTGAGTTCCTGGTCCCTGCAGGTTGTCCTCCTTAGCTAAATTCCATTTTCGGTTTAGGCAAATTCTAGTTGAGTTCTTTGGCGCTTGCAGCTGAAAAAATTCCAGATAAACACACTCCTTACAGAGCACCCCTCATCTGTAGAGTCTCTCTTTTCTCCTCTGGCTCCGCTCTGGAAACTAGAAATGTGATCTAAAACTTCCAGTCTCAACCTAAAACCATGGGACACCGCCTTTCCACCTAGAGATTTGGTTAACTTTGAAAGACAGGCTTCGAGGTCCCCTGAGAAGGCGGCCTTTCTCCTCTGTGCTGCATCCAGCCACAGAGTTGAGTCAGAGGCAGGGAAACAGCATGATTCTGCTGTTTTACAGCCTGAAAGAAACATTTGGACAGGAATGCACTTTTTTCTTTTTCAGAATACAAGAAATCTCCAAAAATCAAGCCGAATGGTTTTGAGAAACATTTAGTGGCGGTAAACGGATTGGGTGCTAAGACATCTCCATCTTTGGTTCCCATAGTTCCTGATTTATTTTGGCATTGGAGTGTCTGTAGCGCTACCATTCAGCCACATGTTAATTTTTTTGTCTATGCAAGGGTGTAAACTGCATATGGTTTATTTCAATTAGCTTAATTGTTTTTGGTATTTAATAGCTAATTGTCTTAATTAGCTTCCAAAGCACAACAATGCTGAGAACGGTAATGACTACATCTTATCCATATGGTTACAGAAGACAGATGACTCAATTTCCCATCCTCAGGCTGTGTGAGTCCCAGGAGGACGGGGCAGATGTGCAGGGAAGAAGATGGAAGTCCTCGAGAGAGCTGGCCTGGCCTTGAATGCAAAAACCTGAATATTAAGAATAAATGAGGAGGTGATGGACAGGGAAATAAAGCAGGAGAATGAAGGATTTATGGAGGAGTCAAGTCATCTATTTTCTTAATGTAGATACCATGCAGTGATGCTGGGTGAATAATAATAAGAATAACAACACATTTCACAGTGCCAGCAGGCTATATTGGCTCTGATCTGAAGAGGCAATGTTTGAAGACCAAATTGTGGGACACTGAGAGTGAGAAATGCCCTGTGGTGCAATCAGTCTTAGGAAGAGCTGGTACCAGTCAAAGTCTGGGTGACATTTCTCTGGCAAATCTGGATCAGAAGTAGTTCATAGCTAGTGCCTGGCATGTATTGGGAGCTTAATATATGCTTTAATCAGCATCTGTCAGGAAATCCTATGGGCTCAACCTTCAAAATCTATCTCTAACCAGACACTTAGCATTGCCTTTACTGCTGCATCCTGGTCTGATCCACCGCTGTCTTTCACCTAGCTGCCTCTCCCAGCCTCCCAACTGGTCTCTTTCCATCTCCCCTCAGCCCCTCTGTGTTTACTTTCAAACCATAGCTAAAGGAATCCTTTAAAAGCAGAAATCATATCATATCCCTGCTCTTCTCAGAACCTTCCAATGGCTCCCATCTCACTTGGGATAAAAGCCAGAGTCCTTGCAATGACCAACAAAGTCCTTCTCCATCCTGTTGTGCCTATCTGAGTTCATCTCCCACTAACCCTCAGCCCCCTCCATTGTGCCACACTTCACCTGTTCATGCTTTAGGGCTGCACTGCTTGATTCATTTCCACTAGCCAAGTGCAGCTACTTATATTCAACTAAAATAAAAGTTGAGGCTGGGCGTGGTGGCTCACCTCTGTAATTCCAGCACTTTGGGAGGCCAAGGCAGGTGGATCACGAGGTCAAGAGATCGAGACCATCCTGGCCAACATGGTGAAACCCTGTCTTTTGTATTTTGTACTAAAAATACAAAAATTAGCCAGGCGTGATGGCGCATGCCTGTAATCCCAGCTACTCAGGAGGTTGAGGCAGGAGAATTGCTTGAACCCAGGAGGCAGAGGTTGCAGTGAGCTGAAATCATGCCATTGCACTCCAGCCTGGGCAACAGAGCAAAACTCCATCTGAAAAAAAAAAAAAAGAAAAAGAAAAAGAAAAAGTTGAAGGCTGGGTGTGGTAGCTCACGCCTGTAATCCCAGCATTTTGGGAGGCCAAGGTGAGAGGATTGGTTGAGCCCAGGAGTTTGAGACCAACCTGGGCAACTGTATTAGTCAATTTTCACACTACTATAGAGAACTACCTGAGGCTGGTTAATTTATGAAGGAAAGAGATTTAATTGACTCACAGTTCTGCATGGCTGGGGAGGCCTCAGGAAATTTACAATCACAGTGGAAGGCAAAGGAGAAGCAAGCACCTTCTTTACAAGGTGGCAGGAAAAAGAGAGTGGGGGGGATCTGCCAAACACTTTAAACCATCAGATCTTGTGAGAACTCACTCACTATCATGAGAACAGCATGGGGGAAACGGCCCCCATGATCCGATCACCTCCCACCAGGTCCCTCTCTTGACACATGGGGATTACAATTCGAGATGAGATTTGGGTGGGGACACAGAGCCAAATCATATCAGCAAGACCCTGTCTCTACAAAAAATTTAAGAGACAGGGTCTTGCTGATATGTGGTGGTGTGTGCCTGTGGTCCTAGCTACTGTGAGTCAATTAAACCTCTTTCCCTCAAAAAGATAGGAGGGCAGGCTGAGGTGAGAGGATTGCTTGAGCCCAGTAATTCGAGGTTGCAGTGAGCCATGATCATGCCACTGCATTCTAGCCTTTCTCAAAAAAAAGAAGGAAGGAAGGAAGGAAGGAAAGAAAGAAAGAAAGAAAGAAAGAAAGAAAGAAAGAAAGAAAGAAAGAAAGAAAGAAAGAAAGTTGAGTCCCTCAGTTGCACTAGTCATGTTTCAAGTGCTCAGTTGCCATAGGTGGCCTGTAGCTATTGTATTGCACAGCACAGGTAGACAACATCATTTCGGAAAGCTCCATTGCGCAGTGCTGCCTTAAGGACTTTAAACTGTCTGGAGAGCTCTTTCCAAAGATATCCTCTTGGCAAACTCCCTCAGCTCCTGAATCTTGGCTCAAATGTCACCGTTTCCATGAGGCCACACTGACCACTCAATTTAAAATCTCAACCCACAGCCCAGCTCCCCATTGCAAGCATTCCTGCTCCCTTGCTCTGCTCACTTTTTTCTACAGCACTTAACACCTTATAGTGTCTTATAAAATATAATCATTTATCACACTCCCTGTTTACTATCAGGCTCCCCCCATGAAAATGTATTCTCCACTAACTGAGGGTATTTTGGGTCAATTTTGTCCACTGTTGTATCCCCAACACCTAGAACAGTTCCTGGCACAGAGTGGGCACTCACCAAATAATGTCAGAAGAGTTAGTTAATGGATCAACACATTTATTGGGCACCTGCTATCTTCCAAGCGCTTTGCTAGACACCGGGTATTGCAGAAAATCAGGAGGGCAAGAGAGACCTCAGGGTACACAGGAGGATCTTTTATTGAGTGCACTCAGACCCAGCAGACCCAACGTCCAAAGACTGGGCCCCAAACAAAGACAAGATTTTGCTTACATACCTACTTGTAGGTGGCGTGAACACGAATGTACAGAGGCAAGATAAAGGCCGTTAATCAAACTAAGGCAGGCTCATAACTCAGGTTTAGTATACTCCTCACTATGAAGCCCAGATGGTCATCTCGTTAGTTCAAAGGAGTTTCACAAAGACTCATCTTGCGACTCCCACCGTGGCGTCTAGCTGGCTGCAAGCTAGACCTGTTCAGGCATGCCTGGTAACCTTTGCTATACTGCTTAGATGAAAAAGCAGGAACCTACAATCATTAACTATAGGAAAAACAGGAACTCATAAAATTTACAGAGCAAGGAGCAAGGTATCGTTACATAGCACAGGGGATGGGATTCGAGGAGGGAGTTTACTTACACTAAAGGGGAGATAGGAAAACTTACCTCTTCACATCCTTATGTTGAGGAGTACTAGGAGAGTCTTCAGAGCACATTCCTTTGAGCTCTGGCCCTTAGATAACATTATCAAAACGTTGCCTGTTACTGTCTTTGAAATGAGTCAGCCTAACACAGGCAGCTTGTTTTTTCTCCTTTTAAATTTCTATTTTTCTTTCTTTCTTTAATTTTTCCCACCTCATGGGGATTCACAGAAAAATTAAAGAGAAATTGTTCCCACCTTTGTGGAGTTTCTATTCTAGTGGGAGAAACAAGCAAACAAATACTTGTTTCTGGAAAGTCCTATGAAAGAAACAAGGAGCAGAAGTAGGGAAGTGTGTGTGTGTTCATGTGGCGGGGTGGGGGCTGCGTAGGGAGGCTCTGATGAAGTCAGGCAAGCTTTGTAAGGAAAGTACAAGTATTGAAGAGTATCCCAGAGGAAATACTCTGTATGTGGAGACCCTGATGCAGGCAGGAACGCATGCATGGGTGAGGGAATGCTGCTCAGAGATGACTGGTGAATCAGAATCATCACAGATCAGTCGCCAAGTGGGGGCTGCCTTCTGTGGCAGTGCTACCTGAACTGTAGTCTTGAACCAGCAGCATTGCATCATCTGGGATCTTGTTAGAAATGCAAATTCATAAGCCAATTCTAGCCCTGAGAATCTATGTTTTCCCAAGCCCTCCAGGTAATTCTGATGTGTGCTGTATCCCTCTATAGGATATAAGCACTGGTGAGCACTCCACAACCATCGCTTGAATGAATGAATAGATGAAGGGACAAGTATAAACCTCCTCCCTGCCACTCTCCCCCATGCCTGTTCTCCTTCATGTTCTCATTCTTTGGCGGAAGCTCAGATGATCATTAGCATGAACACAAAGCCATGCTTTCTTTGTTGAGTCAGAGGGCAATGATTAAGTGCAAGAATGAAGAAGGAAATACCTGAATGTCACAGGAATTCAGATATCTAGATTTAGAAAGGAGGATGAAAGGCATTCCTGATGGGCTAAAGCAAAGACTTGAGGCTGGGAGGAGCATGGCTTGACCTGGGGAGAGAAAGAGGTGCCCAGCCAGAATGGGCAGTTTGTGTGAAAGGAAGTGGGGAGTATACTGGAAAGTGGAGTAGGTCTTGCCTGGGACAGGTCCCTACTGCTGGTGTAGGAAATATACAGTAGGCAAGGGGAACTGGTCTCTGAGTGCTTTTAAGGAAGATAGTGTTACCACTTGCAAGCTATTGGAGTGACAAAATATACAGTGGGCTTGGCATTGTGTAAAGCAGCAGTCCCCAACCTTTTTGGCACCAGCGACCAGTTTCGTGGAAGACAATTTTTCCATGGATGGGGGAATAGTTTCTGGATGAAACTGTCCCACCTCAGATCATCAGGCATTAGTTAGATTCTCATAAGGAGCATGCAACCTAGATCCCTCGCATGTACAGTTCACAATAGGGTTTACTCTCCTAGGAGAATCTAATGTCACTACTGATCCGACAGGAGGTGGAGCTCAGGCGGTAATGCTCGCTGGACCAGCTGCTCACCTCCTGCTGTGCAGCCGGGTTCCTAACAGGCCACGGACCAGTACTAGTCCTTGGCCTGGGGGTTGGGGATCCCTGTTGTAAAGAATACCTTAGCTGTGCATTTCATGTTTGATAAAGCCGGAAGGTACTGTCACCCGCTCGTGCTTTCTATGTGTCACACACTGGTCTAAGCATTTTATATGCAATGCTCATTTGATCCTCACAATCCAATGAGACACCTACTCTTTATTACTTGGCCAAGGAGGGGACCGTGGCACAGAGAGGTCAAGTAACTTGCCTAAGAACACCCAGCCAATAAGTGGTAGAGTCCATATTGAACCCCGCCAGTCTGGTTGCCCTACACAAGGCTGCCTTGACTATCCTGAGTCTAAAAGACCTTGGAAAGCAGTTCTCCACCTTGCTCCTCACCAGTCCCCTTGGAGGCCTTCGTGGCTCTTCCTTCCTGGCACTTTCTTTCTCCTCTCTGACTCTGTCCCCTTTGTGGGTCCCATCACTGCTTCCTTTACCTTATGGTTTCTGTGGTTAGTGTGTCAACCAGTTAGTGTCGGCAGGTGTATTAGCCTGTTTTCATGCTGCTGACAAAGACATATCTGAGAGTGGGAAAAAAAAGAGGTTTAATTGAACTCACAGTTCCACATGGCTGGGGTGGCCTCAGAATCATGGCAGGAGGTGAAAGACACTTCTTATATGGTGGTGGCAAGAGAGAATGAGGAGGAAGCAAAAGCGGAAAACACTGATAAACCCATCAGATCTCATGAGACTTATCCACTATCATGAGAATAGCATGGGAAAGACTGGCCCCCATGATTCAATTACCTCCCCTTGGGTCCCTCCCACAACAAATGGGAATTATGGGAGATACAATTCAAGTTGAGATTTTGGTGGGGACACAGGCTAACCATATCAGCAGGGAAATTTCACGTTGTGCAAAAGGAGGAGGGAGGTATGGGCACAGTCGCAGGTCTGGCAGGGGTAGATTTGAATTTTGTGGAGCCTGAAGTTTATACTTAGAGGTCTTCTTCGAGAAAAAGCATACAAAAATGTCTTACTTCTGCAAATTTTACAAAACCATTGACCAGGTGAGTCATGCCTCACCCTACCCAGAACTCAGGAGGGGCCCTCATTAGCTTCTCAGAAAACTTAACCTTCTTCTGGGCCTGGGACTGGCTTTTCTAGCCACCCAAGGGGGAAAGTCTATAAGATAACCATCTTTCTCTTGCTAACCCTGAGCCCCCCTCAGAGCAAAAGTCAAGTGCATTAGACAGGATGCAGTGGCTCATACCTGTAATCCCAGCACTTTGGGAGGCCAAGGTGGGAGGATCACTTGAGGTCAGGAGTTCGAGACCACCCTGGCCAACATGGTGAAACCCTGCCTCTACTAAAAATAAAAAAGTTAGCTGGGTGCGGTGGTGCATGTCTGTAATCCCAGTTACTTGGGAGGCTGAGGCACGAGAATCGCTTGAACATGGGGGGGCGGAGGTTGCAGTGAGCCAAGATCACACCAGCCTGGGTGACAGAGCAAGACTCCATGTCAAAAAAAAGCCTAACGTGTTAATATGCTCCTGAAATTTCTTTTTGCCACTCCACCAAAGCCTGGGGGTGGCTTTTCTATCACTGTAGCTCGGAAGGGGCAAGAAAACTCCATCTGCCTCATTTAGGAAAGTAGTGGTTTATTAAAGGGCAAGGTGGTGGGTAGAGGTCTCTGCAGTGTTTGAGTCCAGTTAGGACCCCACTGCTGTAAACTGAGACGTGTGAACTGTCTGCCGAAGGAGGAGCTGGTGTTTTCCTGGCTGGGCTCCAGGGGACAGGCTGTCATCGGCTGTGGTGAGTGCTCCCAGCTCCTTTTGCTTTGCTGGCTTTGTACTTATTTTAGCCTGTTCTGCACACATTTTGTAAATAAGGTCCAATCAGGGAGTGACCTGGCTTCTGCCTCAGGAAAGCCCTGGATTTTTTTTTTTTTTTTAAATGTAAGTAATTTATCAGGTTCAAAGCTAAATATGAGCTTCTATAAACAGGTCTTTTCCTAGATCACCATTTGGGCTGGCAGGGCCAACCTGCCAGCAATGGGTTCTGGCCTGTCCTTAAGAGCGGGCACAATCAGGGTGGCTTTAGAAACATTAATTGAGAGGTTTCGATAGGATGGCTTCAGCCAGGAGGGGCAGAGAAACAAACCAGGTGGTGGAGGAGAGACCTGAGGGTGAGGGGATGACACTGAAGTGGGGGAGTCATGGGTGAGGAGAGGGAACTCAAGTCCATGTATTTTCTACCACCATGACCCCGTAGGTGTTTTTTTTTTGTTTGTTTGAGATGGAGTCTCGCTCTGTCACCCAGGCTGGAGTGCAGTGGTGTGATCTCGGCTCACTGCAACCTCCGCTTTTCAGGTTCAAGTGATTCACTGCCTCAGCCTCCCAAGTAGCTGGGACTACAGGTGTGTGCCACCACGCCTAGCTAGTTTTTGTATTTTTAGTAGAGACGGGGTTTTACCATATTGGCCAGGCTGGTCTTGAACTCCTGAGCTTGTGATCAGCCTGCCTTGGCCTCCCAAAGTGCTGGGATTACAGGCATGAGTCACTGCGCCTGGCTGACCCCCTAGGTTTTGAGGAATGAATGTGCCACTCGAAAGGGGATGAAGTATGGTCCCAGCCTGTCTACTGTCAGCTTCACTGTGTGTCGTCAACTTTTACTGTCAACTTCACCAGGATTCTCCAGGGGCTAACATTGGCATGGCATTAAAAGCACTCACTTGATATTCAAATATTCCCTCTTTCCATTTTCTTTTACCTCTGCCTCAGAGGAAATTGACGGTAAATGGCAACTTCACAGACTGTCCTGAGCTGCACGCTGAAGCTAAGCCAGCAGTCCTGGGATTTACAATCATAACCTCTTGAAACTGAACTATTAACTAATCCAAACACGAGTATATTAAGTCACCAACCCGGGCTTGAGCAATTACCAAAGTCTTCTCTTCAGTCAATAATTCTAAAATGGTTGGAACTGCTGCCTCTTTAATAAGCTCTCAAGCGTGGAGATGCTGCGTCTCGCTTTTTCCTGAAGGAATTGCAGCGGCCTGGGTGAGATGTCTCCCTCGCTCCTCCCGCCCCAGGAACAATGTGATTAGTTTGAAGCCTGAAGATGGTGAGGCTGAAAATTAAGTGTTAAATGTTCAAGTTTCTTGAAGTGTGTCCAGTTCTTTTAAGAAGTACCATGTTGGCTGGGTGTGGTGTCACACACCTGTAATCCCAGTACTTGAGGAGTCTGAGGCAGGAGGATTGCTTGAACCCAGGAGTTCAAGACCAGCTTGGACAATAGAGTAAGACTTTATCTCCACAATTTTTTTTTAAATTAGCCGGGCATGTGGTGTGTGTCTATAGTCCCAGCTAGTTGGGAGGCTGAGGCTGAGGTGAGAGGATGGCTTGAGCCCAGGAGGCTGAGGCTGCACTGAGCTGTGATCACGCCACTGCACTCCAGCCTGGATGACAGAGTGAGACCTTGTCTAAAAAAAAAAAAAAAAAAAAAAAAGGACCATATTATTTGAACAACAGGAAGCAGAGCAACAGGCAGAGTTCACCTAGAAACAGAGATGATAAGTGAGTTGTAAAGGAAATACTTGTTGAAGGTAATAAGTTAATAAGGCAGATAGGCCTTGAGAGCAGGATTTGTTCTGATCCAGGTCACGGTGCAGTGAATACTAGGATACGTGAGCTTGGCCTGACACACCTCCCTTCTGATTCAGGCTGCTCACGATCAGTGGTGGCTGAAGAGTTGGGGTGGGGGGTGGGGATTGTAGGTGATGGATGCACAACGTTAAGCAACATCATGAGAAAGGGATTCCTTTATTTATTTATTTATTTATTTATTTATTTATTTTTATTTTTTATGCAGGATCTTGCTCTGTCTCCCAGGCTGGAGTGCAGTGGCTCGATTTCAGCTCACTGCAACCTCCGCCTCCTGGATTCAAGTAATTCTCCTGCCTTAGCCTCCCCAGTAGCTGGGATTCTAGGCACCTGCCACCAAGCCCGGCTAATGTTTGTATTTTTAGTAGAGACGGGTTTGACCATGTTGGCCAGGCTGGTCTCGAACTCCCGGGCTCAAGTGATCCGCCCACCTCAGCCTCAGCCTCCCAAGTAGCTGGTATTACAGGAATGAGCCACCACGCCTGGCCAAAGGATTCTGTTTGGTGCCAAACTGGCTGGGTGTGAATCTTGGCCTTACCATTTAGTATGTAAGTGACTATGGGCAAGTTACTTAATCTCTCCATGCCTCAGTTTCCACATTTCTCAAAGTAATAAGATTGATACCTGCCTTTTGGGGTTGTCACGAGAGTTGTGCCTGGCAGAGAGTTCTGTGTAAGTGTTTCTTGTTATAATGATTAATTTACTTTTAATTCTGATTTAATAAAGAGAAGGTCTCAGTTTGGTGCTAATATGTTTTCAACAATTTCTCTTAGCAGTTGCTAATCTCCTTCTAACAGAGAGCAGGGATTAATTTGTGAGAGTTTTTCATTACATTTATTTTTATGGTTATCTCACATTTTGCCCTTATACGGCAAGTGAAATTGGTTTTCCCTTTTATAACAGTGACATAAAGTTTTTTTTTTTTAGAAAGTAACTTTATTTAAATACAGTGTGAGTTGACTTCAGCAAAAAGTATTAAGAAAATTATAAATATAAGTGTGATAAAACGAAGGCAAAAATTCTGAAGGTGGGATCCAGGTGACAGAAGTTTGGGAAGCAGTAGACTCCAATCTCACCTGAAGGAACTTCTAGCGCAAGCATCTTTCTGGTTTTTTTTTTTTTTTTTTTTTTTTTTTTCAGATGGAGTCTTGCTCTGTCACCCAGGCTGGAGTACAGTGGTGTGATCTCTGCTCACTGCAAGTTCCACCTCCCGGGTTCACGCCATTCTCCTGCCTCAGCCTCCCGCGTAGCTGGGATTACAGGCGCCCATCACCACACCCAGCTAATTTTTTGTATTTTATTTAGTAGAGATGAGATGAGGTTTCACCATGTTAGCCAGGATGGTCTCAATCTCCTGACCTCGTGATCCGCCTGCCTCGTCCTCCCAAAGTACTGGGATTACAGGTGTGAGCCACCGTGCCCGGCCAAGCATCTTTCGAATGAGGATACCCCTGGGCATTTTTATATTCAGAAAGAAGCTTCAGCAGGAAGCGTCCTCTGGCTTCCGCCCAGCTTCCTTTTGCTTTTCCATCTGTGCATGGCCACAGAGATGAGTCTCTGAGCCAGCTGAGTGACTGTCCCATCCCATGGCCACATGCTCCCTGCCCGATGATACTGCAAACCTCTGACTCTGGGATGGGGGTTCCCAGAAGAAACAGGCAGACTCTTAATCAGTGCATGACATCTGGGGAGTCACACAACATCAGAGCAATTTAGATCATTTAGACCAGTTGTACACAATGGATGCAGTTTGGTTAAGCCTGAACCCATGACTGGCTTCCCTTTCCTGGCATCAGATACCTTCATGCCTCCTGAATGAGAAAGAAAGCAGGTCTGCCAAGTCTCAGGAAGGCAAAGCGAAGTCAGTAACTATTTCTATGGAGGGAGGAGACTGGGCGAAATTAGATGAGATCATAAAGACCTGGAGAACGTGTTTTTAAGCACCATGGGCAAATAAATTGAAAAAGATGGAAATGTTAAATTCTGAAAATTTTAATCTGAGTAACAAAGAGAAACAGCTCTGGGGCCCATGTAAGGAAGATCTGGGTAGCATAAACCAGAAATTAATGGATCATATGGGTGGTTGAAATATAGGCCTTTAATGAGACCCCCAACTGGAGAATCTGTTTCTACAATTCTGTGTCTTGGACCTCCAATTTCAGCTCTCCAAGGGAAGCCATCCTGGAGGGGTTTGTGCTAGCTCTGAACAAGTCCTCTCTGAGGACAGGTAGGCTGCAGTCTCTATCAGAATATCCTTCTTTCCTCCAATGTCCCTATTTGCACCTTTGGTATTCCTGTTACATTGGTCCCTGGGTGAGAAACCTTTGGGGCCACAGTTCAATTTCCCTTCTCTTTCATTTCTCCACCCAGACAGTTATTAAGTCCTCAAATGTTTTCTGTGCAATTACTATGAGTCCATTGTCTTGTTCTCCATTCACACCGCCCTCTTCTTCAGCCCACCCTTCATTCAGTAAATATTGGGTGCCCGATGTGTGTTGGAACTCGACTTGTGTCACGTTATGCCCGAATCCTTGATCTGGAGCCCCCATGAGGTTAAGCGTAATCAGTGCTCAGGAAGTATTTACTGAATTGATATAAGGGTGTCTCAGTCTTCTCTGTCCTGCTGCAGATGTTTTTGTTGGCTTAGTGGGGAGATCAAAGCTCTCACAAAACCCTGGTCTAGCGGGAGTCCCTAGAACTTCCCTGAAATTGACATCCTTATGGGCCTCAGGCCTGGGGATCCATCACCCTGCCCTGTCTTCCTAAAAACTCCTAAACTGGGAGTATGAGAGGAGGGCTGGACAGCTGTGGACTTTAATTCATTGAATTCCTAGATGGTCAAATAAATGAAAGTATGAGTCTGCAAGCAGCTGAGGAGTGGAGTTATTGGTTGCTCACCCAAGATGCTTTGTCTTACTTCTTTGATTTTCAAGTTAATCTATCCCGTGCTTTTTTTCTTTAATCAGTTGACTTTTCAGAGACTCTTTTTGCATACGTTTATTACTAAAGGTAATTAACAAATCATATGGACATATTTATGTATTCAAATTCAATCCCTGTATGAAGAAATACCTTGATGTAAACAGGGTGCTTTATTCTAGATACATATATTTGTTCCTTGTTCATTGACTACATAATCAGATAATAATGCTGTGGGTGCACATTTGAGTTAAGGGGAAGAAGCCTCTTAACTTTCCATGGTACAGTTTTCAATAGAATCCCCTCATGGTAAATATTTTTATTCTGGAATAATATGCCATATTGTTTATAGAAAGATTTCTTATTCGACAGTAAAGTGGTTGTATTATTTTGATTACATTCTTAGTCCTTGGTAATTGTCTCATTTTTCTTGCATAAAAGGAACTCAGACACCTAACACAATTGTACCTCGACACCAATTCAGCTCATTATGAAGAATTCTGCCGATAGAATTCAGTGAGTTGTGAATATCTTCTTTGCCCACATTTAGTTTTCTCAAATCATCTGTAATTCATAGGTAGCACAGATGTTCCCAGCTGCTGGAAAATGAAACTTGAAGTGCTTGCTGATAAGCAGAAAAATATCTAATTCAAATTCCAAGAATTATTTGACCTAAATCGATTTCAACTTGAGAAAATGGGGTCAACTCTCTGTACCCCACAAGAACCACCCTGGTGATTAAAAAGTAAATCTTGAAGAATTAAATTATGTTGCTGTTCAGCTTTCATACGCACACTTAGGAAAAAAAAACCAGAGCATCAAAGGCTGTTGGAATAACTCAATTTAGTGATGATGGCAGAGCGCTGCTGAAAAAGATCTTTCTAGGCAGTGAGCTTTGCTCGGGGGAACTGCTGCACACTTCAATTGGTATCTGAGAGAAAAGGAAAGGTCTTTCAGATGAATAATTTTATGACTTTCAACCACACACATACAGCTTGAATATCAAATTGTTTTAAATGAGAACTTCAAAAAGATCCACCTGTCAAATGAATAAAAAGCCCCAAACAGTTGCCTAACAGAACAAAGAGATTTGGATTCAGATGCCAAACAGAGATGGGACGAGGCGAGACTCTATTGTGCCAGCATCCCCAAGACACATGTACGAAGTAGAGTTTACCCTCTGATGGATGTGGGGGTCTCTCAGTTCACTTGGGTTGCTATGACAAGATTCCTTGGGATGCGTAATCTATAAACAACAGATATTTATTTTTCACAGTTCTGGAGGTTGAGAAATCTGAGATCAATGGAAGGGTGAACTGCTTCCTCATACCTCTTTTATAAGGCCACTAATCCCACCCATGAGAGCTTAATCTCCCCCTAAACAGGCCCCATCTCTTAACACTTCACATTGTTGATTAACTTTCAACCTATGAATTTTGCAAGGACACATTCAAGCTATAGCGGGGGGCATTGAGCCTCAGGATTTCAAAGATCATCAAATCCATCCCCACTTGTTTCGCAAGTGAAAACACAGAGGCCAGAACACAGGTGTCCTGCCAGCTGCAACCCCACCCCACTCAGTGAGTCTAGACACGTTCCACATTGGCGTTCTCTGAGTAGCACAGAGAAAAATTAGTGATTGATAAACTGCTCTGGTCTGTGGGACTAATGAAAGACAATGATTTATGTGTCACTCTTCCTAGATGATATTTGCGTTTTAAAGGAGGGCTTCAATACCTTCGGCTCAAAGGAATGAGCTAAGGCAAGGATTTTCAGACAACTGAATCAGAATGAGAGATTCCTCTCCTATCTTCCCCTTACGTGTTTCATATCAAACAAGTAGGTATGTATATATCAAGGTATCTACTGAGTGTTGTGGAGAAAGGACTGCCATGGATTGTAAGATTCTAATTCTTGTCCTGCTCTCATTTAAAACAGCTTGAATACGATTCATCCATGTAATCCAAAACCACTTGTACCCCTAACACTACTGAAGTACAATTTTTTTTTTAAATGTGATATTCAAGCGGTGTGAATATAGTTGAAAGTCATACAATTATTCATTTGAAAGGGTCTGCCACCCGATGAACCACATGAGACTTGGGTATCTGATGTGGTTTTGCTGTGTCCCCACCCAAATCTCATCGAATTGTAAGCCCCACTTGTCAGGGGAGGGACTTGATCAGGGAGGTGATTGGATCATGGGGGCAGATTTCCCCCATGCTGTTCTGGTGATAGTGAGTAAGTTCTCATGAGATCTGATGGTTTAAAAGTGTGGCACTTCCCCCTTCAGTCTCTCTCTCCTGCCGGCTTGTGAAAAAGGTGCCTGCTTCCTCTTCGCCTTCCTCCATGATTGTAAGTTTTCTGAGGCCTCCCTAGCCATGCGGAACTGTGAGTCAAACCTCTTTTCTTTATAAATTACCCAGTTTCAGGTAGTTTTTTATAGCAGTGTGGGAATGGACTAATAAAAAATCCAAGTTGATCTTCAGGAAGCTAGGCACAGGGACATTTGCCCCGGGTTTCTCCTCTCTCACAGAAGTTGGGAGCAAGATATAGGCTCATGAAAGTGCAAATGCTCTGTAAATTGGGATCTGAGATAGGGGTTCTGATTTTCATCAGCTGGGATGGGATGCTGCTTTCGCCAACAACAATGCCTCTGCTGCCCAGTGGCCACCTTGGCTGACTTACTTAGTCTCCAGTCTGCCCTTAAATTTTGGTGGCCTGGAGTGCAACATGACCCCAGGGGAGGAGGGGTGCCTCAGGGATTCATGGTGGCCATGCAGGTCAGTTCCTCCCCACTAGTGCACAGAACATGGGTCCTCTGGGAAAGCACCTGCAGCCCCCCTCTTGCTGGCCCAAGAAAAATGACAGATTTTGTCTTTCTTCCTCTCTTCCACGCTTCTATTTTATCTGGTTCCTCTGATCTCTATTCTCCAGTCCATATGTCTATTCTCTCACTCTGTCTTATCATCTGCTGGCCTTTAAAAATTTATATAAGGCCCTCATTAGAATTTAAAATTTTTTCTGCTGGGTGCGGTGGTGCACTCCTGTAATCCCAGCACTTTGGGAGGCAGAGGTGAGCGAATTGCTTGAGCCCAGGAGTTTGAGACCAGTCTGGGCAACATGGCAAAACCTTGTCTCTACAAAAAATACAAAAATTACCTGGGCATGGTGGCATGCACATATAGTATAGTCCCAGTTATGCAGGAGGCTGAGGTGGGAGGATCACTTGAACCTGGGAAGTAAAGGCTGCAGTGAGCTGAGATCACGCCTCTGCATTCCAGCCTGGGTGACAAAGTAAGACCCTGTCTCGGAGAAAAAAAAAAAATTAAACATTTTTTCTTCATGTAGATTCTGTAAATTTCTTATTAGGTGTATCTGTATGTAGCCTTTTGGTTTGTTTTTACTTTTTGAATTGCTACCTTTTTTTTTTTTTTTTTTTTTTTTTTGAGACAGTCTTGCTTCGTTGCCCAGGCTGGAGTGCAGTGGTACGATCTTGGCTCACTGCATCCTCCACCTTCTGTGTTCAAGCGATTCTCGTCCCTCAGGCTTTCGAGTAGCTGGGATTACCGGTATCTGCCACCATGCCTAGCTAATTTTTGTATTTTTAATAGAGACGGGGTTTTGCCATGTTGGCCACGCTGGTCTTAAACTCCTGACCTCAGGTGATCCGCCCACCTCAGCCTCCCAAAGTGCTGGGATTACAGGTGTGAGCCACAGCGCCCAGCTGATTGCTGCTTTTTAATGGGATTTTTTTTTCATTATATTTTCCAATCAGTTGTGTGTATGTAGCAAGCTATTGACTTTTATATATACATTTTTATAGCTAGCCATCTTATTGAATTATCCTATTGATTTTAACAGTTTTGTTTTTGTTTTAACTCTATTCTCATTGGTTTTCCAGGTGTAGAGTCAAAACTAGTTGCAAATAATTATAATATTATCTTCTCTGTTATGTTTATACTTTTATTCTCCCACAGCAATGGTGAGTTTCAGTGCTGAGCATGGACATCTTCTCCTGTCCTCTTGGGTTTTCCATTTGGTTTCTTCTGAGGATTCTGCTTCTCTGATTTTGTTATGATTTGGGATATTGAACCTGAGTTCTGACCTGGGCTCTCATTGGTTCTGGGGAGTGAAGGTCAGGGGCTCAGGGGATCCTTAGAATTGGGGGCCCACAAGGCTGGTGGACTATTTAATCCTCTCCTCCATGTCCACAACTGAAATCCCTGTCCCATTGTCCCTGTTCCTTCCTGGTGCTTCCTCCAGCTTGACTTGTAGTCTTGAGAGCTTAGCAAAGTTGATTTTAGGGAAAGGAAAAAGAAGAAAGGAATGGTTACAAAACTCTAGGATTATTTCAATGCATGGATTTTATAATTAGAGAAATACATTGTGGATGTATTTCTAAGTATATTTTTGCATTAAAAAATACAACTCAAGCACTTTTAGGTGCCATGAACAGAAATCAAACTGAAGTCAGCTTACATTTGGAAATGGCAAATTCATTGACTCCTATCACCAAGCTGCAGGAAGGCCAGGTTGTTGCTTAACTTCCTCTCATCCCTGCTTCCTTTGAGGACTGACTTAACTCACAGGCTGGCCAGTACCCTAAAGTTGGAACCATGGTGCGGGCAGCTCTGGGGCTGCATCTTAATTCTAAGCACCTGGATTGCTTATCTCATTTAATCCATGGCATGAACCTATGAGGTGGGTCCTGTTATCCCCATTTTACAGATGAAGAAATGGAGCCTCAGTGAGGAACCTTCCAAAGTTTACAAAGCTGGTAAAGAGTTTTGGGATCTGGAGTCAACTCTGATTGAAGAGCTTGGGCTCTTAGCCCTGTGCATTCTCCTGCCTCTCCTCTTGAGAGCAGAGAGAAAAGAGCTCTTCCCACTCACTCCAGTTGGGCTGGAACGGGCTCTAATTGGCCCGGTCGTTTGCCTATCCCTGGGTCAATTACTGATGTCAAACGGACCAGTCTCTAGGATTAGCCCAGCCAGGGCTATAGAGAACCAAATGGAAGTAGAGCTGTTTCCCAAAAGAAGCGGGGGTGTTGTTCTAGGAAGGCGAAATAATAAATGTCCCCTACAACTCCCAAGCCCAAACCCTCCACTCCAGGTAGACCAGCTATTTCAATGCTCTGGGAACAAGTCAGGCACATTCCTGCCTCCCCATCTTTGTGCCTGTCATTCCTTCTCTCCGAAATGCTCTTTTCTCCTACATCCTGGGTCGCGTGTCCCTTCTTATTGTGTGTCGTATCTTTCTTTAGATCGCATCAAGCTTCCTCCTTTCTGCTGAGTTTTCAGGAGTAGCTCTACAGATTTTTCCCACTATTTGATTGATGAAAAGGTGGTTTCATTTTCCAGAGGAAAAAAAGGAACAGCTTCCTCTACTGACTTTTCCATGATCTTGCTCGCCCCTTCGAACTTTCCAGCTGATGGAACTTTGCTGGGAAAAAAAAGCAGCTCAAGGTGCCTGTGCCAAGATATTAGCATATACTGCCCCAGGCAAAGACACCGCTGGCGTGCTCCATCTGTTTTTGCCAAGTTCTGTTATGTAAGTGACAGCTGAGGGTATCTTTTAAGAAGCATAGTGTTTGTGAATGATGTGTCTTAATAAAGGAACAATGAGACACACTGGCATGCACAGCGTGCTTTGTGGGAGCAGGTTTTTTGCTGGAGGGTAATTTGGAGGTGAAAAGATGTTCAGGAGGAATAACAATTAAGGTGGGGTTGTGGGTAATAGCGACACGAGGGTTCTTTTCATTTGTGAAGGGCTGCCTGTGGACTGAGCCTCCTCTGGGCATCTCTCTTGGGGCAGGGCGAACACACTCTTGAGAATCAACTTTGAGGAGTTTGCTGGGGCCCTCAGCACCCACTCTTCTCCCACCCAAGTTCGAGACCAGTCCATGTGTAGCCCCTTGGGGAGTCTAGATATTATCTCTAAGCTTGGAAGCAAGGAATTCGCTTGGCCAGTACTGTGGTTGTAAAACATAACTCCTAGATTCTTTGGCACTTTTCCTATCTGGGATGGAGTCTATGACCTTTCCTCTTGATTCCACTTTGGCCAATAGAGTGTGGTGGAAGGGCTAAGACTGAAAAGGCCACATGGCTTCCACTTGGTGCTCTGAAAGTGTTTGCTTTCTAGAAACCCCTTCTTAGAAAGGCTTCTCTCTAACTCAACTGCCACGTTGTGAAAAGCCCAACCCACATGGAGAGGCCATGTATAGGTGTTCTGGCCAGTCCTTTGGCCATCACAGCCCAGGCACCAGACCTGTGAGTGCAGAAGCCACCTTGGAAGCCCCAGACATCGTGGAGAAGAGAAGAGCTGTCACCACTGTACCTGAATCCCCACAAGAATTCGGAGCAAAATAAAATGGTGGTGGTTTTCTGTAGCAAAGTCTTGGGGATACAACAAAGATGATGGAAACAGTCAGAGTCTCTTGACGTCAGCTACAACCGAGGGTCCCAGAACCCCCTTCAGTTTTCTAGGGCCAGGGAGTCAGGAGTTGTGTGATATTCTGAGTAGAGTGGGGTTCTTTGTAGGAACGTGGGATCCTGGGACAGCTGATGTTATTTCATAAGGGCTTCCAATGCATATAAAAATGATGCCATCTTGTCCAGGAGTGTTTTCCCAGCTTGGAGTCCACTTCACTTCCCATGACATTTGGGCACTCTGCCCCACCCTATCAGCCTTGATGGAAAATTCCAATGGACCTTTTTCTCTACAGATGTATTTAGTCTCTAAGGAGCAAGTTCCAGCACCCCATCCACAGGGTTTGCCAACCATCCGGAAGGTTTGATCTCAATACCTTTCTTCCTCCTGCCATACTGTTTATCTCCTGGTCGTGTGATACTGAGTTTACGGAAGCTTGAGGGATTTCTACCAGCCAGGGAATCAATAAGCAGTGGTGAGTTATGCTTTTTAAAGGCCTGTGGAGGAAAGGAAGAACTATATGACTCAGTCCACTCTCTCAAGAGCTGGCAATTTATTTGGGGGAAATAAGACACAAACATGTAAAGTAAAATAATACAAAGATTGTAATATTTCCAGCATTTATATAGCACTTTCACCTAAGAGAGTGGGTAGCGAGTACTGTTCATTTTCTGTGTGTGACTGTCTGTTGGAGGTTAGGGACCTCTTTTTTTTTTTTGAGATGGAGTCTGGCTGTGTTGCCCAGGTTGGAGTGCAGTGGCGTGATCTCGGCTCACTGTGACCTCTGCCTCCTGGGTTCAAGCAATTCTCTGCCTGAACTTCCTGAGTAGCTGGGATTACAGGTGCTTGCCCCCACGCCCGGCTAATTTTTTTTTTTTGTATTTTTAGTAGAGACAGGGTTTCACCATCTTGGCCAGGCTGGTCTTGAACTCCTGACCTTGTGATCCACCTGCCTCAGCCTCCCAAAGTGCTGGGATTACAGGCATGAGCCACCGTGCCCGGCCAGGGACCTCTTTTATAATACATAAGATTATAAAGGAAGTGGATCATATTGTAATATGGCTATCCAAGCACTAAAAAACAAAACAAAATCAAATTTGTGAATGTAGTAACAGTTTATCTTTTGTATTAGCCCATTAAATAATAAAACCTAGCAATAGTTTTATAATCACCCTAATGTTACTCATAACTACTTCAGTACTACTGAAGTACATAACTTCAGTACATAACTCCTGAAGTAGTTATGAGTATAAACTGTTTATTTTAGACACTGTAACAACTGTAGTGTGATATGAAATATCTGTGGTTCTGTTGGTGACAAAGTCACAGGTATGTTAATACCTCCATGTGAGTGCCTACATTCATAATTGAGAGAAATGTTAAATTTTAATTAGAGGTTAATGCAGGCAGAAAGGAGTACATGGTTTGTAATAAATTTAAAAACAATGAAAAAATTGAAGTTGATCTTGCCGTTTTTTTTTTTTTATTTTTTTGAGACAGAGTCTCACTTTGTCACCTAGGCTGGAGTGCAATGGTGCAATCTTGGCTCACTGCAACCTCAGACTCTGAGGCTCAAGCGACCCTCCCACCTCAGCCTCCCGAGTAGCTGGAACTACAGGCACATGCGACCATGCCTAGCTAATTTTTGTATTTTTTGTAGAGACAGGGTTTCACCATGTTGCCCAGGCTGGTTTTGAACTCCTGGGCTCAAGTGGTCCTCCTGCTCGTCTCCGAAAGTGCTGGGATTACAAGTGTGAGCCACCGCGTCTGGCCAGTCTTTATTTTATTATTGGTATGTACCATGGGCTTTAAATATTGTCAGTGGCCAGGCGCGGTGGCTCATGCCTGTAATTCCAGCACTTTGGGAGACAGAGGCTGGAAGATCACCTGAGGTTCGGAGTTGGAGACCAGCCTGACCATCATGGAGAAACCCCATCTGCACTAAAAATACAAAATTAGCTGGGTGCGGTGGTACATGCCTGTAATCCCAGCTACTTGGGAGGCTGAGACAGGAGAATCACTTGAACCCAGGAGGCGGAGCTTGTGGTGAGCCGAAATCACGCCATTGCACTCCAGCCTGGGCAACAAGAGCAAAACTCTGCCAAAGAAAAAAAAAAAAAAAGATTGTCAGTGATAAAATACATCCCTTCAGGGGCCAAAGGTTCCCATTGCTTCCCTCCCTCACCCCCGTATGCCCCTGAACAGAGATGTAATTCTGGTACTATTGTTTCCCCATCTAAGATCAAAGATACCTAAATCCTATCCATGGACTCCAAGTTACAAACTCCTGTTGTATAGTGTGTCATGGTATGGGGGTGGGCTTTAGAATCAGACAGGTCTGAGTTTGAGTCAGCTGTGTTATTGATTTGTTATGTGACCTTGAGAAAATTGCTTAACCTCTCTGAGAATAGGTTTCCTTCTCTGGATAACAGGATATAATAACGGTGCCCTTTCCATGATTGTTGGGAGGATTCCCTGAGATCCTAAAGTGAATGACGTGGTGAGCACTGTGTTTGGCCCTTGGAGAGGGCTCCATCAATGGTGGTGGAGCTGATGGTCATTGTAATGGTTGATCTTCCCATTGGCGCTGTGCGAAGGTACTGTTGCCTTGATTTATCAGCTGAGAAAACCCATCTTCAAGTCTGCTGAGGTATTCTAATGGGGCAGGAGATGCCTGCTGTCCTGCTGTCACCCCACTGCCAAAGAGAACATGATTTGCTCTTTCTCTCCGCCATCCTGCCCTCCTGCCATGGTGGGCAACGAGTTGCAGACTCCAGAACCGGCTACCAGAAGTCCTGCTCGGGCCAGAACTGACCTAGGATGGGAAGGGTTTCCCTGGACCAGCGGGAACATGTAGGCTCTACTGCCCAGCAGGAAGGCTATGCTGGCATTCCAAAGCCCTGCCCTAACCCTCCCCTCCTATGAAGCTCCTTGACTTTGGAGATCACTCCCTGTGAGAACCCTTAAAGCCCTCCTCGCTGTGCCACTCATCTGGCACTTGATGTACATGTGGATGTTGTGCTTTATCTTATGCCAGCTGCTCTCCTCAGTTAGATCATAAATAGATTGAGGGCAGGGAATGGCAAGATGATTCCTGTGGATGGAAGGAATTCTGTCTTCCTCCCTTTGCAGCTGAAAGCCTTGGACAGAATAAGTGCTTAGTGTGGCTGGGTGCGGTGGCTCACGCCTGTAATCCCAGCCCTTTGGGAGGCCGAGGCGGGCAGATTACCTGAGGTTAGGAGTTCAAGACCAGCCTGACCAACATGGAGAAACCCCGTCTCTACTAAAAATACAAAATTAGCCAGGTGTGGTGGCACATGCCTGTAATCCCAGGTACTAGGGAGGCTGAGGCAGGAGAATCGCTTGAACCTGGGAAGCGGAGGTTGCTGTGAGCCAAGATCGTGCCATTGCACTCCAGCCTGGGCAACAAGAGCAAAACTCCACCCCCCTCCCCCAAAAAAAAGCTTAGTGAATGCTTATTGAATGAATAGAGAAAATCAATGGTGAAGGGATGAATCACAGAATCATGGCTTCTGGGTGTACTTCTCAGAGCTGGTTTTGGACCTTGTTGCCCGGGACCCTGGCCTGTCTGTGTTGTCATATATCACTGAACCCTTCAGCGTTCACACAGGGTGTTTGCAAACACCTTGGGAAGTGGGCAGGGCAGCTAGTGAGGCTCAGAGCCAGCACGCCACTCCAGAGGCCTGACTCCAGGGAAGGTGCCTTTTCCACTGTACCTGGATGCCTTTGTCCCTTAGGGCTGCTATAACAAAATACCGTGGACTTGGTAGCTTATAAACCGCAGGAATTGATTTCTCACGGTTCTGAAGCCTGGGAAGTCAAGATCAAGGCAGATTTGTATCTGGTGAGGACTCAGCTTCTGGATCATAGGTGGTGCCTTCTCGCGGTGTCCTCACGTGGTACAAGGGGTGGAGGAGTTCTCTGGAACCTCTTTCATGAGGGTACTAATTCCATTCAGGAAGGCTCTGCCCTCATGACCTAATCACCTTCCAAAGGTCCCACCTTGTAAAACCATCACACTGGGGATTAGGTTTCAACATAGGAATTTTGAGGGACACAAGGATTCAGACCACAGCAGCAGCATGCAGCCGAGAGCTTAAAGCCTCGGCATGCCCTGGCCCCGTATCCAGAGGTTAAGATTTAATTGGTCTGAGTGGGGCCCCTAAAACTTGCCAGGTGGTTGTATCCCACCACCCCTGACTGAGAACCACTGCCCTACTCCAACATGGAGGTAGAGTAGGCAGCATGGGGCTTTTCATGGGCATGAGTCCCAGCTCTCCCACCCACTATCTGTGTGATCCTGGAAGTGACTTGACCTCTTCAGGCCTCAATTTCCTCATCTGTAAAATGGGGACAATGATAGCGCCCAGCCTCTAGGTAGGTTGGAGAAATTGAATGAGACAATGTGTGCAATGCTCTTCACCTAAGTACTCAACAAATGGTAACTGCTATTATTATTATTATTACTTTGTTGACATGTATGAGTAAAAGTGGAGGAGAGCCTCTGGCCATAAAGCAGTCTCTGTCTTGACTCGTTCCCTGTCCTGTGTTTCATGTAGGTCTGGACCCAACATCCCAGCACACATGAGTAGCTTGTGCCCAGGACAGGGCTGCTTGGTTGTCTCCAGCCCCTGGACCCAGCAGGCCACGGAAGTTTGAAACTGTAACAAATCATTTATTATCCAGGCAGAAGCGATGTAAAGGGAGATACTCCTGCATTTAAAGCACTTTTACTTTATTAAGAGCCTTTCTAATGTAAAATATGCTCACACAGTCACTTTCCACGGCAACTACATTACCATTATTTTCAGCACTCTGAGGACAAAATGAGATTAGGTGTGGGGAAGGGGCTGGAGTAGGGTGAGCATTCGAGGGCTGGATTTAAATCCAATTCTACAGGTTGAGCCTGTGTTAATGCAATATTATAGGATTTGGAGGCAAGGGCCTCTGTGGCTTAATACAAGGTTCTCCAACATCTGGGTCATTGGCAATGTCACTGCTGCTTTTATTCTAACTATGTCTAGAGAATAGTCAGGGTGAGAGCTAATTCTTAATTCCCACAATTGCTTGCCTTTAAGGCACCAAATAGGCACTCCTGCCAGCAGAGCTTTCTTGATCACAAGAGACCCGAAATAGAAATGGTTTAACCCTTTCTGGATGATTAGACAAGGCAGGGGAGTCCACGTCCCCAGTATCTTTCCACTCCATTCAGATGAATTTCAAACAGGAGAGCTTAGAGATCAAAGAAGGATGCACATTTAATTACCCCACTGCAGCCACAATCTGCTCAGCCTGCCAGGAGGCCCCACGAACCTGAGCAAGTAGCAGTGCCACAGTCACCAGGCATAGATTCATCAAAGTCTCATGTGCTAGGCTCTTTGAAGGGTGTAGTGATTGAGAACTCAGCCCCTTACCAGAGGGGGCTTAGATTTTAGCATGCAAAAAACTGTAATAAAAGATACAACTGTGACCAGGGCCTTGATCAAGCAGGGCAGTGACTATTCTTAGGTTGACTTAATTCCCAATCTCCTTCTTGTTTTCTTTGTCTACTCTAGGGGACTTAAATCCTCATTTCCTGCCCTCCGTTGTAACTAGTCAGTGATGATGTGGTTTGGGGTCATGAATTCTAAGTGGAAGTCTGCTAGTGGGTTCCAGGAAAACCTTTGTTCTCCGGATAAAAGAGGAGTAAGCAACTGGTCCTCCTACTTCTCCTTTATTCTTACCTGGAAAGCAAATATGATGCCTGGATATGTGGCAGCTGTCTTGCAGCCATGAGGCTGAGAAACGGGTTCACCAATAACCAATCACAAGAGAGGACCCCCAGTGCTTGGAGGACAGCAAAGACCATCACATATGCCAACCACCATGACTAGAAGTCTGAACACTTCTGCCCATTGCATTGCAGGCTGTAGTTTTACCAATTGCCTGAGTCCTGTGAGACAGAACATATTCACATACAGCTAGTTACAGGAAATGGATTTATTACTCGCTGACAGTCAGCAAGGGACAAAGGAGACTGGGATCCATTGTGAGTCAGTCCCCTAAGGAATGTGAATGTGTTCAAGACAGCTGCCCAGTGTGGATGGAGTTTCCACTGCTTGTGCCCCACTTTCATGGCAGCTGAGGGCCCCTAAAAGATAGCCCATTTCCAGTTAAAAGCCTCAGGGGTTCCATGACTCACTGAGCCAAGCTTGGAAGGACATCCTGCTTCCAGGGAAGAGAGGAACAAAGTGTGGGCTGTCCTGAACAGTTCCCTCTAACTCAAGATCTTACATACCCAAGGAGGAACAGGAAAAGAACCAAGCTCTTTCAGGCAGTCCTATCTCAGGATGTTGCATTCCAGCACATTCTAAAGTCATTCTGAGAACTACATGCAGGAAGGAAGGGGATAGGAACTGGGTCTTCCAAGTCCATCTGGGGACTGTACCAGATAAAGGCCACTGTGGAGATGCTGTCCCTGACATTGTCAGACCCCCAAAGCAAAGCTGGCAGCTGCCTTCCATGAGACGACCTCTTATGTGAGAAAAACAAATCCCTATTTATCTAAGCTGCTGTAGTTTTCTGTGCCCTGAGGCTTAATGTCATCCTGATACAGACAGAGAAAAGTACAGATAAAGTGTCAGGGGGCTGTCCAGGTGGGACAGGTGAGTTGGCACAGGAGAGGTAAGGAACGACTTCATGTGGGAGGTCGTGGCATTTGAGTGGAGACTTTAAAGACTTCAGGGTTAAATATGTAGAGATGGGAGGAGAGTAAGCCATGGCGTGGGCAGAGGCTGATGTGGGAAGCAAGAACCACTGGGGAAAAGAGGTGAGCATGTTGTAGAAACGAAACCCAAGCCTGAAAGAACAACAAATACTCGCGTGATTGGGAAGCCCAAGAATGGACTCACTTCAGACATGTTTGTATCCAAGAACATACATTTTATTGTTGGGAGTTTGTTGCCTTTCCAGCTCTTCTTTCTGCCTTTGTCCTTGAAGAGCTGCCTTTGAGCGGCAGATAAGATGACCAGTAGTGGTGTCAGACCCACATCCTTCCAGCTTAGAAACGTGTGTGGAACGAGAAGTCTGGACTGTTTTTTTTTGTTTGTTTGTTTTTAATGCACCAAACACATTCACATTTATTTTCTTTTTTTTTTTTTTAAAGCAAATAACAAAGACCTAGTTTACTGGCTTTACTTTTTTAAACCTAAGCTTAACATGACATACATAAACAATTGTCAAAACTAAGCCACCAGCATTTGTGCACAACTGAAAAACATCCTTAATTTATATTAAACCAGAAATGTATTACCATTAAAGCATGAATATCTTTCACTACTAAATACTGAATAAAATCGAAATGATTTCTGTAAAAGATTTATCCTGGCAATGTTAATGTCATAGCAGGCTGATACTACTTGACTCACATTTCAGACACAATGGGAAAGCAGGTCCATGCTGGTATTAGTGTATGATCTTGTCCTACCACCAAAGAGTCAAGGCTCACCTTGGAGTAAGTTTAATAAAAGAGCAAAGTGCATACAGAAATTTACAACAATTTTAAAGATAAAAAAAATGGTCCCTGTTTTGTTTTGACTCTGTGTCCCCACGCAAGTCTCATCTTGTAGCTCCCATAATTCCCACATGTTGTGGGAGGGACCTGGTGGGAGATGATTGAATCATGGGGGTGGGTCTTTCCCATGCCATTCTCATGATAGTGAATGGATCTCATGAGATCTGATGGTTTTAAAAATTGGAGTCTCGCTGCACAAGCTCTCTCTTTGCCTGTTGCCATCCATGTAAGATGTGACTTGCTCTTCCTTGCCTTCTGCCATGATTGTGAGGCTTCCCCGGCCATGTGGAACTGTAAGTCCAATTAAACCTCTTTCTTTTCCTTCTTTTGTAAATTGCCCGGTCTCAGGTATGTCTTTATCAGCAGCATGAAAATGGACTAATACAGTCCCAAATAAACTCAAAAGTCTATGACAAATAGGGGCTCTGATGAGCTGTTTTTAAATACTTTAAATTAGGTGCAACTATGCTGAAAAGCAAGTTTGTTTGAAATCGTCAAAAAATTGTTCCTGTTAGTCTTCAAATAGTGCTTGTTGTAGTTGAACATTTCTGTTAAATGCGTGCATTGAATTTCTTGTTATCCAAGCACAGCTGCTGCCTGCTCCTCACCATGTATTGTTAAGGACTTTATTTAACTGGCCATCATTTAACTGGCTGTCATCTTCAACTTCTACTCTTTCTTGACAATTCTCTTCATTGTGGTTTTTCTGCTGTTAACCATTTTAGTAGAAGTTGATATCAATTTGAAGTTTCCATCCCACTACCCCCAAAGGACATGGAAGAGAATGAAGTAAGGCCCCCTGTGACCTAGTGACTTGATTGAAATAAATCCTGTATCAAAAGAAGAAAATCCACTTCCAAAAGATGGAAATCCAGTGAAGGCAGAGAAAAATGACCATATCCCTTGGCCTCTGCTTCCTTGGGGATCCCTCCAATTCCCAGACTTTCACTGAGAGTTCTTATTTCCTTTTTGCCCAATAAATTCAATTTTTCTCACCCTTCAAAGTGGCTGTGAGCCTAATCTCTCCTGGCTATGTGAAAAGGACTCCGTTTTTAGCTGAACTAAGGAGAAAGTCCTACAACACAACTAGAAGAGGTTATGGCAGACACTAGATCTGCCCCTGAGTGCTTGACTCAGCCTCACCTGATCTGCAGCCCCTCCAGGGACATGCCAGGGTTTCCATGAGGCCAGTCTTTGCTGGAAATTTCTCAATGACCATTTTCCCCCCTTTCTTTCTTTTCCTTTCTTTCTCTTCCTTCCCTCCCTCCCTCCCTCCCTCCCTCCCTCCCTTCCTTCCTTCCTTCCTTCCTTCCTTCCTTCCTCTCTCTCTCTTTCTTTCTTTCTTTCGAGGCAGAGTCTCACTCTATTGCCCAGGCTGGAGTGCAGTGGCGTGATCTCGGCTCACTGCAACCTCTACCTTCCTGGTTCAAGCAATTCTCCTGCCTCAGCCTCCGGAGTAGCTGGGATTACAGGCGCGCGCCACCATGCACAGCTGATTTTTTTTTTTTTTTTTTGTATTTTTAGTAGAGGCAGACTTTCGCCACGTTGGCCTGACTGGTCTCGAACTCCTGACCTCAGGCAATCTGCCTGCCTCAGTCTCCCAAAGTGGTGGCATTACAAGTGTGAGCCACCATGCCTGGCCTTCCCCCTTTCTTTACCTGCCTTCCTGTTGCATGGATACATGGCTATTTTCTTACTGTTAGAGATATATATTCACTCTCTCTCTCCTTTATATCTCTCTCTCCTTCTCTCCCTTTTTCTCTCTCATTAAAGCAAAGAACATAGCAGGAGGAATGGGAAAAGTAGCAAATCCCAGGCTGGTCTCATCATTTCTGGGCTGAAATAGAACCACTTGTGGTGTGTGGAATCGTGGCATCCGGTGTGCCACATTCCCTGCTCCCTGTTGTCCTGCCCTGTCTATCTTTTAGAATCACCCGGAGCCCCTCCCTCAACCAAGACATCAACAACAGAAACAAAACTGCTTCCTCTGACCAGCAGGAAACTTGCAGGTGAACACACTCAGGCTTAAGTAATTAGGCAAAGAATGCGGCTTTGTGCAGTTGCTGTTAGAGGCTTTGTTTCTGCTCAGTCCCTGGAGTGCCCCTGCTTCCACTGCTGTCCTTTGCCATTAGACCGGGCAGAAATCTGCCTCTTTCATGCATTCCTTCTACTGCTGTTGATTCAGCTCCTTTTACATACCAGGCACCTTTCCTGATTCCACTATTCCGCCAAAGACTCCCTCAGAACTTTAAGAACTTTAAGCCACCAAATGCAGCAGGCACTTTTTTTTTTTTGTTTTTTTTGTTTTTTTTTGTTTTTTTTTTTTTGAGATGGAGTCTCACTCTGTCGTCCGGGCTCACTGCAACCTCTGCCTCCTGGGTTCAAGTGATTCTTCTGCCTCAGCCTCCTGAGTAGCTGGGGCTATAGGCGAGCACCACCACGCCCGGCTAATTTTTGTATTTTTAGCAGAGATGGGGTTTCACCATATTGGCCAAGCTGGTCTCGAAGTCCTGACCTTGTGATCCACCTGCCTTGGCCTCCCAAAGTGCTGGGATTACAGGCGAGAGCCACTGCGCTGGCCAGCTGGCACCTCTTACGCTTGCTTTGAAAATATACTTCTGAGGTTAGTCCCCATCTTCCTGTCTTGTGATTCGAATCCTTTCCTTCTTTCTTCCCTAATTCCTGTTCTTTTTCTCTCATGGCCTCTGGCTACCCATTAGCCTTTGGAAAAATTCTATTATGTTTGCCTGTTTGTTTTTTTTCTTTTTAATGTATATGTTACCAGAAAGGGGTCCCAATCCAGACCCCAAGAGAAGGATCTTGGATCTCACACAAGAAAGAATTTGAGGCGAATCCACAGAGTAAAGTGAAAGCAAGTTTACAAGAAAGTAAAAGAATAAAAGAATGGCTACTCCATAGACAAAGCAGACCTGAGGGCTGCTGGCTGGCTATTTTTATGGTTACTTCTTGATCATATGCTAAACAAGGGGTTGATTATTCCTGAATTTTCTGGGAAAGGCAGGGGGTTGGTGGGTGGGGGAGGGATTTCCTAGCACTAAGGATTCCTTTCCTTTTAGATCATATAGGGTAACTTCCAGAGTTTGCCATGGCATTTATAAACTGTCATGCTGCTTGTGGGAGTGTCTTTTAGCATGCTAATGCATTATAATTAGTGTACAATGAGCAGTGATGATGACCAGAGGCCACTTTTGTCACCATCTTGATTTTGGCAAGTTTTGTCTGGCTTCTTTACTGCATCCTGTTTTATCAGTAGGGTTTTTGTGACCTGTATCTTGTGATAATGGTCCTGCCAACCTCCTTTTTTTTTTTTTTTTTGAGACGGAGTCTTGCACTGTTGTCCAGACTGGAGTGTAGTGGTGCGATCTTGGCTCACTGCAAGCTCTGTCTCCTGGGTTCACGCCATTCTCCTGCTTCAGCCTCCCTAGTAGCTGGGACTACAGGCACCCGCCACCATGCCTGGCTACTTTTTGGTATTTTTAGTAGAGACGGGGTTTCACAGTGTTAGCCAGAATGGTCTTGATCACCTGACCTCGTGATCCGCCCACCTTGGCCTCCTCAAGTGCTGGGATTACAGGCGTGAGCCACCGCGCCCGGCCCAACCTCCTATCTCGTCCTGTGACTAAGAATACCTAACCTGGCCGGGCGCGGTGGCTCAAGCCTGTAATCCCAGCACTTTGGGAGGCCGAGACGGGGGGATCACGAGGTCAGGAGTTCGAGACCATCCTGGCTAACACGGTGAAACCCCGTCTCTACTAAAAAATACAAAAAACTAGCCGGGCGAGGTGGTGGGCGCCTGTAGTCCCGGCTACTCGGGAGGCTGAGGCAGGAGAATGGCGTAAAAACCCGGGAGGCGGAGCTTGCAGTGAGCTGAGATCCGGCCACTGCACTCCACCCTGGGCGACATAGCGAGACTCCGTCTCAAAAAAAAAAAAAAAAAAAAAAAAAAAGAAAAGAATACCTAACCTCTCGGGAATGCAGCCCAGCAGGTCTCAGCCTCATTTCACCCAGCCACTGTTCAAGATGGAGTAGCTCTGGTTCGAGTGCCTCCGATGTGTACCAATCTATTGTGCTCATTGAAGCTTGCCTTTTTATACACTTCCTGGCTCAGATAAATACTTTTTTTTTGGAGGCAGCAAATGTAGCAGAAAGAACAGGCAATTTTGAAGCAAGAAGAGTGATACAGTTAGGCTTTGTGTCCCCACCCAAATCTCATCTTGAATTGTAATCCCCGTCACCCTCACACGTCAAGAGAGAGACCAGGTGGAGGTAATTGAACCATGGAGTGGTTTTCCCCATGCTGTTCTCGTGACAGTGAGTGAGTTCTCACGAGATCTGGTGGTTTCATCAGGGGCTCTTCCTCCTTCATTTGGCACTTCTCCTTCTTGCCACCTTGTGAAGAAGGTGTCTTGCTTCCCCTTCGCCTTCTGCGATGATTGTAAATTTCCAGAGGCCTCCCCAGCCATGCTGCACGGTGAGTCAATTAAACCTCTTTCCTTTGTAAATTACTCATTCTCTGGAAGTTCTTTATAGCAGTATGAAAAGGACTAATACAAAGAGTTTTCTGTTTTAAGTCCCGGCACCGTCACGTCACTCACTATTGTGAGCTCGGGCAAGTTGCTTAAGCTCTCAGTGTCTGTTTCTTCATCTGTACAGTGGGTATGATATTAATACCTATCTCATAGGTCTTTTTTTTTTGGTCTTAAATGAAATGTTTCATGGGAAAAGTATGATGTATGCTGAGAAGCAGCACAAAGACATTTCATGTGTGCAGATCTCATGTATGTGGATCATGCAGAAGCCAGCTTTAGTCCTGACTGCAGAAAAGGGATGTTCACATGAATGTTGGGAACTGGCCTGTGCACCCAGATTCCCAGATCCAGGAAAGCCCTTCATTTCCAGTGCTTTCCATCCTTGCTCCAGAGGCAGATGTTAGAAGCGGACTGAGATGTTTTGTGGATTAATTGCCCCCAAACATTCAGGGTTTTATGTTTCAGAATGTCTGAACAGGTTGGAATTTGAATCTCCCTTCTGCCACTCCTTGTCTTATTTTGGAAATGAACTTAAAGTCACATTTTTGAGATTCTGACTATGTGACTCGCTGAGCTATTTGGAGTGCTGGTTTGAGGCTGTTTCTAAGCCTGGACTCTTGACCCGGCTTTGCCTGCAGCTCTGGACTCTCCCTCAGGCTCCAGGGCTCCCTGTGTCCTTGCGGTGCTCTGGCCTCTTGGTTTTGTTGTCCCTTGGTCTCTTGGCTTCTGAGTTAGATTGGGCATCTCTGAGATTCCTTGGCTACTGAGTCTGTACATCCCGTGACTCCCGTCCTCCCTCTCCTTCCACAAGCTGGTCAGTGACCATGCAGCCTTCTAGGTGATCCGTACCTTCTGGAACTTTCTGCTGGGAAGACCTTGGTAGGCCTAATCCCTTCTTTAACATCAAATACAGCTGCCCTCATTCTTTTAATAGAAGCAGGTGAACTCTGACTGGATTTTTTTGTGCTCCAGTGAGGCTTGCTGTGTTTACTGGTGTATAGGATACATTCCCCACTTTTCCCAAATGATGTATTATATATGCAAAATAAAATTTTATACTTTATATATGAATAATGTATATGTTACAACATGAGATATATTGCATATTGTATAATACTATACACATAACATATCCATCAAATATATGGCATTATACAATGTCTAATTGCTTATTATATACACGAGTTTTCCTGTCAGTCTTAAACACGTTGCTATTAGGGACAGCTGGAAGGCTGAGACAGAGGTAAAATAATGGGGCATGCTGCCCCCTAGTGGCAGAGGATGGCAACATACATTTCTGCAAAGGCGAGCGCTTTTCATCCTCTTACCAAAAAACAAAACAAAAACGAAAACCAGAGACCACACAGATGAATATAGAATTTGAATAATTCCACTATGTTATGAATTTAAGTGTTTTTTCACTGCAACTCATATTCATAAATACCAAGATATTTCTTTTTAGCTTAATGATTTTATTCTTGTTTTTAGGGATAATAGACTTTTTTTTTTTTTTTAAACCCCACATATATATTTTTAGCCGAGTCACAATGCAGTGTACTATATTTATAGGAATAAAATAAAATATTTCCCTTATAGCTTAGTTTTTATTTTTTCCAAAAAACTTTCTGAAAAATTGAGACGTATCTGATATCCCTGGGCATTTCACATGCTGGCAAACATGGCATTTTACTGGCTCTGGTGCACAAAAAGCCCTTGAGCACTCACCAAATGCTTCTGTGAAGTCAAAGGTTCCGAGCAGGCTGACTCCAGGTTGCTAGGGAGCCTCTCTAGGAGGCCAGCAGGCTTCTGGACGACCCCGACGGGGATCTGCTGTGGTATGTGGCCCTCTTTGCTGGTGCAGCAGCTTCCTCCGGTTGCTTTACTGGCATTCCTTTGAGCATCTCCACCCTGGGGCCCAGGCGGGGGACCCTAGCCATAGGTTTACACGGTCCCCTGATACCAGGCATGGGAACGGTAGCACTTGCTGATTGCGTGGGGCCCTGGCCACCGTGGAAATATTTAACACACAACACCTTAGAGTGGAGGTGGGCAGATTTTTTCTCTGAAAAGGACCAGAAAGTAAATATTTGATTAAATTAATTAATCAATTTATTTAGAGACAGAGTCTGGTTTTGTTGCCCAGGCTTGAGTGCAGTGGTGCAATCTCGGCTCACTGTAACCTCTACCTCCCAAGCAATCCTTCTGCCTCAACCTCCCAAGTAGTTGGGACTACAGGCGTGCACCAGCACTCCTGGCCAATCTTTGTATTTTTAACAGAGACAGGGTTTCTCTATGTTGGCCAGGCTGGTCTCGAACTCCTGACCTCAGGTGATCCGCCCACCTCAACCTCCCAAAGTGCTGGGATTAGAGGCGTGACTCACCGTGCCCTGCCTAGAAAGTAAATATTTTAGACTTGTGGCTCAATATAGTCTCTGTCGCAGCTCCTCAGTTCTGCTGTCATGGTGTGAAAGCGAAACGGTGTGACTGTGTTCCAAAAAATTTTCATGAACATGAATATAATTTTAATGTGTCATGAAATAGTACTCTCCTTTTGAGTTTTTTCAACCACTTTAAAATGAAAAATCATTCTTAACTTGCTGACAGTATAAAAACAGACAACAGGCTGGAAGTGGCCTGAGGGCCGTAGTTTGCTGACCCTTGTCTGAGTATCCTGTCATTTCTTTGTAGCTATGGCAGTCTTTTCCAACAATCACAAACAACCGAATTCACGACTCTATTCTATCCAGTTTCCTGGATAAGACACAGTTCATAACTGGTTAAAGTGTCTGGTCAATTCCAAACAGGCACATATTTATTTAGATATTTAGAACTGCTCTGTGGAGCCCAGCCCTTTATTTCCTCCAAAGAATTTGTTGATCCACTGAAAATTTTCTTTCAAAAGCAACCTCATGGATGTGTTTTGTGAAAGTCTCATTTAGAACCTTTGGGGCCTCATTTAGTCACCCACGAATCCTCATCTTTTCATGTACACATCTCTGTCCATTTTCTCCTTTCTTCTTCCTAATTAGCTGCCTGCATAATTAAACCTTTCCTCATTGAGAGATTCTGAGCCCTCACCGGTGCGCTAATCACCCTGTGGCCCTCCTGTGGCCTCGTCTATTTCCTTTTGAGATGGAGTGCCCAGCACTGAACGGCAGTCAAGGTCGGGCCGCCCGCATTTGTATTACACACTAGTTTGCCATTACCGCGGTGTTCGCTCCTTAATACAGACTAATAGCTCATTCTCCTTCCTGACCTCCAGTGAGCATTGTGTGGCCATATTCAGTGCTGGCTTTGTGATAATTTCAAGATTTTTTTCTTTAGGAAGTTATAACTAATTCAGGGCCCATCAACGATCATAAATAGTTTACATTGCTCTTTCGAGTATGAACTGCCTCCCATGGGCCATTTAATTTACTGAATATCCCCTGGCTGTGCTTGTTCTGTGACCAGCCCCTGTCCCTGCCCTTATTAACTCTGTTTCTGTATCTCACTTTGGTCCAGTCGGGAGAGGTGGCACCTATATTTGGGAATGAGCTTGTGCTTGGCTATTGACCTACCTAGCAATGCATTAAAGATGGATTTGATCTGATTTAAAGTTTTATAAGCCCAAGGGGGTTGCCTCTGGAGGATTTTTAGAGGCCAGATTGATCCTGGAATTGTGCTTAGAGGTGGTTTGCATTTGCTCAGAGAAAATCTAGGAATTTTACTTTACCTGAAACTTTCCTGGTTTTGGGGTTTTACTGGGTTTTAATAATTTGCCACCTCTGGAAAACTGCAGAGACAAGGTTTCGCCTAGTTGGCCAGACTAAGTTTTTTAGCTGTCTCCAATTGATAACTGTTTAAGAGGTTTAAATACACAAATTAAGTTGGTAAAATTTGAATGTGTGAATCTGGGTGAAGGATATATGGTGGTTTGGTTACATTATTTTTGCAGCTTTTCTGTTGGTTTGAAGTTCTTTGAAAATGAAAAGGTCCATTAATTAAGAAGGTGGGTCAACATTCGGTCACAGCAGCACCTGCCGTTTGCACACTGCTGGCCCGCCTTCCCCCATGGGCCCTTTGGTGTGTACTTGGATTTACATCAGCCCTGTCCCAGCGAATGCTCCTGCTCTTTTGGTCCCTGTCCCCACTTGCCTGCCCCATCTCAGTCAAGAAGTAATCAAACATGGGCTAAGCATCAGTATGACAGGGGAGTGGGGAGTAAGCAGACGTTGTCCTTATCCTCAGGACGCTACAGTCTAACAGGGAAGACAGAAACTAAGCAGAGAAGCACAAAAGACTGTAAAGGAGAAGTACAGGTTGTGGAAGGGTCTAACCCACTCGGGGCTCAGGGAACCCTTCTTGGGAGAAGTGGTATATTAGTCTGTTCTCACATTGCTAATAAAGACAAACCCGAGACTGGCTAATTTTTTTTTTTTGAGATGGAGTTTTGCTCTTGTTGCCCAGGCTGGAGTACTGGAGTACAATCACGTGATCTCAGCTCATGGCAACCTCCGCCTCCTGGGTTCAAGCGATTCTCCTGCCTCAGCCTCCCGAGTAGCTGGGATTACAGGCATGTGCCACCACGCCTGGCTAATTTTGTGTTTTTAGTAGAGACAGGGTTTCTCCAGGTTGGTCAGGCTGGTCTCGAACTCCCGCCCTCAGGTGATCTGCCCTCCTTGGCCTCCCAAAGTGCTGGGATTACAGGCGTGAGCCTGTGAGACTCACACCTGGTGAGACTGGCTAATTAATAAAGAAAAATAGGTTTAATGAACTCACAGTTCCACGTGACTGGAGAGCCCTCACAATCGTGGTGGAAGGCAAATGAGGAGCAAAGTCACATCTTACATGGCAGCAGGCAAGAGAGAGAGTATGTGCGGGGGAACTCCCCTTTATAAAACTATCAGATCTCATGAGACTTATTCACTATCATGAGAACAACACAAGAAAGACCCGCCCCCATGATTCAAATACCTCCAACCGGGTCCCTTTCATGACACATGGGCATTATGGGAGCTACAATTTGAGATTTGAATGAGGACACAGCCAAATCATATCAAGTGGTGTTTGAGCCCGGAGCTATCAGATGGTGGGGATTAGCTTGGCAAAGAGAGGGTGCAGGTGTGCTGTAGGTCGGGAGACTAGCATGTGTGTGGGACTCTGGGGGCGTGTCAGAGGTGTTGAGAGAAACCCAGCCTGGCTGGAACAGAGAGTGCAGGGGCCTGGACAGATGAGTTAGGAGAGGCAAGCAGGGTCTTGCAGACGGCTTTGATAGCTTATTTTTCTTTATTCTGAGAGCTAGGGGAAGGAGTGGGCAGTAATGTTATAATAAGATTTGCATTTTTGAAAACAAGCCCTCTTGCTGCAATGTAGAAAATGAATTGGAAAAAGCGGCAGTGGTGACAGCAAGAGAAGCAAGGAGTCCATCGCAGCATCCAGCAAGCAGTGATGCTCTCTTGGTCCTGATGGTGGCTGGGCCAATAGAGAAAATTGGGTAGATTTCAGAGTTGTGTAGGAGGTGGACTCACAGACTTGGTAATTAATTGGACTATGTCATTCTGATATTTTTTAATTGAAAAATTTCTCCATTTTTCCTTTTGCTTTATAGATATGGTTGGAAAATACTTTTCCCCAAAAGCATTTGCAAATATACCCATTTACATGGCACTGTCTTGCTTGTGTAGGCCCAAGATGAATATGTCTCATGCAAAGATGATGGCTTATCTCATTCAATAAGATTGTGCTAATTAGAAATTAGGACCTATCCATCTCGCATGTTCTGGGAATTTAAGCTGTAGGAGATGGAAATTAATGCGGTTTTTAAGCAATCTATTGAATTTATTAAATTGCAATGAAATGATAGAGTTTGTATTGGAAGATGTGAATTTCGACAGGAAAGAGGCCCTGCATGATACAATCACAATACTGACAATAAATGCCGTTGTACTTTTCCATGACAAGGATGATTTACAATTATAGTAGTACATGGTTCTCTTTGATTTATGGCATCCTGTTAGCCATGGAATTACTTAGCAAAATCAGTTTGGCTTGATATAAGATTTTTTTCTTGTCTAGAAAAAAGTTTAGCCTGAGGAAAAGATGACATTAATTTAGGAATAGTGGAGTTATCATTGAGTTATCAAAATAAATCTGAGGACATAAATCAATTCTACTGCATGCAGAATGCTAAATCGATAAGTCCAGAAAGACTTTATTGATTCTACGGCCATCACTCAAGCCTTCTTCATTAGATTCCTCAAGCATATGTTTAATTGAAATGATAAAGTAGATAACTTTGGGTAAATCCACACATCCTGACTTTGATATGGGGTTGTTCAAGGTAATGAAAATGATTTGGCTGAGCTGGCTCTCTCCTTTAGAGTCAGGAGGGTACACATGGGAAAACTTCACATCTTCTTTCTGTCTCCTGTAACTTCCACTCCAGGCAGACGCTAGCTTAACAGTCTTAGGTCACTTCTTTTAATTCAGTTTAAAAACTGTAAGAACAAACTGATCATACTATTAAGAGAACGTTTAAAAAATTAATACCACCCTGAACCCATTGGCAAGTACTGTGCTGAACTGTATTATCTCTTTCTATGTCTTGTCTCTCTCACTTAAATGATTGTGAGCAGTTGAGGGCAAGAGGCTTTTAGCTCAGTATCCCTTAAATCTTGTTTCAATGCGTAAGTATCTTTATATAGCTGCAGTCAGAACTGTATCCGTTAGCTGTTGCTGCAAAACAAACAACCCTCAAATTTAGTGGCTTATAACAAGAACCATTTTATTTGTTCATGATTCTTGGAGTCAACTAGGTGGTTCTTCTGTTCTGGTCAGCTAAGCTGATACTGGATAGTTTAGGATGACCTCACTCACATGTGTGGCAGCTGATGTGGTGACAACTGGGGTGATGACCACCTGCTTCCCATTATCCAACGGGCTGGTCACATGACAGCAAAAGCATTCCCATCAGCAAGAAGGGAAGTAATTCTCAAGAACTCGTGCAAGTACTTATCAAGTCTTTGCTTGTGTCACATTTGCTAATATTCCACTGGCCAAAGCCAGTTACATGCCAAGTCCATATGTGAGGATTGGATAAATGGATTTTGCCACTTGATGAGAGAAGCTGCAAGAATACTGTGGCCATTTTTCCTGATATACTACAGAATTGAAAATAAATTTGTATTTTTCTGCTTTTAAAAACAACTATAGGTGCTTCCTCTTTTTATATTTTTTAAAGCTAATATATTATATATTTACTATTTGCTAGAGGCTTTAAATGTAATCTGCAGATGACTCTAAAATGCAAGTAAAATGATTATTCCCATGTTACCATTAAGGAAGCTAACTGAAGGTCACACAGCTAGTAAGTGGGGAAGCAGAGATTTTAACCCTGATCTCTCTGGCTCTGCTTACTCTTAGCAGACTTTTCATCATGATTCTTCTTTCCCTCTTGTTGGGTGTTCAAATGTCCATCATTCTTTGAAGTTGTAGGAAATATCAGGAGGATTTCTCCAAGTTGTGTGTGCAACTAGCCCTCTACTTCAACGCTTTTCTGACCCAAGGGTGATTGGACCTTACAGGAGAACCATGTCAACCTTCAAGTGCACCAAATAAGATACCTCTGACTTTAGGTGATTTTGATGTTTGAATTTCCCCTAAGCAATAGGGGCAAAGGAGTGGTAGCAAGATTTCACCAAACCCTAAATTAAGGGTCTGGGTACCAACCCATGTGACTGCTCACTGTCTCCTCCCTCTTCTTACCAGGCATACTATTGCATTCAAACATGGTCCAGCAATCTTTCTTTTCCTGCCTCCTCTTCCTAGATCAGGTATCTTCCAGATGATTATCATGAAATTATTCAGGTATCCTTCAGCCTTCCCCTGGCCAGTCATCTTCCTGTGATTTATCAGCTGACGGTTGGTTCATGGCGGAGCCAAGCTTATCAGACTTCAGGCACAGGATGTGCTTTGGAGAAGGCTAGGTTTGGTAAACCTACTTGTCAAATGGGTGATATTCAGAACAAAACAAAATAGGTATAATTAGTTGGACTAGAAAGATCATACATGAAGATTAACAATGACATCTAGGAGGAGCCTTCAAAGCTTGGCCAGGAGCTTGGCCAGGAGCTCAGATGGGCTTCTCCACATCCTAACCACCACTTCAAGAACTTAGGCTCATAATTAGGCAACTTCCCTAAAATCTAAAATCCAGGTGTATGAATGCCTCAAATGCTCAGCCTCTCAAAAATTCCCAGCCCACACAGGTGTGTTTTGGGCATTTTCCTGTGGTGTCCTGGAGTGGCTCATACCAGCTCATGAGAGCTGATTGTCAAATTTTCAGGAAATTTGCAAGCCAATTGTTAAACACAGCCATTCTTAAAAATTAAATTGTGTAAACTTACAATAAAGTAAATTACATGAAAAAGGCAATAAATTCTCAAAACTCATTACTTCCTATTTATTCTACTACCTTTTTACTATTCTCTATGATCATGAGGTTATTTCTACCCATTTTATCAGTATGGTGGAAACAGTATATCACGGTGTGCTATTGCACATTTCTTCCCAATTCTGCAGTCCATGACATCAAAATGGTAGCTTGGAATCAACCTTGGTAGGAACATTTACACGTTGGAAATCTGCAAATGGTACAAATCAGGGCTTGATTGATTGTCTCATTGATTACCTAGACTTAAGAAAGTGATGGAGAAGATGTGAATAATGCATATTAAACGTAAAATTGTGTCATGTCCATAACTGTTACATTGTGAATAGTAAAAAAAGCTTTGGAAATTCTCCTGGTATTTGAAATTATCATCTGATTCAGCAAGCAATCACTCATGTCATTGAAGAGCAAGTGAAAATACTGATATACATCTTTATTATCTCACTTTCTTTTCTCTTATTAATGTAAAGGAAAATATCAACCAACATTCATGTTGTAACCACACTCATTTATCTATTCCAACCATCGATTGAGTACAGATACAAGAATTTTGCAAAAATTAACAAAGCCTTGTGTGAGAATCTATTGGCTCTATGGAGTTTATAATAAAGAGTATAATTTGTTATTATCTGTAAATTGGCTGCTATAGATCCTTTATATTGGTAAGATTTATATCAAACATCTACATGCTGTATGTCTATGTATGCATTCATTTTTTCCCAGAGAGCAATTGTTAAATATTTACCAATGCTCTTTCTGAAGATGTTGAAGTGTGAGGATGTGGTAGGTCCTCCTATGTGAAGTTCTGGATTTCCCTGGGTCTTCTTGTGGGAAATGTGATCAAGTGTGCAGACCACACAGAAGTGAAAAATCTGTATGTCATCTCTGTGAACGAGACCAAGGGACAGTGGAACTTTCTGCTGGTGTGGGTAACATGGTGATGGCCATGGTCAGTAAGGCAAGCCAGAGCTCAGAAGGAAGGTGCAGCCAGCAGTGGTCATGTGACAACAGAAGTCATGCCAGAGAAAAGATGGCTTGTTTCTTTATTTTGAAGATAACGCCAGGGTTGTAGTAAACAATAAAGGTGCGATGAAAGGTTCTGCCATCACAGGGGCAGTTGCAAAGGAGTATGCAGCCATGTGGCCCAGGCTGACGTCCACTGCTGGCAGCACTGCATGAATCTTTAGCGTATTTATAAAATGTTAAAAAAAATCCATTAAACTCTGCCCCCGCCTCCCAAAACACCCACCAAAAACCATTTACCACCATGCTATTGGCATATTCCCACTGCTGTCTTACTGGTCACATAGAAGTTGGTGGACTTTCCTTCTCGATCTGTGTCCTTGATAATACCATTTTTCCTTTTATCCTTGGCTCCCCTCAGTCACAGAGTGCCCTATAAATGAGCACATTCAGGCAGCTGGGGATGTCCAAAGAGGGGGGAAAAAAACCTCCCTGCAAACTGAGGCTTTCATGGGAAGAACTGAAACCTGAGCAGGTAGAGGACAGCGTTAGCAGTTCCTGGGTCTCATTTTAGGTCTCCTGTGAGTGAACGTCTTGTTCATCACTAAGGGTATTTGAGAATTTTTGCATTTACATTTACCAAAGTAACAGGGGCGACAAACATTTATCTGCTTTATCATTTACAAAGCACATCTACATTTCTTAGCTTATTTCGTACTTCTAAAGATGACTCTGTTTCTAGCAATTCACCCGCAGCTGGAGAGGGGGCTAGTTACCATAGACTCTGGCTCGCTCTCCACAGTGTAGCGGCCTCTCAGACATGGTATTAAAGGAGTTTACTTGCCCCTTCCTATCCTCTTTATTATACCCAATCTGCAGTGAATTCAGGGCAGGAAACAAAACCCCAGAAAGGGGTTGTTATTAACGGTTCCAGTAGAGAGTAATCCCACTTGCCAAAAGTAAGTAGGATGTGGTTACCTTCGAATTTGTTTCTCTCCCCAGGGGTCATGGGTGTGGAAGGAGAGCCCTCGTACATTGAGGGCAGAAACCAGTTGCTTCAAGCGTTATAGAGCAAGTTGCTTAGCATTTCCTAAATACTGTACCTGCCGTAGCTTTCTTCATACGGTAAATTAAAAAGCACATTGATATTCAAGAAAGGAAAATACCACCCGACCTGGTTATTTTGTTTGGTTGTTGTGATCCCCATCATAGCATGTAAAGTTTGCCTTGGAAAACTCTTCATAGAGTAAGGTATGAATTAAGACAAAAGTCCGTGGTAATAGTTCAAGCCTGTTAACAACAACTAGGAGAGGTCTTTACCATACCCAGGGCTTTGGGAGTTTGCCTATTATCCAGTTAACATGACTGATTTTTCAGAGCTATGTGGGATGCCCTCAGACCCACAAGTGGTCATTTGCGACTAAAAGAACTGATTTGATGGCCTCGAATGATCAAACTAAACCAGATGGTTATCAAATCTTAACTCTATGCTGCACGAGCTTGGATTGTCTACAGTGGCATCCTCAGTGCACTTTAGAATGAAAAAAATTCAATTTCAAAAGTAAACACAGAGAACAAAAGTAGTTCAGAGGACAGCTTACACAGATAACAAAGCCAGCAACTACAACTGAAGGTTGCCGCACTGAAGCAGTATTTTACATAGCCAAGGATTGCCAAATATGTTTTTTCGCCAATATCTGCTTTTTTTTTTCTCCCTAGTTATTGATTACCTTTGCGAAGGAGAGAATATTGACATGTGCAGAAGAGCGTAACACGTTGAAATAGTTTTAGATAGAGTATCTGCGACAGGTCTTCGTGTTTAGATTTAAGTGGGAACCACTGTGGGTTCTGAAATAGCTTCTATAACCAGTTTCATCACAGACCTAATCATCCAAGACATTATTCCCTGTAATTTGACTGAAAAGCAGCGAGACAGCAAAAGCTTCAATTCTTGAAAAGGATTTAGCGGCCAGCCATCTTATGGTTATTAAAGATGTTCTTGTGCCGTCTCCTCCCCTCTCTTTTTACTCCAGCCATGACTAAATAAATCCAGAGGCTTGAATCAAACATGGAAAAGGGGAGCGACAAGCAAAGGACCAGAACAGATTCCTGGGGAAACAGTTTGGTTAAAAAAACATTAAACAAGGCTTTACTGTCCTACAGAAGTTCTAATCTCAAATGATTGAGAACCTCAAAAATGAAATATTAATTTTTTTTTTCTTCAGAAGACAAGGAAGGACACTCTCAGGCCAGACTATAGTGGAAAGAACCTAGCATTAATTAAATGAAGACGTGGCTCTGGGAGCTTCATCTCCACTGTGTGACCTTGAATGAGACTCTTAACCTCTCTGAGTCTTGATCCCTGATTTGAGGCTATGTTTGCCTTCAGCCCCTTTCACTCCCCCGATTCTAAAGCTTTCCCTTTTTAAGGTTAAGATTCTTTGAATACTTTGCTCTCACATCATGTTGTCTTAATTCTTATGCTATGGATTTTTAGCAAACATTATGGTATTTAGAAACTATATAGGCGATATTTGGGCAGGTCAGACATTTTTGGAATGTATAAACCAAAATGTAAGGACAGTACCACCCTTCAGGTAAGCCTACATCAAAACTAGCCTTCATTTCAATTATGTACATTATGGCATTAATTTTTTTATACTTAAATCTGACTTCTTTTTAAAAATTATTTTATATTCGGCTGGGTGTGGTGACTCATGCCTGTAATCCCAGCACTTTGGGAGGCTGAGGTGGGGAGATCACGAAGTCAGGAGATCGAGACAATCCTGGCTAACACGGTGACACCCCATCTCTACTAAAAGTACAAAAAAATATTAGCCAGGCGTGGTGGTGGGCCCCTGTAGTCCCAGCTACTCAGGAGGCTGAGGCAGGAGAATGGCGTGAACATGGAAGGTGGAGCTTGCAGTGAGTCAAAATCACGCCCCTGCACTCCAGCCTGGGCGAGAGCAAGACTCTGTCTCAAAAAAAAAAACAAAACAAAAAACAAACAAACAAATCATTTTATATTCAAGAGGTAGATGTGCAGGTTTCTTACATGGGTATATTGTGTGATGCTGAGGTTTGAGCTTCTGTTGATTCTGTCACCCAAATAGTGAACATGGTATCCAGTAGTTTTCAACCCTTGTCTCCCTCTATCCCTCCCTACCCCTTTTTGGAGTCCCCAGTGTCTATTGTTCCCATCTTTACATCCATGTGTACCTAACATTTAGCTCCCACTTTTAAGTAAGAACATGTGGTATTTGGTTTTTGGTTCCTGCATTCATTCATTTTGGATAATGGCCTCAAGCTGCAGCCATGTTGCTGCAAAGGACAGGATTTTGTTCTTTTTTATGGCTGTGTAGTATTCCATGGTGTCTGTGTATCACATTTTCTTTATCCAGGCCATGTCGATGGGCACCTACATTGATTCCATGTCTTTTATGGCAATAAATTTTTAAAAAGCAGAAACAAAGCTAGGTGTATACATGTTACCCAAGTGTCTGCCTTCTCCTTTTGAGGGTCATCTTCCTCTAGGATATTGTTCTTCTGCTGTGCCTGTGTTGACCTGTGTCCCTGCCTTTGTCTTCATTGTTGTTCTCTCCTCACCTTCATGCCGTCTCCTGGGACCGCCTTCCCTTCTTACTTTCCTGCTTCACTCTCTGTTAGAAACCACCAGTCCTCATTCTTCCAATACAGTAATGACAAGGCCCAGGCAGAGCAGGTCTGCACTAAAAGCCTGGAGATATTAGAGGGTGCTTATGGTGCAGGACAGGGGACAAATGCAATTCAAACATTACCGTTAGAAATGTATCAGCCAACCCCACTGTAGCGGGCTTGTGGTAATGCAGGAAATAGAATAACTAAATGGAACACTGAACAGTTTCTCTTTCTCTCTCTCTCTCTTAGGTCTGGAACAGGATCTTTAGGACAGAGAGGGAAAGAGCATTTCAGGACAAGCAAAGGGAAAGGTGGGAGCTGTAGAGAGTGAGTTGCCACTTCACAGTTTGCTTGCAGCTGGCTCTGCTAGCAACAATCCCCCACCTAGATGGATGTCTTTAAACACTCCTTTGGCTCCCAGCCTCTGGGTAAGCCGACTACACTGCAACGCAAAGTCTGCTTGCCGAGACTGGCCGAGTTCCGCATTATTCTCTGTTAGCTCTCTCACAGGTCTGTCTTTGTGAATGCTCTTTGGGGGTGTTTAACTTCCCTAGTGACAGGTATGGAGTCTTAACAGTTTTTAGGTCCCTTGATTTTCTTGGTGGGATAAAGAGACTTCTGTCAACTCCTCCGATCCAACTTGTCTGCAGATCGTGTTGAAACTCCTTTTTGTCACATCCTCCAGATCACAACGAAAAGGCAGATTAACGTGATTACTGAGGTCCATCAACTCACGATTCCTGGTTAAATGATACCCACCATGAACCACAGGGCAGAGCTCTGCAGAGTTAGCTGGCTGCCTCATTACAATGACTTCATTTAATAAACTCGCCGTCAGCAGCTTAATCCTCAGTCATGTAGAAGTATGAGAATCCTTGTTAGCCACGATTAGGCAACATTGAGGGTTAACAAAATTTTCTCATGCCCCAGCATTCATTTTCATTAAAAGTCTAAATGAATTTTTAAAAAAATTTCACCAAGAGCACCTGATTGGCAGCGACTTTACGTGTTTCCACCATGAAGTCCTGTTGCAAGTAAGGCATTTTAATCGCTTGATTTCACATTTGGGTTTTTGCTGGGAAGTGTTTCCTATATGGTTTCTAATCCTTCAGGCTCCTCTTCTGCCTTACCTGTACTTGGGTCCTGTCAATCAAGCTGGCTAGGTGTTCTTCACAACTGTCATTCTATTAGGGGTGTGAAAAATTTCCCAGAGAGGGCAGTGTAAGGAAGGGTTTTCTTTCTGTCTTTCCTTCTGTTAGAGTCTGAGATGGAGCCATGCTGAGTTCTTGGTAGTGTCCAGGGTGCTGTTCAGACTGGTAGATTCTGATCTGACTTTGAGCTCCTATCCCCAACCTGCCTCTTCCTGGAAGCGCCACCTTAGTGCTGCTCTCCCACCCCCCACCCCAGTGCTGGGAGTTCCTTAAGCTCTCCACGAATGTTTCAGAAATGAAAGAATAAGGGGCTAGAGGGTCCCAGTTCCAAATGCACAACTGTTGTCTCTCTTTTCTGGACAGCTGTGTTTATCTGGGTCCTTGGAGAAGCAGAGGTCAAGACAGGATTAGACACGCAAGGATTTTATTAGAGGAAACTCCTATGTGAGGGAAAATGGGGAGAGAGCTGGGAAAAGGTCTGGGAGATATCAGGGTATGATGCAAGAGTGACCACCCCACCCCAATGCAGGAGGGAGTGGGGAGGGAAGGCTGGGTGGTAGCATCTTAGACTGCTTTGCAAATAAAGCAAGGTTAAGCAAGGCTGCTGGGGAGTCTCAGAGCCAAAGTCATCCACCAGCCTCAGACTGACCTGCCTTGGCATCTGGGCTTTGCGCAGTCATTGACCTCAGTGCGAAGGTAACATAGTTCTCAGAGTGCAGGCTCTGGGGCCCTTGGGAATGATTCACATAGATTTGGAGGCATGTGAGGTGAGGTGTCTTCCCATGGCTGCCGCATAGTAAGTGGTGAGAGCTGAGCCAGATGCACTGCAAAAAGCAGCACAGCAAAAGGGATATGATTATAGTTAAAATGAAGAACAAAACAATGCAAGGAGCACGTTCACCCTGACCCCTCACCCTAACCCTACCAGTGAGGAAGCACGAAGGAGTATCTGTGTGGACTGGGCCTGTGAGCTTCACTTCAACAAGGAACTCCCAGCAGTTGGAACTCCCAGTTCCAACTCTTGTCTCTGGAGGTTTGCTGTCCTTTTGGGGGACTGTTTCCTGATGTCCTTACTCACTAGCTCTGAACTCAGTTCTCTGATTATTGCTCTGACCAAGGGAAGACATAGATCTTTCCTTAGAGCACAGCTGAGACCGGGCTGGTGTGTGGTTCTGACGTTTCCGTAGGCTTGTTGGGGAAACAGCAAAGGGGTCTTCAGGAGCATTAGTTGGAGGCGTTGTTTTCTTCCCAAAGGCCCTTGCCTTCCCAGGGACCAAAGAAAGGTATAAATAACCACAGCTGAACAGAGTTGGTTTTAAACAAAATAATCATTCTAAGTAGTTTAGCTGGTGCCGGGGGAGGAGAGGGAGATAGGAGTTAATAGGGTTCTGGCCAGTCCTAGGTGGGGCTGTCCAGACAGTATCTCCTAGGAGGGGTGTCCTGGGCAGAAGGGACAAGGATGAGGGCCTGATGGTGTGTCTGGAAGTGACAGATGGAGAAAATGATGCAGGTGCTCCCTTTTACTCATCATCCGAACCCAATGACTGCAGTGTCTTCCTAACCCATCCCTCTGCTTCCTTCTCCCCTCCACACTGCCCTCCCCCAGGCAATCCATTCTGCCTGCTACAGTTATTTTTCTTGTACACAAATCTTATCATAATGCTGTTTTTGCTAAAAACTCTTCAAAGGCCTCCCAGGCCTTCTGGACTCCTAGCATAGCATTCAAGGCCCTCCTCAGTCTTCCCCCAATGCCGCAGCCCTCTCCCCACTACTTGACTCTCACCAGCAGAACTCCTGGTTCCAACTCTTTTCTCTGGAAGTTTGTCATCCTCCTGGGGGACTGTTTACTGCTGTCCTCACTCACTAGCTCTAACTCTGTTCTCTGATTACAGCTCTGGCCAAGGGAAGACATAGATCTTTCCGTAGAGCACAGCTGAGACCAGGCTGGTGTGTGGTTCTGATGTTTCTGCAGGCTTGTTGGGGGAACGGCAAAGGGAGCTCCCCACAGACAGCTAGTGAGTATGGGCAGCCAGCTGTGGCTGCAATGGGAACAGCTCTGTCCCTGGGGCCTCTCTTGGCAGCCCCCAGCTTGTGGCCCTCATCAAAGACAATTTTTCCATCTCATTGCCCAGGGGCACCCTGAGAATCTCTATATACTTAGAGTCCAGTCTAGGAGAACTATGTCCAGAAAGAGGAAGTCCCCGCCTCTTATCTCAAGCCCGCCCACCATGTTTTAATGTCCTGATCTAGGACAACTGGCTTTGGGAAGAATCTGCCCTTTAGGTAGGCCACACACACTGTCACTCACAGTATTGTAGCCTCGCACTGTGGCTAATAATCCAATAACCTCCTGCATGGACATTTGCAGGATACCTTTTGTCTACAGCATCATCATCTCCTTTTGTGTCCCTCGTGTGCTCATGCTTCAGCCTGAGCCTGTTTAAATGCTCATTGCTGGGTTTTGCTCCTAGCAATTCTGATTCAGTGAGTCTGAGGGGTCTATGGCTGATTCTAATGCAGCTTCCACCTCCAATGCAGCTTCTCTAAGCTTGTGTGTCCAACTCTGTGCTTGTATTAATATTTAGAAGAATGGAATGGGCTCAACAGTGCACTGAGCTCAGCTTCCAAAGAGAAATGTAGATGCCAAGGTCAGGTGCAAAGGACAATTGCAGATAGGAAAGTGAGACTGCGGAGTGACATCCACATTCAGGGAACTTGGGCAGATCTTGTTACCCACTTATAGCTACCACTAGGGTATCATTTTTCCCATTTGAAATCTAAGTCTGTCAAATACATTTTTAGTGGAGAGAAAAAGGAGATGGAGTAATTTGGGGAATCAAAAGTCAAATCTAGTTTTTTGGGTTTTGCACCAAATTTGATATTCCCTGCACTGGAAAGAACCCCTCTTCTTGGATTAGATTGAATTTATTTGGTGCAAACACACATTCTGTAAATACCAGTATGTTTTTACTTTTTAATACCCTGCATGAAAGAGCAACGATGATCAGAAACAGCAGCTATTAACCTTGTAATCTCTTTAATGCAATTAATTAATTAGTAAATTGCTACCAATTTGAACTGAGACATGCATCCACAGTCAGTGTAAATATAAAGCTGCTGAAATAAAAAAATTACTGTTTTCACATTGGCATTTAACAATGAAGTTTTTAATAAAAGGCCAATTGCTTTATGTAGAACATTCACTTAATTGTATTTGCTCTAGTGGGATTTTATCTGAATTATCTGGCATGTGAAGGAAATGAACTAAGTTCTAACTGAAGAAAAACGAATCATAGGGAGATTTACTACAATAATTTTCAAGGACTGCATGGAGAGGACTCATCAATTTTATTCTGTATTCACTATAGAGGGAATTAAAAAACTGAAAATAAATGTACACTGTAAATGTAGCAGTGTGCTCTATTGGAGATTAAACCTGTATTTTCCCTGTTCTAGCAAGAAAGGTTTGGAAAGATATCTTCTTTCCCCTGGTTTTACTTTTTTTTTTTTGAGACAGGGTCTCACTCCTGTCACCCAGGCTGGAGGGCAGTGGCAATCTAAGCTCACAGCAGCCTTGACCTCCCAGACTCAAGTGACCCTCCCACCTCTGCCTCCTGAGTAGCTGCAACTACAGGCACATGCTGCCAGCCTGGCTAATTTTTAAATTTTTTGTAGTTATAGGGTCTCACTGTGTTGCCCAGGCTGGTCTTGAACTCCTGGGTTCAAGCGACTCTCCTGCCTCAGCCTCCCAATGTGCTGAGATTACAGGTATGAGTCACCATGCCTGATGATATCTTGTTTCTTAGGGAGAATAAATCTTTGAATGACTGAAAGTACCCTGTCTCCTGCTCCTATATGGAGGTCTGGGACTCCTGGAGACATGGAGAAAGATGACGGGTAGTTTTATTTTTCAGAAAAAGAGGTGTGAGCAGACATTTTGGGACCAGGGTCTGGGAGGAGAGACTAATAATTCTCCAGAGGATGCTTGGAGCAGAGATGGTGCCTGGGGCCCTGGGGCCATGAGGCAGTGAAAGCTGAGCCCACCTGGATCCTGCATTCTAGGGCTGGCTTGCAGTCCACAAAGTGGGGGAGGAAGGGAGCACAGAGAAATAGCTGTGATGACTGGCATCCTGCCAGCACCTGAGGCAAGAGTGGGGCGGAGGACCCACCTAGCCTGGCCTGGTGTGTCCCTGTGTCCCTCATTCTTGGCTTGTCCCTCCTACCCACTGAGGCTCTGCTCCAGGGTTCTCTTGGGGGCTGTGCAGGCAATGACACCCACTAACTCAGTCAGGGAGAGGGGCTCCAGTGCCCATACTTTGGAGGGAGTCTGAAGCATGCAAGTGCGCCCTGGGGAAATGTGGGGGAGTCAGAAGGGGCTGGACATCTCAGTAACATAGGGCTTAGTTGTGAGGCAGAGGTTTCTGATAATGAGGTGTGTTAGTCACTGGGATGAAGACCAAGTGGGCTTTCTTTAGGGACCTGTGAAATAGGCAAGTCTCATCCATTTGGGGGTGGATTTTGGATTTTGTGTGGTCTTGCCTGGTAGGGAATGGGGGATAGGGGATGGAGGAGGAAAGGCACTCAAGGATAACAAAACACGTTTACTTCTCACACTGGGGCTATCTGCTTACTCAGTTGCTGAAATCCGGATGGGTCCCATCATTGTTCCTGCTTCTCCTGCTTTGTTAGAACTTCCCCAGGGTACATTAAAACAAATACAGAAATCAGGTGCATTATCTTTTATGCTTGGTTTCATAAAAATTAATTGCAGAAAAAATATATGCTGTGACATATGCTTTCTATCCCACCAAGAGAAGAATCACTGTAGCACTTTCTCTTGTGAATAGAACTCAATAGTTCTCCTTTGTGTTGTAAAATGGTATTATAGTCATGCCAGATAGTGGCATTGCATGTAATTACAAGCCTGTTGAGTTCTGCGTTTAAGCCCAGTTTGAGGGAATGTGGCGCTCAGTGTTTTTAATCACACAGGGTTAAACTTGGCTTTCAAGTTTTGTATAAAGCTAGCGCTAGCTGGTAAGTGTGCATTCCGACTACCAGTGTGAAGAAAAATTAATTCAATTCAAGCAACTCTGCCTATATGCACTGGTGCTGTTGGATCCGTTTTGTGGAAAGGGACAGTGTCCTTCCTGCTACAGAGCTCATGCTTGATTGGTCTGTATTAGTGTCATCCTGGCTATCAGAATATTTTGAATATTGCTTCTGACTTACATCTGCACTCTTTTCTTCACATGTAGGTTGGATTACCAAGCTGTAACCCAAGATGACCTGTCCAACCATGAAAATAAACACCACTGACATGTCTAAACTTTATGGGCAACTGGTGAAATGCAGTGGATTTACAAGGAGCTGCCCCCCAGGCTTCATCAAATGAGGCAACTGAGTGCTGTTGAAATCACTGTTTTATTTACAGTCCATTAAACTTCCAGTGGGCAGATTACCAAACCAGGGTTGATCATACCTGGGACCATAGGTCAGTAACATCCCTTACTTGTAACCATTTCTTCCTGGAGTCCAGACTAGTGGACACGTTCATCTCGTCCAACCACGTTCTGGCCTCCATGACTCTGATGGTTCAGCTTATTAGTCAGCTCTCGTGGAGTTGTACATGTGCTTTCCTGCAAGATCAAGAAAGTTGATCCCCAGGTCACATTGAGTCCTTAGTCCTGAATGTTGTATCCTACACTGAATTTCTCAGATGCATCACTCTGTCTGCAAGGGCTGAGAATGGGGAGGAAGATGGGAAAAGGTAAAAAGCTTTGGGAGTTATGTAACAGTTTTGAAGTTGGAGATTGTATTTCTCTCGTTCACTTTTCCTGGGCCATTGTAAATACTTCTTGCATAAGCACAGCCAGTCATATGTGGTAGGCCAGTCCTGACCTACTATTCCAAATGTATAATTATGACTTATAATAAGTAGGATGATAATTGCCATGTAGTGATGGAGCAGCCATGTGCTGAGCACAGGGCTAGATGGTTTCACATACATTGTCTCACTTATATTTTATTTATTTATTTTTGAGACAGGGTCTTGCTCTGTGGCCCATGCTGGAGTGTGGCGACATCATTATAGCTCACTGCAGCCTCAAACTCCTGGGCTCAAGTGATCTTCCTGCCTTAGCTTCCTGTGCACTAGGACTACAAGCATGTGCCAGCATGCTTGACTAATTTTTTTTTTTTTAAAATTTTTGTAGAGATGGGGTTTTGCTATGGTGTGCAGGCTGATCTTGAACTCGTGGCCTCAAGCAATCTTCCCATCTCAGCCTTCTCAAGTGCTGGCATTATAGACGTAAGCCACTGCGTCCAGCCTCGTTTAGTTTTTAGAACAATAATCCTGCAAATAGACATTTCTCATCTTTTATAGATAAATAACCTGAGGCTCTGAGAGACTTATAACTTGCTCATTTACTTAGCCCAGCTCGGTCTAGCACCAACGCCCAGTCTATCCTTCCCATGTGGCCTCACAAGGAAACCCAGTGTCCCACCTGTCCCATGCATTTTCTGAAATCAGGTCTGAGTAAGTATTTCACGTGCTCCAACTTCATATGGAAATTTCATATATCTTTAAAATTCCCTTGCTCGCTCCTCTAGTCAAGGTTATCTTGGGCACAGAGAGTTCTTTAAATATTCCAGCCACCTGTCACCCAAGGAATGTTCTGAACCCTGACAGTCTCCGAAGTGTTCCTGCCCTTGCATGAAAATGACTCTATCTGGTTTATAATTAGAAGTGAAATGATTTTAAATGGCTTCCACATGGCTTAGTTTTCCAAGCAGTTCCAGTTACATAGAACTTCATATAAACAGATAATGAGAGGCTAGAGTTGGAGAGCACAGTTCCTGTTTCCAAATTGGCTTGAAGTGGGGACATCTGCTCTGCATGAAACCTGGGTCAGGCTGCCCCTCTCATCTGTGACCTCCTGTGGTGAGGAGGGACTTGCTCTGGATTATATAAAGACTTCACAAGAGTACTGGAAGCGGGGACAGAATCAACTTGAGCAAAAAACCTAATTGGTTTGAATCTTTCCTTGACCATCAGTAATTATTTTGAGATTAATAGCCTATCTTATAATAAAATAACTGTTTCCTTTCCAAAGATAGGATTTCTTGCCTTGGTTGCAAGTCCAAACAATGTCACTTAACTGGCTTTCACAAAGATGACCTGATATTAGTCTAATGACTTTTCTTACAACGAATTATGCAGACTGGAAGATATTTACTCAATAAATTTACTTCCAGCCTTCCCCTCCATATTCTCAACACACACATAGCCTTTTATTACTACTACTATTATTATTTATTATTATTTTTTGAGATGGAGTCTCGCTCTGTCTCCCAAGCTGGAGTGCAGTGGCGCGACCTTGGCTCACTGCAAGCTCTGCCTCCCGGGTTCACGCTATTCTCCTGCCTCAGCCTCCCAAGTAGCTGGGACTGGGTGCCCGCCACCATGCCCGGCTAATTTTTTGTATTTTTAGTAGAAATGGGGTTTCACCGTGTTAGCCAGGATGATCTCGATCTCCTGACCTCACGATCTGCCTGCCTCGGCCTCCCAAAGTGCTGGGATTACAGGCATAAGCCACCATGCCTGGCCTATTATTATTATTTTTAATTCCAAAACTGAATGGAGAATGTGGGAGTTGAAAAATTGTGCAAGTTGTAGGGCCTGGGTCTGAGGTTTCCCTTGAAACTGTCACTGGTCTTCTAGAAGACCAGCTATCCCAGATATATTAATAGTAGAATCGAAGGGCCCTGAGATACCTGACTTCAGAAATTCTTGAGTTCCCAAAGCCAGCATAGAGCTGGAGGATCTCCCGCATGTAGCTCGGAGGGCCAGTATGTGCTCATGAGAGAGGCAGAGGGAGACTGTTTTCCAGAATATCAATCTAGGGTCCTGGAAAACCCTGCTCAACAGTGTTTCTTCCTTTCCTCGGCAAATCCAAGTGGATCCCTTCTTTGTATGATGGTTTTGGGCTCTGTCTTTTCCATAGATTATTTCTGCCAAGTCTGGTCTTCATTGATGCAGTTAATTAATAAATCTCATCTATTTTAATTTAATGCTTGAATGAGTGGCTACTCATGCGAGGTATTGGTCTAGGTATGCTTGGTAGGGCTGCAAAGATGAACCAAATTTAGATTCTTCCCCAAGGAGTTTACAGACTACCAGGAGAGAAGTCAAGTATAGCTGGGGGTGGGAAGGGATGCACATAAACACACCGTTACTATAGGGTGTGTTAAGATAGAAAGAGACAAAATGTAATGAAAGAAGATGGGAGGAAATGGCCCCAATGACTCCTCATAAGGGGCAGAGAACCCCTGAAAAGGCAGTTTCTAGTTTGAAGGTTCTCTGAGATATGTAATGTCTACTTGAGCCAGGATAAATCTGCTTTGGGCTTTTATTTCTATTTCTTTCCTAGCTTCTGGAAAGAGGGCTTTCATGGAGGATGTTGACAGCAGGTTTAAAATGGGGGGCGTGGTTTGGGGGTTTGGTGAACCCCACCCATAGATGTGAAGCCAGAAGGAGGAACCCCAGTGCTGGTATGGTGTCCTGCTCAAGAAGATGCCAGAGCCTCTGAGCAGGGATCATGGTCTGAGGAGGCTTGTGACTCTCTTGTTTAACTTACAGCTTTAAAGGAAATAACATCTTTGTAGCAAAAGTCCACCGGGATTTGCATTTGTATTTCTAAAAAAAGAGGAAGACTACACAAAAACCTGTAGTCAAATATTGATTGCAGCTTCATTTGTAATAGCCAAAGACTGGGAATAAGCGAGATGTTTCTCAGTGGGCGAATGGTTAAATAAACTATGGTACGTCTATATCACTGAATACGGCTCAGCCATAAACAGGAATGAGTTACTGGTGCATGGAACAACTTGGATGAATCTCAAGAGAAATGTGCTGAGTGAAAAAGTCAATCCAAAGGATTACATATTGTATGATTTCATTTATATAAACAATAACACATGGTAGAGATGGAAAGCAGATTAGGGATGGATGGGGTTAGCAATGGGAGTGTGAGGTGGGAATGAGGTGGATGTATGCAGGTAGTTATGAAAGGGTAACAGGAGAACGAAGCCTTGGAATGGTTCTGTATCTTGACTGTAGTAGTGGATATACTAATCTACACATGTAATAAAACTGTAGAAGCCCAAATGCACACACACATGCACACGTGTGAGCACACATAAAAATGAGGAAATCCAGGCTGGGCACGGTGGCTCATGTCTGTAATTCCAGCACTTTGGGAGCCTGAGGCGGGTGGATCACGAGGTCAGGTGTTTGAGACCAGCTGACCAACATGGTGAAACTCGTCTCTACTAAAAATACAAAGAAAATTAGCCAGGCATGGTGGTGCGTGCCTGTAATCTCAGCTACTCAGGGGGCTGAGGCAGAAGAATCGCTTGAACCTGGGAGGTGGAGCTTGCAGTGAGCTGAGATTGCACCAGTCTGGGCGACAGAGCAAGACTCTGTCTCAAAAAAAACCCAAAAAAACCCCCCAAAAAAACAAAACAACAACAACAACAAAAAAAAACTGACTAAAATTGGTGGATTGTATCAATGTCATTTTTCTGGCTTTGATATTGTACTATGGTTTTGAATATGGTGTGATTAGCAAAACTGGGTAAAGGGTACAGGAGATGTCTTTGTATTATTTCTTACAAGTGCATGTGAATCTATAATGATCTCAAAACAAAAAGTTTAAAAAGAAGAAAAAGGCCGGGCGCGGTGGCTCAAGCCTGTAATCCCAGCACTTTGGGAGGCCGAGACGGGCGGATCACGAGGTCAGGAGATCGAGACCATCCTGGCTAACACGGTGAAACCCCGTCTCTACTAAAAAATACAAAAAACTAGCCGGGCGAGGTGGCTGGCGCCTGTAGTCCCAGCTACTCGGGAGGCTGAGGCAGGAGAATAGCGTAAACCCGGGAGGCGGAGCTTGCAGTGAGCTGAGATCCGGCCATTGCACTCCAGTCTGGGCGACAGAGCGAGACTCCGTCTCAAAAAAAAAAAAAAAAAAAAAAAAGAAAAAATAAAATAAAAAGAAGAAAAAGAGGCTTGTGAGCTTCCTTAATCCTGTGACTTGCTTCACATTTATCATGTTTGTTACCTTCCCTGACACAAGCAGGAGGTGAGCGCTGGGGAGGTTCTGAGGATAGAGAATTACTCCTGGCTTCTCCTGGCTTAGGGGTAGACTGGCTCCATTGAGGAGGCTGAATGGCATCTGAACCCTGAAAGACTGTCCAGAATTGGGCACATAAAGTCTAAAGGGAGAGTGTATAGGTAAAGACAGAGGGCAGGACAGAATGGGATGAGAACGTGAAATGAGACATAATTGGGTTTGGTTGGGAAAAGAGGGAAGGAGTGGGGGTAGGAGTGGAAAAGAAGGTGGGGGGCAAATCATGGTAGTTGAGAAGACTGGGCAATGGGGAGGTCATTGAAGACTCCGTGATGGTGCTGAGCTGTGCTTCAGGGAAATCAGTCTGGCAGCAGTGTAGGGAGAGAGGTCAGATGGGGATATAGAGGGAGAGAAATTAGGAACCCATTCCTGTAATCTGGGAAATGGAGAGGTCAAGATTAATTTCCTCTGCCTGTACTAGGAACATTTACAAGTTAAGTTTATTTCTCTCTCATATAAAAGAAGTTATGGTAAGCAGTCCAGAATTGATGTGTACACACCACAAAGTTATCAGGGATCTAGTCCTTTTCTAGCTCTCTGCTGTGCCATCCCTAGAGTGCTGCTGTCGTTCTCAAGGTCATTGCAGCAGCAAAGTTGAGGAACTGGGTAGAAAAGCATGTTTTTATAGAACAGCTTCCCAGAAGTCCCACATAACATGCTTGCCTACTTCCCATTGGCTAGAACTTAGTCACATGGCCACATCTAATTGGAGGGGAGTCTGGGAAATGTAGTCTTTTAGCTGAGTCGCCATGTGCCCGGCTAAAATGGAGAGTTCATTAAGGAGAAAAGGGAGAAGGGATGCTGGGGAAGGCAAATGGTAGGTTATGCCTCGGAGTCTGAGTTCAAGTAGTGGTGAAGAGAATGGAGAGGAGAGGGAGAATATGTGAGATATGCAGGCACATAATGACTGGGCTTGACAAGTGATTAGAAATGGGTTGGGAATAAGAGAAGTTTGGAGCCTGAGTAAAGTGAAGTGGTGGAAACCATAGTTAACGTGTGCCAGGCACTGATCTAAGTGTTTTTGCATGTATTTCACATTGATTCCTCATGACAGCACTATGAGGTAGGTCCTGCTATTATTATCTCAATTTTGCAGATGAAGGAAATGGGACATTGAGGTAATTTGCTTGCCCAAGCATCACAATTAGTAGCAGAACCAGAATTTGAACCTGGGCAGCTGGTTCCAGAGCCGGTACCCTTAACCACTGCTGTAGACTGAATCTTTCTGTCCCCTCAAAATTCGAATGTTGAAACTTAATCTCCAGTGTGATGGTATTTGGAAGTGGGGAGGTCTTTGGGGGATGATTAGATCATGAAGATGGAGTCCTCATGAATGAAATTAGTGCCCTTATAAAAAAGACCCCAGAGAGCTCCCTACCCCTTCTGCCACATGAGGACTCAATGAGAAGACAGCCTTCCGTGAGCCAGCAGGAGGAGGGCCTGATATGGTTTGGATCTTTGTCCCTGCCCATATATCATGTTGAAATGTAATCCCCAGTGTTGGAGGTGAGGCCTGGTAAGAGGTGATTGGCTCATGGGGGTGATTTCTCACAGTTTAACACCATTGGCCTTGATGCTGTTGTCATGATAGTGAGTTCTTGTGAGATCTGGTTGTTTAAAAGTGTGTGGCACCCCTCTCCTCTCTCTTTTCCTCCTGTCCCAGCCATTTGAAGTGCTGGCTCCTCCTTGGCCTTCTGGCATGATTGTAAGCTTCCTGAGGCCTCCCTAGAAGATAAGCACATGACAGCATCATGCTTCCTGTACACCCTGAAGAACTGTGAGCCAATTAAAATTCTTCTTTATAAACTACTCGGTCTCAGGTATTTATTTATAGTAATGCAAGAACAATCTAATACAAGGCCTTATCAGACACTGAATCTGCTCATGCCTTGATCTTGGACTTCTCAGCCTCCAGAACTGTGAGAAATAAAGGCTTGAGCCACCCGTCTATGACATTTTAGTTATAGCAATCAAAATGGATTAAGACAACCACTATGCCTGTGGTGGCACTGTGAATAGAGAGAGAGGGAACACAGAAATATCTAGATCTGTGTGCTGATACCACTTATTCTCTCCACATTATTCTCATTTTTCCTTGATTATATTTAACTTCTGTAGTGCTCTGTTGAAGGTGGTATAGAAAACTTGTTGAGTTGACTTTCCCACGTGGGCTTGGAAGAGCACACACAGATCTGACAACCTGTCCTTTGTTTTGGTCACTGACAATTTCAAGCCTTGGCCTGGGGTAGGCACTAAGCATTGATAATGCCTTGTGGCATTATCACCTTCCCTCCCTCACACCTTACGTTCCCCCCAGTAGCCTCCGGCCCTCTTTTTGGTACCCCTAGTGGGCCTGAAAGGCACCACTAGGTTCGAACTAGGGACCCCAGGGTCCCCAGGGCCCATCGCAGCAGCTGATGGGAAGGCACTTTCTTCTGGGGGTGGTTCTGGGGGCTGCATTCCAGATGTCCCAGTTGGTCAGGAAGTAGATTGCCCAGAGCCTATGTTACCAGGTCCAAATGGGACAAGAGAGGAAGGAAAAGCCAAGAGGCAAGCTAGTGGGACCCAGAGCCTTGGGAAGCTGATGCCTGGGAAAGCCTAGGTGAGAAGCTAGGCTTAATATGGTTTCTAGGGTGCAGTGGGCAGCTCTGCTTTCCAAGGGCTGGGGACATAGCTCTAGAAAGGACAGAAGGGATTTGTTTTGTAGCCAAATGTAACTTGGAAACAATAATCTGTCTGCCATAGCTGTTTTGCAAAAACCATGATAGAGGCCAAATCCATGCCAGGGCTGAAGACCAAGAATGGAGTAATGTCTGCAGAGAGAAGGGTAATTAGCAAATTCCTTAATTAGAGTTGGGTTCCTGTTTTTCCAGTCAATTCTAATCATTTGCTAGATTTTAACACAGCTGCTTTGGCCTGCAGGGCACAGCCATAGAGTTCAGAAAACCAGGATCCAATGATCTTGGATAAAGTAAGACTTGGTTTCCTCTTCTGTAAAATGACTATCACAAAATTTATTTCTTGAAGCTGTAAGAATCTAAAAAGTAACATGTAAAATGTTTTCAATCTCTCAAAGTTAGTTATTTATTACATTAGTGATAATGATGCCTTATTAGCCACTGATGTCTGTTAGTGAATGCTTCTGTGCTTAAATTTCATGCTTCATTGAATCCTACTGATCTCCTTTTCTCACCAAGGTGCCATTCTGCACTGACACCTGTAATCAAAGCTTGAAGATTTACTTAGGCACCAAAAGATTAATCTTGACAAAATTCATGAAGTTTCTGCTCACTAGACATTAGCCATCATCCCTGGTATGTGACATCCTTCTCTTTTCCTGATTTCTAAACGTATATTTAAATATAGGTTAAGAAAGTATTGTTTCAGAGCCAGTAAGTTAACGGAAAAAAAAAATGGGCTTTCTTTGAAGAAGAATCTCACACTGTATTGAACCTCGATGTTTTGATATACAGTGCCTCTATTCTAGTTGTTACTAAATACTTTCATTTTCCAATCCACTTCTTTTTCTTTTTCTTCAACCAAGATTTAATTGCTGGAGACCAAGCTCATCTGTAATTATTCCATAATAAAAATATAGACAGGAATAAGATGTAGTCCTGTCCTCAATAAGTTCATAGTCTGGGAGAGAAGACAAACTTGAAAATAAATAATTGCAATACATGAGACAAATGCCATCGAATAAATATATACAGGGTACAGAGGTGGCATCTCAGGAAGAAGGAACAAAAACGCCTTGGCATTTCAGCTGGGAGGAGAAGATACATGTTGGTATCATCACTGTCTAAGTGTGTAACCTCAGAATTCACCAATCACTTGGCAAAACTGGATTCTTTCTTGCATATAATGTTAATCTTTTGAATTCCAGAGATTGAGAAGTAATTTGGGTTTTTATTAGTTCTAGTCTCTTTCTTCTTTCATCTCATTGTACTTCTTAATTCCTAATTTATATATTTATAATGTAAAATGCATTTGGTCATCTATCCTGACCTCAATCTCTCCAACAATCTTTCTATGTCTGGTTTTTATTTTTCCATCATAAATCTTTAATGTGCATAGCTGTGTTCCTTTCCTTGAAATCCAAACTTGCCCCATCATATTTGCAAAAATTTGAAAGCTTGACAATACACTCATTGGCAAGGCTATAGGGAAACAGGTATTCTTATCCATTGTTGGTAGGAATGAAAAATGACATAATTTTTATGGAGGGGAATTTGGTAATAGCTAATAAAACTATACATGCATTTATCCTTTGACCCAGCAATTAAACTGATAGTAATTTATTCTGAAAATATACTTCTAATAATACAAAAAAATGCATAAAGTTATTAATTATAGTTGGAAACCACCTTAATGTCCAAGCACAGGAAACTGACTAAATTATGGGTACTCACACACAATGGAGTACTATACAGCTGTAAACAAGAATGAGTGGCTGGGTAGGTGGCTCACACCTGTAATCCTAGCACATTGGGAGGCTGAAGTGGGTGGATTGCTTGAGCCCAGGGATTGAAGACCAGCCTGGGCAATGTGGTGAAACCTTGTCTTTACAAAAAAAAAAAGAAAAATTAGTTGGAAGTGGTGGCACATCACTGTAGTCACAGCTGCTTGGGAGGCAGAAGTGGGAAGACTGCTTGAGCCTGGGAGGTGAAGGTTGCCGTGAGCCGAGATCATGCCACTGCACTCCAGCTTGGGCGATAGAGTGAGACATTGTCTCAACAACAACAACAACAACAACAACAACAACAACAGAGAATGAAGAAGCTATCTATCAACTGATGTGGAATTATTTCTAAGAGATATTGTTAAAAGAAAAAAGCAAAGTGCAAAATAATATATATGGTATGCTATCTTTTATGTAAGAGAGAAGGAAAAATAAGAAAACATATACTTGTTTATCTCTAAAAAAAAAACCAAAGGATAAATCAGGAAGCATTAAAGTTGGTGAAGGGAATAGGACAGAAGAAATATGGAAGGAGGAATACTTCTCTGAATAGATCTTTTTGCGTAGTTTTGACCTTCAGAAGCATGTTAATGTTTTATATATTCTAAAGTAAAATTAATAAGGATGGAAAAGGGCAAAAATCCCTAAAACTGAATGCAGGCTGAAACAAATTAGCCAATTGTTTTCCAAATGAATACCATAACCACCTCAAAGAGAAAAAAAGAAAGGACTAATCCTAGTAACTTATGAACATAGTATTTGACTATGTACCCTCAGACTTAGGTGAAGGAATATGTAGAATTGTACATACATACATACTACTACTACTACTACATCTCCTCCTCCTCCTCCTCCTTCTTTCTTCTTTCTTTCTTCCTTCCTCCTTCCTCCCTCCTCCTTCCTCTATCCTCCCTCCTCCTCCTCCTTTTCCTCCTCCTCCTCCTCCTTTTTTTTTTTTTTTGAAATGGTGTCTTGCTGTCTTTCCCAGGCTAGAGTGCAGTGGCGAGATCTCGGCTCACTGCAACCTCCGCCTCCTGGATTCAACCGATTTTCATGCCTCAGCCTCCTGAGTAGCTGGCACTACAAGCACATGGCACCACACCTGGCTAATTTTTTGTATTTTTGGTAGAGATGGGGTTTCACCATGTTGGCCAGGCTGGTCTCAAACTCTTGACCTCAGGTGACCCACCAACCTCGGGCTCTCAAAGTGCTGGGATTACAGGTGTGAGCCACTGCACCCTGCTGAGAAAAAGCAATTCTGAAACAACTTTATATCTGTGGAAGTTGTCAGAATCAAAAAGAAGTCACTTGTGTTAAAATCCTGACAAGTGGAGCCAGGGAAGGATATGAAGGGAGAGTTCTTGTGAATGTATGCCTGATAATAAGAACTATTGCAAAACACTGCAAAAACCACAACCTTGCACAAAGGTCACTGTAACTTTACACAGAAAATACTTCTGCAAGGATGTCTGTCCAGCAACTGCCCATCCAACTTCAGACTGACACCACCCTTGTTATTGATCCTTGTAGCCAAGGATAATTGACTCAAAGCAACTTATGTAATTTCCCTCATTTTTCCTTTAAAAACTTTCATTTGTCTCAACCTCCCTGAATACGCACATAGTTTACTATGGCGTGTGCATTCCCATTGCAATGCGACTCCTTAATAAATATCATTTTCTTTCAGAGAATCTCCCACTCTGTTATTTAGGTTTGACATATGTATTACAGGAGTGAGCAAATGAGTAAATGTGTTGCTATTGGGAAGCAGGGTTCTCATTAAGGAAAAAGTGACAATATATGGAATGGGGAGAAGGCAAGAAAGAGCCCTGTAGAGATGGATTGAAATTTGGGATATCACTGTGTATTATATTTCTAAAATGCATACGTATGTGTGTATATAAATTTGCATGAATATATACACCTGTGTGTATTACCTAGTTTTGTCTGCTGAAAGGGCCAAGAAGCCATAACACCTCAGTGGCAATGGACACACCTTGTGCCCAGATCTTGGTCTCTAATTCCATTCCCCACCAAAAGGACTCAGGGCTCTTGGGAGAACCAACTGATTCCAGGTTAGGGCAGGCTGTACCAGGTGAGCCTGGAACTTTCTTAATTTCTAGTATAACAGAATGTTCTGCTATGCTGATACTAGAACTTAAAAATGAGCTCAAAAAGAGATGGGACCATGTCACAAGGACACAGGAGCCAGCCTGAAAGAACTTCCGCTGGCTAAATCTGCGACAATTTAAGTAATTAAGTATTAATGAATTATAAACTATTAAAAATCAGAATTTATGAGTCCCTATTGATAATAAATGGGTAAAATGTTTATTTGTATGGGGAAAAGCAAGGGCTCTTGCTTACAGTGAAATGCTGAATGCCAACTTATAAATTGGGAGGAAGGGCTGGAGCTGGTAAGTTAGCATTTTAGAACCATTATGGCAAAGATCAGCAAGAATCATCAAGAGAGAATCACCAATGGATGCAAAAACTAGGGAGGAATTTAGATAAGAAGCAGGATATTTGTTTGGTCTAAAAATATTTCCCTACAGACTGAGTATTATTTCCAAGGGAAACAAAAATAGCAATTATACTGTAGAGAAATTTGACAGCTTGACTAGGTTTTCAAAATCTGCAGTGAGGGCAGATGGATGTTGTGTGCCTCCTGATGCGATGCCCTGGGAAGGACACAATGGCACCTCTGTCATATTCCAGCCAAGAATGTATAACCCGAGTCATGAGGAAATATTAGACAAACTCTAAATGAGAAACATTCTGTTAAAAATGGGGCAGGGCTCTAGACTTGGAAAATATCATCATGAAGGGCTAAGAAAGGGTCTGGAAGTGCTTCAGATCAATGAAAGATGGAGACAGCTAAACTCAATCCCTGACCCTAGACTGGATTCCATTCTGGAGGGGAAAATGCTGTAAAGACATTATTGGGTCAATTGACAAAAATGGGACAGTAGATTAGATAAAGGTACTGTTTCATTGTTAAATTTACTGAAGTTGAGGATGATACTCTGGGTATATAAGAGAATGTATACATGTACACATACACAGTGATTCTTCTTTTTTTTTTTTTTTTTTGGAGACGGAGTCTTGCTCTGTCGCCCAGGCTGGAGTGCAGTGGTGTGATCTCGCCTCACTGCAAGCTCTGCCTCCTGGGTTCAACCAGTTTGCCTGCCTCAGCCTCCTGAGTAGCTGGGACTACAGGTGTGTGCCACCACGCCCAGCTAATTTTTATATTTTTTTAGTAGAGACGGGGTTTCACCATGTTGGCCAGGATGGTCTCAATCTCTTGACCTCATGATTTCGTGATCTGTCCCCCTTGGCCTCCCAAAGTGCTGGGATTACAGGCGTGAGCCTCCGCGCCCGGCCAACACATACAGTGATTCTTGAACAGTGTAGGGGTTATGGACACTGACTCCTCCCATGGTCAAAAATCCTCATATAATTTTTAACTCCCTTGAAACTTAACTACTAATTGCCTACTGTTGACCAGAAGCCCCATTGATAACATAAGCAGTTAATGAACATATATTTTGTATGTTATCTGTATCATATACTGTATTGTTATGAAGTAAGCTAGAGAAAAGAAAATGTTATGAAGAACATAATAAAAAAGAGAAAATATATTTGCAGCACTGTACTGTATTTATTGATACTGTAAGTTTGCCTCATCTGTTTACAAGATGAATCGTCCATCTGAAATGATGGCAACCACAGCTGCAGACATCAATCTTGGTAAATATCAAGCAATTTAACTTTTTCTTGTAATGTCATGACTTTTCTCTGCTTCTTGGGAGTACTTCCAGCATCACTTGTGGCACTCGGTATGGGTTCCATGTGTTATTCAAAGTTTACAGTATTGCACTAAACATGATGAAAAATATACGAGAACCGCGAGAGGTCACATTTTACCGTGATGAAGGATATAGTGGAGAGACGACTGCTTACGTGAAGATGATTAGTGTTGCACAGCATCTACTCACATCATTTGTGCTCACTGCAATAACAATAGGTGGTAGCTATGAAATTATTACAATAGTGCAGTATGTACTGCAGTGAACTTTATGCAGTGGCGATTTCAAACTACGTCTTTATGTGTGTTTACATTTCTCTCGACTGTGAATGATACCACATATGGTCTGGAAGTATTTGTGTGTATATGCTTTGATAAATATTATCTAATAATAATAGATTTGTGTATATTTTACAGTTGTAAATGACAAAATAGACTAGTATCTACATATATTTTCATAACATACCTAATTTTTTCTTAATTTTTATAGCTATGTGGTTAAAATAGCTTCATCTAGGGTATTTTAGGCTATGCAGTTTATCTGCAAGTTTTTTCAAATTGTTGTAAATCTCCAAAAAAAATTTCCAATGTTTTTATTGAAAAAAATCTGGGTATTTGTGGACCAGTGCAGTTCAAACCTGTATTATTCAAGGATCAACTATACACATAGAAAAAGAGAGAGAGAGCGAGGAAGAACAAATAATAAAACAAATGGGTTAACTGTTAATAATGGGTGGATCTTGGTAAAAGAAATACAGGCATTCTTTTTTTTTTTTTTTTTTTTTTTTGAGACGGAGTCTTGCTCTGTCACCAGGCTGGAGTGCAGTGGCACCATCTTGGCTCACTGAAATCTCTGCCTCCTGGGTTCAAGCAATTCTCCTGCCTCAGTCTCCTGAGTAGGTGGGACTACAGGCGTGTACCACCATGCCTGGCTAATTTTTTTTTTTTTTTTGGATTTTAGTAGAGACGGGGTTTCACTATGTTGGCCAGGATGGTCTCAAACTCCTGACCTCAGGTGATCTGCCTGCCTCTGCCTCCCAAAGTGCTGGGATTACAGGCGAGAGCCACTGTGCTCAGCCTAGAAATACAGGCATTCTTTTACTATTTTTATTCTTACAGTTTTTCTCTTAAGTTTAAAATTATATTGAAATAAAAAATATTCAGTCCTGCATGTTCTGCTTTGGTTCAGGAACATTTGTCTCCCTACTATGCCGTATGTTGGTTTTGGTTCTGGGGATCCTGTTGATGTCTGACCATGTCTTAGAATAGAAAACGCCAGGAATTAAAAAAATCTTTTATTTTGGGTAGTGAAACGCTTTCTTTGCAAATGAAATCTTATGTGGGGCATCAAGCTGCAGAGGAGATGACAGAAGCCGCTCTGAGGGAAGCATGTGTGTGCTTGTTGGGTGTTGTATCAGTCCTGTCCACTGTGCCTCCCTCTCCTCTGCCTGCTGCGCAGCTCTGAGGCACCTCCAGGGAATGTTTGACAACCACTGCTCGAAATTAAACTGGCCACGGTCCAACTGACCTTAGCAGCCCCTGAATGAGAATGAGTGTTCTTGATTGGGTGAAAACCTCAGAATGACTTCAGAGCAGTTGACTTGTGCTTTGTGAACATGGCCTCATGTGTGCTTTCAGTGATAAATGTCCAGTTTTTTTTCCTGCCTCTCCATGAGGTTACTCTGCCCTTGGCCCGTGGTTCACACTTGACAACTATTCAGCCACAAGGCTCTGCAGGTCGAGCCCAGCGTGTGATGGTTTCAGAGTTGAGTCCTTTCTGAAGAAGTGTGTATAGATCAGACTTATGTAAATAGAATCACATTTTCCCATAGCTGCTTCATGGTCATTTGGGATTCATTTTCAAATGGCCATGGTGCCTTGCTGCAGGTAGAATTTATATTTATCTATCTTCCTCCTTTCCTTTTTTGTCAGGTAGTTAAGAGTCTTTAACATGTTTGGTGGAGGGAAGCTTGGCATTTAAAGCCCTTTTGAAAGTGACTTAGCCCCTCAAGTTAACTGCTCTGAAAGTTGGAACCTCCAAAGGTTTTATCTACTTTATAGCTCAAACCCGAGTCAACCTAAAAGGTAAGAGTATTATTTATTCAAGAAGCCTTGGAAGATTGTACATAACAAATTCATTTTGTCGAAGAGGATGCAGCCATCTTCTTAATGATTTACCTCAAGTCTCCGTAAAGCTTTTGGCAGGGCCCAAGACCACAAGACCCTTAATGGCCACCCACCCCATTGTTCTTTGCATGGGAAGATGAGACTCCCACATCATGAACTGCTACAAGGTTGAGGACAGAGAGGATCCCTGGGTTTCATCTCTTGTGACAATTCCTGTTAATGGTAGTAACTTCCTGGAGTCCTATGTTGAAAAGGTTTCTGGGGTAGCATCTGGGCTTGGTGAGAATGAGGGTTATGATCGATTTGTGATGTCTACTTGGGTGTGGAGTGGGAACATTATCCAGATGTTTGCAGCATACATGATGTTCCTGGCCTAAAAATAACTCTCAGGGGCTCTGTTTGTTTGGAAAGACCATGCCCCTTCATTGGTCATGAGCACTGGTCTATTTTATGTGCTTTCTTACTAAACAAGGAACCCTGGCTGTGTTGCCCTATATTAGATATGGAAGGAACCAGAGAACACTTGCTGAGGCTTTGGGTGATTTTCCTGCACACATATTTCCAACCCATTGCAACAAAGGAGCCCTTAGTACAGAGTATGGCAAAATGAAGTGCACCCCTCACCCCCAGCCTGTACCAAACAAGGTATGTTTGGGTTCAGCTGGTTGGCATGTCCATATTGAAATTTTAGAATCTTAGCCTTTCTTTTTAAAATTTCAGAACCTTGAAATTTCTTGTGGTTGCACAAACTCTGCAATGTTTCCTTGTAATTTAAGTGCCAAGAAAATTTGACCCTGGCAGACCCAACCTCTCTCAACACCTACCTCAATACTGAGGCCTAAGAAGCGGAATAGAATTTAGAGAAAATTCCTCTGTCAAACTATGCCTGATACTCACAGATGGATGGCGAATTTTCCTCCCTTGAATCCCTTTTAACCTCTTAGGTTAACTATGTAGTGCTTTTGGCTTTGTTTTCATTAGGTTCCCCTTCATCCACCTCCTGCCCTATAGATGATGAAAATCTTCTAACATTTAATCAGCAAAAAAGTTTGAAGGACAATTATTGTGTTTTACTTTTCTTTGTCTTCTCAGCACTCCTGGCAGTGTTGCAAAGACCCCTTCAAAGACCCTTCTAAGACCCTAGTATGTGTTTGCAAAGTGACTTATTTCAAAGACACTTGCTTTTGAAATTATTTTCAGGGTAAGAATAAAAAGGCTGATGGAGCCATGTTAACCTAGGCAATTTGTGATGGAATTGTGCCTTCCATCTCTCTGCCTTTTCCCCCTTCTCCAGGAGTTCAGATTTCAGTTGCTTTTGGAAATCCTTAAAGACCAACTTTCTGAAGCTGAGTAGCTGGAGATGTTCTTACTGGGAGGCAGCGTATTAAAGGCAGCACTCAGAAGGATTCAATGCATGTCGTATTCACAAACAGCCGCGACTAAGGAAGACTGTGTGACTGTTGTCGTATTTCCCAGTAACACTTGCTTGCCTTAGCCAGTGTGGCCCTCCCTTCTCTGAAGCAGAACACAGGTCCTTATCTATGCAGTCCTTTCAGGTCAGACCTTGTTTACATGGACACTTGCCTGCATATGTTCTAACTTTGGGGCCAGATAAATAAACAGGAGGCTGAAGGCAAAAATACCTCCATTGAAAGAAGTCATGGCTAGAAGTGGGGCCCCAGAGAGGGGCAGAAATAGGTACAAGAAACTAAGAAAGAGCAGCTTAAGCCATACTATTTAGAGTGCCAAAGGAGGGCCCACATTTCTATTTTGAAACTTGTATAAAATGGCTCTATCTTACCTCTCCTCCTCTTGTATCCTCCCTCCTTCATGGAAGAATCTGTGAAGATCTTGTAATTAAAAAGTTGAAACTAGAAAAAAAGAAAAACAAAAAACAAAATGAAAATGACACCTCTAGATGTGCTTTGTTTTTTGATTCAAATAAACTGAAAACACATTAAAATCAGAGTTTCAGATAATTTTTATGTGACTCTCCTTCAATATAGTGCCCCCGTTTCATTCTATCCAAGTGGATGGTCTTGACATGACCATGGTTTGAGATACTTTGAAAAGTCAAAGATAATAAGTTTTTGTTTATGGAAGATACTAAAAAAACCCGAGGTATTTTGTAATTTCTTGGTAACTTACTGATAATGACCAACTGGACCCTGAATTCCAACAGATAATCTAAAACTCACGTATCTAAATATACACATCAACACTCCCGCCTGTCTCCCCAAACTCACCTCCAGTTTGCCCCTGCCTCACCAGGCTCCAGGCCCCTTTCTGCTTCAAAGTTGCCTCCAGGTGCTGTTCCCTGTCCTGGAAGGATATTCTCCTTCCTTTCCTACTGCAGGCAGGTGGCCTTCCCTAATCACCCTGATCACTGAGAGTAATCAATAATAAGAACTTCTTATTCTTTATTTTAGCCTCCTTTTTCTTTCCTTCAAAACTTTCATCAAAATTCATACATATTTTATTTGTTTGTTTACTGGTTTTTGGATTCCCTAAAATTAACCTCTTTGAACACTGGGACTGTGTCTCTGCTTTACCATAGGGTTTCCAGTCGCAAAGGACTGGTTGAATGAATGAATAAACTTGTGAGTCATGTGAAAATGGAGCTGGCAAGAAGGAAACACACTAAGCCATTTGCTGGTAGAGTCACTCCCTGGCATCGAGAGGGTTTTTATCAGCAACCTTGCTGCCCCTGCCAAAGGCCAGGCGGGGACATCAGGAGGCATCAGTGTGGAAAATGCAGTAAGAAAAGCGGAGCTCCTTTCGATGCCTGATCATTGGAAGATGTAATGTGCTCTCCGTAGTTCAGTGGTATTTATTACCGGAAAGGGATCCCAATCCAGACCCCAAAAGAAGGTTCTTGGATCTCTCACAAGAGAGAAGTCGAGGCAAGTCCACAGAGTAAAGTGAAAGCAAGTTTATTGAGAAAGTGAAGGAGTAAGAATGGCTACTCCACAGGCAGAGCATTGCTAAGGGCTGCTGGTTGGCTATTTTTATGGTTATTTCTCCATCATATGCTAACTAAGGGGTGGATTATTCATGAGTTTTCCAGGAAAGGGGCGAGGATTTCCTGGAACTCAGGATTCCTCTTCCTTTTAGTCCATATAGAGTAACTTCTTGACATTGGCGTGGCATTTGTAAACTGTCATGGCGCTGGTGGGACTGTCTTTTGGCATGCTAATGTATTATAATTAGTGTAAAATGAGCAGTGAGGACTACCAGAGATCACTTTTGTCACCATCTTGATTTTGGCAGGTTTTGGCAAGTTTCTTGACTGCATCCTGTTTTATCAGTGGGGTCTTTGTGATCTGTGTCTTGTGCTGACCTCCCATCTTATTCTGTGACTAAGAATGCCTAACTTCCTGGCAATGCAGCCCAATAGGTCTCAGCCTTATTTTACTCAGCCCCAATTCAAGATGAAATTGCTGTGGTTCAAATGCCTCTGACAGTGGCGAGGTCACAGGAGTCAGCCTCAGCCTAGGCGTGAGTTTGAGACTGTGTCATTTTTTTGGCAAAAAGAGAGGGTGTGGGTCATAGTTATAAAGAAAGACCACTTGGAGTTTTTCCTGGAAAAAATGTGGCCTTTTAATAGCAGACATTCAGTAAACCCTGAAGGCATCTTCTCAGCCAGGGTGGTGGTGGAGTCGGGAGGCACAGGGATGGGGACAAGGGACTCAGTGTCAAGGGAAAACTGACGCGTAAATAATCATAGCACAGAGTGACAAGTGCTACTGCAGAGGGAAGGGCAGGTGCTCTGGGGAAGGCTGGAGGGGCCAGGGTGTGTGTGGAAAGGAGGTCACGTAAGACTTTCCAGAATGAACAACCTCAGCTTGCTTCCCCTTGCTCGTTCCTTAAAAGAGGATTTGGTGACCTCTGCTGGGGGATGAGACCTCCAGCCTGAACTAGAAGGGGGTGCAAAGAGAGTGAAGATTTGCATAGAACCAAGACTTTCTGAAGTAAAATACTGGCTTTAACAGAGAACCTTGAGGGAGATTCAATAAAAGGTGGAGGGACATGAGTCAACAGCAGCTAGAAAATACAAGAGCTAGGGAGTGGAGAAAGCTGGAGGGACTTAGAGTGGGGAAATGAGAAGTAAAAGCAATACCCCTGGATGGTAAATAGAAAGGGAAGCCCACCTAAGTGGGTTCTGTTGGCTTCTGGGATTTGGAGTGGGTGCTTCCACTTCTAAAAATGTATTCTACGAAACCAATCAGATGTATGTGCAAAGATGTCTATTCCTTTATTGATGGTAAACACTAGAATAGCTAAACACGGGGTTCAGTTAAATAATTTATGGTCTACTTAGAATATGGTGATACCATTAAAAATAATGATCTTGTTTTATTTATATTGAGATGAAAAGACATTTGAGAAATGTTGATAAGTAAAAAAAAAAAAACACCAAAAACACAAACAAAAAAACAAGTTACAAAGCAACATTAAAAACATATAAAGGCCTAGAAGTAAATACAAAATGCTCACAGCAGGGGGATTAAGAACAATTAGTTTTCACTTTACACTTCTACGTAGTCCCACCCCCTACCATGAGTAGGCATTAAATTTACAACCAGAAAATCAGTAAAGTTATTTCTGTTTTGAAAGGAAAAGTCCACAGGGTTTTTAAAAGAGATGATTAGGGCCAGAATCCTAATTGAGTAACTGTTAGGAAATGCTGTTACTCATTCCACATCCTCCACAGAGATCCTCCCAGTAGGTAGGGGGCTTAGGAGGCTTGTAGCTTTGACTCTGGGTGGAGAGATAAACACTTTCTTGGGTTTACTCCTTAATACTGGGAGTCGGGCTCCCCCTTGTATACTCTAGAATATGCTCCGGAGCAGGAAGCCCCTTCCCCTGCTGCCTGAGCTAGCGGCTCTCCATGCTGGCTGCACGTCAGACTTTGTAGGAGAACTGAAAGCAATACCCACCTCTCAGACAAATGTGATTGTACTCCCTGGGGACGAGACCCAGGGAGTGGACCCAGGTGATGCTATTCTGCAGCCAAGTTTGAGTCCCTCCTGATGTGAAGATAATGAATGAAAAATCAACAGACGGAATCATAAATCTGGACCAGCATTTTTAAGGCGTGTCAGACCTGAGCATAGATCTTTGAAAAAAAATTAATTCCTTAGTCAAATACTTCAGTCCCTCCCTCTAGGAAAGTCTCAAAGTACATGAGAAAATAAAGACTCTGGGAAGTCATGCGGCAAAGAAATTTATTTCATTTGTTTCAGATGGATTTCCCAGTGGTTTCTGATCGTGGAAAGTGTTGTCTGGGGTAACCCTTTATCTTGAGTTAGCAGTGTCTGGCCAGTGCCTGGAGTCTTTCTTGCATGCCATAATTTGGCCACCCTGTGGGGACACTTCTCCACAAGGACCCTAGGACATTGGTAAGATCAAAACAGATCCCTGGACAGACAGCAAAGTGAAGAGGAGAAGCTCCAAATCTGGAACTGGGGGTAAGCCTATTGCTTGGTAGAGCACCTTGACCTGGGGCAATGTGGAGGGGACGCCCTGGCTACAGAATCTGGGGTACACAGAAGGAAAATGAGGTCCAAAGAGGTAATTAAGCACCTTGTTCCACATTAGGAAGCTGGGCAGGGGCCCAGCAGAAACTAGAACCTAGACTTTCTGCTTCTCAGTCAGGCCCCTTTCCCTCCCTCACCAAGACAAAGTTGTGATTTCAGGCATTTTATGATCTTGGAATAAAGGAACACTGCTATGATTAATGGGAAGTTCTTGCCTTCTTATCCCATTTTGTGTTCCCGTCTCCATCTGCCAAGAAGACACCCAAAGCTCTAAGTATCATTCGGTTGTAAGGAATGTTTAGAATTGAAGAGCTGCTTTGACACAATTAAAAGCTTCCAGAAGGCTGTTACAGCGCCAATTATTTACTTCGTGATAGTGAGCTATTTAAATTTCATTATGGAGTAGAAAATAGGGAGATAAGAACAAAATATGGTCAGGCTGACTGACCTCAAAACTTCTGCTCCTTTTGTTCATAAAAGATAGCAGAAGCAGAACATTCTGATTCAAGGATCATTTTGCTAAACTGTGCATTCTCTTAAACGGAATTGTTTCTTAATCTCTTTGTGGGCTGCTAATGGGCCGCTTATCAGGGTGTTCCAAGGCAAAGTGAATCTGGAAGAAATAGGGCTACTGACTTTGGGATAAGTCTCCCTGGGTTGCAGGTGGTTGGACAATGACTCAGTGACTTCCTACTTTAAGCTAAATGAGATTCACTATTGTAAAGTCATAGACATGCATCCCAAAGCAAACAGAGGAATGAACATGCTCTCCATTTTCCTGACTGTTTTCTAGACATCACTTTAATTGTTGAAACTTTCCTTTTTCTCCTCCGGTTCCCATTCCAGGTTGTTTTCTGTAGTTATTTTAACCATAACATTTCCAATGACACAACTTCTCATTTTGTTCTTTGCATAGGGAGCAGGAAGGGGCACTATGGTATGGCAGGGTGGAGGATGTGGTTTGGGGGATTGTCAAAAGAAGCACTTACCCGATGTGTGTATATGTATCTATTTAAGTGAGGTATAATTTACATACAGTAAAACTCACCCTTCTTAGAGTATACTTTTATGAGTTTTGACACATAAATTCAGCTGTATGACTACCAGCGAAATCAAGATATAGAACAGGTCTGTCACTCTAAAGTGTTCTCTCCTGCTTCTTTGTTGTCAATTCCTCTCTTCTACCTCCAGCCCCTGGCAACCTAGCGGCTCAGTTTCTTATCTCCATGGTTCTGCCTTTTCCAGGAAGTCATATATACAAGGAATCACACAATGTGTAGTCTTTTGGGTCTGGATTTACTCACTCAGCATAACGCATTTGAGGTTCATCCATGTGGTGGTATGTTTGTTGCTTTGTTGTTGTTGTATGTTTGTTGTCATTTGTTGCTTTGTGTTGCCGAGCAGGGTTCTGTTGTGTACTACAGTATATTTTGCTCTTCACCAGTTGAAGGACACTGGGATTTTTTCCAGTCTTGGCAAGTATAAATAAAGCTACTTTAAACATTCATATACAGGTTTTTGTGCGGCTATATGTTTTCATTTCTTTTTTTTTTTTTTGAGACGGAGTCTCGCTTTGTCGCCCAGGCTGGAGTGCAGTGGCCTGATCTCAGCTCACTGAAAGCTCTGCCTCCTGGGTTCATCCCATTTTCCTGCCTCAGCCTCCCGAGTAGCTGGGACTACAGGTGCCTGCTGCCACACCCAGGTAATTTTTTGTATTTTTTAGTAGAAATGGGGTTTCACCATGTTAGCCAGGATGGTCTGAATCTCCTGACCTCGTGATCCGCCCACCTTGGCCTCCCAAAGTGCTGAGATTACAGGTGTAAGCGCCCCACCATGTTTTTATTTCTTTTGAGTAAATATCTAGGAGTGGTATTGTTTATATATAATAAACATCTATAGTGGTCATGTGGTAAGTTTATGTATAACTTTATAAGAACGTCATGTTTAATTTCACAAGAAATTTGTATATGTTTGTCTTCCTAAATAATATATGAATTTGATTTTGTTTTTAATTTTTTACAAGGGTATCATGCTGAAGTAATCTTTTAGTAATTAACATTTTTTTCACTTAGGATCATAATGTTAAGATTTATCCATATTGTTACACAGTTTGTTTGTTCCTGTCTCCTCTTGACGAGCATTTGGTTGTTTCCAGGATTTTGTTATTGTTTTGTTTTACTACTGACAGTCTTAAATATGTCTCTTGTTGTATTAGTTATCTATGTCTGCATAACAATATAACCCCATTGTTATTATTATTTTTTAATTAAAAAAATTTTTTTAGCAGAGACATGGTTTTGCCATGTTGGCCAGGCTGGTCTTGAACTCCCAACCTCAAGTGATCCACCCACCTCGGCCTCCCAAAGTGTTGGAATTACAGGTGTGAGCTACTATGCTCAGCCAATATAACCCAAAACTCTGTTACTTAAATAATACACATTTGTTATCTCACAGTTTCTGTGAGTCAGGAGTCTGGGCAGGGCTTAGCTGGGTCCCCTGCTTCAAGTCCTCAGAAGTCTGCAGTTAAGGTGTTGTCCAGGGTAAGGTGTTGTCCAGGGCTGTGGTCTAATCTCAAGGCTTGATTGGGGAAGATTCACTTTCAAGTGCATGTGGTTGTTGGCAGGATTCAGGTTTTTGCAGATTGCCAGGCCAGGGCCTCATTTTCTTGCTGGCTCTTGGCAGAGGGCATCCTCAGTTTCTTGTCATGTGGGCCTCCTCAGAGTGATCACCTGCTTCATTAAAGCTGGCAAAGAAGAGGGTCTGCAGGCATGACAAACCTTATATTCTTAGGTAAAGTAATCACAGACATATCATCCATCACCATGACCATATTCTATTGGTTAGAAGCAATTCACCAGTCCTGCCCACAGTCAAAGGAAGGAGATTGCACGTATAAATACCAGAAGGAAGGGATAGTTGGTGACCATTTTAGATTCTATCTGTCTCAGTTGCTACACATGCATATGATTTTCTCTGTGCTTATACCTGGGAGCAAATTGCTGTGTCTAAGGGTCTTCTTTTCTTAATAATGCTCTTTACTTAAAGGCTATGTTTTGTGGAATTAATATAGCTAGGTCAGTTTTCTTTTGATTAATATTTATGTATTACGTCTTTTTCCATTCTTTTGCTTTCTGTCTTTGCATATCTGTATGTTTGAGGTATGCTTTTTTGTAAATAGCATGTGTCAAAATTTTACAAATGAATCCAATCTGTCACACCTAATGTCTTAAGTGGTGAGCTCAATCCATCTACCTTTGTTGTAATAAATGACATACATGGACCAATTTTTATAATTCTAACTTGTTATTTCAGCTGTGCTACTTTTTCAATGCTTTCTTCTATTTTTCTTACTTTTATTTTTAATAATATATTTTTATCTCCCTAATTCTTCTTAATAAAGTAAAAATCTAGGATTCCTTGCTCCCTCCCCTGCCCTGTTATGTTGATATAACCTAGGCTTTTAATTCTGCATTGTTACAGATATATTTTCTCCTTTTCATTGGTCTTAGCTTGCTTTTTGCTTTTTAAGCAATAAGTATTTAGGTGTTTGATCACCCTTGTTCCACAAATCTCTTGCTGAGTCTCCTGGATTTTTCTCTCTCATGCATAGTACTTTAGCCAAAACAGTTTACAGTGCACATCTTTCTGCAGCAAATCTTCTATGCCTGAGAATATTTTTATTTGACCTTAATATTTGAATGACAGTTTGGTTGACTATAAAATAATAGGTTCTAAATTCTATTTCCTTCAATTCTGTCAAAACATTACTCCATTATTTTTGCATCCAATATCGTTGATGCCAATCTGATTCTCGTTCTTTTGTATGTGGTCTCCTCTTTTTATGACAGCTTTTAGAACTTTTTCTGTTTTATAAAAATCTTAAGTTTTATTATAGTGTACCTGGGTATGAGTTTTTCTTTTTTTTCTCTCTCGTGTGTGTGTGTGTTTGTGCATATTCTGCTTTCTCTTTCTCTCTCTATAGATGTGGCAGAATAATTGATCTTTGTTATATCCTCAAATCTTTTTCCCCTCCATTTTTTTCTTTTTTTAAATGGAACTCCTATTGTTTGGATGTTAGTACCTCTGCATCTGTTTTCCTTATCTCTTAGCTTTTCTTTTTATTGATATATTGTCTATTTCCTTGTCCTTTTCTTCTACCTTCTGATGTATTTTTTGTCAATCTGATATCCCAAATCACTAATTTGTTCTTCAGTAGTATCAATTCTGCTCTTTATTTGTATTTTTATATTTTTATTACTAGTATTTCTGCTTGATTCTTTTATGTATTTTTTTGCTTCTTATTAATTTTCCTTCTATCTTTTAACATATTTACTAGGATGATTAAAAATACTTGATCCATCTGTCCTAATATTTCTGCTTCTGTTGGAATTTGTCATCCAGGAGGCCCTCTTCCTTTTGAGATGTCTGTGCTCCTCAAATGTCCTGTTATTTTGTTTTGTGTGCTCATTTTTTCTCTAGGGCACTGACTGCACAGGCAGTACATGTTGAGAAAGGCAGGTCCAGGCCTGTTAGCTCCAGTGAACTCAGAGGATAGGGCTAGGTGAGCCCCAGGGTGGAAAGCTCTGAAAATTATTTTCTGTTGCTCCTTATCCCACAAAATAAGCCTTTAGGTAAGGCCTTCATGTTTTGTCCCTCAGAGAGAAGCAGGTTTGCAGGAGATAGTCAGAATTCAGTGGTTTTGAATCTTGGCTGCACATTCAAATGACCTAGGAAGCCTCTACAAATCTGGATGCCCACGTTGTGCCCCAGAGCAATTTCAATGGAATCTCTGGAGGTGGAATCCAAGCAGCGGGACTTTCAAACTCCCTGCGTGATTTCTGTGTGCAGCCAAGTTTGAGGCCCACCATCAGGATCAGATTGTAATTTTCCAGCCCTGGGAGTTTGAAGGGGAAGAGACATAGAAATAACTTCCAGAGGTCAGTTTCTTCTGAGGATATCTGAGCTTGGCAGGTGAGGTGTAGGCACTGTTTGCCCCAAGGTGATATGGGGTTGGTGAGAGGAAGCAGGAGTAGAATTCCACCAGTTTTTCTATTTTCTCTTCCCACAACCCTGCTGGGCTGCTTCCTGCCTTGGGACGAAGCCACCACTTTGCAACCTCATTTGAAAAAACATTCCCAGTCAACTTAAGAGCTTCTCACAATGTTCTCTTCTTTACTTTTCTGGCTCCTGTGGGATTAATGGGGGTGAGAGGTGGGGTGGACATCCAGTGGCCTCACTAGTTCAGCATCTTTGCCTGAGCTGGAGCTACTCAGGGTATGATCAAGGGACCCAAAGCATCAGCATCTCTTACGAGCTTGTTAGAGATGCAGAATCCCAGGCCCCACCCTGGGCCTACAGAGGCAAAATCTACATTGAACAAGATTGCCAAGAGATTCCCGAGCTCATGAAAGTTTGATAAGCACTTCTTTACATAGCATAGATGCTGAACAAATACATTTAAATTGAATCAAGAACCTTTTTGACTACTACCTCAGAGTTTGCTCGGTCATGTTGTTCCTATAAAATGTTGATTTTAGTTCTTTGATTTGAGCTATTTCTGCTGTAGGCCAGAATTCAACAATGCTGGATTTTCCTACTATGCAGATGGATTTTAAGAACAGGATTCTTTAAGAAAAACAATGCTCCCGTAGCACCATCTACCTCTCGGTGGTAGCACTCATCGCTATTGCAATTTTATATTTATAATTGTGGATGGTTGATTGATGTCTGGCATGATATTATAAGCTCCAGAAGGACCAGAAAGAAATCTGCCTTTATTAGAGTTGTCTCCCTAATGCCCAGAGCAGTGTGTGGCATATAGCAGGTGCTTAATATATATTAATCAAATGAGAGAAATGACTTAGGCCTTTGCAGTGACTTCCGTAACTGATGGTTGTCTATCAAATGCTAATATGAATGATTACACCTGTAAAGTCGAAGAAATACATATGGTTTCAGGAATATGTTTCTTCCATCTTTACTGTTTCTTGTCATTAATATTAGATACAATTACTTGAATTTTTAGGGTCTTATGTTAATTTTTTAAAAACTTGATGCCTACTGGCATTTAAATAAATATGAACATTTAGAATTGATTAATTTCTTAATTCATTGTCTACTTTTTAAATAAAACAAAAGAAAGCAAAAACATTGCCTTCAAGGAATGGAACATCTCCTTGATATTCTGAGGAAAGAATGAAGACATTTATGATATTAGACGAAAAAGCAAAGGAATAAAGAGGTCATGGCAAGTGCTGGGAATGAGTCCTGTTTGACCTGTTTTCACTCCTATTCTTTTCTCCTCCCTGCCCACCCCAGTTTAGGCCCAGGCAGGAGCCCAACCAATAAACGTTAAATCTACTCTTTTCCCTTTCTCTGTCCTCTCTGCCCAATTTCCAAAAAGCTGTTGACCGTGAAATAGTCTGTTGTCTCATCAGGCTGAGGGAAGTGGGAAGGAAGTGTGCACTGGTTTAAGCAAAGCATCTGACAAAGATACACATCTTTTATTATGTATGGCTTATAAACAGTCATTTAAAGAAACACTCTATTTAAGTTGATTTGTTAAATTTTATTGGTAAAGATAGAGCATGGGTTCCATTACAGTGGATACTGATGTCTTTTATAGTCATGGCTCCCAAAAGACATATGGTTTCCCAAAAGTGTAATCCAGCTTCTATAACTCTGAATGAGATTCCAAGTCTGCTTTCCTGTGTGTCCCCTCTTCACTCCCTCCCTCGACGAGCCTAATTATACACACATAAGAATTACATATGCACTGGCATCACACAATTAAAAAACTAGATTTAAAAAGATCTCCCCCAGCTTTTCTATGGAAAACTTGAAGTTAGGTATTTTGCTTTAAACTTGGCAAAGCTAGAGACCAAAGTGATGTCTATAATCAGGGAAAGTCCGACTAATAACTGACTGCTGTTGGAGGATCAGTAGCACAACATGTTTTTTGCTTGTCAAAAGGCGATGAAAGATATGCAAAGGAGTGAAGTCAAGCAATGTAATGAGAACGACACGGAAGTGATTTTGTTCTGAGCATTGCTGAGTTTTAAAGCAATGTAATGTATTTCCCGTTTTTCATAAAATGTTCAATTGTAAAATGTAAAGATTGTTTGAAAGTGTTTTTAATATTTTAATTCCTAAAATATGGATTTATTCAACAAATACATGTAGACCTTGATGAGACATTTGGGGGCTGGACTTTCATTTATTCTAAGTAGTTTTCATGTTTAAAAAGCAGTTGCAAATCTTCATTTCATTAGTGAAATATCAAAAAAGAAAAAGGAAAATAAAGGAAATTATTCAGTTCCAAATGAAAGCATTTCTTCATTTTTTTCTAGAGAATGATTATTAAACATTATAAAAACCTAGTCGAATCTCATTTCTACACATCATTAAAGAGATCCTGTACCAGACAAACAATGACCTTTTGTTGGTGAGATTGTAAAAATTGTTAGTGGGGAAAAATGATCATTCGTTCGTGGAGGATATTGTTACATTTCTACCTCCACCCACTCTATTCACTTTTTTCTTCACAGAGTTGGGGAAAATCATGAGATACAAACTCATTTCCCCAGCAGAGGTCACCCTTTCTCCTTTATCGTTCCCGATAAATGGCTTCTTAGTTGTCGTTCCTTAGTCCAAGGAAATGCAGGAGTTTTCAGCTTGAAGCACAGCCAGAGGGCTGGTGGAAACATATGCATCATTCGCACCCTCTGTGTCTTCTTACGTATGCACTGTTTAAACGTATTACCCTACCTGGACTCTTAAATGGATAACTCACATACATATAATAAGAACCACTAGGTTATGTATTGATAATCCTTTTTGTTAATCCACTTCATCAAGCATTAGTTTAATGCTTGCCAGTGCTGGCTCAAATTCTACCCAATTGTCTGCCCCATGGGCCAAAAAATAGGTTTCATAACACCCTGGAAGTGACTGGCATAAGCCTTTAGAGAGAACCCCCTGGTGAATTTCTGCAGGGGAGAAAGACAAAAATGTATGGAACATTGGCCAAGCGGAGAGCTCAGGGCTGGGTACTGAAGGGTAAGCTAGGGAGGCATAAGCCCCAGTCTTGGCTTCTGCGTTTGGTTTGGTTTTGGAAACAAAAATGTATGTTTGTATTTTATTTGAGACTCACACTGGACCACAGAATGAAGTTCTAAATGAATTATACGTGAGCGTGCAAAGTATAGGTCAGTCAAGAGGTGTCATCTACAGAAGGTCAGGGGCACATGGGTGATGGAATTGCTCCGGTCCTATTGCTATCTGCTGGGGAAAAACATTCAGCACGTGTCTGGCCAAATCCAAACATGGATTTGGGGAACTCCTTTTCTCTTCCTCACTTTATAGAGGAAACCATAGGAATTTTCTTGGGGTCCCTGGGGAAGTGGGGCTCATTGGTTTTACAATGGTTAGTGAAGATCTGTTCTAAATCAAATTTCCTTGCTTCCATTTGTTTTCTTTCTTCTGTAAACTAAAGTTCTTGTGGACATGTTGGAAGTTTAAGACTGTGGTGGATTTGGGGGATTCTCTGTGGCTGCTGCTCTTCCCTTGGACTCCAGATGGCACAATCACAGTGTGCGGGGGATAAGGTAGCACATCCCAAAGAACAGAAATGTGCTTCTCCCTTCCAGGAAGTGGGATGGCTGGGTGACCATGACATTGGACCTCATGTAGTGCTCGTGAAGAGACGCATCCTGGAAAGGAGGATCTGCCTGCGTTCCTGATATCACCCCTGGGGTTTTTCCTCCGCTCTCTGGTCTTCTGCCTTTCCCTGCTGGTTCTGTGCTGGGTCACCTGCCACCTGCCCAGCTAGCATGCCTTGCAGAAGTTGGCTGCAGACAGCTGGTGGTGACCTGCCAGAGACTCTGGTTAAACAGGAATTTTGCAAGCTGCTTGTTAAACCATTGGTAGCTTGAAATCAACCTTGGTGGGAGTATTTATAACCCGGAAATTGGCAAACACTACAAATCAAGTCCTGCCTCCAGCAGCTTACCAGTACTCCACAGCTTACCTGCTCCACTTAGTACCAATGCAAACACCCACATCACCTCATTTTAATAGCAACAAACTTGCGAATTTTGATGCAAATATTTACTAGGAAAAAAAGAAAAAGTAGCCTCACTTCTTCTCCTTCAAAAGCTTTGAAACAGAAGTCCTTTATCAAGTACAGATTTCTACTGTTAATGTTAACCAGAGGTTTGTTCAAAACAGGCAAGTTGTCCCAACTTTTAGAGGCAGTTCAATTCTTTTCCCTAAGCCCATGCTTAGCTGAGATATTTGCCTCCAAATTTCCTTTTAAAATTCCCTCATTTTCCCCATCTGGCACCTCCAGCTTCCTGAAGGCAGCTGTCCCCTGACACTGTCCCCAGCATAACGCATCAGACTCTTCATTGGTTCTTCATTGATTCACACCTGTAATCCCAGCACTTTGGGAGGCCTAGGCAGTCCAATCACTTGAGCCCAGGAGTTTGAGACCAATTTGGCCAACATGACAAAACCCCATCTCTACTAAAAATACAAAAATTACTTGGGTGTAGTGGTGTATGCTTGTAATCCCAGCTACTGGGCAGGCTGAGACACGAGAATCACTTGAACACAGGAAGTGGGTATTGCAGTAAGCTGAGATTGCACCACTGCACTCCAGCCTGGGCAAAAGAGTGAGACTGTCTCAAAAACAAACAAACAACAACAAAAACAAAAACAAAAAACCCATCCAGGTATACAGGTTCACACTGCCTGCCCCTCTTGGGTTTGTTTGTGAGGGAAAATGGCTATTTCCCATTTCTCTACAGCATCATCCTCTTACTTCTTGACAGGTCAAATCTGGATCCCTTGACTGAGCATGGAGGTGCATGCCTGTAGTCCCAGCTATTCGGGAGGCTGAGACAAGAGAATCACTTGAACCTGGGAGGCAGAGGTTGTAGTGAGCCGAGATCACGCCACTGTACTCCAGGCTGAGTGGCAGAGCGAGACTCCAAGAAGAAAAAAAAAAAAAAAAGGGACGGCTGAGTAGGTCTGGAGGTGGCATGTTAGAAAAAAACACGTGGATTCTAGAACCAATGGGCCAGAGTATTGTGAGGAGATTGCTGAACTCCTGAAGGGGATGCTGCCGTATTTTCTGCTGGTAAACCCAGTGCCTTACCTTAATGACTTTATTTAACCTTAATTACCTTCCTAAAGGCCCAGTATCCAAATACAGCTACTCTGGAGATTACAGCTTCAACTTATGAACGATGGCGGGGGGGGCGGGGTACATATTTCACCCCTTCACAAATGGGACAGATTCTGTTTAAAAAATATTTACAAAAAAAGGAATCTCCCAATCTCCTCTAATTCTCTCTTTCAGTTCAATAACTCTGTCTTTAGGAAAGTCTTCCATGTGGTCTAAATTCTGCTCCATGCGGGGTGACTCCAGTTTTCCTTCTGGCTTCAGTGCGAAGGGCAGAGAGCTAATTCCAATTCTGCATATCTGTGGTTTCCTTCTGTGTATCTACACGTATCCCTCTAAGTCTCCCCACTCAAAATTAATTTTTATTCATTCAAGTTTATAAACAAGTGCAGTAATTTAAGGAGAGTTGCATGTAGCCAAATCAAATAAAATGTGATGGGGCTTTACAACTCTAAAAAGTGAGAACTTTTATTCCTAAATACACCCATGAAGCAACGGGTATGAAAATCACCATTACGTTATCCCTTATCCTTTTCTTCTTTTCCAAGCAATCCCTCTTCCAATTCCTATTTCTTTCCCTAGTTGTGGGAGGGCATAAATCAGGTTGGAAGTCAGATAGCATGACAATTTGTTTTCTCCCTCTTCTTATCTAGTTTTTTTTTTTGTTTTTTATTTTGTTTGCTTCCCCCCCCCCCCCCCATAAATTTAGGTTTCGTGTCTTTCTCTTAGTGGCGGAGTTCTTGTGTTTGCCAGAGATCTTTGCTCTGGACTCAGGCTACTGGGGAGTAGTGAAGGGAGCTGGTACATGTTAGTGAAAGGGTGGCATTGGAAAAAGAAGTCCAAGGCTGAGTACATGTGACTCTTCTGTGTATATTTGCATTTAACAGGAAACTTCTGGAAGTAAGATTCCTGAATGTAAAGAATTGGAGTGCCTGTGATGAGGATTTTAGGCAGGTCTTTGACGGAGATAGTTTGAGGGTATGTGGGGACTCCCTTTCAATCACAGCATCTAGACAAGCATCTGCCTCTTTGCCATCCATCTCAGAGTGGCCCGGAGAGCTGGGGGCCAGGGAGGAGGCAGGGCTGGGACTCAGCCATGGAGAAAGTGTTGGGTATGTGACTGTGTTCATGACACACACACATCCCCTCATCTCCATGTGGTTATATCTGGACTGGGGGTTACCCTGCCCACATGAAGCCTAAGGTGCGCAGGCTTGAAAGGAACTGGGCCTGGGCCATGTCAGGAGTGGAGGTGGCAGTTGGCAACCCTGGGCAGTAGCCACCCTTCCCCCAGTGGAGTCCTGAATCTCAGGACTTCAGAGGTGGGAGGCATCTCTGAAGGTTACACTTAGAAGTCTAGCAAATGCAAGCCTTTTATTTCGCAGACGAAGTCACTGAGATCCCGGGGGGCTCCACCCTCTTTCTGGGCTTGTCAGAGGCATTTAAGAAATACACATTGACTTGACATGACCCATGTGAAACAGGCATAATGAAACTCCCTGCATGGCAGCTGGATTAGGCTGCCGGCAGCTGGGAATGATTCTCCCTCTGTGGGTCTAAGCCTAAAGGGTGGGCGCAGCAGAGGGGCACTTGGGTAGCTTTTTAAGGCTTGGGATGGGACTAGGTGAGCAGAGATTGAAAGGCTCCTTTCACAAATAAACTTGAGTTTAACAGAATGTCAGGGCTGGAAAGGACCTTACAAATCATTAAGATCAACCTACCCTGAGGTTACAGATGAATACACTGAGGCTCAGAGATGGCGGGTGATCTGGCTGGTGAGTTGTTGGTTGACCTGGGCCTTGAACCCAGCAAGCAGCTTCCAGATTTATGATCTCCCTGCGGTGCCATGGTGCGTCTCTTGGCAGCAACTTGCAAACCTGAGATTGACTGTATTGTTTGGATTCAGGGAGCATGTGAAGCATAAAGAAAAGGAGGAGCAGGGAGGGATGCAAGCTGGGTGTGATGAGACACAGCCTGGTTTTCCTTTATGCTGCCATTTTGTGACTTAAAGTGGAGCGAGAATTATTGTCCCACCAGTGAGACAGAACCATATAAATTAAAACTGCAATGAACTGTCTGCTGAAGGTGTGAACAAGGCAGATAAATCCCTGGGAGCTTAGGAAACATCTGCTCCTTACCTCGAAGGCAGAAACTTCACTGTAAAGCAGAAAAATCCAGGACTAGAATCTTTCACTTTCTCTGATGGGGTATGTGAAGACTGGGCCCCACCTTCAGATACACTCCACATGGAGGGCGACTGTGAACCATCAGCTAAGGCTTCTTCCTTTCTCCTTGATGACTCTTGAATTCTCCTACGTCTTCCCTGCCTATTTCAGTTCTTCAGTGCCCTTGTGCCATTATGCATGCATGGAGGGTAGTCTTGAGCTAGTCAAGGTACTTCCTGCTGAGCTCCAGTGATGGGGAGTTAAATCAGTGGGAAGAATGACAAGAAGGCTACCAGGAGGAATCAGGAGTTGCGGCAGGTCACCAAGGTTGGGTCAGAATCCCTGGTGGGTAGGAGGGGGTTTAGGGGACTGGCAATTGGGAAGAGGCAGAGAGCAACCAAGAATTGAGGTCAAGAGTCCAGGCCATCAAATTGGATTGTTAATCTGATATCAGGAATCTTGGACTCAGAGGAATATGAAGAAGCACCATGATTTATGTTTAACATGTGAAACAGACTTCTGTTTAGAGAAAATGGCCTTAAACACAAAGTTGGCAAATAGGTGGCATCTTGCTTGTGATCCCAAGTGAGTGGTGGTGGCTTCCTGAAGCGTGGGTTCCAGTGTGGAGGATCAGAATTTTTGGCTGGATTAAAGGGTGCTGTGATCAGTTGATGATGTCTGCTTGGACAGGCCAAGGCAGAGTCCATATTCTAATATTCCTTATTCCACCTAACCCTGGTTTGTAGCTTATAGCTGTGTGCCCTGTCCAGCCTTAATCCTTCAGTGTTCTGAACAGGTACTGTGCTTCCCTGCCTGTTCACATCATGGAGCTGCCTTAGAGATGAGCAACCTCCTTTAATTTACTCTCTGGGGTGGAGTCTAAGACTTATTTTCTTTATACACTACTATGTTCAGTAGGAAGAGTATTGCATGTATGAAATCCTTTAAATAGGAAACAATAGGTAGTTTCAAAACCTAGAGGCTGTGTTGAACATGGACTATTGTTTTTGTTCCTGTTGCCATAAGGTCCCATCTCTCATGCTGTGTCAGAGGAGAGTGAGCATCATTAGGGAGGAAGCAAGGTGGTCTATGCCAGGCTCCTTGCTCCAGCCTGATGGACTCTTACTTTTCCAGACTGATAAAAAGCAAACATTTTTAAGTGAAATGAGCTTTCCTAGGCACAGCAGACCATCGTGAGTCCCTTCCCAGAAGGAGCTTTTTTTTTCTTTTTTTGATGGAGTCTTGCTCTGTTGCCCAGGCTGGAGTGCAATGTTGCGATCTTGGCTCACTACAACCTCCGCCTCCTGAGTTCAAGCAATTCTCCTGCCTCAGCCTCCCAAGCAGCTGGGACTACAGGTATGTGCCATCACGCCCAGCTAATTTTTCGATTTTTAGTAGAGACGGGGTTTCACCACATTGGCCAGGCTGGTCTCAAACTCCCGACCTCGCGATCTACCCGCCTTGGCCTCCCAAAGTGTTGGGATTACAGGCATGAGCCACTGCGCCTGGCCAAGGGGCTTCTACTCCAGGGAGTACACGTGGCATTTGGGTGAGGAAGGAAGGGTCACAATAATTGTTTAGCTCTTAAGTGATCCTTAAGTGGCTGGTGAGAAGGACCAGTGTAATGGAAAATTTAATACTTTTGGTCATAGACATGTGGACACAGTTGTGCTTAGTTACAGTGGGGGACAAGGGATGGAAAAATCCATATTTCTTCCCCTTAAAGATAAATGTGTTCCATTTTATCTGCACACACGAGATTGATCAGAGTTGCAACTTTGAGCTTTTTATTATTTCTCTAGGGGCAGGTGTGAAAATCTATTCATCCAGGAAACAGTATGTGTCGAGGTGAGCACCTGGGAGTTAGGAAGTCTGGATGGGACTTGGGAGTTCTCTAATTGCTTCACAGAATGATGTTGGGTAAATGACTTGATCTCTTTGAGCTTCAGCGTTTTTTTTTTTTTTTTAAATCTATAAGGTAGGGTAATAATGCCTATTTTACCATTATCATCTAATAGGATTAAGAAATATTGACATGTGTGAATGTGTTCTGTAAATTGTAAAGTACTATAAAAATGCCAGGGTGTATTACTATGACATTCACCATGAGTAATTGTTGGGTACATATGCATACTTATTGTATTAAATGTGAAAAATAGGGCCTTTTTGGAATGGGATGTTCACTTCATAGTCTATTCACCAATCTAGAATCCACAGTAGCCTTCTCTTCTCTCCATTTTTGATGATGGCAAGATCCCAATCTATCATTAGCAAAAACCTATGAGCTGTTTTAGCAAAGGTAGATAATTTTTTCCCTCACCCTCTGCAGGCTGGTTTCTCCATGGGGAGAAGGAGCTTGCATTTTAAATGAGTGAATGACCAAGTAAGGGGTGTAGTCTTGGACTGAAAACCCCAGCAGAGCTAACTGGCCCACAGAAGCCTTGATTACTTGGTTAGCTCATGTAAACCACTTGGGCCGATTGGCTCAAGGAATGGGCAGGTAATTCCAGACAAGAAGTGAGACAGGCTGTTTGGAGCTTGCTTTATCCTAGCACTCAACTCTGTTCCCTGCAGCTTTGCCAGGCCTCAATTTTTGTCACTAGCATACACTAGATTAGTAAGTTTCACTGCAACTTATTTTTAGCTCATTTGGGCAGAAGAAGGCATTGTCCCAATTGAGTTCAAGGCTCTGCAATTTGGAACAAGTGCACTTTGAGCTCAGAAGATCAAATGCTGTGCTGGCAACTTGTTTTAGTGTTTAATTCCTATAGTTAGTAGGAAAGAAGATTTCAAATGTCATTTGCTGTAATGATTAGCTCCAGTGAGGGATTCTATCTACGATTATTTGCTTCAAAGCTTTAATTGGCAATAGTCTCCTCTTTTCTACCGTGTTAATAATCTTGTTTAATAGAAATGCAGCTTTAATTTTCCTGAGCTAGGTTGCTATTATTCTGGCATGGAGAAGTGTTGGTTTAAGATTTTGCCACATCTGAGACATGGTAAAATTCCATTTTGGAAAGCTCTGAGCTTGGGGTTGCTCAAAAAGATGAGACTGGAAAGGATATTCTTGGCACAGCTGTGGGAAGCAGTTTGTTTAAATCAGAGCAAACCAAAGAGGTTGGCTCATGTGGAAACTTTATACCTGTTCCACATGTTTTAGACACTTCTGAAAAAACAAACAGCTCCATATTTGCAATTACAGGGTCAAAAAGTCGCATGTTGGCCCCAGTGCCAGTTTAGCTAACTGAGTCCTCAAGCAGTCGGTGCTGATGTTGTTAAGTAAGAGTACGTTGTGGCCACTTAACCAATCTCCACACCTGGAAAAAATAAAAATTAAAACAGGGAAGAAAGCAAAGTGAATTTGAAACTGGAGAGCAGGCTACAGTGACAATGTTCAGATTCTGAGCTCCTAAGCTGTCTCTACATTCCAGACTCAGAGGAATATTTGAAAGGCATGCATCTTTATGGGCAGAATCTCCTTAATCCATATCTCAGGGGCAAGATTAACACTGTGCAATACCCCACATGGACCTGGATTTCTGGAAATATGTTCTCATGAAAAGTGTCCCACTGACCGTGTCATCTTTTTCTTCCTCCTCTGTCTTAAGCCAGCTGGTTTATCTCCTGAAATTCAATACACTCCCCCTCTTTTTTCAGATACGTCAGTGTACAAAAGAGGCTCATGAAAAGCAACAGCTGCACTGATACCAGCAGGAGCTGCTGCAGCTACAGATTTTAGGCATGCACCTGCATGGGGTTGGGTGACTGGAGATTTTTCAGGGAAGGGAATATCACGAAACATCAGGACTCTAAAGCTAGAGGAATGGATGGCTCCGGGGGTGGCAAACTGGATACCCCACTGCTTACCTGGAGGTCACAGGATCACACCTGACTTGAATTAGTCAAAAGGATTCCAGGATGAGAGCTAGTTGGTGGTTTATGAATGAAATGATTAGCTGGCTATAACAGTTCCTAATAAACAGATTGTCCATATCAATGACATCTATTCATTGAGCTGCGAGCAAGTGGCATCTCTGTAGCCCTCATGGCAGAAGAGGGCCGGATTGATGAGACGTAAAAGCATCCTGTTAAGATTTTGCATAGAAGTGAGTGTGCTGGAAGCCTGATCCGATGTGTTTTAATAGATTCGCTCTGACTGCTGTGTTGAGGATAGACAGTAAGGGAGCAAGGTAACATAATCAAGGCAAAACAATGATGATGACTTAGAGTATGGGGGTATTGCTGAAGGTGGTGGGAAGTTGTTGGATTCTGGTTATATTTTGAAGACAGAGCCAAACAGAATGTTCTAGTGGATTGGAATCATGGTGTGAAAGAAAGGAGGAAAGAATGCATTTGCGGTTTGGTGCTTGAGCAGCAGGAAGGGCTGAGTTTCCAGCAACTGGGATGGGATGGGAAAGGCTTTACAGAAGAACAGACTTTGGGGTGGAGAGTATCAGGATGTCTACACAGGTTGGGAAAGATGAGAAGACATTGGATGTATGAGTCTGGAGTTGAGACAGAGGTTCTAGCTGGAGATAGAAATTTGAGAATCATCAGTGGACATATGGAATTTAAAACCAAAGAACTGGATGAGAATACCAGGGGAGTGGGGCATGCAGAGAAGATCCAAATGCTGAGCCATGGGCTCTCCAGAATGAGGAGGCTGGGGAGATCAGGAGGCTCTAATATGGACTCACAAGGAGTCCATAAATGAGAATGAGAAGGAATGGCCATAAGATAAGGAGAAAAGCTGGAAGAGTATGGCGGCCTGAAAACCATGCGATGCAAGTATTTCAAGGAGAAGGAAGAGAGCAACCATGTCCAGTGATACGTAGGATGAACACTGAGCATTGGGAGTTGGATGTAGCTGTGTGGATGTTTCTGGTGATTTTGCCAAGAGTAATTCTGGTGGAGTGATGGGGGTAATCACGTGACTGAAGGGAATATAAAAGAGAAATGAGAAAGCAGGATTTGGCAAAGTAGATTCGACAACTCTTGCAAGGAGTTTTATCATATGGGGGAGCAGACAAATGGAGTGGTAATTGGAGGGAAAGTAGAGGGAGAAAAGGTTTGTTTTTGTTGTAGGTGGGAGAAATAACATGCCAAGGGAAATAATCTGCTAGAGAAGGAAAATTTTGATAACGTAAGAGAGGAGGAAGGTTGCTGGGGCCATGTCCTTGAGTGGGAGCGGGTGGAATCTGGTGTATGGGTGAAGAGGCTGACCTTCTCCAGCAGCAAGGATGGTCTCTCCATAGGAAGGGGGGAAGGTAGAGTCGATGGGAACAGATGCTGGTGGGTGGCAGAAGTGGAGGTGGGAGACTGTGGCAGTTCTTTTCTAAGAACTTCTATTTTCTCAGTGATGTAGGAGCCAGGTGAGGTGCTGAGAGACAGGATGGGAGAAGAGGACCTGGAGGATGGGAAAGGATAGTTGTCTTGGAAGGTAGCAGGGCCAGGATGGAGTGTAATGACTGGCATATGGACCCAGTCAAGATAATGGAAGCAAATTACAGGAAGACCAGTGGGTGTGGTCGTATGACTTTCTTCAGCCATGTTCCATTGTGGGTACAGGTACAGAATGGGTGGAGACTTGGATTTCAGGGGTTGCTAATGTAGCTCTACAAAACAGGAGAGGAGCACCCTGAAGATTTCTTCATAGACACATTTTGTTTTCATTTTCTCAAGACAAAAATATTGGTTATGGACTTACTAAACTACTTAAACTTTATTAATGAGTTGTGACTCTCAGTTTGGAAATCACTAGTTTAAATGGTATAGTCATTTTTCTTTCCTTCTTAGCTTCTTAATGTAGAAAAGATCTCAGTGCAGATTTCCCTGAAAATCCATCAGGCGTTTGTTGAGTGCCCACAATGTGCCTAGCACTGTTTTCAGTGCTGTGAGGGGAGGCAGAAGAGGGCTAAGATACAGTCTCTGCCTTCAGGGTGATGAGTTGGTGGGGACCTGAGTTAGGCACAGACTGGAGAGTCCTGTCTCATGGCACCCGGGACAGACTTTACTACTCAGAGATGGCACCCCCTATGGTGTGCTATTACCCAAAATGATGCCAAGGGGCCAAACACCACAGATGTCCACCCTAATGTCAGTCTTAGAATACCTGTTCTGTACATGTGGCCAGATCACTTGACCAAAGACTGCTATTTCCTTTAAGCCAAGAGGTAAACTCTATTAATGCGTACTAAGATGGTATTAACCTTTTAGGGAACCTTGTCAAATTGTTGGCTTACACTGAATTTGTGGTCAAACTCTACCCTATGAGACATTAAAAAAAATTCTCTGATCTCATCAATTCTTTATTTATACAGTATTTTGTAGGTATCCTTGGGGGATTGGTTCCAGGAGCCCCCTTGGATGTCAAAATCCACAGGTGCTCAAGTCCTTTATATAAAATGGCCTAGTATTTGCATATAACCTACATACATCCTCTTGTATACTTTAAATCATCTCTAGATTACTTACAATACCTGATACAATGTAAATGCTATACAAATAATTGTTTTACTATATTGTTGTTTTGTATTTTTTTATTGTTGTATTGTCATTTTTAATTTTTTCCAAATATTTTCAATCCACAATTAGTTGAATCTGCTATTATGGGAACACATGGATACAGAAGGCCAACTGTATACCTGATTTTTTCTTTGAATATTTTAATAGAATGCCCTTTCCTTTCCTTCCCTTTCCTTTCCTTTCCTCTCCTCCTTTTTTTTTTTTTTTTTTTTTTTTTGACACAGGGTCTTGCTTTGTTGCCCAGGCTGGAGTGCAGTGGTGCAATCTCAGCTCACTGCAACCTCCGCTTCCAGGATTCAAGTGATTCTCATGCCTCAGCCTCCCGAGTAGCTGGGACTGCAGGTATGCACCACCACGTCTGGCTAATTTTTGTATTTTTAGTAGACATGCCATGTTGGCCAGGCAGGTCTTGAACTCCTGGCCTCAAGTGATCTGCCCACCTCAGTCTCCCAAAGTGTTGGGATTACAGGTGTGAGCCACCATGCCTGGCCTCAGCTAATTTAAAATTCTTTTTTTTTTGTAGAGATAGGGTCTTGCTGGGTTGCCCAGGGTGGTCTTGAATTCCTGGGCTCAAGCAAAACTCCTGCCTCAGCCTCCCAAAGTGCTGGAATTATAGGCATGAGCCACTGTGCCTGGCCAAAATGCCCTTTCTATTGGAGGGCGGGGACTGTGTGTTTTGGAGCTATAGATACATACTTACCATGTAAGGATAAAATCATGGTGCTGGTGCAGTAAAATTTTGGTTAATCTCAAAACATAAGACCCTGCAGAAAGCAGTATGCAAGAGTTTTTGATGCAAAGAGAAATATACTTAATTGCTTCATCTTTTGGTTACTGTTTTTGGTCTTTGATTCAAAGGGGGAATGAGTTAGGACAAAGGTGGGGTATTCAAACTCATCTTCTAATCATATTTTAACTCAGTATAAAGGAGTTCATGTTCTTCTCTGCAATATCCAGTGTTTACAGTCCCAGACATGGCATTTTCATTCTCTGTTTATGGTTGGATGCTTTGTGCTAACATATTTGCCACGGATGCAGTTGGGTTTGACTTTCCAGGCAACAGTTAAACCAGCAGGAGACCACTTGTGTGCAATTTGTTGGAATGAAATCTACATTTTGGGATTAGATTACTTAGTAGTGTCATTTTGCATTGAGTTGACTTTGTGGGTGGTCTCCAATAAACCCTGCACGTACAGCAAGTGTCAGCCCTGATTATCTCCAAGCAAGCTTGTAATGACTGCACAGCTTGGTATTTACAAGAAAAAAACAGCTTCCCTTACTTTTAATTCAGGGAATGCAGGGGCATGGATGAACCCCCACAGAAGGGTAGCAAAAGGCCCATTCAAGGGGTTGTTCTTGGAATGGTGCAACTTAATTTTCTGTCCTTTCTGGAGATTAGGACAATAGCCACAATGTCACTTGGAGCTCACCAATTAGGACATTTGTTTTGAACAATGCCTGAAGGAGTTGTTTGAGTTCAGCATACATAAGGACTAAAGGATTAGTTGAGGAGGACAGAGCTAACATTGTGGAGTGTACTATACGGTTAGCTTAAGCCTGAATATGAATAGTAAGTAACAAACAGCGTTCCAGGGCCACTGCCATGTCATTCTGGTGGTAACAATTCTCTAGAGCAGTGGCCCTCAGCCAGGGGTGATTTGGCTCTCCAGGGGATATTTGGCGATGTTTAGAGACATTTTTGGAGATCACAGCTAGGTGGCTTGCTACTGCATCTATGGGGAAAGACCAGGGATGCTTCCAACCATCCTGCAAAGCACAGACCTCTTCCCTTCACCTGCAACAAAGAATTATTATGCCCAAAACATCAGAAGTGCTGAGGTTGAGAGACCTTGCTCCAGGGTATTCGTGAACTCTTGGCCTTCCCAATCCTCTCCTTATTTTCTCTCAATATCCTCTGGTCCACTTAGATTCCTTCTAACATTCCTGCTTGTTTGAAACCCGCATGGTACTAGAGCTTAAATATTAGAGTCTTGTAGTAGAGAGAGCATCGTCTTTGGAGCCAGACAGATGTATGTTAAATCCCAGCCTACTGCTTTCAGGTTGGGTGATTTTGGGGAAAATTACTTAAACTCTCTGAGCTTCAATTAAAAAAAAAATTCTGGAACAATGGGAACTCCCATCCTTACCTGGCTGGGTGGTAGTAAGGATGAAATTGATGTAAATTTATCTGTGTTTGGTCTGCTAAGTGAATGATTCAAAACATTTTTTATCATTGTATGTTCCTTGCTTGCAAGTACCAAAGTTCAGTTTTCCCACATTTAAAGATTATCCCAGCGATTTCTTTTTATTGTAGAAAATTGAGAAAAAAGATAAGCAAGCAGGAGAAAAAAAAACTAAATCACCTGTTTTCTTACTCCTCAGAGATAATCACTGTGAACGCTTTCTGTATATATATTTCCAGACCTTTTCTCTCTCTGTGTGTGTGGGTGTTCCTGCTGTGGACAGTTTAGCGCTTGCTTTTTAGACTTAATGATGTATTAGGAACATCTCCCTATGTCAATAAATATAGATCTACATCATCTATACCATCGTTTTAAAAAGCTGCCTAATGTTTTATTGTATCGATGAACTATAATTTATTCAGTCAATCCCTTACATTCTTGGACATTTAGATCACCAGGGTAAGCCTTCAAAGCCCGGAGAATGTCTTGCCTAGGTTGTATGGAGTCTATTATTTGGAGTTCTAGAAAGTCAGCCCTTTATTTTAAAAAATTTATTATTGTTTTTAAATTAAGAAAAAATTTATGGGTACATGGTAGGTATACATATTTCTAGGGTACATGAGATATTTGAGTCAGGCGAACAGTGAGTAATAATCACATCAGGGTAATGGGTTATCCACCACCTCAAGCACTTATCATTTCTTTAGGTTATAAACATTCCAGCTATAATTTTTTAGTTATTTTAAAATATACAACAATGACTGTTGACTGTGGACACACTGTTGTGCTATCAAATACTAAATCTTACTCATTCTATCTAACTATATTTGTATCCCCGTTAACCATTCCCACTTCCCACTTTCCTGCTACCCTTCCCAGCCTCTAATAACCATCACTCTACCCTCTATCTCCATGAGTTCATTTTTAAAAATTTTTAGCTCCCACAAACCAGTGAGAACATGCAAAGTTTGTCTTTCTGTGCCTAAAGCCAGGCCTTTCTGGGCCCACTTGCTACTCCACAAACACACTCCACATAGTTAATTAAGAGGGACAGCTCTCTCCACAGAATACACGTTCTCTGCTCCCACTTTCTGGACAGCCTGCTCCTGCTGTATGGGGCAGACAGTACAGTTAGCACTCTTTTCTTTTTATCACACAACAAAATATAGTGGTTCTCAGCGTAGGCTCTGGGGTCAGGCTGCCTGGTTTCAAATCCCAGCTCTCTTGCTTGGGTGCATAACCTCACCTACTTGAGCCTCAGTTTCTACCTCTGTGAAATGGGAATGCCAATAGTGCCTGCATCATCGAGTTGTTCTGAGAATTACATGAGGAAGTGTATGTCAGGTACGTAATAGCAGGTCTGGTATATTTTAACTTGTCTAAGGCAGAAACAAACACCCGACAATCTGAGTGCTTCCTGGAAGCCTGTCTCCTGTTACTCAGAAGTCCACGTTGCTATGTGCAAAATCACTGTCTGACACTATCAAGTGCCCCAGCCCTGAAGCATCTGCAGCTGTGGTTTAAAGATCTCTACTTGCTGCCTTCCTGGGGCTTTTGTTTTTAATTTTCATGCATTGCTTTCTTATAGTTGCTGTAACAAAGAACCACAAACATAGGTGCTTAATACAGCACAAATTTATAATCTTCCAGTTCTATGGGTCAGAAGTCTGAAATCAATTTTCCTGGGCTTAAATAAAGATGTTGGCAGAGTTGTGTTGCTTCTTAAGGCTCTAGGGAGAAATCATTTTTTTTGCCTTTTCTGGCTTTTTAGAGGCTGGTTGTGGCCTCACATGACTCTAACTTCTGCTTCTATTGTCACATCTCCTTATTTGACTCTGACCCCTCTTGCCTCACTCTCATAAAGACACTGATATTACATTTGGCCAAGTAGATAATCCAGGATAGTCTCTCCATTTTAATGTCTATGGCCTTAATTACATCTTCAAAGTCCCTTTTGCCATGTACTTTTCCTGGGATTAGGCGGTGGACATCTTTGGGAGACTGTTCTTCAGCTTGCTACATGCCTTCTTCACACCACTTTCATGACTCACTCTTTTGAACTCAGACATTGCTGGTAGCTCAGGCTCTGGGTACACCTGGCAGGTATCCAGCACACTTGACAGGTATTTGAGAGCTGTGATCCTTTCTCGGGATCAAATTTAGCATTTGAGCAGCACCTCTGCTGCAGGTGGGAGTGGGAAGCTCAAGACAACATTGCCCTATAGAGCCATCAGATGCCTGGGAGTTGGGCTTATCCAGACCTCAGCTTCTGTTCTTGACTTCTGATAAGGTTTGGCTGTGTCCCCACCAAAATCTTATCTTGAAATGTAATTCCCATAATCCTCACATGTCATGGGAGGAACCTAGTGGAAGGTAATTAAATCATGGGGGCGGTTACCCCCATGCTGCTGTTCTTTCAATTGCAAGTGAGTTCTCACGAGATGATTGTTTTATACGGGGCTTTTCCTCCTCCTTTGCTCTGCACTTCTCCTTGCTGCTGCCATGTGAAGAAGGACATGTTGCTTCCCTTTCTTCTATGACTGTAAGTTTCCTGAGGTCTCTCCAGTCCTGCAGAACTGTGCATCAATTAAATCTCTTTCCTTTATAAATTACCCAATCTTGGGTATGTCTTTATTAACAGTGTGAGAACGGACTAATACAACCTCCATAGTGTTTGGTAGCCCAGGAGTCTGTCCAATTCATGCTCTGCTGGCTGCCAAGCACTTCCTCCTAGGGCCTGCCACACTTCTGATTCTTGGCCAGCCTCCCAATGGCCTGAAATAAGCCCTCCTCCTTTCCCCTCCTTCCATACTGCCTGGCTTCTGAGCACCCCACAGTCCCACTCTCCACAATGAATTCCTGGCTGAGTACCTCCGGGCTGCTTTCTTGGCCAAAATGTCATTAGGGGAGCCCTGCTCACTGTCACATGTTCATCTTGCTTCCCTGACCAGAAACACTCTCAACAGCCCTTCTTCCAGCCCGTACTCCTGTCCACCCAGCTTTGAATATTCTATGTGTTCAGTGTGCTCCCTGGAGTTGCTCCACCACCCGGCTAGTCCACAAGGTCTCTCTGCGCTCACCAGTCCTAAGAACCACAGCTCAGGCAGGGTACTGTGTCTGTTTATGCCATCGCTGGACCACTGGACATAGGTGCTCTGAGGGAAGGGGTACAAGTGCCTCATACACAAAGTGGGGCTGGCCTGCTGGTAAGATACCCTGGGCCTGTGGCTGGTGCATTTCTTCCATTGCCATCTCCTTGCTATAAACCCTCATAGACAACATTCTGGGATGTGACCTTGGGTAAATGGGCCCTATTCAGGGTCCTCCCTGCTAGTCCTTCTTCTCAGTTTTCTCAGTTCCCATCCACACCCAGCAAAAAGCTCTGATCTCTTCTTGTTTTCCTGCCACAATTAAGGATGATGGAGTCACCTTTTAGATTAGCGCCTGCAACAGAGTGTTTATGCTCCCCACCTTCAAATTCATATGTTAAAATCCTAACCCCAAGATGATGGTGTTAGAAGGTGAGGTATCTTGATAGGCTGTGCCCTCATGAATACAATTAATGCCCTATAAAAGAGACCCCAGAGAGATTCTTTGTCCCTTCTACCATATGAGGACACAGCATGATGGTGCCACCTATAAAACAGAAAGTGGGCCATCACCAGATACCAAATCTGCTGGCACTTTGACCTTGGACCTCCTAGCCTCCAGAACTGTGAGAAATGTTTGCTACTTATAAGCCACTCAGTTTATGGTGTTTGGTGTCTGAATGGACTAAGACAGAGCCCCAAACCATTAGTAACTGATATGGTTTGGCTGTGTCCCCACCCAAATCTCATCTTGAATTGTTGTTTCCATAATCTCCATGTGTCGTAGGAGGGACCAGGTGTAGATAACTGAATCATGGGGGTGGTTTCCCCCATCTTGTTCTCATGATAGTATGTGAGTTCTCACAAGAGCTGATGGTTTTATAAGGGGTTTTCCCCACTTTTGCTCTGTACTTCTTCTTGCTACTGCCATGTGAAGAAGGACATGTTTGCTTCCCCTCTGCCATGACTGTAAGTTTCCTGAGGTCTCCTCAGCCCTGTGGAATTGTGAGTCAATTAAACCTCTTTCCTTTATAAATTACCCAGTCTTGGGTATGTCCTTAAAGCAGTGTGAGAATGGACTAATACAGTAACATAAGTCTTGTCTTCCCCAAATAGGACATAGTTGGCCACTCGGATGCATGATGCATTATCTTTTAAGCAACAAAAACCAAATGGCATTTTGAGATAAAAAACAGCTTGACTATTCCTATCCTAATTTATAGATCCCACTTTCTCACCCTCAGGAAAATGAGGATGAATGACTATCCTCTCTCACTTCCACACATTCTTAAGGCTGTTCTTTATTTTAGTTTGTAAAAATTTGCTCAGCGTTATATAACCATTAGCCAAATATAAAGAGAGGAAAAATTCGCTCATGACACCAATATCATCCCCGACAAATTATACTATGTTGATTTTTTCCTATGTTCCCTTCCAGTTTTGTCCCCACGAACATACAATTTAAAGAGTTGTAATCATAGTGTAGCTATCATTTTGTGTTCTGCATTTTCCACTTAGCATTAATTATATCATAAGCATTTTTTCATGTTGCTGCAAAGTCATCGTAATTATCATTTTTAATGACTGTATAAGAATTCATCAAGAGGGGAGTAGATTTTTTAACCCTTGTTCTGCTGTGGGGCCTTTTGTGACTCCTTTGATCTGTTTCTCCTTTGGGGTTATCTGCTTTCCCTGGGTGAGGGAGAGGGGGAGCCCAAGCAGCCAACAGGATGGGGCTAGGGAGGAGAAGAAAAACCACAGAGGAAGGAGCAAGCAGAGGGCATGGAAGGAAACCTGCTGTACACACATTCACAGTTAAGCCTCCTAAAAGCAATAACTAGAAGGAAATCTGGCCTTTACCTGGTTAAGCCCCTTCACTGATCATTATTTTTGAGATGACAGTTCTTTGGAGGGATCTTCCACACCTGGTAGAAAGGTAACTGTTGGAAACTGTTTGCAAAAATAAGTTTATTATATCAGTTTTAAGTTTCCTAGCCATCAGAATCAACTCCCAGATGCTACTCTAAATTCCATAAACATAGGCACAATTTTTGTTAATCAAATATTGAGTGCTGATTAGAACTTATGTGATAACTTGAGAGGATTTAAATGGTGACAGTATTTGTCAAAGTTTTACGAACGCCAGGTCCACAAGATGCTCTACAAAACAAGTGCTGCTTTGAGAAACAATGTTTGGAAATAGTGATGCTTTCTGCTTGATCCCCCTTTTCGATATCCACAATGCCCCTTCATAGATTCAATGCTCTGAGAAGTTCTGCAGGAAGAAAAACTGCTTAACTTTGGTTGACTTTGTGTTTCCCAAGGCTGCAGGGCCCTTCCATCATAGGGTACCTCCACCAGTCAGAATCTGCTCAGGAAAATAGAAGCCTTTTAAGAATTCAGATTGAAGACAGAGATCTAGTTTAAAAAGTCGGTGTGATCTAGAGATTCACAATGACAGGAAGTAGCCAAAGGGTGGACATGGAGTTACAGAACCTGGAAATACACTTGTTTCTGCAATCCTGGGGGTAGTTCACGGGGTGCTGAGACCAAAAAGAGAGATGCAGAGCATGGTGGGACCCAGCAGATGGTGGGACAACTGGGGAGGTGCTAAGCACTAGTGCTAGGATGCAGAAAGAGGCTTGAGCAATGAGTTTGGATCTATGGGAGGCTCCTGGACCCCACAGCCCCCTGCTACTCCTGGAGGGGTGTTGCTGTCTGTGGTAGGCAGAATTTTTGCCCCCATGATCTCTGCCCTCTGGTATTATGCCCATGAATACATCATGCTACTTGGAGAAAAGGGCCTTGCAGATGTAATTAAGGTCACTAGTCGACTGGCCTTATGATCGGGAGAATATGCTGGCTGATCTGATGTGGGCACAACATAAGTAATCATATGAGCCCTTCAAAGTGAAAAAGGAAAGCAGAACAGGGAGTCAGAGAGGTTCATTGCATGACAGGATTCAATATGCCGTAGCTGGCTTCAAAGACAGAGGAAGGGGCCATGAACCAAAGAATGTGGGCAGCCTCTAGAAGCTGAGAAGAATCACCAGCTGACAGCAGCAAGGAAATTCAGGGACTTCAGTCCTATAGCCTCAGGAAGCTGAATTCTGCCCACAACCTACCAGAAGAGGTGGAAGTAGATTCTCCCCCAGAGCCTGCAGGCGGGAGCCCAGGCTGTCTAACACCTTGATTTTGGCTGTGTGAGACGCAAAGCTGAGTACCCAACTGAGCCCACTGGACTTCTACAGAACAGTGAGATAATAAATGCATGTTGTTTTAAGCCACTGAGTTTGTGGTAAATTGTTCCAGCACAATAGAAAATTAATCCATCCTACCATCTAATCACCCATCGTATTAGTCAGTTCTCATGCAACTATAAAGAACTTCCTGACACTTGGTAATTTATAAAGGAAAGAAGTTTAATTGACTCACAGTTCTGCATGGCTGAGGAGGCCTCAGGAAACTTACAATCATGGTGGAAGGGGAAGCAAACATGTCCTTCTTCACATGATGGCAGGAAGGAGAAGTGCCAAGCAAAGGGGGAAAAGCCCATTATAAAACCATCAGATCTCTTGAGAACTCACTCACTGTCATGAGAACAGCATGGAGGTAACTACCCACATGATTCAATTACCTCCCACTCGGTCCCTCCCATGATATATAGGGATTATGGGAACTGCAATTCAAGATGAGATTGAGTAGGGACATAGCCACACCATATCACTCACTATTCCCTACCCTCATAGAATCCAATTGGAAGCCTATTGGCAAGGGGGTCTGGGAAATGTAGTTTTTGGGGTCCCAGATACTCCATAATTCAGTACAGAAGGGTGGGAGTGAAGGCTAAAAGCACATGGGCGGGTCTCTGGGACAGCATCTGTTAGCATTTGGTGGGATGAATATTAGGAAAACTATTTTGGGGGATTCTGCCTTATGATATAGTAGAGTTGGGCTTTTTAAATGGGTACTTTGAGAACTTCCATAAAATGTATGAAGATGATACATTTATGCTGATTTTATGAGACTGTCAAAGGGGCGCAGTAAGGTGTGGGGGAGAGAATACCACAGACTGGAGGTCAGATCCCGGCTCTGCCGCTAACTCTTTGGGTGGCTTCGAGTCCCTCACCTGCCCAGGGCTTCTCGTTCTGCTTGTGTGGAGTGTAGGGAGCTGACTCAAGCACCTTCCAGGCAAGCTCCAAAGTTCTGCAGCTTGGAGAATAATTTTACTCTTTTGAATGATGTGTGTTCTATTTAAGTGATTGTAGTCATGGCTATGACTGATTTGATGCTGAATTCTTGATGAGAACAGAACTCCCAATCATGAGATTGTTGCTAAGGGAAAATATCAGTTGGCAGTCATCTGCTTGCCATTATGGGAAAAATGGGTAGTGTCAATAATGATTGTCTCTGGTCCCAAGTGACTTGAGGGGCCTCCAATGTGGGCTGGCATAAGATCAATTTTCCTTCATAGGCAACCGGTGTCCATGCTGTGTTACCTCTGTGCTGCTTGGTGTTGGGGAAATTAGAGCAAGGAATTGTATAATCCTAGGCTTCAAGGAGCTTCTCATCTCATTGAGGAGACAAGATGAACATCAGGAAATGACTGGATAATGATAGAAACGAATAGAGCCCCATTTTAAATTACATCACAGGTTTATGTTCACTTCCTGTTCCTGCCATCACTGGGCTTTTTACAAAGGAGGCCTTTCCTTTTATCTGTCTAGATCACAGAAAGAGGCACAAATTTCTGAGCAGCAGTGGTGCAGAGCTGGATTTTACTGGCCTTTGCATTCTTCCTTAGTTCTTACTGGGAACTTTTTGGTGAAGACGTGAACATCTTTCATGACAGTTTCCCATAGCATGTGAAACATAGCTTGCCACCCACCTTGAGCAGGTTGCTTTTTTTTCCCCCTGCATTTGAAAGTAAAACAAAGTACCCTGCCATTAATGGAAAGCTAGAATTATTTTCTATCTGCTTGTACTTCTGACAGGTTGGTTGATGCTGTCACTGGCTGCATGTACTTTTTCAAAGTGCATCTATTTAGCTCATTATTCCTGGGTGGATAAATTCCTAATGCTCCTCTTTGACATGTTCTTTGCTGGTGCCAACAAAGCAATGATGCCGTGCTCTCTATACAGCCTTATTCTGGGGGTGTTGCCCACAGTGTATAAGTAACAGCCCTGCCTTCCAAGAACTTGCACATCTGCACAGGTGGCTGAAACTTTCATTTTGCACCTGGATATCTAGGGGTCACAGAGGTACAGCCTCTGAGCTTCAGGCCTCTTTGATGTTAGAAGCGCTGTTATGTACTGCACATTCAATGTTTCTTTTTCTTTCCTGGGAGACTGTGTGGTTTTGGAAACTTTCAAAATAGGACATGGAACAGATTTTGTCTTATCTCTCAGAGGGCCACTGGTTCTCTATGATAGTATGGAATAATAGTATGGAATTGGAGGGTGCTATCTGGCATTGAGTTCTGATTCCAATATTTCTTCGGACAAGTTTGTTAACTTCCCTAGGACTCAGTTTTCCCATATGTGAAGCGGGAGGACAAACAACCTGATAGTGTTGTTATGAGGATTAAATTAAATTATACACCTTAAATAACGCAGCTTAACCCAGTGCCTGGTATATGATAAGTGCTTAATACATGTTATTTTTCAATAATAATGTCTTCATGATCATGATCATCATCACCAGGGCCATCATTGCCATTATCACTATGTCCATCAGCATCATCACCAAGATCACCATCGTCATCATTGCCACCATCATCTTTATTTCATGACCATCACCATTGCATCCTCAGCAGCACCCTGCCCTCCCAGATCCTCTGTCTAGGCAGCTGATATGTAGTCAGATTGTCAGATATCTGACAATGAGACAGATCCCATGCTCCTGCTTTGCCCTATCCTTGCCTGTAGCCACTGAACCTGTGAGGAGGAGTGTGAGCCCCTTGCTTCCTCCAGCCATGATGCATGGCCCCTTCTTTGCTGTCCCTCTTTTCATAGTTCTCTATTTGTCTGGGGTCCACACATTCTGCCTGGCATTGGCCAGCCCCTCTTGAGAGACTGGTCCAGTCGCTGGTCAGGCTGTGGCTGGAGGGTGGTCCTCTGAGCCTTGCCGCTGCTGCCTGTTGAACTCTGAGAACTGGCTGCTTCCTAGACTCATATAATTGTGGATTTAGGCCAGACCTGTGCTGATTTCACTCTTTGAGACACTGGTTTTAGGGAGTTTGAAGGATTCTGGGGCTGATCAAGAAAGGAAAAAGATATGACTGTGACGTGGTAGTGGCACATGCAAGCTTTATTTGGGTGACGCCCTGACTGGTTGGCATGCAGGGGAAGTCCCTTGCAGCATGAGACTGCCCAGAGGCTATGGTTTAGGGTCATTCCTCAGAAGGGTAAGAGGGCAAGGGAGCTTCTAGAGGAGTGGGGACTTGGAGAGGGGTCTTAGATGTCTACATGAAGTTGCTCAGCAGTCTGGAGGGGAAGATTTGGGTCAGAGAGCTCCAAAGGGTGGCAGTGACTGGGGGTCTTCATAGCCATGGGGTTTCTCTTATGTATGGCTAGCAGATGTTGGGTGCAGTTTTGCAGGGCATGCAAAGCAGTCAGGTTCTAAATGGCTGCTGATATGGTTATTTGGGTTACACTGAAAACAGTTGAATGTGTAAAAAATTGAGTTTCTCATCAGTAGGCTTTTGAGCTAACAAGTCTCAGTTTCTGTAAAGAAGTCAACAACCTAGGAGCCAATATACAGAGGCCCTCTTTGGCTTGTTTAGGTAACACTGGCTCACTGGCCTGCCCCCTGGTAGAGCTCAGGCTCTGTGTCCCACCTGCTCCCTGGCCATCCTCATTCACTCCAGTCTCCTCTCCTTAAAAACAATTACTAGGCTGGACATGGTGGCCTATGCCTATAATCCCAGCACTTTGGGAGGCTGAGGAGGAAGGATCACTTGAACTCCGGAGTTGGAGAGCAGCCTGGGCAGCAGTGAGGCCCCATCTCTCCAAAAATTAAAAAATTAGCTGGGAGTGGTAGCACATGCCTATAGTCCCGGCTACTCGGGAGTCTGAGGTGGGAGGATTGCTTGAGCCCGGGAGGTAGAGGCTACACTGAGCCTTGATAGCATAATTGCAGTCCAGCCTGGGGACAGAGAGAGACTGTCTCAAAAAACAGCTTAAAAATCATATGACAGATAATATACTATGTACTTTAAGTATATCATCTTATTTAATCCTTTCAATCCTATGAAGCAGATGCTCCTATTATACCTATTTTAGGCATAAGGAAATGGAATCTTAGAGAAGTTCAGTGATTTGCACAAGGCCTGTTCTTGGAAAGCACAGTGACTCAAGCGGCTTAATTTTGTGGGATCACAGGTCACAGAAGATGTCTGATAATTGTACTCTATGTAAACTAGTGTTCTCCCAGGAGATTTCCTACATAATCCTGGAGGTACAAAGGCATCACATTCAGTTATCAGTATTGTTTTCTTATTGTTGCCATCACATGTTATATAAGACTCCAGTCCCCTGCAGTATTTATGAAAGTTTTGGAGAAGTTCACGATGGGAGCTTTCTTTACAAGACTGATCAGCTGTGGTGGAATGGTGATCCCAGCAAGGTGCTCTGCTTTTGCTGGGAACCATCACTCCTGCCAGGCTTGTCTTATTTTGGGGTATCAGGAGCAATTCTACTTGCTACTCCAGGTCCTGTTGGGCATATCCCCACTTCATCCATCCCTTGCCTTGCATTGAAGTTGTCACATGTATCTTGGAGCCCTAGAGGTGCTCAAGGTATGGGGAGGCCTAGGAAGACTTGGATGGTAAATCCAGTGTCAGACCAGGAGGGACGCCTGATGGCCTTTCTCCAGGGCTTTGTTCTTGACCGAGCATGGCATGCTGGACTTCCTCTGAGCCCATCCCTGTAGGCATACAGAATCACCTGCAAATGAGTTTCTTGCAGGAGTTTGCAAGAGGAGAAAGATTTTGGTACAAAAAACATTGCACTATTCAGGCTGACCACCTTCCTGCTGTGACAATGGCAAAAGGCAACACATTAAGATTCGGCACTAAGAAAGAGTATGCTGACGTATGCCTGTTAAGTTAGCCTGATCCACCTGGCCATCGAGGCTTATCTACCAGTAAATAATCTATGGAAATGGCAAGATTGTCTGACCGTCTTCACTTGGTCTGAATCTGCTCTGCCTTCAACCTGCTCCACTCTGTATTTTGTCCTGGGCCCCCTCCACTTGCTCTCTCTCTCTCTTTCTCTCTCTCTCTCTCTCTCTTTTGTTTTTTGTTTTGAGACAGAGTCTCACTCTGTTGCCCAGGCTAGAGTGCAGTGGCGTGATCTCGGTTCACTGCAACCTCTGCCTCCTAGGTTCAAGTGATTCTTCTGCCTTAACCTCCTGAGTAGCTGGAATTACAGGTGCCCACCACCCACCCAGCTAATTTTTGTATTTTTAGTAGAGACAGCGTTTCATCATGTTGACCAGGCTGGTCTCAAACTCCTGACCTCAGGTGATCCACCTGCCTTGGCCCCACAAAGTGCTGGGATTACAGGTGGGAGCCACTGCGCCGGCCCCCTCCACTTGCTCTTGATTTCCACTGTCTCTGAAGGAAGTGGGTCTAGGCCTGTTCTCCTCATTGACCCTATGGGCCAAAGTGGTCCTCTCAATGTAAAGAGGGCATTTGGACGAACACCCAGGGTAAATCTGCTGTGTATTAGTTTGCCAGGGCTGCTGTAAGAAAGCACCACAGGGTGGGGGGCTGAAACAACAGAAGTTTATTTTCTCCCAGTTCTGGATGTTGGAGTTCCAAGATCAAGGTGTCAGCAGGGCTGTTTCTTCTGAGACCTCTTTCCATGGTGTGTAGATGGCCATAGACTGCATAGCATCCCCCTAAATTCATATGTTGAAGCGCTAGTCCCCAGTGTGATGATATTGGGAGATGAGGTCTTTGGGAGGTGATCAGGTTTAGATGAGGTTGTGAGAGTGGAGCCCCCCATGATGAGCTTAACTTCCTTATAGAAGTTAGAGAGCTCTCTCTTCCCGCCATGTGACTCGTCCACCTGCCTGCACCTGGGGCCATGTGAAGGCATAACAGGAAGGCAGCCTTCTACAAACCAAGGAGAGAACCCTCACCAGATATAGATCCTGCTGGACTTCCAGTTTCCAGAACTGTGAGAAATAAATCCCTGTTGGTTAAGTCCCTAGTCTATGACATTTTGTTGGAGCACTCCAAGCTGTCTTCTCCCTATATTTCCACATGGTCTTCCATCGGTGCATGCATATTCCTGTCCTAATCTCTTCTTATAAGGACATGGGTCATATTGGATTAAGGCCCACCCCAATGTCCTCATTTAACCTTCATTACCCCTTTAAAGATCTTATCTTCCAATACAGCCTCATTCTGAGGTCTGGGGGTTTAGGACTGCAGCACATGAATTTTGAGAGGACACAGCTCAACCCATAACCCTGCCATAAGCTTTGGCCAGGTCCACTGGGAGGTCTCCAGTGCCAGGCCCCTGGTCATGGATGAGGGCCCATGGCTCCTTTCTCTTAACACAGAAATTGAAGTGGCCCTGTTTAAACCTGAGTCAGATCACGTTACTCCTCTGTCCAGTGTTTTCCCATCTCATTTAGGGTAAAAGCCAGAGTCTCGCAGTGGTCTTTGGGGCTTTACGTGGTTCTCCTCCTCCTCTGCCTTAACCTTACTTCCTTCTCTTCTCCACCTGATCACTTTGCCCTGGCCATGTTGGCCTCCTCACTGTGACTGGAGCACACCAGGCCTGAGGCTGCCCCACGGCCTTTGCACTTCTGGTTTCCTTTGCCCTGAATACTTTCCCTCATTCATCTGCACATGGCTCTTTTCTCTTTCTCCCCTCAGATCTTTCCTCAAAAAACTTGAAGACTTTGTTTTCTATCACATTTAACTTACTCTCCTCTCCTCTAAAATTTCATTTCTTTCCTGCTTTACTTTTTTCTCCTCCCTTTTACTGCCATCAAACATACTAAACATTTATTTTACTTATGTATCAAGTTTCTTGTCTGTCTCCCCGCTCAGAATGCCAATTCCACGGGGCAGAGACTTGGATTTATCCACAGTGGTATCTCCAGCACCTGGAATAGTGCCTGGTGCCTGGTGTGTAGTCAACACTCAGTAGATATTGGTTACATGAATGAATAAATTCACACAGAGTGTGAGGGACATTACAACATGGCTAGCATTCTTCCTCGTGCCATCATAATTCTTGGGATTGTGGGGGATTTTGACTGCGGAGAGGCGCCAGTCATCATCTCAGTTGTTAAAAGAGAAACTTCAGCAGAATTAAATTTGAAGACGTTTAATTGAGCAATGAATGATTTGTGAATCAGACAGCCCTCAGAATCACAGCAGATTTGGAAAGACTTCAGGGATGCCTCGTGATCGAACAAATTTGTAGACAAGCAAAGCGAAGTGAAGTGACGTACAGAAACCGGAAGTGAGGTACAGAAACAGCTGGATTGGTGACAGCTTGGCGTTTGCTTCATTTGAAGACAGTTTGAACACTCGGCAATGTGTGAGTGGTTGAAGCATGGCCGCTGGGATTGGCCAGCACTCAGCCATTGTTGCAGACACATACTCCTAAGTCAGGTTTTCAATCTCATCTGTCTATTAAGTTAGGTTAAGTTTGTCTAAAAAGACTCAAATACTGAAGTACTGAGTCCTTCTCAGGCCAGTTTGCTTTAACACAGTTGTCTCATTCAATTCCTCTATTTTCCAGAAAACGATCTGGTGTCTAGGAAGAGGAAGTGACTTGTCCAAGTTCACAGGGGACTTCCCCCTGCACCCTCCACCTCCTTCTGTGGAGCTTTTCCATCCCACTGTCAAACTCTGGAAGGGTCTTTCTTCTAAGTCTTCTCATTTTCAGAAAAGAATTTTTTTATCTCGACCTCTAACACAAAACTTTCTTATCCCCACTGGAGACAATAAATGGAAATATATTTTGAAAAGTGAAGAGCATTATACCAACGGAGTAACCATTTTTAGTACTATTTGAAAGGTTAACTCCTAGCTAATCACAAATAGTTTCCAATATTAGGTTTTCTTACAATGCAGCCAAATGATGACTTTCCCTGTCTTCCTCTAAACAGCCTCTCCACTGAACAATGTCAAAGAACGCCAGCCGCCACGGTAAAACCCACACCCCAGGTCCCCTCCCCTTCTGTCTGGCAAGAGGCAGGGGGAAATCACATATGTCAAGCAGACTGTAGACAGTTGAGCTGCTTTCCCTCAACTTTTGGGAGGGCTTCTTTGGGATGACAGCGGGACAAAGGGTTGTTGTGTAAATTACCATGCAAATTGCCACAGTGTTTGAACTGAAGACACCTTTGCCTGCCCTAGCACAATGAATTCGAGCTTCTGCGACTCCCACGGTAGAGAAGATGTGAGTGCCTACCAGAGCTGAGCCGCTAACCCCCTAAACAGCCCCATATGCTTCACTCCAGTGAGCTCCTAGAAATACGCTTGAGGGTTGCTAAAATATGACAACCCAAATAGAGCATGCCTAAAATGATGTTTCCCTACCTTTTAGCAGGTGTCCTCTTTCAAAGCTAGTCCTGGTAGGATGGTGGGGAACAGTTCCATGGTGTGATGCTATGAGTGTCTGGAGGCACATGCAAAGTCCACCATATTTAGTAGGGGACATAACTGCTGTGCGTTTTTTTCTCTTTCCTCATTGTCTCCCTCCCTTTTATCTCATTCACTGGGTCAGCGCTCATGTGGGAGGTCACCTTCATCTCTGAGACTGGCATGCTTGGTATGTTAGTCCTGTCCCTGAGCCTGTGACCAAGAGGTGTGATTTCAGGGTATCTTCTTATGGGCAGACATCTCTGACTTTTGTTTGCTGGCTCGTTGCCTCCATTCCTTCCCATGGCGACATCTGCGATGGTGAAGCCTGCTGTCCGCATGCTGAGGTGGTGGCTGTGGTTTCTGATGAGGGTTGACAGCCACCGATTGTCAGCTTGCTCAGAGCACTCAGTTCATCTTTTATTTGTAGGAAGTGACTCTATGAGGGCACATCCCTATTTTCAGGACAAACAGGGGACCATAGAAAGTGCCCTGAGGCATGTCTATTGTTGTAGGGAGGTTCCTAAAGAGTGATTTGAGGTAGGTAGGTTTGGTCCTGCTCTTCACAACTAACTCAATGAACTCAATGGCCATTGTGGCATAACAGCAATTCACATTCGGAGGCTTTGTGTGTGTGTGTGTTAAAAAAAGCACAACACTGACGGTTAATATTTATTGACCTTTATATGCTGAACACTGAGCTAAACACTCTGCATGTTTTATCTTGTTTAAACTGGACTACAAAGCTTCAAGGTAGGTGTATTAGTCAGGGTTCTCCAGAGAAGCAGAAGCAATAGGACTGTGTGTATGCGTGTGTGTAGGTGTGTGTGTGTGACTGTCTGTTTGTGTATTTTAATTTTTTAAAAAGAGTAATTGGCTCATGTAATTGTTGGGGCTAGCAAGTTTGAAATCAGCAGGATGGAGCCAGCAGCCTGGAGATCCAGGGAAGAGTTGAAGTTGCTGCTTGCGTCCGAAGGCAACCTGGAGGCAAAATCCCTTTTTTCTCGGGCACAAGGCTAGGGAGGGACAGAAGCAGGGAGAATAAAGCAGCTATAATATGTCCACTACCTAAATATGGTGAACGTTGCTTGTACCTCCATATATGCTCATAGCATCATGCCATGGAACTGTTCCTCATTGTCTTACTGGGGCTGAGACACATCAGTCTTTTTTCTCAAAAGGACTTCGACTGATGGAGTGATGCCCATTATATTATGGAGGATAATCTGCTTTACTCAAAGTCTGCTGATTTAAATGCCAATTTCATCTAAAAAATACCTTCATGGCCACATTTATACTGGTATTTGACCACATATCTGGGTATTGTGCATAGCCAAGTTGACATGTAACAGGAACCACTAGAGTAGGTATCATTTTCTTTGTATAGGTGAGGAAGACAAGCCTTAGAGATACAAATTCACTTGCAATGGTAGTTTGGATAATGGTTCCAAATATGTCCATGTTGTATTCCCCAGAACATGTAAATATTACCTTCTATGGCAAAAAGGATTCTGTAGATGTGGCTAAAGCAAGGATCTTGAGATAGGGGATGATCCCAGATTATACTGGTGAGCCCGATGTAGTCAAGTGGCCCTTCCAGGAAGGATAAAGGAGGGTCAGAGTCAGTGGAGCTGGTGCGATGGTGGAGGTGGAGACTGGAGCCATGCACTTTGAAGATGGAAGAGGGGGACACAGGCCAAGGAACACAGGTGGCCACTAGAAGCTGGAAAAGGGAGGAAATTGATTCTCCATAAGAGTGTTCAGAGGGAGCCAGCCCTGCCAACACCTTGCTTTTAGCCAGTGAAACTGATTTTGGACTTATTGCCTCCAGAAAGAGGTAATAAGTAAGAGAAGACATTTGAGTTGTATCAAGCCACCGAGTTTGCTGCAATTTGTTACAGCAGCCATAGTAAGCTAATACACTTGCCTAAGGTCATGTAGTTGGTAAATGGTAGAGGTGGGATTTGAAAGCAAGTATGGCTGACTCCATGGCCTGAAACATGGAATGCTATTATCATCACCAGTGCTGTTGACCTCTCTCAAACAATAGTTCCTGAGCTCATCTCTCCTCTCTCCTCCCATAGTCCCTGTCTAGACTTTAGCCAAATGACTACAAATTATGTATATTAACCTTATATAAAGAGGGTCAATTAGTGGTATAGGAGAGAGGGACTGGGAATAGGAGGCCAAACGGTAATGAGGACATGATCCTCTACTTACTGGGGTCCCACTATGTAGCAGACACTGTATAAACGCTCTGTGTCATTCTCCCAGCATCCCTGGAGGTCAGGTGCTACTGTCATCTCTACATAGTTGAGGAAACTGAGACCAAGAGAGGTTAAGTAACTTGCCCAAGGTCACACAGCCGTGTGGAAGAGCTGAGGCTTAAAACTAGATTAGCCTGAGCCAACACTTTCTGATCCTTTCCTCCTGGAGAGTCCTTATCACAGTGCAGCAGGAGGAGCAGCAGCAGGAGAGGAAAATGTTGGCAAAAAACTAGAGCGAGCTGAAGACCCAGCCTCCCTGGGTTCTCGCTCCCCTTGCAGAAAGCTCCATCTCAGGCGCACAGGTTTCAGTCCAGGGCCGGGGGTCCCTGCAGTGTCTTCTGTACCCTTAAGTGGCCCTGTTAACTCTGGTCATGGAGCAACCTCCTGCTTAGGTTTCCCTCCTCTCTGCCTTCTCTTCTTTCATTTCCCCTCTGGTTTCTTGGCTGCCCTTAGCATCTGCTGAGGTAGTGTTGGCTCCCTCCCTCCCTTCTCCTCTCCATGCTTCTTTTTCCTTTTCCATTATACTTGCTGCCCTTTCCCTTTTATTCTTCAATTTTGATCGCCTACGGGGGAGGATGGGGAGCTGAGGGCGAGTGCTGCTTTCTGCAGAGATCTGGCCTGACTTCCTTTGCCCGTCGAGAGTTAATGTGCAAGCTTCTGGAGGCGGGCAGGCCTCGGTCCATCACCCCGGCGAGCTGGACAGCCTTTGCACTGCAGATGATCCCTGGCAGCCAGCGGGGACTGGAGCTGTGCTACTGCGTCTTAGCTGAGCTTATGACTTCACAGAATAGGTTATCAACGACACTGGGCTAAAAATACCATATTTATTTTTGAAATAACTTGTTTTGGCAGTTATAAATACTCTATGAAGTCAGCTTAGAATGTAGTCTAGCAGCTCTCAGACAACTGAATAATATTTCAGATGTGCACATTATTTTCTCTGTAGAATCCAGCATGCAATTTCCAGCCGATTCTTTGCTATCCTGAGTAATGGAGGGCAGATTGGGTGCAGATCAAACCAGTGAATCATCAGCTTAGTTCAGGGTTACAGCCTAGGCTCCCAAACTGAGAATCTTACTTTGGAGTAGATGTTACTAGAAGAAGCGTTCAAGAAAGTTTTCTTTGCTTGCCAGGGACCCCTTTGCTCTTGGGTAGCAGAGAGCTGAAGTGAGTTGTCATAACTCCTTCCCTTCTTCTCTTTCTCTTTCTGTCTTCCCTACCTCTCCCTCCTCTCTCCCGAGTTAAGGGCTATTTTAAAAAGCCATAATACCATTGCCACACTTAAAAAATTAATAATTCCTTAATATCAGGCTTCATCTAGTTTAAAAACTATTTGTTTGAATCAGGATCCTATTAAGATCCACACAGTGCCATTGATTGATACATCTCTTAAGTCTCCTTTAACCCACAGGTCCCCCTTCCATTTCTCTCTCCCTCTCTCTTTGCAATTAATTTGTTGAAAAGGTCTATGTTTTTACTTGCTGCATAGTATTCCCCAGTGGGGATCTATCATTTCTCCCCCATTCTCATATTCATGGGCATTTTAGGTTGTTCTTTTTTCCTTTCTTTTTTGAGACGATCTCACTTTGTTACCCGCGCTGGAGTTCAGTGGCACGATCACAGCTCACTGCAGCCTCCATCGCCTGGGCTCTAGTGATCCTCCCACCTTAGCCTCTCAGGTAGCTGGAACTACAGGCATGGGCCACCATGCCTGGCTAATTTTTGTTTTTGTTTTTTGTTTTGGAGAGACAAAGGTCTCACTGTGTTGCCCAGGCTGGTCTTGAACTCCTGGGCTCAAGCAATCCTTCCATTTTCGTCTCCCAAAGCGTTGGGGTTACAGGTGTGAGCCACTGCACCTGGCCTGGTTATTTTCAAACTCTTCCTGGCACCCATATGCTACCGTGTGAGATATTTGTGCACACGTGCCAACATTTCTCTATGGTAGCTACGAAGAAGTAAATATGCAAAATTGAAGGGCAAGCACACTGTTTTCTGTTGAACCATATGACATTTTTGTAGGCCAAAGATGATTGATTATTGGCAATTTCAAATGGTTCAGCCTAATATATTTTCATTAAAATTGCAAAATTGCCTATAAATATATTGTAGGAATTTGCTCTCCTCCCACCAATTTATAAGGGTTCCCATTTCCCCATACCATTGCCATTGCTCAAATGATCATTGTTTTGCACGTTCTGTGAATCTAATGGGTGAAGAACAGTTTTCACTGCGCTTGCCAATGACTCTCAGAGCTGTGTGGTATGTGCAGTTAGAGGGTCCTTCTTCCGGTGGGAGTCGGATCTCTTCAGCATGACCCATGCAAGATGGGCAGTACTGCTGCTGGGCTGTGCCCAGATAAAGCAAGTGACCATCAGGTGGGCTAACTGCAGGCAGAGGGGATTGGCTGCATTTTCTGGTAAATGCTGCTGCTTCTCCTTCTCTTCTTCTTCTTTTTAACAGAGATGCAATCTTGCTATGTTAGTCAAGGTGGTCTCGAACTCCTGACCTCATGCAGTCTTCCTACTTCTGGCTCTCAAAGTGCTGGGATTACAGGTGTGAGCCACCATATGCCTGGCTAGGTGAATTCTTTTCACTCCCTAGATTGAGCCGTGACCCCTAAGATAAGCTTATACCTGGTTGAAATAGGAAGCCATTCAGCTGAAGCCTGTTGGCTTCATAGTTTGTGGCTACATAGGTAGCCTTCACCTCTGCTAAGGCACCTGCATCAGCTATTGAGGAGCGACAATGGGTTGAATGGGAGTAAATACCCAAGGGCTCCAATATTCCTGGAAGGATACCTGGGCATTGCAAAGGCTGGGTCCCTGCTGTACCATCAGCTTTGCCCATTCAGGGTCTAAGAGGTTTCTTGCACTTGCTTCCCTAGTTAAGAGAACTAGTATGGAGAGAGGGGCATGGGAGGAAGTAATGGTGGTGGAAGGGACACTGGACTAGAGATCAGGAGACCTAATTTTGAGACCTTGTTTTGTCCATTAAAGCAATGTGACTGGGCCATTCCCCCCTTCAGTCTATCCCCAGGTGTCCCATCTGGAAAATGGGGGCATAAGGGCCTGTGCACCAGTGTTACCATAGTGTCACCGAGTCTGCAAAAGCATTTTTTTTTTTTTTTTTTTTTTTTTGAGACGGAGTCTCGCTCTGTCGCCCAGGCTGGAGTGCAGTGGCGCGATCTCGGCTCACTGCAAGCTCCGCCTCCCGGGTTCACGCTATTCTCCTGCCTCAGCCTCCCGAGTAGCTGGGACTACAGGCGCCCACAACCGCGCCCGGCTAATTTTTTGTATTTTTAGTAGAGACGGGGTTTCACCGTGGTCTCGATCTCCTGACCTTGTGATCCGCCCGCCTCGGCCTCCCAAAGTGCTGGGATTACAGGCGTGAGCCACCGCGCCCGGCCTGCAAAAGCATTTTGAAGGCATCTGTGTGCTCTGCAAAAGCAAGGCTTAATGTTCAAAACCCACAGACTGCAAGCTAGAGAAATGCCCCCTTTCCTGGTAATTATTCAGTAATTATTCACATAAGAAGGATTTCATTGTTATGTTTCATATATTCGTTGTAGTTGATGGCCTTTTAATAGTGACATTGAGTTTGCGTACAGAAAGGTTATTCATTTTAAGATTTCTGGGCCTTAATTGTTATTTGTTTTGCTTGGTTCCAGTGTGCTATAAATTAGTGATATCGACAGAGCGTATTTGTCTTGGCACCATGGTGTATTGTCTGTAGTGAGTGCTGTTTGGCCTGGCACTGGCCTGGATTTCCCCATCTGTTTCTGATGTTTACATTGTGAAAGATACGATAGACACATAGGACACGGCCACATGCAGAGAGGGAACTTTTTTCCACTCCAGTGCATCAAACAAGGTCTGAGCCTATAATAAGCAAAGCCCTAAATTACACTTGAGGCTGCCTGGCCCATCCCCTGCAACGGGGGATTGATTGCTTGAGCCCTGGGGTATTCACTCAGGAACGTTTTTAGCAGGCTCAACAGCTCAATCTTGACAAACTCATTTTTGCCTTGCATTTGAAAAGGGAGAACCGCACAAGCACAGGCTGCATTCCAATGGTATTCCTGAGTGGCTCCGGAAAACCAAGGGTAGGAAGGATAAGGCATCAATCTCAAAAGAATACCAGTGCCCTGTCCTTGGGGCAAATCTACCCTGGAGGCCAGGGATCTGCAAGGGACTGGTGCTTGTTGTCAGCTCTGCTTCTGCAAGCCCCATCTCTCGGCAGCAGTGGGAGAAAAGGTATCCTGTGGCTGGGCTGGTCCTAAGCCTCAGAGAACTGTCCCACATGTTGCCCACAATATGCTAAAGTAGGGGCCCACATCTTTTTGTGAAGAGGCGATCTTAAAGTTTCCTCATTGTATGACCACAGGAGGGAGAGAAAGGAGGAAGGGGGTGTAGTCAGTTGGGTAGCGGAAGGGCATTGGAGTCTGTTGAGAACAAAGGCTTTTTCCTCTTTAAACTCCCCAAATAAATGCGTGTGCATGCGTGTTTGTGTGTGCGTGCATGCGTGCATGTGTGTACGTAAGGGGAGGTGGGAGGGAGAAGGAGATTGATTGTGTGAGGTACAGGCATTGCTGATGAAGGCAGCCAGCAGCCTTTTGATTAGCTTAAGGCAAGACTTTGACATCTGCTGTCACTTCATTACTGTCAGCCAGGGAACCCTCCTCTGTACCCAGTTCACACGCTGCTCTGGAGTCAGAGCGAGACCTGTCTTTTATTGTTGCTGAACTGTGATCTCCTTTCAATTCCCTGGGTTTGGAGGTTGGAGAGGAGAAAATATCTTCATATACTCACTTCTGTTGGGGTGGAAACTAAGTCTACTTTCCCCACTTGCCTTATGCTTTTCTTCTTTTCTAACCTGGTGTCCTATTTGGGTAGGTACAGCTCCCTGTGGGGAAGACCAGAGTGGCAAATTATGTGGAATGATTCGATGTTGCAGGCCTGTTCATATATCTGCTCACTGGTCACAGAAAAGTGCTGAAATTCCCTAATCCAGACCCTCCATCTTGTGCCAGAAGCACTGTATTTTAAACAATTCCCCTATTCCTCTCCCCAGTCTCTCCTGTACCCTGCAGTCCCCATAAACTTTCCAGAACATTCGTGGAAGGGTGATATATTGAGAGAGTCGTTAGTGTTTTATTTTGCTATATTTTTCCCTGTCACTGTGACTCCTGCGCTCTGAAGGAGGTACCCAGACTTTGCATTTAACCCCAAGAGAGGCTTATGTTTTCTGGGGAGAAAGCAAAAGTTACCTGAAGAGAAGCAACACTCTTCTTAGCTTTGTTTCCTGAAAGCCCAAACTTCTTGAGAGGATTATGCTAGCAAGGATCACGGCAGAGGAGGAGGAAAAGAGGGTCACCAGGGGCCTAACCTGCTCAGGGTTATACTCCATCCTTTCTGGCCCGCGGCTTGCTCTTCTGGAAACGCTCCAATACCCGCCACTGGTCTTTACAACTCAGCTCAGGTGTGAGCATAAGAACTCATGTCTGACTCCTTCCTGGGAACTGTCTGTGCTCCTGTGAACACCCATGCCACCCTCTGTCTCTCTCATCACAGCACTGATCACACTGGGTTTGAGTTGCCTATAAGATGCCTGTCTGGTTGGGCGCAGTGGCTCACTCCCATAATCCTAGCATTTTGGGAGGCCGAGGTGGGTGGGTGGATCACCTGAGGTCAGGAGTTCGAGACCAGCCCGGCCAACATGGTGAGACCCCGTCTCTACCAAAAACACAAAATTTAGCAGGGCGTGGTGGCACATGCTTGTAATCCCAGCTACTCGGGAGGCTGAGGCAGGAGAATGGCTTGAACCTGGGAGGCAGAGGTTGCAGTGAGCTGAGATCACGCCACAGCACTCCAGCCTGGGCAACAGCGAGACTCCATCTCAAAAAAAAAAAAAAAAAAAAAAAAAAAAAAGATACCTGTCTCTTTTCCAGGGCTGGTGCTGGGTAGCCATGTTTGCTGAGTGGCTGGCCGGTCTCTGAGGGTCGCTCCTGTGATTCCTTCTGTCTATGGCACTCTCTTCTGCGCTGGCCCTGGTGCTCTTGCCCCTCTGCTCTGTTACGTTGAGGAAGATCCCTTCACTTTCCTGTCCAGTGAGGGGTCAGGGCTGGATAATCCCCAAATGCTTCCCAGTGCTAATATACCCAGGGAAGGAGACTGTGGGACCTCAAACAAATAAAGGTGGCCACACTCATTGTTCCTTTTTAACACCACCATCTCCCCCACCATAGCTGTGGCTTTGGATGAGGTGACATGGTCAGGGAAGGGCATGCATGAATCTATCCCCCAGAGATCCAGAACCTTCCCTTTTAAACTGGGTGTCCCCCAGCCATTTGTTTCTTAGTGAACAGCATCACTGCCCATCGGGTTCTGGAAGGCAGAAGCCCAGGAGCCATCCCTCAACACCTTGCTTGTCTTCACCGAGGTCCCCATCCAATCCACTACTTGGTCCTGGAGAGCTTCTAAACATCTCTTGAATCCAAGCACATTTCTCCATCTCCATCCCCAGCCCCACAACAAGCACTCTGCCAAGACCACCCCTTGGTCTTTCTCCTGCCTCCACCATTCTGCACCTGGACTACTGCAGATCCTCCCTGACTGGTCTTTACACACCAGCTCTGTCTCTCACCCTCCCGTTGAGACTCCACACTGCAGCCAGAGTGATCTTGAAATTCAAATCTGAGTCTGATTCTCTCCCTTTTGAATAACTTCTCATTGTTCTTAGGGGAAATAGAAAAGTCCAGCCATAACCTTCAAGTCCCTAACTACCTCTTCTACCTCTTTTCACACCAGGTCTCTCCTGTGGCTTGCTTATCCAATCAGTCTGACCTTTGGTCCTTTCATTGCATGCCCCAGGATACCTTCTGTCACAGGGCCTTTGCACATGCTTATCACCTGTCACAGTTGCAGTTTCATAGTTGTGAGTGAAATTGTTTGATTAATATCTGTTTCCTTTAGACTGCTAGACCCAGGAAGGCAAGACCATGCCTACTTTTGATCATCATCATATCTCTTTGCCTATCATGGTGTTTGGCACTCAATAAACATTCATTGAATAAATTAATTTAAAAAGGAAGGGTGGGGCCAGGCGCAGTGGATCACGCCTGTAATCCCAGCACTTTGGAGTTTGAGACCAGCCTGGCCAACATGGTAAAATCCCGTCTCTACTAAAAATACAAAAATTAGCCGGGTGTGGTGGTGCAGCTACTTGGGAGGCTGAGGCAGGAAAATCTCTTGAACCCGGGAGGTGGAGGTTGCAGTGAGCTGAGATTATACCATTGCACTCCAGCCTGGGGAACAAAAGTGAAACTCTGTCTAACAAAAAAAGGAAGAGATGGCAAGTGTAGACACATCTTGGTCACCACATCTTGGTCAACATTCGGTCAATGAATGGTCAACATTTGTATACTTACTTTATTGGAACATATCCGGTTTTTGATACTAGTTGGTAACTACAGACATTAAAGAATAAGAAATGTTACTGGGGAAACCCTGTTTTCTGCCTTTTATTAATCAAAATCTTAATATACTAAAGAGAATAAAGATTTGCTCCATTGTAAAAGGTCCCATATGGCCTTAAGAATTTGTTCTAATAAAATGATGAATGGCTCTTCACTCCATTAACAAATGATCATTAATTTTAATTCGAATGTCTGACATCTGTTCCTGATCTTTGTCCTTTCAAGTGTAATTAAAATAATTGTAAATATGCAATTCATCATTGAAAGTTACAGGTGATTGTACTATGTGGCATCTACTCTCCAGCCAGTGAGACTGTATTTCCTTGAGGGTGGAATCCTTTCCAGTCATCAGCATGGGGGAAATCCTTAGGGTTATGGGGGAACAGAAGTGGAGCTTGTCTGTGTGGGAGGTGGCCATTCAAAGAGATGGTGTAAAAATGAACTTCCTGGCTGGGCACAGTGGCTCACACCTGTAATCCCAGCACTTTGGGAGGCCGAGGTGGGCGGATCACAAGGTCTGGAGTTTGAGACCAGCCTGACCAACATGGTGAAACCCCATCTCTACTAAAAATACAAAAATTAGCCGGATGTGGTGGTGGGCCCCTGTAATCCCAGATACTCAGGAGGCTGAGGCAGGAGAATCGCTTGAACCCGGGAGGTGGAGGTTACAGTGAGCTGAGATTATACCACTGCACTCCAGCCTGGGCAACAGAGCAAGACTCTGTCTCAAAAACAAACAAACAAACAAACAAAAAACAAACAACAACAAAAAAACTTCCCTCTGATATGACCATGAAGCAGTTTTCCAAAGGGCAGCTCTATGGCTGTGACCTTTTTGCTTTGGGGTCATGTTTGTTTTAGGTATCCACTCGGAAAATGGTGGGATTTCAAGGAGCTGGAAAAGTCTTCCTTCTCACTCACACCCCCAGAATAGTCTAATCAAATATGCCTGATTCCTATAAGAAACAACATGTTCCTTCTCACACTGTAAGCAACTGTAAACTGTAAAGGGCTATAAGTTAAAGTGCCTTTGGAAGTGGGGATATTTTAATTCCCACTAAAGTAGAAATGACTGATATAAGCTCATTTCCTAAGAGGAAGCTTTAACATGGGAAGGATCCTAGGTGCCTAGAATAAGGAAAAGGACATAGAAAGGGAGGCTTACCAATACTCTCTTGCCTAGGCATTTCCAGAACTCTTAGGTTTCATAGCTTGCTCGGCCCAGAGTAGCAGGAGACCCCTGGAGCAGACAGCGTGTGGAAGGGATTATCTCTGGGGTGAGAAGCTTGGTGCTGAGGCTGTCCATAGGCTCAGTTCTAGGCTGTCTTAGGGAAACACACAAATGGTGACTTTCTCAATGTCTGCAGGAATCCCTGGTCCCTGGATAGGAGAAAACTGACCTCGATCAACTGGGTCAGCAACCACCACAGAGCCACTCCCTTACTAAACCTCTCATATCTCTTTCCGGGAGAAAACAGGCTCTCTTGTGGATGAAATAAAATTTTTACTACACTGGGAAAAACTGTGCAAGTGAAGTGTTTTCCATATACCTGGGTCTGAATTGTTACAGGGAAATTTTGTTGTAATAGGGCCTATGATCTCAGAAACCAGGTTTCTATCCGGAGGCTATTCTACTTTTATAACCATATCAAATCAGTGGAACATATGAGCTTATGATGATTTTGTTTCTTAGCTCTGTCGTGTTTGTGAAACCAATTTCTGCTCTTGACACAAGTTCAGCCAGGACATTGTATCAGGAGAAAGGAATGGGTGTCTTTCTTCCTCCCTCTGTCCCTCCCTCCCTTCTTTCCTGTTTTCCTCCTGATTCTCTCCTACCCCTTCATCCCTCATTCTCCTTCCTTCTGATCCCTCTTTCTAACCAAAGGAAGCGTTTAAGACTTTTCTGGGGATCTGTTTTCCTCCGTTAAACCCAGGAGAGTAGGTGTTGATGATGCCTTGGTTCAGGGAGGAGAAAACTCCAGAACTCCTGTCACTCATCCATCTAACATTCTCCCCATGTTTTTAGGGGGTGGGGGTGAAACGGAGAAATGTCTCCCCTGGTAACAGCCCACATGCAAGCAGAAAAGGTGGCTATGAGGTTGTAATAACTGTGAAGTTCAGATTTGCTGCGGAGGAGTAGGTTTGAATGATAAGAAGCCATAAGATTCTCTTCTGTTTTCTCCTGGGGCCTCTTCCCCGTTGAAAACAAGGAATCTGTAACTTTCCTTGAGTTAAGCTAGCTATTCCCAAGTAAATGGCTCAGCTATTTCAGTCTTCCAACGTGGGACTTTCGCCATCAATTACTTTGCAAATCTTTAATCCTAATGCTTAAAATATTACCTCTGGACATTCTAGGCATGCTGTGTTTGATGGAAAGGGACAATTATTTCTGGCCTTAAAATGGACTGAATCTGAAGCTGTATTTGAATCTTCCTCTCACATCAACACCTTATAATCGATGGGGTACATTTTTTATAGTTGGTGAGAGGAAATAGAATTCTATATGTAGAAAGTTGGATGGCTGGTGAAAAAATGACTATATTTTTCTTTGCAAAAATGTAGTACAGTGTATTTAGCTGTATGTCCTGGAAAAAGGAAAATAGTTTTTCTAGGAAAGGTCAAGTGGGAGGAACATACCGCCCGGGGCTGACCACTGTTGATATTCTTGCAGACTTTCCCTACGCAAGTATCTGTATATTTTTTCCAAAAATCATCTTATGCTGCACTTACTATTGTTTTGTTAGTTGCTTTTTTTTAACTTACCAATATTCTGTTGATATATTTCCATGAAAATACATAAAAATCTACACCTTATTTTTTAAATGGTTGCATAGAATCTAGTTGTATGGATACGGATGAATTTACTTAATAACTTTTCTATTGATACATATTGAAGTTGTTTTTTATTTTTCACTGTTATAAATAACTCTGAGATAAACATCATTTTTATACCTTTAAAAAATTATCCAATTATGTTTATAGAATGAATCTTAGAATTCCTGAGTGAAAGGTATATGAATATATGCCTGTTATAAAAATTCATGAAAATGCTCCTCCAACTATAGCCCCTCTCTTCCCCGTAGAAGGTGTGGCATATTTGCATGTGTTTTGTGAGGCTGTGGGACACAAGATTAGTGGGACACAAGAAAGATAATCATTCATTAAACAGTAACAACAACAACAAGAAGAAACAATTCCTATTAGGCGTTTTTTTTCTGACTTCTCCTATTTCCCCACTCCTTCCCCCTTGTATCACTCAGCTACTCCCTTGAGTCTCTTTTACCTCTTTTATTATGGATAGAATGTTTCCTCTTCCATGTGAAACGTTGTCAGTGTTTCATTCATTCATTCAAAAAATACCCATTAAGTGCTACCAGGTCTTGTCCTGTTCTATGTTTAGGGGTTCAGAAGGGAACCAAAGATAACTGGTCCTCCAGCAGCTTACCAATAAAAGAGAGAGAGGGAAGACTGAGAAAAAGAGAGAGAGAGAGAGAGACTTACACTAAGATATTGAGATTTTTTTCATTTGTTTATTCTTGAACCTCTTCTATATTGTTTTACTTATTGTACCTTTATAGTATATTTTAATATGAGCAGGGCAAGACCCTTAGAACTATTTTTAAAGGAATCAGTTAAACAGAGATACAGGGCCAGGCATGGTGGTTCGTGCCTGTAATCCCAACACTTTGGGAAGCTGAGGCGGGTGGATCAGCTGAGGTCAGGAGTTTGAGACCATCCTGACCAACATGGTGAAACCCCATCTCTACTAAAAATACAAAAATTAGCTGCGCGTGGTGGCGGGTGGCTGCAATCCCAGCTATTGGGGAGGCTGAGGCAGGAGAATTGCTTGAACCCAGGAGGCGGAGCTTGCAGTGAGCCGAGATCGCGCCATTGCACTCCAGCCTGGGTGACAGAGCGAGACACCATCTCAAAACAAAACAAAACAAAACAAAACAAAACAGAAAAACCAGAGAAACACAGCAAATATCAGGAGAAAGGGGGGAATCTAGAGGGATTTCTAGAAACAGAAAAACCAGAGAAACACAGCAAATATCAGGAGAAAGGGGGGAATCTAGAGGGACTTCTAGAGGGGCTGGGGAACTCCCTTCTGATTAAAAATATTTTGGTACCCAGAGAATTTTGCCCACTTCCTGGGAGGGAGCAGTGCTGACTTCACATGTAGGAAGCCTGGGGCATCCTCAGGTTCAGTCAAAGCAATTTGCTTCCCTCTCATATCCAAAAAGAATTGAGCAAGCAACAGCAATGTTCCTGTGACTGAAATGATCCGTCCCTGGAGTGGAGCAATGACTTTAGCCAGCCTAATAATCAAACTGAATTGCAACATCCTCAGTGCAGTTCATTGATGCAAAATTGATCATGATGAGGGAAAAAAATAATCAATTTACTCAGGCCTTGGCTAACCTGGTTCCCTTGAATGTAACCCAAGTGTGAAATGCTCACATTTCTTAAGCAGATTGTTCTTTTATTTTGATTTCCAGCAATTCTACTTCCTTTTACAATTCAAATAAATATCAACTTTTTATGATTGTTGATGAATAACTTGTGATGCAGATTTTCCCCATATTTGAGTTTTAACCGACTACTGTACTTCCCAGACTAAGTAGAAATTGACTTTAGAAAGTGAAAGGATACAATTCTGTTGAGTGGTTTTCATTTTACAATGATAGTGTAGTAGCAAATGAGGACATTAGAACAAACATCATGAAGTCTGGGCTGTGAGCATCAATAGTGTTTTTTTTTTTTTAAATAGCTATTAGAGTTATTGAGTTCTCCATTTTATAATATTATTTGTGATTATGCTAGAGTGAGCAAAAAAGAGGAAGCTCCAGTAATATAGATTATTTTCTAATGCTTTAAGAAAGCATACTGGATACAGAATCCAAGATTTTAGTTTTTGATCTAGCCCTAAGTCCTACTAGCTATGTTGCCTTAGTATGCCATTTTTCTTCTCTGAGTCTCAGTTGTACTATAGGTAAAATGGGAAAAATAAGACTTGCTTTACCCATACTTTGGATTGTTGAATGCACTGAAAAAGATAATGCATAGCAGGCTACTTTGTAAAAGACAAAAGGCAAATCATGATCAATCTTAAGATACTGTTCAGGGATTGTGCCTATAAAATGCCAAGGCAAATATCTAGGGGCAGAAAATGTTGGCCGAATTCCCTCTGAGTGGTACCTTATAAATAACGCATTTACCCACGAATTAATTTTTGGATCTGATTGAAACAGTCCCAATGCACGCTATCATTTTTAGTGACAGTCATTTTTTGAGCAAATCTAGGGGCTCTCTCTTTCTCTGGCTCTCTCTCTCTCTCTCTGTATGTATGTGGGGAGTGGGTATTTTCTTTCCCTAAGAACAGTTATCAAAGTACCTGACCATAGAGGACCAGATGGTATGGATTAGTGGTTCCTAAACCCATATCTCCATTAGACTCTCAGAGAACTTAAAAAAAATTCTCATTCTAAGTTCGTTTTTTTTTTTTTTTTTTTGAGATGGAGTCTCGCTCTGTCGCCCAGGCTGGAGTGCAGTGGCGCGATCTCGGCTCACTGCAAGCTCTGCCTTCCGGATTCACGCCATTCTCCTGCCTCAGCCTCCTGAGTAACTGGGACTACAGGCGCCCGCCACCACGCCTGGCTAATTTTTTGTATTTTTAGTAGAGACGGGGTTTCACCATGTTAGCCAGGATGGTCTCGATGTCCTGACCTTGTGATCTGCCCGCCTCCGCCTCCCAAAGTGCTGGGATTACAGGTGTGAGCCACTGCTCCCGGCCCTGATTCCAAGTTCTTACTCCAGATCTACTGAATCAGAATTCTCAGAGGCTGGGTACCCCAAATCTGTGTTTTTAACTAGATTTGTGTTGTTTTGTGTTTTTGACACAGAGTCTCACTCTGTTGCCAGGCTGGAGTGCAATGGCGTGGTATCAGCTCACTGCAACCTCCACCTCCCAGGTTCAAGCGATTCTCCTGCCTCAGCCTCCAGAGAAGCTGGGATTACAGGCACCCACCACCATGCCCAGCTAACTTTTGTATTTTTAGTAGAGACAGGGTTTCACCTTGTTGGTCAGGATGGTCTCGATCTCTTGACCTCGTAATCTGCCCACCTCGGCCTCCCAAAGTGCTGGGATCACAGTTGTGAGCCACCGTGCCTGGCCCAGATTTGTGTTTTTACCAGTGCTTCAGGTGCATGACTAGGTTTAGGGCCATGAGTGGTAGCAGATTTCAGGAGGCCAAGGTTCTACCTCTTGCTCTGTTGTATTCACGGAGTCTCTCTGGGCCTCACTTTCCTTATCAGTAAAATATCTGCGTTTTTAGGCTGCAATCAAAGTCCAAGGACAGAGCAGCTTCAGATACTTTGTAAATAGTGAAGCGTTTAAAGCTAATCTGAAGATTTAAACTGTCCTGAGAACCCCTCATTGCTTTTATTTCTTCAATATTTCGGGATTCTGAAAACCTCTGTTTAAAACAAATTCTATGTCTAATGAAGTTTGGGACCAGCTAAGAATGTATGACCTCTGTATTACCTTCTAGCTCTGACAATCTTTGGTTATACAGCCACTCTTAAACTGCTCTCAGAGAAAGGTGGCATAAAACTTCTTTCTTTGGTTTCATGTTCTGGTTATTAAAAGTCAGCACAAATTTCAGCCACGTTGAGAGACCAGCTCTGAGGATAATTTAGATCTTCAAAGAACACTCCTCTGGCACATTGAAAAAGTTGTGTTAAAGCAATTAAATGTTATTTGAAGGAAGGAAAAAGCACAAGCTGACTACTGAATTACAGGAATAGTATTAAAAACCAAAACAATCCTTACCCTGGGATCAAAGCCAGAGAGAGGCAGAGCGATCGTGTGCAGAGGATCAGGGGAGAGGGGAAGAAAGGGAGGTGTTAAAATGGCTTTGGCTCAATTAAAGATGTGAATGTGCAATTTGGGGATGGTCTTCTGAATGCAGAACAATAGCTGGCAACAGAAACGTGAATGGCCCCACGAGAACTCGCAATGCAAGAAACACTGGATTATGCGTCTCTGTTCAGACAAGGGGCCAAGTAAAGGAACAAAACAAACAAGTGGACATAATTGTTTGCCATTCAAGGGAGCCAGAGACCACTCAGCATATGGTGTGTGGAGCTTCTGGAATGCGTGGGAGATCTCATTTGGAATGACTATTCTGGTTTCAGAGACCTGGGAGCCAGATGGGAACGGGCCTGACTGGAAGATGAGGTGAATTGTACTCTACATTTTGTATGCAAAACAGTATTTCTCAGTTTCATCGCCCAAGTTATTCACCAAACTTGGCTCCAGAAGACTTTTATTGTTTCCCAAACTCAAATCTTTCTGCAAAGTATATGCCATTAGTGAGGATATTTGGGAAACACACTGCAGACTCTGGAGAAAATTTCTAAAAAGGGAGACACAAAACTCTTTTGAGTAACATAGGGACTAAGTGCATTAAGTCACCAGGTATCTAGTGAGGATTGGCCTCTCTGGGAATGGGAGGGTGGTGCTTGGTGCTTTTTGTGTCCTGTTCGTGGAGCTTTCAGAAAATGAAGAAGCCTGGGCTGAGGACCTGTGGGGCCTGGTGAGAGGTAGCTGTGTTGTAGTCTGTGGGACATTGCAACTTAGATGCAAGAATTCACAAAGCACCAGGTGTAGGGAATCTATGTCCTGACAAGACATAGATATGAAAAAACCCCCAACTCTACAAGTCTATGCATGCTAAGGATGTTAGGTCATTGGTTCTGAGCCAGTTATAAGAAGGGGCAGAAAGAGAAATTCTTAGAGCAAATACATCTGGGACAGTTTAAGTAAAACGGATTAAAAAAAAAAATTCAGGCCTTCTCGTAGCTTTTGCTATTCTAGGGAAGGGATATTGCACGCAGCATTTCCCAAGTGTATTTGCTCATGGAACCATTCATTTGCATGACATCTCCTGGGACAAATGTTCTGTGGAACACAAAGGAAAGAAACCAGGTCAAACAATCTTGGGGACCTTAGTCTGTTTCCTCATCTTAGAAATCAGGTTATAGGCTCCAAGATGGAAAATGATTTTCCCAGGAGCACACAGGTGGTTTTTGGCTCACTCTGGATGAGAACCCAGTGCGTCACGTGCAAGGTAACAGGTCTTAGCCAACCAGGCATCTCTTTCTACTACATCCTACTGCATTTGTCATTGTTGCTTTATGTGCCTCTGAGGAAGGGGCTTGATGCTATTCTACAGTAACTCAGAGATCAGGAGAGGGGTAATCAGGGGTCAAATTTTAAGGGGGCTCAAATGTCAGGCATGTTTGGATTTTATCCTGTTGCATTATTCTTCCATTTTGGTGCTTATGACATTGCATCATCATTGTCTCCCAGTGGCAGCTGCTGTTGAAACAGTAGAGTTCCCTGATCCCCCTCTCAGGACATGTGACAGGGGTGTGGGTTACTTGTTCAGTCACCACCACTGCTCAAACCCCTGACAGGAGGGGGAGCACACAGATCAGCAGGTGCAGGAGCCCAAGTGGGCATGTGTGACAGTGTGCCCTTTTAGCCTCACGTCTGCGGATGGCTTGAGTGTTAACCAGCTCAGTGGACCCTCTGCCTTTCTGCAAGGGCTGTAGGACAATGTGACAGCTTTCTGTATCCTGAGTACTTGTTCAGCATCCTGGAAGAATTGGGTCACACACAGACTTGAAGATGAATGCAGGGTTTTACTGATTGGTGGTGGTGGCACCCAGTGGGATGGATGGGGAGCTGGAAGCGGGTATGAAGTGGGAGATGATCTTCCTCTGGAGTTTGGCCATCCAGCAGCTGGACTCTTCTCCAATCGCCCCCAGCTGAACTCCTCTTGGCGTTCAGATGTTCCTCCTCTTCTCTCTTTCCTGCTGTGTCATTCTGCTGTTTGTCTGCTTGTCTCCTAGTCTCCTCATCTGCTCATCTGCTTCTGAAGCCTGGGATTTGGGGTTTGTATGGGTACAGGATAGGGGGCATGGCAGGCCAAAAGGCAACTTTTTGGGTGCAAAAACAGGAATGCCTGTCCCCATTTAGGGCTATGGGTCTCCAGCCTTGAGGATGGGGTCTTTGCTGGGAAACTGCCCTTTTCTATTTCCTTGTCTGCTGTCCATATCAGTTACTTTGTTCACAGTTCTTGCTTCTTGTCCCACCCTTGCCATGCTGGATGGAGTGCACTTTCTCACCTCATTGATGTTGGGTTGGGCCATGTGTTATGGGCTCAATTGCATACCCTTCAAATTCATATGCTGAAGGCCTAACACCCAGGACCTTAGAGTGTGACTGTATTTGGAGATAAGGCTTCTAAAAGCTAATTTAAGTTAAAAGAGGTCAATAGTCTGTGCCCTAATCCCATATGACTGGTGTCCTTACAAGTAGAGGAAATTTGGACACAGACTCATACAGAGGAAAGACCAGGTGAAGATACAAGGGGTAGGCAGACATTTACAAGACACGGGGAGAGGTCTCAGAAGAAACCAAACCTGCTGACACCTTGATTTTGGACTTGGAGCTTGCAGAACTGTGAGGAAATAAATTTCTGTCATTTAAGTCACCCAGCATGTGGTACCTTGTAGTGGCAGCCCTAGCAGATTAATACACCATGTGGCTTGCTTTGGCCCAAGGCATGTGGGTAGAAGTGCCAGTGAACCAGCTCTGAATGCAGCCCTTCAGAGGCATTGCTTGTTTCCACTTGCCCCTCTTGGCTTCTGCCAGGCTGTATAAGAAGAGCATGCCCTGGACAGTGGCTGACCCCAGAAAGAGAGCCATGGAGAGCAGAGTAGACCCAAATCCAACTTGTAGCTTAAAGTAGAGCCACCCAGCCAGTATACAGACCTGTGAGGAAGAAAAATAAACCACTGAAATTCTGGGGTTGTTCCTCATGCAGCATTTTTGAGCAATAATTGACTCATTCATTCCTCCACTTTACTGTAAGCTCATTAAGGGCAAGACTCACTTGTGCTTGATTGTATTCCCAGCTCCTAGCACTGTGCCTGGCACGCAGTAGGTGCTCAGTAAATGCTTTTATAATTTATGCACAAAGAGGGATGAGACCAGGAAGGTTTTTAAGCAATTAGATGATGTGAGTTTTGAGCAGCTTAATTTGGCAGTGATATACAGAACAGATTAGAGGGATGGTGACCAATTAAGATATGGTTGTCTAGGGAAGAAGTAATGAAGACGTGGACCAGAGAGTGGGGTGGATTCAGGTCCTGTGGAGTCTGAAGCTTAGATCATTTTGGAGGCTCTCTTTGGAGGTCAATGAATACAAACTTATGAGTATAGAATTAAGGACAGGTCCTTGGAAGAGTCCCTTGGAAATTAGGTGCCCTGAAACTTAAGTGTTATTAGATTCACGTTAAATCCAGCTCTGCCAGAGGGCCATAATAGCAGACACCGTCTGTCTGAGTAAACATTATTTGTACAACACTGTGCCGTGTGCTTTATATGTATTATCTTATTTGTTTGAGTTAATGAAATGCTGGAACTCTCAGGGACCTAACACATGACATCTGTTGTGGGTTCAATCTCCTCAAAATTCATGTTGAAGTCCTAACCCCCAGTACCCCAGACTGTGACTTGTTTTGGAAATAGGGTTGTTGCAGATAAGGACATCAGAGTGGTCCCTAATCCAGTAAGTCTGGTCTCCTTATAAAAAGGGGAAACTTGCCTACACACACGCACACACACACACACACACACACACACACGGAGAACATTATGTGAAGATAAAAGCAAGAAACTGGGTGATGCTTCTACAAGCCAAGAAATGCTAAATATTGCCAGCAAACCATCCAAGGTTAGAGGAGAGCTGTGGAGCAGATTTTCCCTCATAGCCCTCAGAAGGAACCAACCCTGCCAATAACTTGATCTTGGACTTCTAGCTTCCAGAACTGTGAGACAATAAATTTCTGTTGTTTAATCCACTCAGTGTGTGGTATGTTGTTATGGCAGCCCTAGCAAACTAATACAGCATCTGAAAGAGTGTTCATGATTGGTAGGTGGCTGTCATCCAGGAGTTATCAGGGACCTAGGCTTTTCCCATCTTATGGTTCTACCATCTTCAACACATGGCTTCCAAAATCCCTGGGCTGGTCTACCAGAAGATGACTGAGGAGGGAGAGTATGGAGGATCACAAGAGAATGGTGTTATGGGCCACATCTGAAAGCAGTAGACACCATGTCCACTGACATTCTACTGGTTGGAATGCAGTCACATGGCCACACCTAAAGCAAAGGATGCTGAGAAGTATGGTCTGACTATGCACCCAGGAAGAAGAGGAAATGGACGTGGAGATCAGATAGCTTGTCTTAGCCTTATCTCATAATATTTCTACCAAAGCCAGGCCGTAGGGGGAGACTGGAGTGCAAGCCCTATGTGGCAGATCCCTGTGGCCTCATCTGCAGGATCATCCACCTGCCAAGGTGGTTTGACTGACTTAAGTCACGTGAAGAATCATTTTGGTGCTGAGATAAACAATGGTGTGAAGGATATGTCTCTTCCCTGATACAAAAGTTACCTTCCCTGCCTGAAAACTGCACTGTTTTCTAGATGGAAAACCTACTGGCTCTTTCATTTCTGACCTGTGTTTATTTGGTGATAATTGACTGAGCCCCAGACATGGTTAAGAGGTTAGAAAAGCATCAGATCATTACGGCTAAAACAAGTTGAATATTGGCTAAAGGAAAAACCTAAACACACACTCAGAAAAAATGGTTATTCTTATTTTTAATGTTAGTGGCCTGGTTTAATTTTCTTTGCTGAATAAAAACATGACTTCAACAGTAGCTCCACCTTTGCTGTGACAGTGGTCTTTTGACTCCTTTGCTTTCCCCCTCATCTTGAAAAATGTTGATTCTAACTCAGGTCCATTTTAGCCTAGGGCAATTTAGGATTTTATTTTCTCATTTAACAAAGAAGTAAATTTAGTTGGATTATTTTCAAGTCATCTCTAATGGGGAGTATTTGTGCTGAGCATAGGAATGGCCTCTGGTTTTGCTCTCCCTGACATTTAGTAACATTCACTTTTGTTTTCTGCTATACAATTCTCCTGAGCGTCTCTTATCTCCCAGGAACACCCACCTTGTTCAAGTGCTATTGCCTTGTTGGAAAATAGGTTTTAATTCTCTTAAAGTGAAACATTTCCCTCGTTTACTTTTCATTCATTCAACAAACATTGAGTGCCTTGCAGTGCCAGATCCCCAGGGTACTAAAGTGAATAAGACAGTCTCTGCTGTCCAAAAACCTAGTGTCTAATGGGGTTGGTCCCATTGTCCCAGGAACTTGTAGTGTGTGTTGTGGGAAGCCTGGTTTTCATATTCTGTGTTCCAGGGGACAGTTTAACACATTGACTGAAAAGATTGAACACAATTTCGATATTCTTAAAATCCTACAGGGTATATTCCTAGACATAGGCATAAATAGAAATAATTTTCCTTATTCTGTAGTCAAGCAGAATGTGAAGATGGTGTTTCTGAAAAATAGTATATTGCTCAAAAATGACGAGAAGTGAGTCACTGACTTTTACTTTATCAGATAGCAGCTCCCTTTTAAATGAATTATTGAAATATATTAGGAAAGAACCTGATATGGTTTGGCTCTGTCCCCACCCAAATCTCATTCTGAACTGTAGCTCCCATAATTCCCACATGTTGTGGGAGGGACCCAGTGGGAGATAATTGAATCATGGGGCTGTATCCCCCATACTCTTCTTGTAGTAGTGAGTAAGTCTCACTAGATATGATGATTTCATAAGGGGAAACCTCTTTCACTCGGTTCTCATTCTCTCGCGTCTGCTGCCATGTAAGACACGCCTTTCACCTTCCACCATGATTGTGAGGACTCCCCAGTCACATGGAAGTGCAAGTCCATTCAACCTGTTTTTCTTTGTAAATTATCCAGTCTTGAGTGTGTCTTTATCAGCAGCATGAAAATGGACTAATACAGAACCTGATAGGAAATAGTTTATATTCTTTTCTTTCCTTCCCTCTTTTTCTCCCTTTTTCCCTTTTCCTTCTTCCCTTCCTCCTTTCCTTCTTTTCTTCTTCCCTCCCCATTCTCTCCTCCTCTTTCTTTCTTAATTAATTTAACATTTATTGAGAGACCTCATGAGGGAAGGCATGGGGATACAGAGTTGTGTAGGCCCAGCCCTATTATAGTCTAATAGGAGACATGATCAGGAAATCCAAGTCTCTGTCATTAAGGCATATTTTGGTGGAGTGAACATCACATTCCTCATCAACTTTTCCCAGCCAGTCTTCTAGGAAGGGTATAAAATGTGAGAGATTTCTTCATCCACTTGATTTTGTCTCTTGTGTTATATTTCGACATAACACATTTATGTTCAGAACAGCCCCTCTTGACAATACGTTGCCCAATAATTGGGTTTTTGTTGATTTGATAAAACCCAGTTGCTTGACTCATTGGGAGAACTTCTGACCCCTGTGTTGTACGTTGTGGGCATCAGCAAACTATGGCCATCCGTTTTTGTATGGTCTGTGGTCTAAGAAAGGATTTAAAATGTTTAAATGGTTGAAAAAAAGTCAAAGGAAGCATATTTTGTGACATGAGAAAATTATATGAAATGCAGCTTTCTGTGTCCACAAATAAAATTTTATTGGAACACAGCCATGCTCATTAATTTATGTATTGTTCATGGCTCCTTTAGCTACAATGGCAGATTGAGGAATTGTGATCGAGCCCATATGGCCCAGAAATGAAGCTGAAAATGTTTCCTATCTGGCCCTTTAAGAAATCTTGCTAATCCCTGATAATATATTGTTTTATTTGCTAGTGGAGAAGTGTTAACAAAAAAGGCATCTTAACTCCTGGCTCCAGAATCTCTTGAAGGGAGGAAATTATTTTTGTTTAGAAAAATCTGGCTGGGCGTGGTGGCTCACACCTGTAATCTCAGCACTTTGGGAGGCTGAGGCGGGTGGATCACTTGAGGTCAGGAGTTTGAGACCAGCCTGACCGACATGGTGAAACCCATCTCTACTAAAAATACAAAAATTAGCTGGCCGTGGTGGCATATGCCTATATTCCAACTGCTCGGGAGGCTGAGGCACGAGAATCACTTGAACCCAGAAGACGGAGGTTGCAGGGAGCTGAGATTGCACCACTGCACTCCAGTCTGGGTGACAGAGTGAGACTCCATTAAAAAAAAAAAAAGAAAGAAAAATCTTTGGATTGGCCATTTGATTCTGAAAGGACAGGTGTGAAGGTGGGTCGGGAGCAGCACCCAGCTGTTCTGCCAGTTCCTTGTCAAGGTGGAAAGATGGCATTTATGATAAGACATACACAGGTTTGCATTCCAGCTCTGCATAACTTTGGGCCAGTCATTTAACATTTCTGAGCTTATTTGTCGTGAGGGAACAAAAATAGAGTTTATCTCTCAGGTTTGTGTGAAGATAAAATGAATTAAAGTCTATAAAGCACTTAGCATAGGGCCTGGCATGTGACAAGCTTGCAATCTCTCACAGTTAGGAGTTATTAGTATTATTATCATTATTATATTTCTAGGATATAGGAGAATTAAGTGAAATAACATGTGTGAAGTGCCTAGAATACTGGCTAGCAAAATCTCTTTCATGATCCAGTGGAAGATCCCATGATACTCAATCCTCCTCGGACCCAGGTCTGTGATCCAGTCTTACCCGCAATGTCAGACAGGTACAGATGTGCGTTTGAAGCTGGAACTGATAACAGGGACACCTGAAGAGACTGGGTCGTGTGGCCTTTGGATGTGAAGGCTGAGGGTGATTAATCGTGGGATTTTAACACAGCAGTATCATTGCGTAGAACTGACCGTGATTACAGCGGTCATCTCCTTAGGCGTTTGAGCAGGAAGACATGGTTAGTGGCGTGGTGTGAGGTGCAACATTTAGAAAGAATCTAGTGATAGTGATAATGATGGCTATTAGATTAATTTGCCAAGAAAGTAAGGAATTCCTAGGAAAAGGAATTATTTTACCTCAAACAACAGAGGCTGGGAGACGCTGAGGAGTGTTTTGTGATGATGATGCTGAGTAGTTCAGAGATTTTATCCTCAGCAAGTTTCCCATCAGCTATTCATTTAGAATGAATACTATTGGCTGGCTTATACACTGCTTTTGAACCATGTGTTAAATTAAATGAATGGACACCTTTCTCTGTGTGTGAGTCATTGTTAAGAGCTTGGTTTCTGAAGCCAAAATGACCAGCCAGATTCAAATCTTGGCTCTGCCATTTATTAACAGTGACTTTGGGCAAGTGACTTCACCTGTCTGTGCCTCATCTGTAAATCAGGACCAATAATAACACCAATTCATAGCCAGCCCAGCCTGCCACGGTCCACCTACTGGTATTCACGCCCACGTGTTGTTTTCTGCTATGTAGTACCAGGTATTTTTGGGTGACCCGTAGAACACAGCAGAAGTGGTGGTGTGTCACTTCTGATATTAGGTTATAAAAGATACTGCACCTTCAATTTTGTTCTCTTTCTTTCTTCTTTGTCTTTCTGTCCTTTATCTTTTTTTTCCTCTCTCTCTCTCTCTCTCTCTCTGATCACTTGCTTTAAGGGAAGTCAGATGTCATGAGTGGTGAGGCAGCCTATAGAGAGGCCCCTACAGTGGGAAACTGGGGCCCCGCTAACAGCCACCTAAGTGAGCTTGGAAGTGGATCCTCTAGCCCCTTAGGACTGCACCCCTGGCCAGTAGTTTGACTGTCTCCTCATGAGAGACCCTATGCCAGAATCACCAACTAAGCCTTTCCCAGATTCCTGACCCACAGAAACTATGAGCCGGTAAGACTTTGCTGTTGTAAGTGACTATATGTCAGGGTAATTTGTTACACAGCCTAGAAAACTCATATAGTACCTGTGTGGTTGTTGCTTTTTTTTTTTTTGGAAACGGAGTCTCGCTCTGTTGCCAGGCTGGAGTGCAGTGGCATGATCGTGGCTCACTGCAAACTCCACCTCCCGGGTTCAAGTGATTCTCCTGCCTCAGCCTCCCAACTAGCTGGGATTACGGGCACCCACCACCACACCCGGCTAATTTTTGTATTTTTAGTAGAGATGGGGTTTCACCATATTGACCAGGATGGTCTCAATCTGTTGACCTCATGATCTGCCCGCCTCAGCCTCCCAAAGGGCTGGGATTACAGGCGTGAGCCGCTGTGCCCGGCCAGTTGTTGCTGTTTTTAAAGCTCTAGGGCAATACCTGCCTCATAGGAAACATCATATAATTGCATGTAAATACATCCATAACTGGGAGATTAGGGTAGGGGAAGGCAGCCCTTCCCAGGTAGCCCTTGACCAGGTAGTCAAGTCTTGCCTGTTCCAAAATGAAAGGCTTCTGTTTTCTCTAAGGCCATCTTGCCTGTTTTCATAAAAATCTGAAATAAGGAGGAGACCCTGATTTATATTTTCCGCAGAAGAGAAGAGAGATTGAGATGGTAAGTGCCAAAGAAATGAAAAGTAATTTCAGTTTTTCAATTCATTACTTCTGGAAAAAAAAAATTCAAGCCCATCTTCATTACTAGTGCTCTGCTTTAGTGCTGATGATAATTGCAAAGGCAGTATTTTAAATTAGAATGTATAAGACCACATGTAATTAACCTGTACAGAAGGGCTGAGACTTCATATTAGACTATTAAATCAATCCCAGCAGAAATCACTAACGCTGAGCAATTGATTTGGAAATACTGTATGGGCACAGTAAAGAAGCGGGATGCTAATTACCATCAACGAGAATTTAGTACACTCCTCAGATGCCGTTAGAGTGGCAAGCTTTTTCTTCTGGCCCTTAACCCACTCAAAGCTGAGAATTCAAATTAGTTCAGATTGCATACTTAAAACAACCTTTACGTTGTTTAAGGCAAGAGAGGATTTTCTGAGTGTGGTAATCATAAGGGGACTCTCAGACCGTCTGGTGCTGTGGCTCTCAGTGGACTTAGCTTGTGTGAGATGCTGATGAGAAGTCCCAGGAAGGGTCTGGCTGTAGTGTTTCCTCACACAGCAGACATGCTGTGTTGCCCCCTCTAACCTTGGCACTGTGTGTACCTCCCTTTACACAGCGCTCTCCATCGTCACTCATCCGTATTCGCGTTTCTTGTTGTTTCTGCCCTGCAACATCCATTTTCTCTCTTATTTCCACTGAATCCTTCAAGCATCCAGCAAGCACCCACTGGCTATCTAACAAGAAAACAATAACTGCAATAGTTTATATTTATTGAGTACTAGGGCAGATGATGCAAGCTCTGTATCAGAATCTAGTCCCTGCTTCCCCTAGAGTAATGTGATTGTAACCAGACACAAGGCTAAACTATTATACATTTCTCAGACTCTCTTGCAGTGAGGTATGGCGCCTCTCCTCGAGGGGAAGTGATGTGTGCCACTTCCAGGTGAGCTCTTCAAAAGAATGGGTGTGTATCCTCTGATTGTTTCCCTTCTCTCTTTTTTTGCTGATTGAAGAAAGGCCCTAGAGACACAAGATGGAGTGGGAATGGGCCCTTGAATTACCATGTAGAGTAAGGACAACATCAACCAGGTTCACATTCCTGGGCCTATCATGCAAACAGGAAATATTTTGTGTTTGAGGTGTTATACCTTTAGGGTTCATTTTTGTATCCCTTTAGCTTACCCCTATAATGTTTACATGCATTATCTCTTTTTATCCTCATAACAAGGTGCTATTATTTTTCTCTTTTACACAAGAAGCAACAAAGGCTTAGAAGATTAAGTAACTTACCTGAGGGCACCCAGATAGCAAATGACAGACCTGGGATATTATTTTAACTTGGCACTTGGGAAGTGACAAGGAAGTTTAAGATGTTGTCTTTGAGCTCTGGGAAACTTCAGGTTATAAATGGACGTCTTCTTTGACCAAGAACAATTAGAAAGCCACAAGATACTGTTTGTTTATAGCTGTTGTCTATTCTAAATCTAGTGCCTATGCCATGGTATTGTTAAGTTTATTTTGACTATCACATCTGCTTAAGGCAAAGCATGGTAACTGGTGTCTTATTTTCTCTGTGGTTTTTAAGGTTCTATGGAACCCTGGAATGAAGAGGATGCCAACGTTGAAAAGCTATTCTAGCTATTCTAGTTCTTTCAATGTGCCATAATGGTATAAGAGCAAGTGTATCTGGTGAGGTAAATCTTTTTCTTTTTGGTGGGGGAGGGGGTGGTGGGGCAGGGTGGAGGTAGGAGGGTGCTATGGTCTGAATGTTGGTGTCCTTCCAAAATTCACACTTTGGAACCTAATACCCAATGTGATAGAATTAAGAGGTGGGGACTTTTGGGAAGTGATTATGTCATGAGGGTTCTGGTCTCATAAATGGGATTAGTGCCCTTATAAAGATGTTGAAGGGAGCTGCCTCCCTACTTCTGCCACACGAGGACACAGCAATGAAGCACCAATTTTCACTGAGGTTCCTCACCAAACACTGAATCTGCAGGTGCCTTGATCTTGAACTTTCCAGCCTCCAGAACTATAAGAAATAAATTTCTGTTATTTATGAATTACCCAGTCTCAACTATTTTACTGTAGCAGCCCCAGTGGGCTGAGATGGAAGGATAGTAGAGTCAGTCTTGTGCTGATTTGGTTTGAGGTTACTTAGGCCTTATTAGGCTAAAGTCAAACCAGAAATGAACATGGGCACATTCCTTACAGCTCGGGTCCTGCTCCTAGTCCTGAGATGAGGGTTTGTGTGCAGTGATAATGAAGGGTGTGCTCTCAGGGGAGATAACAAAGGGAGTGGGAAGCAGGACAAGGGAGAACGAGCAGGAAGCTAAGCGGGGTGAGATTTCAGGTGATGTTTCTAGCCTCAGCCTCATCTGTGAAGTGATCTGCAGCATAAATCACCCCACAGAGTTTGCACCAACTAAGGTGAGGGTGCTGGGCTTTCATATTCCTTCACTAATCTGGTGTTGGCTGTGTGCAACCCTCTGTAAGCTCCCAGGTACTTCTGGGTCGCCAAATGTTGTGGCCAAAATGGCGCTAGAAACCCGTGGGCTGTCACCCGCAGGTGCAGGCAACCAAAGCACATGGGAGCTGGGGAGGAGCACACAGAACCTACATGAGATCTGAGGGGATCTGGGTGAGGCACTGGTAGGTGCTATTATAGGAGAGCCCTTGTCCATAGAAGCGCGGGGCCCATCTAATTTATCTCTTGACTGATATCCCCCTCCTTTCTGTGCCTATCTGTGCTCCAGTCAAAGGCATTGCTATACTATTATCTACTTATATCTTCCCTTTTATCCTTTTATACTTTTAGTCTCTTTGCTGGGAATGACTCCCCCTGTCCTCCTCTTCTCTAACTCAAAGACTGTGCATCTTTCCTTTGCCTGTTTGCAGGTCAACTTTGCAAGAATGCCCCCTTTTTTATACCTCCTCAGTCAGAGGCATCTTCCCATCTGTACTCCTCAGAGCTTTGTACATTCTAGTGGCATCACTACCTGCTGCAATGCAGTGACTACATGCTCCCTGCCCTTCCTCTTATCATCCACACAGCAGTAAGTTTCATAGGAACATGAGAAACTAGAAAGTAGATGGCAATGAATGGTGGAAATCTCTGAGAGAGAGCTGAGCAGCCTGGATTGCTAGCCTGTGTAGTACCTTGGTACAAATTAGGCAAAACAGCCTCTCTGCATGGATGCTGCTCTGAGCAAGGTGTATGACTAGACAAGGGCACACAACTTGGCTGGTTGCCTTTGCGTAGTGTACAACCTTCACAACTGTACACTGTGGTGCTACTGGTATATTCTTCCTTGAGCTGGGTCCAGGGAGGGGATCAGGGATACATGCGATTGAATTGTAGAAGAAAGGAACTGTTGCCTGGCTCCCAGAGATAGCCAGGAGATTGTTAGGTAACACAGTACACAGGGGGAAGGGTGTTATTGACTAAGAAAGATGCAGCTCAGGCTAGCTCTGTCCTCAGCATTGGTGCAATCACTTCTGATAGCACTGTAGCAGATTTTAAAACTTGCCACAAAATCTTTGATGCTTCTCAAATTGAGACACGGGACACATTCCTCTCCCCTTGAATCTTAGCAGCTTCAGTGAACCACTTTCAGCCATCAGATTGCAGTGAAAGTGACAAACATGACTTCTGAGGTTAGGTAAGAAGAGGCTGTATACCTTCTGCTTTTGTTTCTTGAAACACTTACTCTTGGGATGCTTCCTTTTAGAACCCAGTTACCATGGTGTGAGAAATCCAAACCACATAGAGAGGCCACGTGTAGGTGCTTGCTGCAGGCAATGGCCCCAGCTGAGCTCCCAGCCAACAGCCAGCATCGACTACCAGCTATGGGAGTGCACCACCTTAGATATCCAGCCCGGTCGGGCCTTCTGATGACTGCAGTCCCACTACCATCTGACTGCAACTGATGAAAGGTCTTGAGCTGATCCTTTCCCCAATTCATGATCCGCAAGATCATGAGCAAAAGATCTTACTGGTTGTTTTAAGCCACTAAGTTTTGGAGGATTTGTTATGCGGAATAGGTGCTTAGAGTTGCCTTTCTGTAAACCTTTGCATCAATAAGTTAAAATCTGAGCCTTGATTTAGGATTTTAGGGGGGTGGAGAGAATCAGCTTTATGCTGCTTTGATTGAAGGCTTACTTAGGACTAATTAATTTAGGAAAATGATGCACTCAACATGAGGAGTTTAGTGTGAAAATCTCAGGTCATAATAAAATGTTACTTTACTTTGCCAAAAGTGTTTTGTGTTGAGGTCTGGATAGAGAGAATATAAATTTTCAACAAAGCTCCCCAAAGTTTCCTCACTGGTTACCCCATGTTTTTGCCTAGATGTTTTCTTGTTTATATATTTTTTGTGGCATTTCACAAATATTTGTGGCTGGGAAGGCTCAGATGTAATGGGTTAAATTTAGAGGTCACTTGTTTGCATCGTCAATAAGAACAGCAGCTCTTTAAGTAAGATTTAAAATGCCTTTCAATTATTTGTAGTTGGTTAAATCCATCTGAAGAATGTTGCATAGCAATGCCATGTTAAAGAGAAAAAGTAGGTAAAGAAAAAAAAGTCCCTAAGTTCTTTAATAGAGTCTGACGTTACTGTTTTTAAAAATTATTGGCCAAGATCCTGCTGGGTTGTGCTACATGGAGTTGGTGCCATATTAATTTATCATCCAGAAACCTTCCATGGAACTCGGAAATTTGGAGAAAGACAAAAGATAATCCCATCTGAGGCCTTCAGTTAGCTCAAAGTTGCCAAAATATTTGGGGTTTGAAGTTGAGTAATTTCACTTTCTTCCTTCATTTGTTGGAGACTGATAACTAAAAGTGGGATTAAAGATTTGAAGAAATTATTATCCAAACAGAATTTCCATTCAGATTTTTTTACAAACAAGTATGCTTCAGGAAATTAATGAAACCTGTTGAGTCTTAATATTCTGTGGGCCCATAGATTTATTTGGAATAGTTTTCACATTGGAGGCATGGTTATTACCATGTTCTAACTGGCTGCTAAATTGGGTAGCCTGTTTATAGCTGGATGATTTAACATGTCCTCTCTGGGGGGTCACTGGTCACTGCAGATCCAGTATTTGGGCTTAGAGATATGAGTCTGATTCAGAGGTTGTCTCAAATAGATTCATTGAGCCCCATTCTTCAATTTCCAGGTTTCACTGTGGTTTTACGCATGTTTCAGAAGACCAGTCCTCCTTCATATTAATCCATGCATGTGGGAATGGGGCAGGGAAGTAGGATGTGAACACAAAGTTCCTTTTTTTGAGTTATTTAGCTCCCCAGGGCAGCCGGGGGTACAGGCAACAAGCCAATTTCATGAGTTTGTTTTCTAACCCTTTTAGGAATCAATTGATGCTTTTTTTTTCCTTTAATCTTTCATGTTTTCTTCCTTTCCTCCCATGCCACTGAATCAGTCTAATGGAGGTCTGGCTTTAAGAATGGACACTTAGGCCAGGCACAGTGGCTCACACCTGTATTCCCAGCACTTTGGGAGGCAGAAGTGGGTGGATCACTTGAGGTCAGGAGTTTGAAAGCAGCCTGTCCAACACAGTAAAACTCCTTCTCTACTAAAAATACAAAAATTAGCCAGGCGTGGTGGTGCACGCCTGTTGTCCCAGCTAATTGGGAGGCTGAGGTAGGAGAATTGCTTGAACCTGGGAGGTGGAGGTTGCAGTGAGCCAAGATTGTGCCATTACATTCTAGCCTGGGTGATAGAGCAACACACTGTCTCAAAAAAAAAAAAAAAAAAAAAGAGACACTTAGATATCCCTTGTGCAAATTATACTTTACAGCCTTGAGCTTAAAGGATAAAGCAAAAGAGATGGGCTGACATCGGGTTGGGTTCCACCATAAGAGAGGTAATCAGATGGTGATGAGGGTTACCAGCCTATCCATGCGGAGATGCCACAAGCAGGCAGAAGCTCTGATGCTGGGCTTTCCCAGATTCCTGGGCTCCCATCCACATTTCTCTGAAATTCTAGCCTTGCAAAAATTTTCTTTAGCAAACCATGTTACCTGGGATTTATTATTATGGCGCTGGGTACCCATGCTATGCAAAGAGTGCCATATTCTTGCATTAGTCATAGGCTATGCTGTAAGCATTAATATAAAGTGCATATGCCAGGTAGCATGGTGATTACAGAGTGATGTTTGGTCTGTTAGCACACCCAGTTATTTACCCATGGTGGCACGAAGCTGGGAGGACTGTGCACCATAGGCCTGGCGTTGGCATACCACACAGCCCTATCTCTTCCTACCCACTTATCAGAATCTTCTCTGGAGAAGAAGCTTTATTGTTTTTTAATGAAATTAACAACATTCATGAAGAACCTATTATGCCCCAGGCACCATGCTGGGCATAGGTGTAGGATGGGTGAGCAAGATGAATGTAATCTCGTTCCTCAAGGAGTTTAGAGTTGAGTGGGGAGTAGATACTTACACCCAGAGTGTGGCCCAGCACAGAGGGGTATGAAGGACATGCACAACGAGTTATGATCAAGATTCACAGGCCTCTCTGAGCCTGTGGCATTTTAACCTCCAGCCTGAAGGATAAGAAGGTTCTGTCTTTGAGAAAAGGCAGCGTGGGGGAAAGGGGAAGACAATCTCAACGAGGAGTGGTTTATGCTTCACAGTGAATGTTCTGAGGGAGGTTTATTACATCTCCTTGGTGGACTGACCACCTGAGTCTTGGCTCTCATGGGGGGATGAAAGGCTGTGTCTCATCTGAAGAGATTTCCAGGCCCAGTGGAGTTGGGGAAGATGTTTTGTTGGTGACTGAGGGCACTTGCTCTCATCTTTACAGTCAGGTTGAACTTGGGGTAGTCTCCCGGGAGTTCTTCAACTATAGCCCAGGTTCCCAAATGCTGGCTTTTTTTTTTTTCAATGTAGGCTGACTGTGATTCTATAGGAGAAAAGAGCCAAGAAGCTTTGGGGCCAACAGGTCTGTGCAGGACACTGAGGCTGGAGGGGCTCCCCCTGGGGCCTTTTGCCATCCCAGAGCTTGGTGGAAAGGGGCCTAGGCCTCAAGCATGTGGAGAACCCTGAGGAAGCAGGGCTCTCTAACCCCACTGCTGACTCTGGTTTCACTAAAACCACCTATTCCTTTTCCTTGAGTCCCATATATGAAGGTGGGGGAAGTCAACCCACCACTAAGAAAAAGAGGTGTGGCCATGTGCACACGCATGCGTGCATGCGCACTCATTAATCCAGCCACAATGGGACAGAGATATTGCCTACAAACTCTCTAAGCTCATTTAAAATTAAGAAAATTCCTCAAAGTCTTATTTATCTATTAGAAGGTCAATTTCATTCAGAGTTGCCCTATGTCAAGGTTATTTATGTAGAATTTGCTAGAGGATAATGCTTTTTCTTCTCAAGCGCTTTTGACACAACTCGGCATCCATCTTCTTGGAATCTGGTTCTGGGCTGTGTGTCCTGATTACAGTGACCTTTCACCCATGGCTCACCCAAATCCCTCATGTCCTGGGTTAAGCACGTTTTTGCTTGTCAGTCTATCCACTGGGGACACACAGGAGATCTTATTGTAAATAATATCAGATGAGATTTAGGGAGTCTCACCATCTATAAATCAATGCCTGGAGGCTTTGGGATTATTCCTTCTTGGTTTTTTTCTCTTGGAATTAGGCAGTTTAGTCCCTGTGGGTACGGTTTAGCAAGGTCTCAAAGTAGAATTTTATTGAAAATAATTCCCAACACAAGTCCAGACTTTCTTGAACATCTCTATTAGCATAAAATCTAGTTTTTTCCCTCTCCAGTAAATAAACACACCATCCAGTTCTCCTTTCCACTCCAGTTTGGGAGAGAAGGAAGTGTTATTACCCTAGGTTGATATCATGTTTGCTTGTCACTGGAAGTTCCTGAGATGAATGGAGTCATGGTTTAATGTCACAGGATGTGCCGAGCACCTCCTCTGTGCCATGCCCTGTGCTATGCATTGGGCATGTATTGCTGTTCAAGATACAGCTTCTACCTTGGGGAAACCAAGGTTTGCCTTGAATGACACACAGGTAGACAATTAATCATAGAATGAAATGACTAGGGCTATAAGGGAGATACTTAAATATTAGTTATATATACTCTAGGAAAGAACAGGTAGAAGAGAAAATCCTTCTGCTGGTTGGGGTGGTGGAGAAGAGGCAGATGGGAGATGGATTTTGGCTTTTAAAGGATATTTGGCAATGTCTGGAGACATTTTTGGTTATTTCAACTAGGGGAATGGAATTTGTTACTTGCATCTAGAGGCCAAGGATGCTGCTCAATAACCTACAATGCATGGTCAGCCTCCTACAGGAAAAACTTACATGGTCCCAAATGTCATGAATGTCAAGGTTGAGAAAGAGTGCTATAGGGTGATGGTTGAGTTGAACCTTGAAGATGACTAGAGTCTGCTAAGCAGCAACTCAGGAAGGTCATTTTGCTCAAACGCTCCATTGCACCACTAGCTTTGTGGACCAGAGAGGAAACAACACCAAGAAGAGATGAGGCTCTGGGTTTGGAGGTTCAGCTCACAGTGATGATGTTCCTGGATGGTTCAGAGTTGGATTCTGAAGAGGATGGGTGGCCAGTGTGCCAGGAAAGGCACGCAACAAAGAGCAGAGAAGACATCTCCCATAATAAGTAAATTAACTTGAGCCTATGGCTTACAACAGTATATGAAGTGGCCAGATCATTACATATGAACACTCAGAGGTAGAGACTTAGGTGCAAGTCATTAAACCTGTTCTACCCCAAAATCTGGAATGGAAGGACTAAGCTGTACCACTGACTCTGCAAAAAATATCTTTGGATTACTGTCAGAAAATGTTCTTAAGTGAAGGGCAACATTATTTAAATGGACCCTCCCAATAACCCTGTGTAGTTGGCTGATAAAGGCAATAGCACATTGAAGTATAACAGTACAATGAAGGAAACAAATCCAGGGCAACTGAGGGTGCTGCTCTGTCCAGACATGTTACTGATTGGGAGGGTAGAAAGCCAGAGTCCTGGTCTGGCTTGTGGACCGAGTTGAGCTCTTTGCCGGCATTGTCTCTAGTCCTGGGCCAGTCCTGCCCTTTATCCACTGGACTGTTCCTCTCACCCATGCTGTTTTTATTTGTTGTTTTTCTGTTTTCCCCCACATCTTAAGTCAGTTTTCTGCTGCTGTAACTGAATATATGAGACTGGGTAATTTATAAACAATAGAAGTGGGCTGGGCGCGGTGGTTCAAGCCTATAATCCCAGCACTTTGGGACGCCGAGATGGGTGGATCACGAGGTCAGGAGATCAAGACCATCCTGGCTAACACGGTGAAACTCCGTCTCTACTAAAAAATACAAAAAAATAGCCGGGCGAGGTGGCGGGCGCCTGTACTCCCAGCTACTCGGGAGGCTGAGGCAGGAGAATGGTGGAAACCCGGGAGGTGGAGCTTGCAGTGAGCTGAGATCCGGCCACTGCACTCCAGCCTGGGTGACAGAGCGAGACTCCATCTCAAAAAAAAAAAAAACAAACAAAAAAATCACAAAAAAACAATAGAAGCTTATTTAGCTCAAGGTTCTAGAGGCTGGGAAGTCCAAGGATGAGGGACTGCATCTTGTAAGGGCTTTCTTGCTGCATCATAACCTGGAGGAAGACATCACGTGGTGAACATGTGAGATCAAGAGAGGAAATGAGGCAAAACTCATCCTTTTTATCAGGACCCCACTCCTGAGATAACTAACCTACTCCCACAAAAATGGCATTAATCCATTCGTGAAGGTGGAGCTCTTATGACCTAATCACCTCTTAAAGGTCCTATATTTTAATACTGTCACAATGGCCATTACATTTCAACACAAGTTTTGGAGGACACATTCAAACCATAGCACCCCAACATTCATTAATCATCACAATAAGAACATTATAAGGTGTAAGGAGAATAAGATCTCCCACAATACTTCTCCCTAGGACAGTTGTTTGGTTTTATTTCCTGCTATTATCCACACAGATCCATAGTTACAAAAATAATGTAATTGCCATTGAGTTCTTTTTCACATAATATGATGTGCTTGTTCATGTTCTCACATAGTCCCCCATGAATCATTTCAGTGAACCCATGTCATCCATCAAGGTCATATGCCATCATTTACCTATCAATTATCCTTTTTGGTCACTGTGGAGGTTTTCAGAGTTTCAGTATCACAAATAACATTGTAGTGAGCATCTTTGTATAAATAGATTTTTTTGCTTCCTTTCAAAGATTTCTTTAGGATACATTTCCAACAGTGGGATTAATGTGTCAAAGGGTATGAATATCTTCATGGATCCTGATATATATTGTCAAATTGCTTTCCAGCAGAGTGTAGCAATTTATATACCTGACATGAATAAATGAGTGTAGCAGGCTGGCAAAATATTGCCAGCATTGGATGTTATTATTTTATTTTCAAACTTCTTTTGCTCATTTAATAAATATAAAATGATACCAATTACACATAGGTAACATGCCTAGCAGTGTGCTTGACACTTGTCATTTTTGCTAATGTTTCCCTGCAGCTTATGATACCTGTCCTGATCCTTGGACTATACCCTAGACTTTCTAGACAGAAAGTCCTACATGGCTCCCAGCCTGACCTTGATTGTCATCAATCTCTAGTGAGCACTTGGCCATGGCTTGACCCAGTTTAATGATGACGTTGAGTGTCTAGATTTAGCCCACAAGTAGCATCGTGGGTTAAAGGATGCTCATATTTATCTCTTAGCTCCCCAGTTTATAAGCTGTGTCACCTTTGGTAAATTACTTCATTTCTCTAAACCTGGGATTAATTGAGATTGTGTATGTTAAGCAAGTAACACTGTGCCTAATACAGAGTAAGTCATGTTAGTCTTAAAAATAGTAATAATAATAATCTATTTTAATAACTAACAACCTTTGATATAGGTGCTGACATTATTCTCATTTTAAAGGTGGACAATTGAGGCTCCAAGAGGTTAAGCACTTTGCCTAGTATGTGCAGTCTAATGCAGTGTGAATTCTGACCTCTGCCCCCAGCTTTGCGGCATGGGGGAGTGGTCCCAGTGAGTAGCAGGTGTATTCATGAAAACCATTTCTGTACCAGGACAGCCAGCACTAACTTACCTACACACGAAAGTGACTACAGATTGCATACATATAGTCCTCCAAACTCAAACTAAAAATGAATCCTTATCTAGATTCCCAAAATGCCAGCAGCCACTCCAGTACTCTGCAGCCTGAGGGGAAGTAGGCTGGAGGAAAAGTTAGAATGGAAAGAGAGGTGAGTCATAACCAATTGTGGTTAAAATGTCTTGCTGCTAAAAAACTTACAAAAACCTATGACCACGTGAACTTATTTCTTGGGGCCCTGAAGCTGAAGGCTCATTAGCTTCATGGTAAATTGGACACTGGCTTGAACTCACGACTAGCAGTCAACCAGGAATGGGATGGCTTAGTTACTTTAGATTGCTTGTTGCTTTTTTTCTGAATTAAAACTTCGTTATTAGCATAGTTCAGTCTGAGAGTGACTGCCAGGGTGGAATTACTCTAATTAAAAGGAAAAGAAAAATATGTTGCTAGTCATTAATTTTTCTTGATTAGAGGGTGACCCAGTTTGAGGTTAAACGAAGAGGAGTGAGGTAGTAATTTAGCACTCTGGGAGGTTTGCAGAGATTTTTGTGAGCTGGAGAAGCAACAGCTGGATCCTGGGATTGCCACCTGATTTGAATTCGTAACTACTTGTTAAAAGGTGTGCAAGAAATCTTCAGGAATGTCATGCTCGTCTTTAAAATGAACAAAAACAAAGATGGGGTCAGGGCACATCGGGGCATAGCACTATAATTTAAATGCTACCAGTGCTGCATCTGTGTCCCAATAAATGGATGAAAGCTTTTTCTGTCTTAAATGTGAAAATATTATATTAAGTTGATTTGAGGATCCTGGTTTCGACTTGTCAAATTCTGGAGTAGCAAAAAACGTTACCTTTGGCGTATGCCTGTAACACTGAATATCTATTAAAATAGGCACAATATTTCACTCACTTAAGAACACATTATTTGAGGTTTCTGTGATGAAAGAAAAGCACCCTTTAGTGCAAAGAGCACAGACTTGGAGCCAGAAGACCAGAATGTGAGTCCTGCCTTTGCTAGCCCAGTGACTTTGACTTTGAAGGTAATCTTTTTGAGCCTCTGAACTAGTTTCCATAATGGTAAATTGTAAGTATCATCGCTCATATATTATACACCTAGTTTAATAAAACATATGGAAAAGTAAAGTGATACACAAATGTTATCATGATATCATTGAGTTCTCATATCACTTATAAGTTGGGACTTTTGATAGTATCTTTGAGAAGGGCAGGGAAGGAAAGAGTGAAAACCTTGGAAAACCTTGGGTTGGCTTCAAGACTATAGGGACCATTCTTTTTTTTTTTCTTTTAGACGGAATTTCACTCTTGTTACCCAGGCTGGAGTGCAATGGTGCGATCTCGGCTCACCACAACCTCAGTCTGCCTCCTGGGTTCAAGCGATTCTCTTGCCTCAGCCTCCTGAGTAGCTGGGATTACAGGCATGTGCCCTATGCCCAGCTAATTTTGTATTTTTAGTAGAGACAGGGCTTCTCCATGTTGGTCAGGCTAGTCTCGAACTCCTGACCTCAGGTGACCGCCCTGCCTCGGCCACCCAGAGTTCTGGGATTACAAGCATAAGCCACAGCACATGACCTTTCTTTTCTTTTCTTTTCTTTTTTTTTTTAAAGAAAAGCTTTATTGAAATATAATTGACAAAAATTGTGTATATTCAGGGTGTACAATATAATGTTTTGACATACATATATACTGTGAAATGATATTCATAATGAAGCTAATTGACATATTCATATACTTAAGATCTACTGCCTTAGAGAATTTCAAGTATTTAACACAGTATTATTAACTATAGTCACCATGCTGTACATTAGGTATCCAGAAGTTATTCGTCTTGTAACTGCAACTTTCTACCCTTTGACTAACATTTCCCTTACCCTGCAACCCTTGGTAACAACCATTCTATTCTCTGCCTTTATGGGTCAACTTTTTAGATTCCACATATAAGTGAGATCATGCAATATTTGTTTTTCTGTGTTTGGCTTATTTCCCTTAGCATAATGTCCTCCAGGTTTATACATATTGTCACAAATGGCAAGATTTACTTCTTTTGAAAGGCTGAATCGTATTTTGTTTATTTTATATATATATATATATATGTATGTGTATATGTGTGTGTGTGTATAGCAATTTCTGTATTCATTCATTCATTGATGAACACTTAGGTTGTTTCCATATCTTATAATGCTGCAGCAACTATGGGAGTGCAGTTATCCCCTCGACATACTATTTCATTTGCTTTGGATATCATACCCAGAAGTGAAATTATGGATTATATGATAGTACTATTTTTATTTTTTTGAGGAACGTCCTTACTGTTCTCTGTAATGGCTGCGCCAATTTACATTCTCACCAACAGTGCGCAGGGGTCCTCTTTTCTCTGTATCATCACCAATACTTGTTATCTTTTGACTTTTTGATAATAGCTATTCTTTTTATTATATTTATTTTATTTTATTTTTCATTTTTGTGGATTCGTGGTAGGTATATACATTTGTGGGGTACATGAGGTGTTTTGATACAAGCATGCCACATATAATAATTACATAATGAAAAATGGGGTATCCATCCCCTCAAGTATTTACCAAGTTGTATAGTTCGTATCCCCTTTGTGTTACAGACAATCCAATTACTCTTTTACTTATTTCAAAATGTACAATTAAATTATTATTGACGATAGTCACCATTTTGTGCTATCAAATACTAGGTCTTATTCATTCTTCCTATATTTTTTGTACCCTTTAACCATCCCCACCTCCTTGCCACTCCCCACTACCCTTCTCAGCCTCTGGTAACCATCCTTCTATCTTCTGTCTTCATGAGTGACTTCAATTGTTTTGATTTTTAGATCCTACAAATAAGTGAGATGGTGCAATGTTTGTCTTTCTGTGCCTGGCTTATTTCACTTAGCCTAAAGACCTCCAGTTTCATCAATGTTGTTGCAAATGATAGGATCTTATTCATTTTTATGGCTGAATAGTACTCCACTGTGTATATGTACCATATTTTCTTTATTCATTCATCTGTTAGGTTGCTTCCAAATCTTGGCTATTATGAATAGTGCTGCAATAAAGATGGTAGCGCAGGTATCTCTTCTTTGATAATAGCTATTTTAATGGGTGTGAGGCGATATAGTTTTAACTTGCATTTCCCTGATGAGTAGTGATGTTGAATATGTTTTCATGTATTTGTTGGCCATTTGTGTATCCCCTTTGAAAAATGTCCATTTGGTTCCTTTGCCCTTTTAAAAATTGGTTTGTTTATTTACTTATTTTTGCTCTTGAGTTATGAGATCCTTGTATATTTTGGATATTAAGCCCTTATTGGATATATGGTTTGCAAATATTTTCTCCCATTGCATGATGTGCTTCTCATTTGGTTGATGGTTTCCTTTGCTGTGCAGAAATGTTGTAGTTTGATGTAGTCTCCTTTGTTTATTTTTGCTTTTGTTGTTTGTACTTTTGGTGTCATATCCAAAAATATCATTGCCAAGACCAATATCATGAAGTTTTTCCCTTTTGTTTTCTTCTAGAAGTTTTATAGTTTTAGGCATTATGTTTAAATCTTTAATTCATTTTGACCTGATTTTTGTGTATAGTATAAGATAAGGACCCAATTTCCCTTTTTTTTGGCATGTGAATATTCAGTTTCCCCAACACTATTCATTGAAGAGACTATAATTTTTCCTGTTGTGTATTCATGGTACCTTTGTCAAGAATTAGAGCACTGGGTGTGAAGGGGTTTATTTCTGGGATTTCTATTCTGTCCCATTGGTCTATGTGTTTGTTTTCATATTAGTAACATATTGTTTTGATTACCATAGATTTGCAATATAATTTGAAATAAGGAAGTGTGATGCCTCAAATTGCTTTAGCTGTTCAGGATCTTTTGCTAGTTCCATATGAACTTCATGATTGGTTTTCTATTTCTGTGCAAAACGCCGCAGAAGTTTTGATCTGTAGATTGCTTTGGGTAGTATGGACATTTTGACAATATTGATTCTTCCAATCTACAAATATAGAATACCTTTCCATTTCTTTGTGTCTTCTTCAATTTCTTTCCTCAGTGTTTTCCTTTATAGTTTTCATGTACAGATCTTTCATGTGCTTGATTAAATTTTTTCCCAGGAATCTAATTTTTCGATGCTACTATAAGTGAGACTATTTCCTTAATTTCTTTTTTGGATTGTTTGTTTTTAATGTATTGAAATGCAACTGGTTTTTGTATGTTGATTTTATATTTTGCAAGTTTACTGAATTCATTTATTTTAAAATTTTTTTGGCAGAATCTTTAGGGTTTTATATGTATAAAATATTGTGTCATCTGTAAACAGAGACTGTTTTACTTTTTCCTCTCCAATTTGGGTGTATTTTATTTCTCTTTCTTGCCTAATTACTCTGGCTAGGAGTTCTAGTACTATACAGAGTAGAAATGACAAGAGTATGCATTCTTGTTGTGTTCCTGATCTTAGAGGAAAACTTCCAACTTTTTATTATTGAATATAACGTTAGCTATGGGCTTGTCTTACATGACCTTTATTGTGTTGAGGTACATTGCTTCTATAACTAGTTTTTTGAGAATTTTTATCATGAAAGGATTTTGAATTTTGTCAAGTGCTTTTTCTGCATCTATTGAGGTGTTTGTATCATTTTCATTCTTCATTCTGTTCATGTAGTGTATCACATATTTTGATCGGCATATATAGAATTATCTTTTCATCTCACCTGGTGATGGTGACTGATCCTTTTAGTGTGCTGTTAAATTCAGTTTGCTAGTATTTTGTTTAGAATTTTTGCATCTACTTTCCTCAGGGATATTGACCTGTAATTTTATTATTTATTTTTAGTGTCCATATATGGATTTGGTATTAGTGTAATCTGGCCTCCAAAATGAGTTTGGAAGTATTCCATGCTCTTCAGTTTTTTGACAGAGTTAGAGAGGTTGATATTAATTCTTTAAATGTTTAGTAGAATTCATCAGTGAAGCCATCAGGTCCTAGGCTTTTCTTTCTTTGCTTAAAAATAAAAAAAAAATATTGATACATAATTGTACATATTTTGGGGGTACATGGTGATATTGCAATACATATAATGTATAGTGATCAGATTGGGGGTAATTAGTATATCCATCATGTAAAACATTTTTTCATTTCTTTGCTAAATTTCCTCTTACATTCAATATCCTCTATCTAGCTATTTGAAACACAATATATTATTGTTAACTATCATCATCCTATAGTGCTATAACACATCAGAATGAGATTTTCTTTGATGAAAAATTTTTGAATACTGATTCAGTCTCCTTGCTCATTATTGTTCTGTTCAGATTTTCTGTTTCTCCATGATTCAGTGTTGGTAGTTTGTGTATTTCTAGGAGCTGATCTATTTTTTTTTCTAAGTTATCTAATTTGTTGATATATAAGCATTGATAGTAGTCTCTTATGATCCTTTGTACTTCTGTGCTATCAGTTATGCTACCTCTTTCATTTCTGATTTTATTTGAGTCTTCTCTATTTTTTCTTAGTCTTGCTAAAGATTTGTTAATTTTGTTTATCTTTAAAAAACTCTCAGTTTCATTGATCTTTTTTCTATTGTTTTTTACTCTCTATTTTATTTATTTTTGCTCTGATCTTTGTTATTTTCTCCCTTCTACTAACTTTGGGCTTAGTTCTTTTTTTCAGTTCATTGAGCATAACATTATTAGGTTGTTTGAGATCTTTACTCTTTTTAATGCAGATGTTTTCACTATAAATTTCCTTTGTAGAACTGTTTTTTTTTTTTTTTTTTTTTTTTTGCTGGGGTCATGGTGGCATGTGACTGTAGTCTTAGTTGCTCAGGAGACTGAGACAGGAGGATTGCTGGGGCCCAGGAGTTCAAGTACAGCCTGTACTGTACTGTGAAACCCAGTATCTAATTTTTTTCTTTTAAGTCCTCTTTAGGAAAAATGCCTGGAGAACCGTTTTGCTGGATCCCATAAGTTTTAGTATGTTGTGTCTCCATTTTTATTCATCTCAGGCTACTTTTAAATTTCCCTTTTGATTTCTTCTTTGACCCATTGGTTGTTCAGGAGTATGTTAATTTCCACATATTGGTAAATTTTCCAATTTTCCTCTTGTTAATGATTTCTAGTTTCATATCATTGTGGTCAGAAAAGATACTTGATATAATTTCAATCTAAAACGTGTTTGGACTTGTTTTGTGCCCTAGCAAATAATCTATCCTGGAGAATGTGCCGCGTGTACTTTAGAAGAATGTGTATTTTGCTGCTGTTGGATGGAATGCTCTGTATATGTCTGTTCTGTCCATTTTATCTATAGTGTTGTTCACATCCTCTATTTCCATATTGATTTTTTGTCCAGATGATTTATTGATTGTTGAAAATGGGATACTGAACTTCCCTGCAATTATTGTATTGCTGCCTATCTCTCCCTTCATATCTATTAATATGTGCTTCAACTAGTTAGGTACTGCAATGTTGAATGCATGTACATTTCCGAATGTTATATCCTCTCGATGAATTGACTCCTTTATCATTATATAATGACCTTCCTTGTCTCTTGTCAGTTTTTGAATTAGTTGAGTTTGTGTAAGTATAGCTATCTCTGCCCTCTTTTGGTTTTCTTTGCATAAAGTTTCATTTTTCATTCCTTCATTTTCAGTGTATGTATGTCCTTAAAGCTGAAGTGAGTCTTTTGTAGCCAGCATATAATTATATTTTATTATATTTATATATATATAATCCATTCAGCCACTCTATGCTTTTTGATTGGATAATTTAATTAATTTACTTTAAAAGTCACTATTGATAGGTAATAACTTATTGTTGCCATTAAAAACTGTTTTCTGGCAGTTATATAGATCTTTTGTTCCTCCCATCTTCTCTTACTGTATTCTGTTGTGATTTAATGATTTTCTGTAGTGGTATGCTTTGATACCCTGTACTAGTGTGCTTTGATTTCTTTTTTTTTTCTCTTTTATGTATCTACTAGATTTTGTTTTGTGGTAACCATGAGACTTACATATAATACCTTATAGTTATAACAGTGTATTTTAAGCTGATAACAACTCAATTTTGATTGATAGAACTCTACACTTTTACTCCTCTTTTCCACATTTTATGTCTTTTATGTCACAATTTACTCTTTTTACATAATCTGTCAAATATAAAATTATTGTCACTGTAATAATTTTCAATAGTTTTGCTTTTAACCTTTATATTGGAGACATAAATGACTTACATATCACTATTACAGTATCTGAGTATTCTAAATTTTATTATATATTTACTTTTACCAGTTAATTTGATACTTTTATATGTTTTTATGAAACATATGATATATATTTCATAAACGTATGCTACTAATTGGCATGCTTTTGTTTCAGCTTGAAAAATTTCCTTAGTATTTCTTATAAGGCGGGTCTAGCGGTAATGAGCTCCTTCAGTTTTTGCTTATCTGGGAAAGTCTATTTCTCCTTCATTTCTGAATGAATTTTTTTGAAGTTTTGCTAGATAAAGTATTCTTGGTTGTCAGAATTTTTTTTTTCTTTCAGAGCTTAAATTGAAAACATCATTCCAGTTTTTTCCTGGCCTGCAAAGTTTCTGCTAAGAAATCTGCTAGTAGCCTTATGGAGGATCCTTTATATGTGAGGAGTTTCTTTTTTCTTGCCGTTTTCAAGATTCTCTCTTTGTCTTTGATGTTTGACAATTTGGTTGTAATATGCCTTGCTTGGTGAAGTCTTCTTTGGGTTGGACCTTATAGGAGACCTTTGAGCTTCGTATACCTGGATGTTAATATCTTTCTTTTTTTTTTTTTTTTTTTTTTTTTTGAGACGGAGTCTCGCTCTGTCACCCAGGCTGGAGTGCAGTGGCCGGATCTCAGCTCACTGCAAGCTCCGCCTCCCGGGTTCACGCCATTCTCCTGCCTCAGCCTCCCGAGTAGCTGGGACTACAGGCGCCCGCCACCTCGCCCGGCTAAGTTTTTGTATTTTTAGTAGAGACGGGGTTTCACTGTGTTAGCCAGGATGGTCTCGATCTCCTGACCTCGTGATCCGCCCGTCTCGGCCTCCCAAAGTGCTGGGATTACAGAATATCTTTCTTCAGGGGAAGTTTTCATCCATTATTTTTTTAAAATAAGCTTTCTCTTTCTTTTCTCTGTCTCTTCTCTTTCTAAAATTCCTATAGTGCAATGTTAGCTCTCTATGGTGTCTCATACATTCTGCAGGTTTTCTTCTGTCCTTTTGGTTCTTTTTTCTTTTTTATCCTCTGAATGGACATTTTAAAATGCTCTGTCTTTTCTTTCTTTTGCTCAGTCAAGCCTGCTGCTGATGCTGTTTATTTTATTTATTTATTTATTGTTTTTGAGGTGGAGTCTCACTCTGTCACCAGGCTGGAGTGAAGTGGCATGATCTCAGCTCACTGTAACTTCTGCCTCCTGGGTTCAAGCAATTCTCCTGCCTCATCTTCCCGAGTAGCTGGTACTACAGGCATGCACCATCGCACCCAGCTAATTTTTGTATTTTAGTAGAGACAAGGTTTCACCATGTTGGCCAGGATGGTCTCCATCTCTCGACCTCATGATCTGCCCGTCTTGGCCTCCCAAAGTGCTGGGATTACAGGCATGAGCCACCGAGCCCAACCTATTTTTTATTTTATTAATTGTATTCTTCAGCTCCTGAATTTCTGTTTGGTTCTTTTTCACTGTTTTTTTTTTTTTTTTTTTTTTTTTTTTTTTTTTTTTTTTTTTAATCTCTGCTAAACTTCTAGTTTTGTTCATGTATTGTTTTCCTGATTTTTTTTTTGAAGTTGTCTATCAGTGTTTTCTTGTAGCTTGCTGAACTTTCTAAAGCAATTAGTTTGAATTCTTTGTATATTTCTGTTTCTTTGGTGTTGGTTATTGGAAAATTATTGTGTTTCTTTGGTGGTGACATGTTTCCTTAGTTTTTCATAGCTTGTTGCCTTGCATTGATGTCTGTACATTTGATGAAGCAGTCAGCTTTTCCAGATACTACAGACTAGTTTCAGTGGGGAAAGAACTTCACCAATGGTTGAATAGGAGAGCACTGGCTGGGTGGGTTTCCACTTCATATAGGTACAGTGGCATAGTGTTCATGCAGCTCTGTCAGATGAAGTTGTGTTTGGCAAAGAGTCCAAAGACCTTCAGTGGCCAAGGCTGTGGTAGGTATCCACAGTTATAGTGAGGGTTATTGGGGTCTCCAGTGTTAAAGGCCGCTGGAGTTTTTTTGGTATATTTTTCTTACATGGGGAAAGTTGTGCCTGAGGGGATTCCTCTTGGCATTGAGCCTGGCTCACGGTGGGCTCATGGTATGGGAGGCACTAGCATCTGAAGCTCCATGCCCACAGAGCAGCCACAGAGCCAGAGTCTGGAGTGTGTGCTCACGTGGAACTGACAGTGGGTTCAGGGTCTGGAGTGTGGGCATTTGCAGAGCTACCACCGCTTCAGAGATCAGGGAAGCAGTTGCTATGGTGCTACAGTTGTTGCTATTGCATCTGCAGTACTGGTCCTCATACAGCAGCCACAGAACCAGGGTCTGGAATGCTGGTACACATGGACTGATAGTGGCTCCGGGGCCTAAGGCCAGGCTAGCCCACAGTCATGGTGACTCTTGTGTCTGAGCTTCAGGTGTGCATGGTACAGCCATGGATTTGGGGTCTGGAATGCGGTCATGCATGGTACAGCTATGGATTTGGGATCTGGAGTGTGAGCATGCATGGAGCAACTGCACCTCTGGGGTCTAGGGTTCAGGCAGGGTTGGGGGGTGATGGCCCCAGTCCCAGGGTGGTACAACATAGCTTTTTCTTGGTAGGAGTATGCAGCAGTGTCTCCCTATCCCAGAAGTTCTCAGTGGTGATAGCTGTTGGTTACTTCAGTGGTGAAGGCTGCCAGTGTCCTCTGCGGAGCAGGCCACTGGGGACCAAGGTGGCACCTGCCATATGGTTGATACTGATAGCCCCTACCCTTCTTCTTTCTTCCTAGCTATCTCCAGATGTCTCAAGTATGTCTATCACCCCAGCAATTCTTTCTGTGTGGCAATTCGGTTATTTTGTGTTTCTGCACATTCTTATATGATACCTTGAGCCCTCCCAGCACTATTTTCCTTTGTGGACGGCTGTCTAATAGTTTTTTTTAGGAGGATTAGGGCTGGTATCTCCTACTCTACCAACTTGCTGACATCATTCTCAAGGACCATTAATCTTTAGTTAATGCAGAAGAACCTCTTTTTCACTAAAGTCGGGTTGCATGCAGCGCCTCTCTACTGGTTTCCTGTTGGTTTTATTAATATCCCCTCATTATTCTATTTATCCTTTTTTTTTTTTTTGAATTGCAGTGCCAATCTCCCAAAGAATAACTATTGTTTCTCTACGTTAAGTGGTTCCAGAGACATTGCCTCTAGTCTTGACCATAGCAGTGGACATAAAATCCAAGCCTGGTCAATTATGTTTCTCATGGGATGGCAGAAGTGAGCCAATCAGAATGCTTCTCAGGGACTTATATGGATACTAGGCAGGAGAGCCCTTTCTTTCTTCTAGGACTCATAAACTGAAGTATCATATGCCACACAACACAAAGAGAAAAATAGACGACACTTTTTGAGACCTTGCAGTCTCTGTGAACCAGCTCTAGCCATTACCAAGAGTTAAAGAGAGCAAAGAGAGATTTGGTTTTGGGAACAGGGATCTCTTTTGCTCCTTAAATCATATGATGTTGTAGGTGGCTTCTGAAAAGAGGCCACAGTAATTTCCCAGCACCCCGCATCATCCTCTGTTCTTCATATGGATCCTTTCTGTTCACACAAGAACAAATGGGACAAAAAAAAAAAAAAGAAAAAACTGGTAGAAAAGAAGGGACTGGTGGCCTGATCCAGACTTACTGCCTCACTTAAGTCCATTCATGTTATACCACATCAGAAGTGCCATAAGAGGCCACAGAATAATGAAGGAAACCTATGTTTTGAACAGTTTCTTCGTGTGATTATTAATGCAATCAATGTTTACTGAGTGCCGGCTGTGTTCAGGTCCTTCTCCAAGGACTGGAGCTACTGCAGTGAATAAAACGGACAAACACCCCTGCCCTCAGGAGCTTATGATTGGGGGTGGGAGACAGGGAGGGTGTATGTGTGTGCACTTGTGTGTGTGCGTGTGTGTGCGCGTGCATGTGTGTGTGTATGGGCAGGGTTTGGAGGGTTGCAGTTTTAAATGGGGCAGTCAGAGAATGCCTCACTGAGAGGGTGACAATTGTGTAAAGACTTAGAGGAGATGAACAAGGGGCCCAGCTGGCATCAGGGAAGAGTGTGCAGAGGAACAGCCAACACAAAGGCCCTAAAGCAGAAATGTGGCTGGTGTGTTCTGGGAATGGGAGCAGAGCAAGGCAGGGAGATGTCAGGGAGGTCAGCAAAGGGCAAATGGTGCACGACCTTGTGGGCCTCCTGTTAACATTTGAGCTTTGGCTCTGAGTGAGGTGAGAAGCCTGTGACAGCTGCCAGGCTGAGGTTTTATCAGGCTCATGCTGGCTTCTCTGTCAAAGGTATTCTGAAGCCATGGCCATCTGCAGCTGCTGCTAATCTAAGCTGCCTCCCATATATAGCCAAGGGGATATGAAATAAGCTGGTGTATGGGAAGTCTCCAGCATGGAAGTGATTGGCTTCAGGTATCCTCCTCAAAGCAGGGTTGAGGGGGCAGGGAGAGAAAGAGAGTTTGTCATTGAAAAGAGGGAAGGAGAGGGAGGAAAAGCAGCCCCAAGAGAAAGTGGAGGTTGGGCTGATCCCTACCTATCCCAGATTTTCTAAGGGCTGCTCCAAGAGCCTGCTTGGATCTTCATGCTACTCGGAAGTTTATATGCAATATTGCCTGGCACAGAATAGATCTTGATAAATCAGTGTTGAAAGAATGAATGAATGCAATCCAATTTTGCAGTTTATTTATGAGCCTCCAGTCACACCAAGCACCCATCCCCTCCCCTGAGCCACTGAGTCACTAACTCAGCAACTCAATGATGGCTGGAAGAAGAGTGAGGTCTCCAAGATTGCATCTGAGTACCAGGAGCACGTGGTAATAGTTATTATGCCCATGTTCACTTGGAATCTGAATATCTGTTGCTATCTATTAGTTTCTAAGTTTCATTTTTAAGGGTAAAATTGCAGGAGTTACAAGATGTGGAGGCATCTCTGAGCTGCAGGAATAGGCTGCCCAGGCACCCTGGGACCACACACCTTCCTCTTTGATCTGTGAAGTCTCCCTTGGCCCCGGAGATTGCGCACATTTTGGAGAGATGTCACTTCATAATCTTTTTATGGTCTTTGAGCTTAAAGAAGAGGTAGTGGCTTGTAAAATTTTTAAATTTATGACATAATTTTTGGAATTCAGTGTTCACAAATACTGGCAAGGTTGAATTTATGAAAGCGGAGGCCATTTTAATGTTATCCTCTTAGTTCATAAAACGTTGGCGCAGAAGTGGATGTTAGAATTTGGATGCAGTGAATAGCATCATGAGAGCTGCTTGTCCTCAGTAAGCACATTCCTGAAATTGTATTATGACCTGCAGTTGAAAGGCTAAACAGTATGCATTCAACTAGTAATTCACATATAGATTTCAATTTGGCTGAAGAAAGTTTTGTTTTCCCGGGTCTGTTCTTAATTAGTGATTTGATTCAAGTTTAATTAACATTGCCTAGTGATTGTTTTTGCTTCCTTAGCATTCTTCAACCTGTTAGCTTTGAAATTTGAAGTAGCTATCTCAAGTGGATAAAGAACAGTCTTTTTTCTTAAAGACAATTTATTCAATAGGAAAGATTGTAATTCAGTTATTTGCAATTGGTAGAAACTGATGGGACAGAGACTAGGGTTTGAAACAGAGGCCATGATAGTAGGAGTTGCACCCGTCCCCTGAGACCCCTGCTGCCCACGTGCCTGCCGGGTAAACACAGGGTTGGACTGACTCACAACCAAAATCTTGATCCTGTGTGTGGACGTAAAAATCTTCCTGGCATTATTTTTGAAACCTGATTGCAAAGGAGATTTTTTTTTTTTTTAAAGCCTGAGTATCTAAGAGGCATGAAAATAATGGATCGTTTTAGAGAGATTCTGTGACAAGAGAAATAAATAATGTCATGCATTCAACTTTTTTTTTAAAAGCTTTTCAGAAATGTGTAGAGAAACCCAATTATGGAAACAATTGATAATTGCAAGAACTGATGTTCTTTACAACAGAGAATATTCAAAAGAGAAACCTAGGAAAAAACTCATTATCTCTACCCACAATGTAGCAAAAGTGTTGGAAGAAAAGCAACTCCCAAATGGGAGGTAACAGGCTGTCCCAGTGTCTAATGCCTCGTAGGGACTATTTCCAGAGGCTTTCCTTCAGGAAGTAGAGGATGACAACATACGTTGAGCCCAGGCCCAAACAGCTGCCCCGTTGATGCTTTTTTTTTTTTTTTTTTTTTTTTTGAGACAGAGTCTCGCTCTGCCACCCAGCCTGGAGTGCAGTGGTACGATCTCAGCTCACTGCAACCTCTGCCTCCCGGGTTCAGACAAGTCTCCTGCCTTAGCCTCCCGAGTAGCTGGGACTGTAGTCATGCGCCACCACACCCGGCTAAATATTTTGTATTTTTTGATAGAGACGGGGTTTCGCCATGTTGGCCAGGCTGGTCTTAAACTCCTGGCCTCAAGTGATCTGCCTGCCTCGGCCTCCCAAAGTGCCCTTTGATGACTCTTTCGTGGCAGGTCTTGTAATTTAGTGGTAAAGAGCTCAGCTCTGAGCCGGAATCCTGGCTTCACCACCAACAGGTCATATCATATTGGGTGAATCACTTAATCTCTGAATCTGTAAAATGGGGATAGCAATCATGTGTAGCTGGTAAGTAGTTGTGGAGGGTTAAATGAGATAATGTGTGTTAAGTACCCTAGGCTGTAGCTCCCTGCTAGTTTTAGCCACCGAGAGCACAACTGGTCAACCTCTCATTCAGAAAGAGAAGTGGGGTTATTCTCAAGAGAGACGAGATAAATCAGCCTACTTTAGAGAGCCTTGTACTTCACTTGGAGATGTTCTCCTTTGGCAGAGGCTGGCATCTTGTGATCACCCACCAGAAAGGAGAGGCTCGGGCTAGGACTTAGTGTAACATCTTGGCATTTGGATTCCTCCTCTGGGTCTCAGATGAATGGCCCAGCAGATAAATACTCATGATTCCCTAGGGCCTGGGAGCTGAACTGGGAAAGGTGAAGCATTCTGAGAGCAGAAGTACACAGTGGGTCACCTGGTTCCTAGGCAGCTCATTCTGGCAGGAGATATAATGTGGCTTAATCCAGGTGTTGCTTCTGTACCAGGGCCAGATGGAGACAAACACTCCTGTGAGTCTCACTGAGCTTTGTGTCTTGTCTTCCTCAATTCCGAGCAAGGCCTGCATTTTTACAGATTAGAAACTCTCTTAGGGGTCCCGGCATGGTGGCTCACGCCTGTAATTCCAGCACTTTGGGATGCCGGGGCGGATGGATCACCTGAGGTCAGGAGTTCAAGACCAGCCTGGCCAACATGGTAAATCCCCATCACTACTAAAAAAATACAAAATTAGCCGGGCATGGTGGTGGGCACCTGTATTCCCAGCTAGTCAGGAGGCTGAGGCAAGAGAATGGCTTGAACCCGGGAGGCGGAGGTTGCAGTGAGCCGAGATCGCGCCACTGTTCTCTAGCCTGGGTGACAGAGCAAGACTCCATCTCAAAAAAAAAGAAACTCTCTTGAGGGGTTTTATAAATTCTCTCTGGTGGATGTGTGATTACCCCATGTCCTGGCCTTGCTGATGCTTTAATGTCAATTTCCCGGCTTTAAAGTGTGAGAAGCAAAGAAAAAAAGATTCAAATATTTAAAGGCTTAATTTCTAATTATTTTTATAACCCAGAAGTAGATGATTCTGTGTACCTTGTTGAGTGCTGGTTTGATTTTCCTCTGCGTTCTTCTTTCTTCACTCCTACTGGGAAGTAGACGCAAACAACTTTTGGGGACTCTTCCTACTTCTTTTCTGATCTCATCTCTCCATGTATTTAGTTTTTTCTTTCTAAAAGCAAGTGATGAGTCCGAGATAAGGTACCATTATATTGTGTGTGTGTGTGTGTGCAGAGATTCTATACATGTCTTTTCTTCCCCACAAAATGGGTAAAAATGGAAGTGCCAACCCAGGTTCCATTATTGTAAACACCAAAAAGGGCAAACTGAATGAAAGATCAAAAGCAAGTTCTTCATTGCTCTTTCCTTTCCACCTCTGCCCTGGAACGTCCCAATTTCCAAGAAGCACTCTGGGGGACAGTGAATCACAGCTGTCTCCATCCTATTCCACAAAATAACAAGTGAAAGGAAAAGAGCAAATACAGGGTTAGCACAACGAGAGCCGCCTGATTGGCTCCTGTCACTCTGCCGACCACATCTCATTCCTCTAGTTCTAGGAGGGCTTTCCTGAGGCCTGGGCAGTGGGGAGTATGAGATGCACTGTGCTTGAAGCCTTTTTGTTAAAACGCTTAGCTTTTTCCTTTGAAGGTGGGAAATGGTTTCAAAAGAAATCACATTTTTGTCAGGATCAGACTGGAGAGACTGCAACCTTAACAGAACTTTAGAATGTCAGAGTCGGATGGATCTTGTCCAATTTCAGTTTTCAAAGGAGGAATGGGAGGCCAGGGATATTAAATGTCTTCCTGCATGTCCCACCACACCCACCTTATGCTAAATCTGGCTTCGAGGGAGTGCAGAGACAGTGAGGACCCAAAGTGCATGCTGTGAAGAATAAAAAGTAGGCAGGCTCTTGACTAGAGAGCTCTTTGTTCCTTGATAAGGAGACGATTGCTACTGTTTCATTCACACAGTATCTTGTCTGTGGAAAAAAGTTTCTAAAAGCCAAATTTGAGCATACATTGTTGAATATTCATTACCTACATACTATCAATATAGTGCCATGGAAAAAGTTCTGGGGGCCGGGTATAGTGGCTCACGGCTGTTAAGCCCAGCACTTTGGGAGGCCGAGGTGGGCAGATCAGTTGAGGCCAGGAGTTCGAGACCAGCCTGGGCAACATGGCAAAACCCCCTCTCTACTAAAATTACAATGGCACATGCCTGTATTCCCAGCTTCTCAGGAGGCTGAAGCACGAGAATCGCTGTATCTGGGAGGTGGAGGTTGCAGTGAGTTGAGATCTCACCACTGCATTCCAGCCTTGGTGACAGAATGAGGCTCTGTCTCAAAAAAAAAAAAAAAAAAAAGAAAAAAGTCCTGGGTCTGTGAATAGGTGGGGAGGGGTCAGAAGACCTGGTCTAGTCCCATATATGTAATGGGACAGTCACTTCTCTCTTCTGGGTCACAAAATCCTCATTTGTACAGTGCAGGGAGTTGGACTGGATAATTTCTAAATTATATGATAACACTCAAGTTCTAGAACTTTATGATTGTACAAGCAATATTTGTTAGGACATAGTTTCTGCAGTGTGTGACAGAAATAAAAAATAATAGTGATTTCAAACAAGGTAGACCTGGATTTCTCTCTCATGTAAAAGGTGAAACTGATATGGTGGGTCTGGTCTCTGTCGTCACCAGGGGACAGGACTTCTGTGTTGCTGCTCTGCCAACCTTAGTGTCCTCTCATCTCCACAGTCCAAGACGTTTGGTCACCATATTCCGTGTTCTAAGCAGCAGAATGAAGGAAGGAGAAAGAGAAGAGGGAGAGCCCCACCCCTTTTTAAGCATAGATCAAATGTATTCAATCACTTCTGTTTAAACCCTGCTGGCCAGAACTTAGTTAAATGGCCACACCAAGATGCAAAGGGGCTAAGAGGGGTAATCTTTATTCTGGTTGGCCATGTGCCTAACTATGAGTTCTAATTCTACGGAAGAAGAAATGGATATTGGGGACAACTACCAGGCTTTCCATGCCAATCATGCTTAAGACGACATAGATTCACGGGATATCTACTGCCTCCCCTCTGCTAAGTAAGGATAGGAGGCCTAAATGGGGGCAGAGTCTCTGATAGCCATGATAAATGCCCAATTTGGAGGAATAATGGTGGGTCTTGGAGAACCTGCTGCTGAAACTCTATTATTCAAGTAAGTGGGTAGTAGTGGTAAGCCCTTTTGGGGAATCTGTCCAGTTCCTGATGTTCCCTGTTCTCTGAGCTCTACTTCTCATTCTCCAATGTGGTGGTTAATGGCAGCCATGTTTGTCCCCCACCCATCAGTGGCCAGAGATAGAAACAGGTGTGGACACCTGACCACCTGCTGGGCTATCACATCCTCTCTCCTGGGCATTTGGAGCTGTGGCTGAGAAAGCCACGTGGATTTGGGGCCATTTGCTGGCATATGGGTATTATTATAATACTTAACTCAAAAGTGGGGTGCCATGTTTTGTCACAAGTATGGTAAATCAAAGAAAGCTGGTTCTGGGACAGAGAGGGATGAAGCAGGTGTTCAGAGAGAGCAGCCCCCAAACACTGCGGGACCTGAGGAAACAGGGAGGGGGCTGCCCTGTTCCTGATGGCTCTGCCAACCATGATTCAGTTTCCCTTAAGGCTAAGATGTGTTTAGATTTATTAAAGCTCTCTTAAAAATACATCATGTAATATAGAGAAAGCTTTTTCTTTTTAAAAAGGACTCCTAAACAGTTGAGTTTTTTTCTTTTTAAAACAAATCTTAAAATCTCATGTACCATCTTAACAGCTAATGGCTTGCAAATTTCAATTTTCTGCTTGTCACTAAAAGTGACAACTCAGAGAAAACTATAGAAATTGATTCACCTAGCCAAACTTATCCAAAGCGGGGAAGCTAAATAGGTCAGTCAATGGAGACCAAAACCACAGTGTCTTTTTCCAAATAAAACAGCAAGAAATCCACATGGGAAGGGATGAAATGCAATGCAATGGTTCAAAAGGGATATTGAAAACAGCTCAAATCTTTATTTTAAAATATCTTCCTCTAACTTAAATGAACATGTGAATTTGAAAAAGATCATAAGTTGGTATTAGAAGACAGCACTCACTATACATTTATAAGTTGACTTCAAAGGAAAAAATAGGCAAGTCATCCAATTGCTTAAATAAAATTTAAGAGTGGAGATTCTAATGAGAAAGAGTTCATGCTGTGAATCTCCCTGTATGAAATATGAAATCTACTAAAAGAAATATATTAGAGTAACATTTCAATTAACTGGAACCCAATTCATCAGAGCTTTCAATTATTATTATTATTCTTAAGCCTACTTAAATCAGGGATGTAATAAAACAAATCAAGTCCTAGGGATTGTCCTAGCTTTAGGTCTTTGTAATTTTTTTTAACCTCTGACACGTATCTAGAAACAGATAGAATTGGCTAAATAATTGGGTTTTAGAACTAGTAAGACTTGAACCCCATCTAGTATAATGGTTTTCAAACTTAGTCACACATTATGGTCACCTGGGGAGACTGAAAAAAGCCCCAATGTCCAGGCTGCACCCAACACCAATTAAAGCAGAAACTCTGGGAGGTGGAACCGGCCTGTATTAAAAAAAAAATTCCAGATGATTCCAATGTGCAGTCAAATTTGAAAACCAGGGGTCTTCTTCTGCAGCTGTCCCAAGAAGTGAAGTGACTGACCCGGATAGCCAGCTGGTAACAGAACCAGGCCTGTAATCTGGGACTTTCCAAAGCAGTCCAGTCTCTTCCCCCATTGTACTACTCACAGTTGGCCCCTAGCTAAACAGGGCCAACATGCACCACCCCACGCTGACGGATGAGCCTGTGCTGTTCTAACTTTGATGTGTGCCGCACTCATCTGGAGATCTGGTTAAAGGCAGATTCTGATTAGTAGTGCCTGCATTTCTAACAAGCTCTCAGGCGGGGCTGATACTGCTGATCCAAGGACTGTACACACTTTGAGAATCTCTGCTCTAAGCTGCAATAGGGCTCTCCCTTCACCCACAGCACACCTGCCTAGCACCCGGGGTTAGATCTGAACTCTTCTCATCCTGGTTTAAGGACACCACTGCTGTTTGTTGAGACATCTCCTTATTTCTCCAAAAGCCACTCTGTTCATTCTGTTCACTCAGAAGCTCAGAATCATCCACAGCTGCACTTTCTTATCTGTGGGATTCTCCAGCCGTTGTGCTTTGCTGAATAGCAACATTTGGCTGCATCATTCCTGAGCAGGGTTTTTTTTTTTTTTTTGCTCAGCTTCCCCAAGAGAGTGAAAGATGTGCTTCATAAAGGGCAACACAAAGGAGGTTAAAGTTCACTGACAAGGACCATTCGTTAGGTGGGATGAGTGTCTCGCTCCACTTATCAGCCTGCACATGTGGCTAAAGATGGGAAAACTGACAGGCAGTAGAATGAAACCCGGGCACCTGAGGAAATCCAGGCCTAATCCCCTCCCATAAAACAAAGTGGAAACAGTTGAAATCTGAAAGCAGATGGTTGAGTTCCTCCATATTGGGCTATAAAGGGGGACTTTTGTGTGAGGGTATTTATGGATTTGGGGAAACCTGACAAAGTGTTGCTATAAATGCCAAGAAATATACAGCACCGTGATTTTGTTATTGGAACACATCTCATGAAGACTATAGTGAGGATAGGGAAAGATAGCTGCTGTGTGTGTGTTTGCGTGTGTATATGTGTTTGCATGTGTGTGGGTGGGAGGTGCATTCACTTGGCTCATGCTGCTTTGAGCAAGACGGATTTGGTGGTTGTAGAGAAAGGGCTGCCAAAGGGGACCCGTACAAGGGCATATGTAGGGACATGATGAGCGTTTGGTCATGGAGGTGCTGTATGTGGGGTTTGAAAGTGGGAGCTGGAGAGTCTGGGCTCATAGCTTTAGTATTCAACTTGAAGAGCTGCTCAAAACAAAATTGGGTCCCCAAAGAGCTGCAGAATGAAACAGGTATAAATTTATCTGGCCCTTCCTGTCCCAGGCGCTTCCATTACCCTATGAGGCCACAATCTTGCCTTATGAATTTTAGAGCAATGCTGCCTTCTGTGTCTAGGTATTGAGCTGTGATGACTATCTTTCACTGGTCAGTCAGTTATTCCTCATCTTTTAAGTTTTTATCCTTGTTCCTGGTCTGACCCAGAGAATACCTGTGATAGATAAAAAAGAAAAAAAAGAATTCTTTAATATACAAAGGATTAGCTAGCCGGACCTTTGAAAGCTATACTTTGTTTAAAAAAAAAAAAAAAAAAAAAAAAAAAAGGTACCATATGGACTATTTAGAAATCCACTTTTAAAATCGAAAGAGCCCGTTCAAATTGCAGTCCTGAAACAATCCTGCCGAGTCGTATGGTTTGGGGGAAGGGGTAGCCCTTTTGTCTCCAACTCCGAGGAACACGTGCTCTCTCTGTTTCAAAGTGGATGAATCAAGCAGGAAGATTTTCAATTGTAGTTTAAACCAAGTGGACCCTTCGGACTTTCCTGGAGCTTGTCGAATTTCTATTTCTGGGAAACTGCATTGTGATAGAGAAAGACAAGAGGCGGGAGAGGGGAATCAGAATGAGAAACACGCAAAGGGAAAACAGATGTCTCGAAGTCACATGCAGAGCTCTCATTTGCAGTTTTTGGGTAAACAGAGCCCAGTCTGGAGAAGCAGCTTTGGACGTGAACAGTAAACATAAACAGGAAGGGAGCAGTGGCCCTGGAGTCCCACCGTGGGATTGCTCCACACCTGCCAAATCTGAGTCCTCAGATAGCAGCAGTAGGCTGCCCCCATGCCGGGAGCTTGCTCAGTGTGGCCTCCTGGCAGGGAAAAGAAGCAGAGGTCTCCCTACTTCCTACCTCATCCCCCAATGCGTTCCTCCTCCCTCAAGTTGGCTGGTGCAGATTGGGTCCTTGAGTGGGATGAGGTGGGCTGGAGCAGCACCTTCCCTCAGTCTACCTTTCTTGGCATACACTGTTGAAATTTACAGCACCAAGGTCAATATTTAGGAGCAATATTCACAGCAAATATTGCTCCTTAAAGTCTGTGTGGGTGGTTCTCAAACTCCAGGAGGAATCTCAGAAGGTCTATTAAATCTCAAGGTGCCGGGCCCCACCCCCAGAGCTTCTGGCTCAGTAGATCTGTGGTGAGGCCCGAGAATTTCCACTTCTATAAGTCCCTGCAGTATCTGCCCCTGCCAAATGGCAGAAGCCAGTTCAGTGAAACCACTGGAGTCTATCATTGTGGGCTAGTGGTTCTCAAACTGTGGTCCCTGAGCAGCAGCATCAGTACCACCTGGGAAGTTGCAGAAGTGGAAATTCTCGGCCTCACTTCAGATCTACTGAGCCAGAAGCTCTGGGGATGTGGCCGGGCACCTTGAGATTTAACGGACCTTCTGATTATTCCTCCTGGAGTTTGAGAACCACCTATGCAGACTTTTAGGAGCAATATTTGCCGTGAAACAGAGGAAATCATCTAAGGGCCGAGATGACTTTCCTAGTGGGAATTTGGGCATTGCAGCAGGTCAGTGGAGGAGATAAAATTTAGGGGAGCAACTGGGACCCTTTTTAGCCCCTTAGATGGCTATCTAGTTTGCCCATGTGTTAGACCCACCATGGGGCCATCCTTAGTGAAGCTGGCCTTGGGTAGGTGATGCTGCTGCTAACAGGGTCAATATGTCCTTGAGAGGGCTCCCCAGGGAGCAGGTTGCCCTGCTCACCCACTGCCCAATGCTCCTTCTTGTCACTCCTCCTAATTCTCCAGCATGACTTGAATGTGTCCCCTCTTGGGGCTGCCTTCTTTGAAATTGTTCTCACTCCTACCCTCACATGTCCCCAAATGTGCAAATGCGCCACACCATACATACAAATACCACGTACCAAATACACACTCTCTTTTGCACATTCTTACCCTCATGTACACTCTCTTCCACTTGCTCTCACATACATTCTCATGTGCACATTCTCTCATACACGCTCTTCACATACTTACTTTATTATACGCACTCTCTCGCCCTGTCCTTCTTACACACTCACAGTCTCTTACATACACACATGCAATGCCAAAGACACAGAGGGCATTCTGCATGCTTTTACTTTCTTTTCTCCTGGGAAATAAGCCCAAGAGAGGTAGGCAGCTGAGTTTCTTTGATGAAAACCCCTGTGAAATGTTGCTCACGGAGCTGCTTTCCACATGTTTTGGCCATAGAATTTCCAGTCGCAGATTAAATAGTGTATGCGTCTACTTAAATTTATCCTCCTTGCCCTCCATCCTCAAGTCAACCATGCTGTGTTATTGGTTTCCCCTGCTTGCTGCCTGGATGCTGATGGGTGATTTAATGTGACACACTTAGCCGAGTCTTTGGCCTGGACACCTGTCATCCACGGTTCTCTCTCTTTCCTTGGAACTCAGGGCTTGAGTCTGGCTTTTTGGTTGCAAGGGCCAAACTCCTCTTGGGTCCTCTATACATCCTGGGCCTTTTCCTAAGTGTCACTGGAAGAAAATTAAATCTTGACCTTTCTAGAATGATCCACCGTGGTAACCAAGGGCAGCCGTGTAAAGATAAGAAGGTCCCTTTCCTCTTGAGTTTGGCTTCTAAGATGGACCTGAGAAGAAACCCTCCTGCATTTCTTTTTGGATGATGCTGGGGAAAGATTAAGTTATTAAGGACTTAAATTGGTCCTCCCTTATGTCATATTCCCTTTTGCAACTTGTTCTAACTCTTTAATAAAGAACCTCCCAAATCCCTGCCCAGCCTTATAGAGGTTTTTAGGAGAGAGAGGGGACAGCATGTAAAGAGGCAGGGAGGCTCCCTTCCTCATCACCTTGGATACTTCAGTGGGGAGGGGGCAGGAAAAAAGCATAGAACCCTCAAATGGTGGCCCACTGAATCCTGTGGGGAGAAAGTCCCAGGTGGGGAGGACAGAGGTCCTGTGGGGAGCTCCAGAAGGGCAGTCAAGGTGACCTCATGCATCATGGATATCTTGGTATTTAAGGGACAATGTCCTGGGAACCCAGGCAGGGACCAAAGAGCCAGGCCTTGAGAAGAGCAGGGTTGGAGATGGAGCTCAGAGTCCTGAAGGTGGCTATGGGGAACACAAGCATTTGTAAATGCAGACCTGTGCACCATCATTTTGGGGACTGTTCCTTCCACCATCTGCTCATTTTGTGGCCGTCTTTGTTCACTTGAGTAGCTTCATTTAGCCCTTCAGATCCACCTTTCACCTTTCCCTTCCCTGCTCTGTGCCTGGGAGGTTGGACCATGTAAAACAAAGACCATTAGAAGCCAAGACAAGCAAACTGAGTTTATTAACTTGCCAGACAAAGGAATACACACCAGTGAATAAATCCACTGAGTTGTTCTCAGAGGATGAAGAGTCAAGTGTTTACATTTATTTATTTATTTATTTATTTATTTATTTATTTATGACTTAGGAAGAGGGTTTCAGGGTGGTTATCCCAATTAAGGATGGAAAACTACCACTCTTGTTAGGTGTGAGCCTGATTGGTTAAAACAAGTCCCATTGTTCCTTGGTGAAGAAGGAACCTGTAGAAGGGTTCAGTAAGGGCCTGGCCTACCTGAGTCATTCAAAATTCACAGTCGATTCTCCATTTCAGCTCATCAGAACCAGTTGCCATACAACTCAAGCCCAGTTTTGCTATCTCTTCTGCAAAGTGCCACTATAAGGAGGACACACTTGAATGGATTGCCCACTGGCTCTGGTTTGGTTTGACCAATAGAGGCAGGGCAGGAGAAAAGGAAGCAGGGGGAGGGTGAAGTTGAGGCAGCATTTCCCCAGCTCCTTTCCTGCAGGGTTGCTGTGGGCAAGCTACAGCCCTGTGCCTAAGGCAGCTCTTCTCTTGTGGTTTTGATACTCTTCCCTGCCTGGCCCCTCAGGCCTAGGGGTGGTAAGAGACCTTGCTGTGACTGGCTTTCAGACACTGCATCCTCCTTTATTAGTTCCCCTGAACCCTGCCCCCAGCTGTGAACATAAGCTCTTCATCTAACCTTTCTCAATTACTTGGTTTGAGTGTGCAGTCCTTTGCCTGCCAGGACCTTGACAGTTAGGTTGACAGGTACAACCTACAGTGGTTTTTTTTTTTTTTTCCTGCCTTCTTATTAATACTTTTTATATCCTCCAAACTTTAGCTTGCACATGGTCTATCATGGTCCTGTCTTCTGCATTATGACTTTTCAGCTTTAGCTCCTACTACTAAGGATCTCCATTCCTTTGCATTTCTAGTTAAATTTTTTGAGCAAGTATCAGATGGGCTCTGCATCAGTCAGGGTTCTCTAGAGGACAGAACTAATAGGAGATATATATGTGTGTATATATATGTATATATAAAGGGGAGTTTATTAAGTAGTATTAACTCACACAATCACAAGGTCCCACAATAGGCCGTTTGCAAGCTGAGGGGCAAGAAAGCCAGTCTGAGTCCCAAAACTGAAAAACTTGGGAGTCCGATGTTCAAGGACAGGAAGCATCCAGTATGGGAGAAAGATGTAGGCTGCGAGGCTAAGCCAGTCTAGCTTTTCCACCTTTTTCTGCCTGCTTTATGTTCGCTGGCAGCTGATTAGATGGTGTCCACCCAGATTAAGGGTGGGTCTGCCTTCCACAGCCCACTGACTCAAATGTTAATCTCCTTTGGCAACACCCTCACAGGCACACCCAGGATCAATACTTTGCGTCCTTCAATCCAATCAAGTTGACACCCAGTATGAACCATCACAAGCTCAGAGCCAGTTCTTACATTTGGGCCACATCATATAAACCTTGCACACCTATAAATGGGCTCATATGTTCAATACTCTTGGTTTCATCTCCTATGGCTAGGGGTGGAGGAAGTAACATAGCACAAAATGTGTGAGGTGGGGGGCTGTGTGAGGGAGTGGTCTTGGCAGACGCTGTAGTGGACAAGGTCTTTTAAAAATTGTGCTAAATATGTGTAACATGAAAGTTACCATTTTAACCATTTCCTCCTAGCTTCATTAAGGTATAATTGGCAATTTAAAACTGTCTATATTTATGGCATAAAACATGATGTTTTGTTATAGGTATACATTGTGAAATAATTAATTCAAGCTAATGAACATATCCATGTTCATTATTCATTTGAGGATATATTCACATCCTCAAATACCAATCATTTCTTTGTGGTGAGAGCGTTTAAGATCTACTCTCCTGGGAATTTTGTAGCATATAGAAATAGATCGTAGTATATAAAATCTACATTCCTGTAGATCACAGGCATGAGAACCTACTCATCCTGTCTAACTGAATGTTTGTACTCTTCTTTGACCAATGTTTCCCCAGTCCCCCCAACATCTCCCACTCCTTTTACCCCCGGTAGCCACCATTCTACTCTCTGTTTCTATGAGTTCAACTTTTTTTGGTTTTACTTGTAAATGAAATCATGCAGTATTTGCTTTTCTGTGCCTGGCTTATTTTACTTTGCACAACATTCTCCAGTTTCATCCATGTTGTTGCAAGTTACAGGATTTCCTTCTTTTTAAAGGCTGAATAGTATTCCATTGTGTGTGTGTGTATGTTTGTGTGTGTGCGTGTGTAGTCTACATTTTCTTTACTCATTCATTTGTCAATGAACACTTAAATTGATTTCATATCTTGACTATTGCTCATAATACTGCAATATACATGAGAGTGCAGGTATCTCTTCAAGATAGTGATTTTATTTTCTTTGGACATATACCCCAAATTGGGATTGCTGGATCACCTGATAGCTCTATTTGTAATTTGTGAGGCACCCCCAAATGTTTTCTTTAATGTCTGTACGAATTTACATTCCCACCAATAGTGTACGAGGATTCCCTTTTCTCCACATCCTCACCAACATTTTTTATCTTTTGACATTTTGATACTAACCCTCCTAACAGGTGTGAAATGATAGCTCATTGTGGTTTTGATTTGCATTTTCGTGATGATTGGTAATGTTGAGCGTACTTTCATATACCCATTGGCCATTTGTGTGTCATCTTTTGAGAAATGTCTATCCGGGTCCTTTTGCCCATTTTTAAGTTGGGTTATTTGTTTTCTTCCTATTGAATTGTCTGAGTTTTTAAAATATAGTTTGGATATTAACCCCTTATCAGATGATGATTTGCAAATATCTTCTCCCATTCTGTAGATTGTCTCTTCACTGTGTTGATTGTTTGCTGTGCAGAAACATTTTAGTTTGATGCAACCCCACATTTATTTTTGCTTTTATTGCCTGAGCTTTTGAGTCATATCCAAAAAAATAATTTTCTATATCAATGTCAAGTGGCTTTTTCTTGGCCAGGCATGGTGACTCAGGCCTATAATTCCAACACTTTGGGATGCTGAGGCAGGAGGACTGCTTGAGGCCAGGAGTTTGAGACCAGCCTGGGCAACATAGCAATACCCTGCCTCTTCAAAAATGTTTTTAAAAATTAGCCAGGTGTGGTGGTGCGTGCCTGTAGTTCCAGCTACTTGGGAAGCTGAGGCAGAAGAATTGCTTGAGCCCAGGAGTTAGAGGTCACAGTGAGCTATGATTGTGACACTGTACTTTGGCCTGGGTGACAGAGTGAAGCCCTGTTTCAAAAAAATAAATAAATAAAAATAAAGTGAGGGTTCAATTTTATTCTTCTGCATGTGGATAAAAGTTTTTTCAATATTATTTATTGAAGAGTCTGTTTTTTCCCCATCATGTGTTCCTGGAAACTTTGTAGAAGATCAGGTGACTGTAAAAGTGTGGATTTATTTCTGGGCTCCCTATTCTGTTCCATTGATCTATATTTCTATATTTCTGCTTTCATGCTAGTACCATGCTATTTTGATTACTGTAGCTTTACAGTGTATATTGAAATCAGGTAGCATGATATCTTCAGCTTTGTTCTTTTTGCTCAATATTGCTTTGGATATTTGAGATTCACAAGAATATCTGTGGTCCCACACAAATTTTAGGATTATTTTCCTTCTTTCTTTCTTTCTTTCTTTCTTTCTTTCTTTCTTTCTTTCTTTCTTTCTTTCTTTCTTTCTTTCTTTCTTTCTTTCTTTCTTTCTTTCTCTCTCTCTCTCTCTTTCTTTCTCTCTCTCTCTCTCTCTCCTCTCTCTCTCTCTCTCTCTCTTTCTTTCTTTCTTTCTTTTGACAGAGTCTTGCTCTGTTGCCCAGGCTGCAGTGCAGCGGCACAATCTCGGCTAACTGCAAGCTCCACTTCCTGGGTTGACACCATTCTCCTGCCTCAGCCTCCTGAGTAGCTGGGACTACAGGTGCCTGCCACCAGGCCCGGCTACTTTTTTGTATTTTTAGTAGAGACCGGGTTTCACCGTGTTAGCCAGGATGGTCTTGATTTCCAACCTCATGATCCGCCCACCTTATCCTCCCAAAGTGCTGGGATTACAGGCGTGAGCCACTGCACCTGGTCCCAGGATTATTTTCTTTTTAACCATTTTTAAAGTGTGTACATTCAGTGTTATTAAATACATTTACAGTGTGTGCAACCATCACTGCTATCCGTTTTCAGAAATTTTTTATCTTCCCAAACAGAAACTTTGCACGCTTAGAGGGTTTAATACAATAATTCCTCATTCCTCCTCTTCCTAGACCCTGGTATCCTCTATTATATTTATGAATTTGCCTGTTCTAGGTACCTCACATAAGTGAAATCATACAATAATTGTCCTTTTATGCTTGGCTTATTTCACTTAACATAATGTCCTCAAAACTTAACCACGTTTTAGCATGTATCAGAATTTCATTCCTTTTTAAGGTTAAAAAATATTCCATTGCACATATATGCAACATTCTGTCCCTTCATTCATCTGTTCATGGACATCTGTGTTGCTACCTCCTTTCGGCAATTGTGAATAGTGTTTCTACAAACACTGGTGTACAAAACATATAACATTAAAAAAATTTAAAAAACTGTTTTGTAGAGATGGGATTTTGCTATGTTGCCCAGGCTGTCTTGAACTCTTGGCCTTCACTGATTCTCCTGCCCTGGCCTCCCAAAGTGCTGGTATTACAGGCATAAGCCACTGTGCTTGGCCAAACAGATAACTTTTGATCCATATCTATTTCCTCTTCCTGACTTACTTGTAGTCTCCTTGGGGGACAGAACCCTATCTTGACTGTGCTCGTATCCACCAAAGTGCTTTGCCCGGTTCTTTGTCCATGGGTTTCCATGGAGTCTGGGTGAGTAGGGGGCCCTTTGTAGAGACCCTCCCCTTCCCTGAGGATTGGCTGTCCAGTTCAGTTACAAAGGGGGAGGAATGGCTTTGGAAACTGTCTATTCACATTAGCTTTTTGCTTTCTGAAATGCCTCAATCATCTTTCTCAGGGTTGGATCCAATTTATCTCCACTCCGAGGCAATTCTCTTTCTGCTCAGCCCTGCAGCAGTGAACAGGTGAGCTGACAGGGCCAGTGTCAGCTGGGGAGCTTAGCTACCTTGTTATTGTTCCAGGTGTCCTTGTACCAGACACAAGGTCGGGGGAATAGAGTTCATGTTTTCTCTGTACCACCCTTGAGCCCTTGCTAACGACTTTCTTCATGAAAAGAGAAGTAGCTGACAATTACTCAGCACCTACTTGGCTTCCAGCACTTTCCTAGCATCCTACCTATGACTTTAATCTTTCCTGCACCCCCATGATATAGGTATTATTCTGTCTGTTTTACAGATGAAGAAACCGAGACCCAGATAAATTCAGTACCATGCCAAAATCCAGTGGCATGGCCAGGACTTGGACTCTATTCAAGCCCTTGCCATTTCTACTCAGCCACATTTACAAACACCTAGGGTGTGAATGGCGATGTCTGATGGCAGGCTGACCCTCCACTGCCCATCTGCAAGGGGCCTCTAGGAGCTACCAGCTGCCTCTCTTTCACCCTGATTTCACTGGATAATTTTGGAGTCACCTGACTGAGGGACATTTGTCATAGGCATTTTCCCATCCTACATACCCTGTAGTGCTCCACACATAGTAGGCCCTCAATGAGTTCACAGAAAATTGAGTTGCAAATGAAAACAATCGGAAGTAGTTTTGATTAGGTGATTTCTTTTGGAGGGGGACCAAGGTGGAGAAGAAATGGCTATAAAATAATTTACCCTGGCGATCATGCCAACATTGTTTCATCTCTTTGTCAGAGCCTTATAAGAGCAGACGTTTGCTGGCCCCCATAAGTTGGAATCCAATCAAAGCACAGCAAAACTTAGCCCTTTGATATCCTCTGTCAGCAGACTATAATTTTGAGAATTGCTTTTTTGATTGGCTATTGTGGCCAGGTAAGAAGAGGCTGGTGTTCAGGTAGGGCAGCAGAAATGCTTCTGGAATTCCAATGGAGATCTGCTTTGGATGCCTGATACTTATTCATGAGAACTCTTTTACACAGAATCACACTTTCCTCACAGATGAAAATATTTATATGATGGTATTAATGCAATTTGAAAAAAAAATTTGCAGCCTGCAATGCTTCCCTTTCCTCTGTGCCTGGCGTCTCAGAGTATTTTCTTTCCTCCCCCAATATTAATGAAAAAGAAATCAAACTTTTGCAGGTTTCACTTAGTTGCTGACTTTCAGTCAGATAAATTTGTGACCTGAATATTTCCTTCTCCTCTTTCAGTATTCATGAAGGATCGCTTGTGGCTGGACTGGTGGATTTAAGCATCTGTGTAGTTCAGGAAAGACAGATTTATTCCCTGGGAGTTGTGTGTAACTTACAACCTACATATTTCTGGCCCGTCCCCTGCTTTCCCCATCCTTTTTTCTGTCTTTGGATTTAGAAGGCATCGTTTTTCCCCCCTGGTTTGTTGGTAGTACAACGTTAAGGAGTTTGGGTTTAAAATATTGATCTAGCTTCTCACACAAAGACTTTGGTTGTTGAGTTTTGCAGCTTGGTATGGCTTATTGAAAGTGGTCTGGGTTGAAGTGGTCTGGGTTGAATTTGCTTAATAGGATGTGCCACCCCCTGCGAGTCAATTTTTATCCACTTTATCAAGTTACTTATTGATTACAGCTCTTGTCATGTGCACATTAGTTTGCTGGGAAACTTAAATATATGTTTTGTTTCTTGCTTAGAGCAGACTAGGAATGTCGTGAAGTCGAGTTCACCTGGCACCCCAGATGCCCAAATATTTAAAGAGGACTCCATTATCTCTTAGGCACTTGGCTCAGAATTGCAAGAATGACATTGGTCGTCTTGAGTAGGAACACAAATAAGAAGTTCGTGGGTTTCTGTTTTTCTGGTTTGTTTTTTTTTTTTTTTTTTTTTCATTTATTTTACTTTCTGGTAATGTGTAGAGGCAATCTCATTCTTTTTTTTTGTTCTTTTTTTTCGAGACAGAGTCTTGCTCTGTCACCCAGGCTGGAGTGCGGTGGTGCGATCTCAGCTCACTAAAACCTCTGCCTCCTGGGTTCAAGGGATTCTCGTGCCTTGGCCTCCTGAGTAGCTGGGATTACAGGAGTGTGCCACCACGCTGGGCTAATTTTTGTATTTTTTGTAGTGATGTGGTTTCACCATGTTGGACAGTTTGGGGCAATCTCATTCTTGAGTAAAGGAAATAAAAGGAATGTACTGGAGCAGAAATTTTGGACTGGAGAAGGGGAGTAGAACAGAAATAAGTAAAGCTAACTGGTCAAGTTCAGGAGAGGATGGGGCTGGGTGTTTCATGCCTAAGAAGCAAGTGAGTTGGAGAAAGGAAGGATAATAAGCTTTCTGCTTTTGTGCCTTAGGCCTGGCCAGCTTTTGAAACATCTTCACTGTCTTTAATTTGCTATCAGATATGGAAAAGTCCATCATGAAAGCAGTGGACTCTAATGAGCTTGATTTGGAAGATTTGGAATGCCTCAGTAGGTCATGTATTTCCCCAATTATTGAAATCATTGCTGCCAAAGGTACAAAGAGCACCTAGGAACACACTAAAAATGGAAACGTATTTTTCACTCGAATCTCAGCTTTGTATGTGTGAATGTTATTTCTAAGCCCAAGTCCAAGTAGAATTGTAAAGTTGTCTTTAGTGCTATCTTATCTCCATTTCTTTACATAACTCAAAGTAGTGAATGATGTCACCCAGACATACATAATTTGACATTCATTCATATTAACTTGAGAAAACATTATTATTATTATTATTTGAGATGGAGTTTTGCTCTTGTTGCCCAGGCTGGAGTGCAATGGCATGATCTTGGCTCACTGCAACCTTCACCTCCTGGGTTCAAGTGATTCTCCTGCCTCAGCCTCCTGAGTAGCTGGGATTACAGGTGCCCACCACCACCGCCAGCTAATTTATTTATTTTTAGTAGAGATGTAGTTTATCCATGTTGGCCAGGCTGGTCTTGAATTCCTGACCTCAGGTGATCTGCCCGCCTCGGCCTCCCAAAGTGCTGGGGTTACAGGTGTGAGCCACTGCACCCAGCCAGAGAAAATATTATTTTATGTTATTAGTTTTTTCTTCTATCAAAGTGTATGCAACTAGAAGGCAGGCTTTGTACCTAGGAGGTACCAGGAATGAATATTCACTGTTACCGGCTGTCCAGTCTCTTAACACCTTTCTTTGTTTTGGAGAAATCCAAGCACAGTAGCCAGCCTCCGAGAAAGCCGACACTGACCCTGTCCCTTGTCTTCATGCTCTTGTATTGCCCCTTCTCACATTGTGCCAGGGTTATTCTGTGTGACCAATAGCAAATGGCAGAAGTGAGGGTATGTGAGTATGAGGCTAGACTATAGAAGACATTGTGACTTCTGCTTTGCTGTCTCGGACCCCTTGCTCTGAGGAAAGGCGGCTGCCGTGTTATGAGTGCACCCCAGCAGCTTGCTGGACAGGTCTACACAGTGCGGCACCAAGGTCTCCTCCCAACAACTAGCTGACCATGTGAGTGAAGCACCTGGGGAGTGCATCCTTCAGCCTCTGTAAGCTTCTAGATGACCACAGCCCCACCCAGCTTCTTAGTTGCAACTTCATGAGAGACTCTGAGCCAGAACTATCTAGCCAAGCCGCTCCCAGAGTCCCACTTTTCAGAAACTGTGAAAGAGAATACATATTTATTGTTTTAAACTGCTGAATTTTGGGGTGATTTGTTGCATAGCAATAGATAGTTAATACACGAAGGAAGGCATGTCCCATCTCCCACAGTGCAAGCCAGAGGATGGTAGAAATTTTCTCTCCCAGCTTGGCATTAACTGGTACTAACTGACAGTGAGTACTTGGGCATGCAACCTTAACTAAGCCAGTTAGATATTTATGCTTGGGGTTTTAATCTACGGTAGGCCAATCAAATGCTTGTTTTTGAGATTTTGACTCAGAGTTATAATAAAACAGAGGCCAGTTTAGAATTATCTTCTCCAGCAGCAGCAATAGCAGCAAATGGTGTCTCTAGTTGGTGGGGCCCTTGGGTGGTGCATGGTATCTGTAGCCTGAGTTTTTCCATGGCATAATTTTGGATATTGTTCTGCCTGTTTGGCCTCTGTTTGTTTCCCCCTGTTTTTAGAGTTGCATTATCTAGCCTTTCTAGTAATCCCTCTAATCCCTCCAATGAACACATTTTTATTAAGTTAAACTAAATTAGTTTATATTTTACGCAACCAGAAACCGTGACTGAGGACAGCATAGATGTACATTTTCTTAACGATGGTGGGATCTTCTTTTTCAATGCTTCCTTTGCACTGAACGCAGGCTAGGTACACGGTGGGTGATGAGTAGATCTTTGCGGATTGTAGATCTGACTAGTGAGCGTCTTTTTGTGTGTGTGTGTGTCTCTATGATTTATTAGCAGCTTTGTGAAAATGGCAATGTAGTACTTGCTTTAAGGGAGTTTATAATCTAGACTAGAGATTACTCACTGCCTGTAGCAATCGGGCCCAGTGATGTGGTGAGAAGAGTTCTCTCTCTCTGGAGGCTGAGCCACTCTACCTATTAACTGTGCAGTTTAGGAAAAGTTTTGACATCTCAGAGTCTCGTTTATCTCCCTGGCAAAATCACAACCCTTACCACACTGGCTTGCTGTGAGATTAGATCAGGTAACACGTGTGAAAAGAGCACACCATAGTCAAGGAAGTTCATTACTGAGCACTTACTGCTAAGCTCTGGTTCAAGGGCTAGGCTGCCTTGCTCTGATAAATGAATGGTGAAATCTTAGTCATCACTCACCTTTACTTCTGCTCAGTTTCCTCATCTGAAAAATGAGCAAGTTGGATTAGAACCGTGGTTTTCAAACCTTTGTTTCTTTCTTTTCTTGACAAACAAAATCATATATAGACTTCAACATGAAATAAATGGTATTTTATTAGCATGGATTTTAAAAATAAATTTGTCTATTATAAACTCAGTCACCAAGAACAATGGGGGCTATTTTGATGAATGTAAACATTTGAAATTAGGATTCTGGATAATATTTGCAATCCAGGCTTATGTATTAAATTTAATTCTGCAAATTATTTTGGATGTACATCAATGAGAAACTCCTGTTTTATCTACATCTGTAGTTGCAAATCGTAATTGTTTTCAATAGCACATTTTGTAGTCTCAGTCTAGTTAAACAGAGAAGGCAGGAGAAGCTTTGGTGTGAAGACTGCACGAACAGGAGCTCCTGGAAGTACATGGTGATGTGCAGTGGGTTTAAGTGTGGTCTCTGCCCCATGTAGGTGTGTCTGTGGAACCCTAGGGAAAGCAATTTACAACCCCCTGGAAAACAGATGATGCTATGGCTCATTTCAGCTCCCAGGTTTAGTGGATCTAAGAACTGACACAAGGTTGATATCTACGTCACACCAGTCAGTCATCTCTTTGACTTACAAAAGTAGTATGGGAACATATGCTCACTGCAAACAATTCAAACAACACAGAAGCATAAAGAATGAAAAGAGGCTGGGCACAGTGGCTTACGCCTGTAATCCCAGCACTTTGACAGGCCAAGGCTGGCGGATCATGAGGTCAGGAGATCGAGACCATTCTGGCTAACACGGTGAAACCCTGTCTCTACTAAAAATACAAAAAATTAGCCGGGCGTGGTGGCAGGTGCCTGTAGTCCCAGCTACTTGGGAGGCTGAGGCAGAAGAATGGCGTGAACCCAGGAGGCGGAGCTTGCAGTGAACCCAGATCATACCACTGCACTCCAGCCTGGGCGACAGAGTGAGACTCCATCAAAAAACAAAACAAAACAACAACAAAACACACACACACACACAATGAAAAGAGTTTAACCCATGTGACCACTTCCCCTTATGTCCAGTTCCTTTCCCTTTTCTCTAGGTCTTGTTGGTTGCTGTGCATTCACACACATACACACAGAGGTTGTTTCTGTTCACATAAATGGGATCATACTATACGTGTTATTCTGTGACCTTCTTCTCTCTCTCTCCCAACAACATCTCTAGGCAGGCATTCTATGAGAAAAGCTCTAACTTATCTTTTGAATCTCTTATTTAATATTTTATAATACAAATATTCGTAATTCATTGTGTTCTATTAACAAATATTTAAAATATTTCCTATTTTTGTTATGATAAACTGTGTTCTAATAATCACCCTTGTGTAGATATCTTTGCTGGTCTCTCAGTAGAACAAGTTCTGAAAATTGGAATTGCTCCATCAAAAGGAATGTACATGTATTTTAAAATTTGATACATGGCCCAATTCCCCTTCCAAAAGTCTGTGCCAATTCATGCTCCACCAAGCATACATGAGAGAGCTTTTTGCCTACACTCTTGTCAGCATTGAATATTTTTCCTCTTATTAATTTCTGCCCATCTGATGGGTTAAAAAAAAATCTTATCTTGTTTTATTTTTTTGGGACAGAGTCTCACTGTATTGCCCAGGCTGGAGTGAAGTGGTGCAATCTTGGCTCACTGCAACCTCCACCTCTTGGGTTCAAGCGAGTTCGCATGCCTCAGCCTCCTAAGTAGCTAGGATTACAGGCACATGCCACCACACCTGGCTAATTTTTGTATTTTTGGTAGAGACGTGGTTTTGCCACATATTGGTTGGGCTGGTCTGAAACTCCTGACCTCAAGTGATCGGCCTGCCTTGGCCTCTGGAAGTGCTGGGATTACAGACGGGAGCCAACGTGCCCAGCCCCATATCTCATTTTAATTTACCCTTCTCTGGTTCCTAGTGAAGCTGAGCATCTTTCCATGCTTACTAGCCATGTATGTTTCTATTTTGATGTATTGCCTATGACTTTTGTTTCCCATTTTCCATTGGAATATAATAGCTTTTCAAATTCCTGATTGATATCTCATGTCTTTTAATCAGTATTTGATATACAAAACTATTCCAGATAACCAACAAATCTGAATGGATTTCTTGGAACTTGATGCAGCAGCAATTGATCATATAGGTAAATATTTCTATTCATTCATTAATTTACTCAATGAACATTAAAAAGTTATTATTATGTGCTACATATTAGAAAAACTAAAATACTAAAGACAGCCTCCTTAAACTCAAGGTGCCCACGGTTTACTTGAAGATAGATACTTTATCAATTCTAATATTCTGTGATAAGTACTCTGACAGGTATATCTGGGGAGCTGTGGGAGTACCAGGTGTACCAGGTGTGGGTTATATGTATAGCATCATGCCCTATTAACCCTGAAATTGATCAGTGGAGGTAGCCATACATTTTTTCTATATTAATATATTTTAGGGAATGCCTTTTAGAAAGCTGAAATTTCAATAAATGTTTGAAAAGCTGGAGAGGGGAGCTTAGCAGGCTTAGGAAAAAAGAAAGAAAATGGCATGAGAGAAAGCCTTGAGTCTATGATGGGCAAGTTACTTGAGTAAGGGCGTGAGTAGGAGAGATTGGGAGGAATAAAAGAGAAAGTGAGGAGTAAAGAAAAAGAAAAGATGATGAATAGTTCCTGAAGTTAAGAGGATCTTAATATAGATATTCATGGAGTTTGGGGACAAGGAATTATAATGTCAGACAAGTCAAGAAAGAAGACTTCATAACTGCCACTGAAGATTTATGAATGCAGACCATTGTGGGAGGAGGCTGAGTCCCTGAGAGGAATTATATCAGCTCTCCTGGGAAGCAGTCAAGAGTGTGGCTAAAGAATTGGGTTTCAGGCCCAGGGAGAAATAAGCATTTACTTTTTTTTTTTTTAAGAGGTGAAAAGGCAACATTTAGTGTTGGAAAGTGGTAGCATAAGGATTAAAGTTGGGAATCATGACAATGGTTGTCTTAGCCTAGAGTTCTCTGAAAGAAGAGCCTGAGGCAAGCAAGGGCTAAAGTGCTGACACTATTTGGGAGGTTCAGTCATAGGGCTGTGAGGATGAGGGAAAAAAGAACTGAGGCAAGGAAAGATGTGAAACGCCAGTGTGCAAAGCATGATTACACTGCTCATTGCTTCTCAATGAACCTCAACAAAACACAGATGCGGCAGATCACTCAGCAGGTGTATTTGCTTGGTCATGGGACTTTTTGTGGAAGGACTGCAAAGAGAAACCACGTATTGAGGAGAAACTACATCTCAGAGTTGTCCACTGAAGAAATAAAGGGTGAGGAGTTTAATGGCCAACCTCTTTCTTCCTCCTATTTTCCATGTATCAAATGTCACTCCATGGGCAATTGATTGCCCTGTGCTCCAGGTTGTGACATTCAGCATTTTATCTGTGTCCAGAAGTTAAAGTGCTGACCAAGAAATGAAGGAGGCAGTTGAGGCAGGATGAGGAGGAGGCCAAGGTGGGATTTTGTCCTGGCTAATTCTCAGGCTCTGGTCTCCAAATCCCTTAACAGTCATGAAACTTACTCATGTATGTCAGATCGGGACAATAGCAGACCTGGACTCTCATCCCAGTTTGCCACCAACTGGCTGTGTGGCCTTCAGGAGGTGATTTGCTCCTGCTGGTCTCAGCCCCTTTGTCTATAGACTGGGGAAGCTGGAGTAGAGGACCTCTAAGATTCCTGAAAGTGTCAGTGTTATTGGTATTTCCCTGCTGGTCTTGCCTTGCAGAAGGTAGCCAGGTACATTGAAGAGAACTTTGCATTTGTAGGCAGAAAGCCTTGCTTTGAGGCTTGGTTCTGTCAAATACTAGCCATGTGACCTTGGGCAGGTCATTCGATTTCTCTGGGCTTCAGTTCTCTCATCTGTAAAATGGTAAATTAATACCTGTTCCGCAGCATTGCTGTGACAATGAGTGTATGAGCATATTAACATGTACAGGCATAGTAGACACTTGATAAATACTGGTACAAAGTTTCATAGTGCTGTGAAGGTAATAGTAGGTGATAATGCAAAAGGAATTATACATTAAAAACTACTGCTTTACTATTAAATGGACAGAATTAAATACAGAACAGTGGGAAAAATAGTCTAAGGCTGAATATGCAGAAAGCCAAAAAGATTTAGTTAAACCAATGGTAAGATTCAAACCAGACTATGCCACATTAATTTGAAAAGCTCTGGAGTGAACTGAAATAATGAAATATTGCATTTGTTTGTTGTTGTTATCAAGCTGCTGTGCACTAATATTTTATTTTCGATTTCCAGTAATTCTTCTCTCTCACACACACACACACACACACACACACATATATAAAATGAGGAATTGGTCACATGATTGTGGAGGCTGAGAAGTCCCAGGATCTGCTGTCTGCAAGCTGCAGACCCAGGAAAGCCAGTGGTATGGTTCAATCTAAGTCTGAAGGCCTGAGAACCAGGAAAGCTGATGGAATAAGTCTCAGTCCAAGGATAGGAGAAGACCAATGTCCTAGCTCAACAGTCACACAGAAGGGGTAAATTCTCCCTTCCTCTGCCTTTTGTTCTATTCAGGCCCTCATGGGGTTGCATAATGCTCACTCAAACTGGGAAGACAATCTGCTTTACTGAGTTCAAATCTTAATTCTATTCAAATGTCAATCTCTTCCAGAAACACTCTCATAGACACATCCAGAATAATGTTTAACCAAGTATCTGGGCACTTGTTGATCTAGTCAAGTTGACACATAAAATTCACCATCATACTTTGTGAAAACACAGGGAGATGATGTCTCCAAGTCAAGGAGAGATGTCTCAGAAGAAACCAGCCCTACCTTGATCTGGCACATCTAGCCTCCAGAACTGTGAGAAATAATTTTCTGTTGTTTAAGCCACCCAGTCTGTGATACTTTATAACAAAAGGTCAAACAAACTAGTACAGAGCCCCATTTCCTCAAGATAGAAACCTGAAAAGTAATTTTCCTGCTTCCTTTGCAACCAGAGCACAGGCAGGTGACCTCAGTTCCACCCATTAGAGGCCACAGAGGTAGACTTCGGCTCAGACATGAGCAATGTGAGAACACAGGCTAAGTGTGGATTCCATTGGTCTGGGGAGGGTGGCAGTAAAGACATCTGCCTGTTGAGGGTGGCAGTCGCTGCATGTCAGACTTGCAGAGCAGACGTGGGTGGCTTTCACCCAGGCAGGGGATGGTCTGTCACAGTCATATATGCACTCAGGACTTGGTAGTATCAGAGTGGGAGGCACAGGCTTTTTATTTTATTTTATTATTTTATTATTATTTTTAAACCAGGCAAATCCTGTATCATTGTGCATGGCGTTAAATGTCATTTCTGAAAGCTTAGCCTAGAGCTGTTTCTCCATCCTACCCAAGGAGTTTATAAGCTGTCCAATACCCTTTTAATAAACTCCTTTTGCTTAATCCACCAGAGTCAGCTTCTGTTGCTTGCAATGAATGACTCTGACAGATCCACATTCTGATGACCTGATGTGTCCCCATCTCCATAGCTTCCCTCTTCTCATGCTTGATTCAGCCTGTAGTTGCTGGGACCAATGGTGTCCTTATGCAATTTAATTTGCTCAGGTGGTTCACCATCAAATTGGCCATTCTTCCATCTAGTCCCCCTCTGATCACAGGCTCTGCTTGTGGTAACTTCATTTCTAGCTGTTTTGTAACTAAGTCTCTATCCTGTACTCCATGGTTGGTTCTATGTCTTATCCCTACATCCCTTCCTTATAACCTGGGTGAGATTCAAAAGGAAGTAGATTTGAAATTAATATAACTCAGCCCCAAACTGGGCCTCATGTGGTCCAACCTTGGCAAAGAATTGCACTCCAAGGAACACAGTCCAGCAACCAAAAGCAATTAAATTAAATGAAAATTATACTGGTATCTCTGGAAAGAATATCAAGGGAAGTAACTATATTTTTTAATGTACAGTAAGACTTAAACATTTCCCCATCTCTGATATTCTCTATATTCCTCAACCCATCAAACTTTTCTCTCTTCCACTCTGATTCTAAACCCAGAATTATTTCCATACTCTGATTTTGTGGGCTCCTTTTTTCTTTCTTCCATCTTTTCTTCTACATTAATCATTCTTATTTTTATCATTTGAGAAAGAATTGGCTGATAATCAGAACTTCTCAGTGATGGAATGGGCTGCCTTATTAGGTAGTGATTCTCCTATCACTGCAAAATCATACCAAGGCTGATGCTCACTGCTCAGGTCAGGGATATTGTGGGAGGGTTCTGGTTCTGGGCAATGTTAGATCAGATGATTTATAAGCTCCCACTATATCTTAGATCTCAGGTTTAGGGTTGTGTCTCTGTTTTAAACTGGGCCACAGTATTGGGATTGAATTAACACTAACTTTTCCCCTCTTTAGAAATCTCTTTGCCAGTGATGGGGAGCCCTGGCCCCTGAGCTTGATCTAACTCTTGTCTTGGTTTCAATTTCTTTGAGAAAAGTTGATCTTGTCAGCATTCCTGCCTTTTCTGCTATAATCAATGAGCGGATGGACATGTGCGTTTAAATGCCTCAGATGCCCCATCAGGGTGTCAACTTCACAACCTAGCTGTGCCAGACCCTTGCTTGAGGATTCTTTGTTTTGCTCTGAGACAGCATTTTCCAGGGAAGAGATGGGCACTGGCAGATGCTGGAGTAGAGGGAGGCAGTAACCAGGAGCATGGATTTCCCAGGTGTGGGGATGGAGCAGGTTGGTGGAATTGCCTGGCCCTCCATGCTCTGGGGCAGCAGTGCTGGGGGAGAGGGAGTGCACGCTTAGGGGAAGGTGGCTCCGCTCTGAATCTGCTGCTCACACACAGGAATATTCATTGGGACCCGTTGGGTTTCAAGTGATAGAATTCAAACTGGTTTGAAAAAAAATTCAAAGGGGAGAGGGGTTTCTTGGCTCCCCAAACTGGGAAGAGCAGGCATTGCTGTGTCCAAGAAGTCCAGGGACTTGTGAAACCTTTCTTGCCTCTCCCGGAGTCTCTTTCTTACTCCCTACCCTTAGCGCCTCCTTCTATGTTACTTCATTTTCAGTCCCAGTGGGAGGAAATCTTCTTTCTGAATAGCTTGAGTTAAATTCTCAGAGTTGAATTTCACCGGCCTGGGTGAAATCACGTATTTGCCCCCAAACCAGTCTTGGTGGCTGTGGGATAGATTATGCTGAGTGGCCACTTTCCCCAAAGGAAAAGTGAAATTCTGTTACCCAAGACAGGGAAATGGATCCTGGACTGACAGAAACAGCTCACAACCACTACAATGTAATATTAGCAGTTAGTGATGTCTCTGAGCCCAGTTTCTTCCTGGGTAAAATTCCCACTTCATAGAGCTGTGGGGAAGACTGTAAATCATAAATGCATAGCACCTGTCACATAGCAGGCCTTCGATAATTAGCAGCAATTCTTATTGTTAGGTGCAGAGAACCAGCTGGCATGAGGGAGAATTTTACCCAATGGAAAGATGTAAGTGTGTATGTGCGTGCATGTGTTTGTGCACATTTGTGTGTCCATGTGTGCACTCCGGCGTTAGCTATCAGGAGGAGCAGGTGAATAAGCCTTGGTTTCTACCATAACGACCTTTCTTTTCCTTCCCCCTTTGCTCTCTCACTGTTTTCCATCTTTCCTTCCCAGCCATCGTCTCCCTCCCCACCTTCTTTTTCCTTTCATTAGCCATATATACATTCATATATACATATATGTATATATATATATAAAACAACATGGTATTTTCTTATTTGTGACATGAATTAAATTTTTTTACATATTGACTTTATAAAATGATTTGAGATATACACACAAATATATGCTGTGGAATAATATAAATAGCTGCAGAAATTGGAATGGAGGGAATAAATAAAGAGAAAGTCAAATTAGAAAACAAAATATATGCCACCCTATCTTATATAGTTGCTACAGGTGGGCTCTATTTACTGAAAATAAAGCTTCATGTTCTCTAGTCGTAATTTAAAAATGGAGCAAGTTGCAAATTTTCTGTTTCCTCCAAAACAAGCCAAGTAATAAAGTCAGTTGTACGTGACTGTGCATGTGTGGCTTTTGATCTTATCCATGGGACAGTGGCTCTTGATAGTAAAAAGGTCCCACCCTAGTTTATAGGGACCAGAGAGGGTGCTAAAGACAAATCAAGATGGGGGACTCACCAGCCTCCAGGCAGGCAGGAGAAAGGAAATAGCAAATATCTCTTCTGGGGTCCATAGACTTTTAGAGAGGAAAGAGATTAGTACAATGGAGGTATCTGTCGGAATGAAAATGTAAGTATAGATGAAGAGGAAAATTTGCCTTGTTAAAGCCCAGCTTCCCAAAGAATTAGATACATGAATTTGCTTCTGTGCTGAGGCCATCTGTGGCCATCAGACTAGCTGTTTTCTGGCTGATACTTTTTGGGAATGTTATGTTGCTGAGAAAGATAGTTCTATGTCAGAGCTATCAACAGAATGTGGCCATCTGGACAACCATGTATAAACCAACTTATTGCTTCTTGAATGCCACCTACAAACATGACCACCTGTCCTTTCTTGTTTGAAGGGGCACCAACAATACTTGGGAAGATGGAAAGTGAACTGGACACTAAGGCAGAGACGAGGAATTCTGCCTTGCTTCCTGCACTCCATGGAAAAGGGAGGAGGAACAGCTGGGAAAGCTGTTGAGCTGGAGCTGTGGATGGTCTGATGGGAAGAGGATGTGCACAGACAAGAAGCAGGAAGAGAGGTTTGGGTATAAAGTTAAGCCATAGGTTACCAGATTGCCAAGGACCTTAGCCCGACTCTAAACATGATGCCAGAGCCCATGAGAGTGCATGAGGGTATATGCTTATTATCTACTGTCATGTTGTCACAGGAGAGTGAAAGAAGGCTCTATCGATCTCAAAACTCACCTGACCCTTCATGCCCTGGCTGAGACTGGGGGATCTTCTCTGGGCTTTGCCCTCCTCTTCTATAAGTGGGGACCCTAATCCTTGCCTCAAGTCCTTCGTGGGGCGGTTGTGGGAATTCCTTTATTTAGAAAGAACTCGCCAAGCTCCGACCACACATTCAGCACTGGGTCAGACACTTCGGGGGAATAGGGAACAAGGTTAATCCTCAGCCTTTATCCTTAAAGAAGTAACAGATATGATGGGATTTTCAAGAGTGGTTAGGGGCCAGGTGTGGTGGCTCACGCCTGTAATCCCAGTACTTTGGGAGGCCAAGGCAGGTGGATCACCTGAGGTCAGGAGTTCGAGACCAGCCTAGCCAACATGGTGAAACCCCCCTCTCTACTAAAAATAAAAAATTAGCCGGCCGCGGTGGCTGACGCCTATAATCCCAGCTATTAGGAAGGCTGAGACAGGAGAATATCTTGAAGCCAGGAGGTAGAAGTTGCTTGTGAGCTGAGATTGCACCACTGCACCTCAGCCTGGGTGACAGAGTGAGACTCCGTCTCAAAAAAAAAAAAAAAAAAAAAAAAAAGAGAAAAGTGGTTAGGGGTGTTTGTAGATGAGTTACACAGACTGAGTAGGTAACCCACCCAGCCAGGCCTGGACTCAGTCCTGCTCCGCCCCTCACTGGCCGGGCTGGGAACCTCCTTTCTGGGCCTCACAGACAAAACAAATGGGTGGGAGTAGTTGCTGTAGGGGGTCTCTTCAAGGTCCGGCCTATGCTAATCTGACCATTCAAATCCTCCTGAGGCATACAGTAGGAACAAAAGCTGACACCTGGAGGTGCTAGGTTTTTAATTATGGCAAAGCTGGCTATCTTCCCCACCCCAAAACCAAAGGTTCTTCAAAGTGCTGTGACCTTCCAGGTTGGAGCTGTGTGAAAGCAGCCTGGTGTTCTAACCCTGGCTGTCTGCGTCTGGTGCTAGGGGGGTGGTGGGCGCTGGCCTGTCCTGATCCGTGAAGGTGTGAGCCTGATCTGCTGGCTTCGCTTGCAGGGGGACAGGGGAACTGGCTAGTGTCCTGGTATCAGGTGGAGGGTGTGTCACTGTGGGCAGTGGGTGCCTCTGCCTTTGGCACCGGCTCCATCTTTGTTGTTTTTCTCTTTGGGGGTCTGATCAAGGCAGCTGGAGACTCAGGGAGCCTTTCCACAGCCAAGTGTTTTCATTTTTGTCTTGGCTGGGCTCCTGGTGCTGTCACTCTCAGTGGCTGAGGGCAGGCTGGTGTTCCAGGAATGTTCTGCGTACCCCGCAGGTCTTCTCCAAGAGCCACCTAAGGGGAGAGTTGAGGGCATTCCCCAAACTGGCACCCACACTGCTGCTGACCCACAAGCCAGAGGCAAATTCCCGCACCTCGCCCTTCCCACAGCTTGTGCAGTCCGCCTAAAGCCCAGAAGCTCCCCAGGCGTCCCCGCTTTAAGACAGTGTAAAGAAAAACAGGTGCCCACTGGTCTAGTCACATCCCCTATAAAACGGTTGGAGTCTCTGTTTTTTGTGGGGAAACAGCAGAGGGGGGTTGGACTAATTAGTTTCCTCCCAGGAATCTGATTAAGGGAAGGTTAAGCAGTGTGGGAAAGAAAAGGGAACCACTATGAAGAACTGTCACCGAGGAGAGGGTTTGAAAGTTAATGGCAGCCCGGGGGCGGAGGAGCATCCTGACCCAGGCAGTGTTCCAGTAGGGGCCAGCAGCCACCTTGGGGAGGAACGTGCACAGAGGTAACTAATCAACTCGGCAGAGGTTGGAGTAAAAAACCTAGAAGGTTGGCATTGACTCTGAAATTGTTGCAAAGCTGAGATCCAGGAGAGAGGGCAGCTTTTCCTCCCATCTCTACTGTCATTATTAGCCAGACACAAGATTTTGACTCTTACAAATGCCTCTCTACTCCTTTCTTAAAAACACCTTTTTAAATATGGTAAAATACAAATAACATAAAAGTTGTCATTTTAACCGCTTTTAAGTGTACAGTTCAGTGGCATTAAGCACATTCATGTTGCTGTGCAATCAGCACCATCTATCTCCGGAACATTTTCATCTTCCCAAGCTGAAACTCCATACTCGTTAATTACTCCCCGATCTCCCCTTCTCAGCCCCCCTTACTTTCGTTTCCATGAGTTTGACCACTCTAGGTACCTCGTGTAAGTGGAATCATACAGTATTTATCCTTTTGCAACTGGCTTATCTCACAGCGGCTTCAGGGCTCGTGCATGTGCCAGAATTTCCTTCCTTCTGAAGACGGAAGAGTATTTCATTATGTGTCTATAGCACATTTTGTTTATCCACTTGTCTGTTATTGGACATTTAGATTGTTCCCGCTTTTTGGCTATTGTGAATCATGCTCCCGGGAACATAGGTGTACAAATATCTGTTTGAGTCCCTGCTTTTAATGATTTTGAGTATATACCCAGAATTGGAATAGCTCCATTACATGGTAATTCTATGTTTAATTTTTTGAGGCGCTGCCGTGCTGTTTTCCACAGCAGCTGCACCATTTTACACTCCCACCAGCAACACACCAGGGTTCAGGGCCTCTCCTCTTAATGAGCCCCCTTTTTTTCAGTACCCTAGCACTCAGAGGAAGTCTGATAAGAGACGCCCCATTGTATTTGCCTCTGCCTGCACCACCAAAAGAGAGACAGAAGGGCAGTCAGCTCCGTCCGGCCTCAAATGCCAGGAAGCTGGAAGGTGAATAACCCTGGAAGATGCCAATTCCTGTTAGTAGTAGCATTACGCATTTTACAGGAAGGGCCCAGTCACCATCACAAACGTAGAAGAGACGAGACGTGGGTCTTCTTTATTTCCGTTCTAAGGAGCACCCGTGGCTCTTTAAGACAAGGTTTGTTAATTTCATATGTCTCTTTCAGTGCAGGTATCAGTATTTGTGCTTTTCTTTCTTTCTTTCTTTTTTTTTCCCTCTTACAGGCCCTAACAGAGCCAAACACATCTTCAGGACCCAACATTTATTGAACACTTACCATGCACCAGGCATTGTAGAAGTCCTTTAAGTTCATCTCCTCCTGAATCCTCTTTAACATTTGGAAGGCGTGTGTCCCAAGAGTCACCAGAATCAAAAATACCTCTGTGGCCTAACCTCCCTCCCCCATAAAATGCAGTAGAGTATGACCAAAGATTCAAGTGAGCACCGAAGACCCTTAATGAGAGTTTCTGAGAATGCAACAATAGGAGGACAATAAACTTCCATGTAGATTTGGAGGCTGAACTTTTGAACTCTGTCTGACCTTAGGCTGTGTGCCTTTTATTTTCCTGCTTAATGAATCTTCACTGATTATCTTGCTTCTGCAATGACTCAAGGTTATGTCAATTAGCTGTTTCCTAGCCTGAGTCTTCTGCCTAATTGTCAACTCAATTTAAGACAAAGATCTAAGCAGTGAGTTTATTCTTATTCCTCTCTGGAGTCAGAAAGGGGTTATGGAGCTGCCTTCCCGGACCCAGAAGGGAAAAGCATTTCTCTCTGCTTTCTGGACAGGTAGGTCCATCTCTGGCACCCTTGATTTGGTAGATGTGGTTCGTATTCACTCTTCCTCCCTGGCTCTGACCTTTACCCTCTCTCTTTGCCTGGGTCTCCCGAGGGCACCTAAAATCTGTCTTCCTAAGCATCCTGGCATCTCCTGTGTCCGTGGTCATCAGGGGCATCCTGGCCTCCCAAGCCTTCAACCTTGGAGTCACCTTTGACTGCTTCCTCTCTTGGACTGTTCCTTTCAGAATGGGCTCACAATTCTATCTCTGAGATCTGACCTTCTCCAGCCGATGACACAGCCAAGCCTCCCGCGGAGTCCAGGCTCCGATCTCCTCACACGCTGATTTCTGGAGCAGCCTCCTTCCTGGAGAGTGTTTTCACCTGCAGCCTCACCCCTCCTGGTACATTCTATAACCAACAGCTAGGCTAATTTTCTCCGAGTGCTATTTTGATTTTGTCACTCGTCCATTCGGAAATCGGCAGGAGCTCCCATTTGCCTCCTACCTTTAGTCTAAACTCCTCAGCATGCGTTTGAAGACCTTTGTAAACTTACATTTAACTACCCTTATCTTCTGCAACCTTCTGGCTTCTCATCTTAGCTCATAGCACATAGGTTGCTAGCTTTGGGGCACAGCTCTCCCCTTACCGCTGTGAGTCATGTCTATCCCTATTAAGACACAACAAAGATATTATGAGCAGGTACCTCGCCAGTTTTGTTTGACATTACATCCCTATGTCCTGGCTTGTCACGTAATAGGTGCTCAATAAATATTTGTTGAATGAATGAATGTTAAAGACACATCTCTTTGAATAACACTCCTTGCATTAATCAACACACAATGAAAGACTTTGAGCTAAGTGTTCAGGCCACAAAATGAATAAGCTTCTTCTCAAGGAGCTTGTATTTTAGACCTAGAAACATATGCCACATTTCCTTGATTATAAGATGGATCGAGGCCAGGCATGGTGGCTCATGCATATAATCCCAGCAGTTTGGGAAGCCAAGGCCGGCAGATCACTTGAGGTCAGGAGTTCGAGACCAGCCTGGTCAACATGGTGAAATTCTGTCTTTAGTAAAAATACAAAAATTAACAAGGCGTGGTGGTGGGTACCTGTAATCCCAGTTACTGGGGAGGCTGAGGCAGGAGAATTAACTTGAACCCGGGAGGTGGAAGTTGGAGTGAGCTGAGATTGCACCACTGTACTCCAGCCTGGGGGATAGAGCGAGACTCTGTCTCAAAAAAGAAAAAAAAAAAAAAAAAGAAAAGATGGATTGATTGTAAGATGCAGTGGTAATTTAAAAGGATATTTTGGGGATAAAAGAAACATTACCACTTTATACAAAATGAATGTTGAGCCTTCATTTCAGAAACTTTGAAATGTGAAAAATACAATACATCATAGAATGGAAAAAATAAAGTGCTGCAATATGAGGCTTTGGTACTGTAACAGAGGGATGCACAAGATTCAGGGGAGGGATCTTTTGTACTCTGTCTGAGCTGGGTCTTGATTGGTTTCCCAGGTAAGCTGGGGACGGAAGTAGACATCAGCAGGCTTTGAACGCTCACATTTCTACCTCTCAAAGCTGTGTGGCCTGAGACTTAATCTCTTTTAGCCAAGTTTCCCTTTCTGTGAAATGGAGATAATAATAGAACCTACCTAGTCTCCAGTAGCTGCCATTTACCAAGCAGCTGCTATGTACCCAGCCTGGGCCAAGTGCTTTACATGTATCTTATGTAATCTTCAGTCGTAGAAACTGTTAACCTAATCCTGGTGTATAGGAAGCACTCACCAAATGGATTGATTTAGTGGATATGAGTTTTGGTTGTTGTAGATGTGGTGTCTGCCTGTTTGGTGTTCATTCACCCTTTTTCTGGTAACAGCACTCAGAATAGAATATCCTTTGGGGAAACACCTCTCCCACCATCAGTCCATATTTGTGGGGCTGCTCCCTCTGCCCCTCCTTATGGGGCCCAAGGGTGGATATATGACCCCATCTTGGCCAATGAGACTGTTGAATTTCTAGGCAGCAGTGATTGGTTCAGAGACGGTGCCTGACCCCAGGCTGCTGGAACTAGGAAGAGGACGCTTCTGTCTGCTGGATTTGGTAGATTAGTGGGACGTGAGTTTGAAGCAGCAGGGGGCATCTTGTATGATACCCTGAGCACCTGGCTAATGGGAGGGCTGGCAGGAAGGAGATGGATCCTAAGGGGGCATTCGGATTCAGCTGCACCGGTTCACCCCCAAGGCTTTTCAGGGAACGTTTCAGTTACTTGAGTCAATACCTTTCCTTTTAAATTTTTTGGCTTCAACTTGTTTTGCTTGGAATGTTATACTTTACCCAAAAAGTCTTCTTTGACACAAACAGAAATTCTTCTTATTATAATTATATAATTATTATAATGATACTTGGTGTGTTCTTGGAGGGTGAGAAGAAACTAAGTGTAACTGGAGCATAGGGCTGTGTGTGTGCAGAGCTGAGCCTATGTTAAGCACTTGAATACCTTAGCTACAGTAAGCTTAGTTACCCGTGAACAGCCTATGGGTTAACTAATTGCACAAGACTGGAAACATGTTCAGAGAAAGAGTGGGGCACCTGACAGTTATTGGAAGACCTCCAAAGAGGGAGGGAGCTTGCTGGGTGGCTGAATTTTTTAGGACTTGGGAAATGTGAGATTTGAGCCTGTTGGGAAGACTGTGACCTGGCAAGGAGCTGGGGGATTGTGCTACAGGGAGCTGGTGAGCCATGCAGACAGAGGGCAATACAAATGTATGCAGGACAAAGGGAGTAGATGAGAGAGGAGGGGACGCGGAGCAGGCAGACCAGTCTGAGAGCTAACACCAAGGACTTTGGATCTAGCTTGGAAGTGGGGGCCAGGTCCTCTCTCCTCAGCAGCGCCTCATTATGGACGCACCACACTTATTCTGTGAAGCAGGATTGTCAAGCAGTTTCTTGTGTGCTTTCTTTGATCTCCTAATGTGTCTTTCACTTTTCTACATTAGAGTGTGATCTCCTTGGTAGGAAGCAGTTCTGTCTTTTATTTTTGTGCCATTTTAGCGTGGTGGTGGCTCATGCTCAGCCCGTGGATTGGTCTGCCTGGGTTTAAATCCTGGTCCAGCACTTGCCAGCCTTGACCCCTTGGGCAAATCACTCATTCTATCAGTGTCTCAGTTTCTTATCTCTAAGATGGGAATACTAAGAGTATCTTTCTCAGAGAGGTGCTGGGAACATTAAATGAGCCAATACCTAGCACGCAGTAAGGCTATATAGTGCAAGCTATTCATTATTGTTATTATTTCTACTCTACAATGTTCACTGGAGAATATTAAATTTTTCAAAAGAGGAAGCCCAGGCAGAATGGTGAAGTGCCTTGCCTAAGGCATTAACTGACTGGGGGAGGATAAGTACATTTTTGCAGTCCAGGGAGGAAGCTTAACATCTCTAACCAAAACCTAGCTTGAGGGTGTTTGTGGGGGGATTTGGTTTTTCTCTTGACCCCCCTGCCTATTCGATCCTTTGGAGTTCCCTCATTGACATCATGTCTCTGGGGGCTGCTGGTGGGGCGGAGGCCCTGACTGGCTTAGCAGTGAAATGCCCCCTGGCTGTGGTCTTCGCTTGAGTTTCCTCTCCTCCTCAGGCTGCTTTTATTTTGAATACCAGGAGCATCTGTTTGCGGGGTTTCCAGCACTCCTGGGCTCTCATAGCAATGGGGTCTCACTGACGTACGGTCCCTCGTTACTACACGGAAAGACGATTTACCTAACAGATGGGCTCTTTTGAATATTTATGTCTGGACACATCTGTTCTGGACTTGAAAGTTTAATAAAGCTTTTCATTTTCTGAAGCGCTGGTGAAGCCTGTCTGTGGTGAGCTGACAGCGCCCCCGGGTCAGCTCCTCTGTGGTGACTCTGGGGCATGGGATCCAGCTTGGGTCACCCCATTTGGCAGGCAGCCACACTTTCCAAACCCCTCCTTCCTCTCCATGGCAAGGGACGGCAGGGCTGAGGGGCCAGAGACAGTTGGTGGGGTGCTAACTCAGTGGACCGGTTGAATATGTCCACAGAGAGGAAAGTAACAACAGTTATTTGCAAAGGGGAAATAGTTATTTGCACTTTGTTCGTCCTTGGGAAGACAGGTTCCCTGTGATTGGGTAAATGATGGAGCAGCCTCGCCCTGTCTAGGTCTTTGACCCTACAGCATACTGGGGGTCCTGGGGGTGTCTACGCGGATATGTAGAAAGAAGGCTTGGACAACGATACTCTCAAAGCTGGGATGTCAGGGCAGTTTGTCTTGAGTACCACAGCTTCTTAGTTCTTGCAGCCCATTTGGTCCTCTCCTGACCTTGGTGGTATTCTTTAATGGCTCCACCCACAAAGGCCCTGTTCCAGTCCAAACAGGCCCCCAAGAAAGAATAATTAAGGAATATCAAAATATGCCATGCAAACATGCATTGAATTCTTACCTGTGCCCAGCACTGTGCTAAACTTTTTATCTTTATTATCATTCTGGTTATCACCGCAACACCAAGGTAAGAACTCTTATTACCTCAGTTTTCCAGATGAGGAAACTGAGGCGCAGCAAATTTAATTGACTTGCCTAGAGTCACACAATTACTAAGTGGGGCAGCCAGGATTTGAACCCAGGCCATCTTACACCAAAATCTAAAGTGTCAATGCTTTATTGCCTGCTGATTGGAATCTGTCAGCCAGTATTTTCTAAAACGTGTTTTTCGCAACATAAGGTGCAATGATCAGGTAACTCCAAATGCTATTTCTCTTCAAGTGAATTTAAAATACACATCAATCTCATAAAGGCTCTGAGGAGTTCTGCTGTAAAGAAACTTTGCATAATGATGTTTTCAGAATTTTTTAAGCATAAAAATTTCTTTTCCTTAATACCAATTAGCAAAGCTACTTTGGGAAACGTTATTGAAAATGAGTGTTGGCTTAAAGTCTTCTCTCTCCAAGGTACACTTGCTCTGAACAAAGTTCAAAACTTTAAGTCTGAGAAAGCAGGAGGATGGGAATGGGTAGAAATCATATTGATGGGATTTTAAGTATCATTAGGTAGAGAGAGTTTTCTTAAGGGGGAAACTTTAAAAAGCACTGGATTACTGCCTATATACATTTTTAATTTTTATTTTAAAACTGTTTTAAGCTTACTGAAATTTACAGAAATAGTACAAAGAACTCCTGTACATCCTTTGCCCTGAGACCCCACTCAAGTTTTGCCGATGTCCCAGAGACATCCTTTATAGCAATGGATCCGTGCGGGGGTCACAGGTAGCCCTCAGTCATTGTGTCCCTCTAGGCTTTTTCAATCTGGAACTGTTCCTCTGTTTTTCTTTGACTTTTATGACTTTGAAAATTCTGAAGTAAACAGCACAGTTATTTTGTAGAATGTCCTTCAATTTGTGTTGGTTCATTGTTTCCTCTTGATGTGACCAAAGTTATGTATTTTGAGCCAAAATATCAGGAATGCTGGGTTCCTTCCATTGAAATCTATGGGTGGTAGGTACATGACGTCCATTTGACCCGCTACTGGTGGTATTAACTCTGATCCCTTGATTAAAATGGTGTCTGCAGATCACTCTGCTGTAAAGATACCCTCCTCCCACCATGGCATTTAATACATGTCTTGTGGGAGGCATTTCGATATTGTGTAAAATCCCATCTCTCGCTCCACCTTAAACCACTAGTTGTAGCCTTGCTTGACGTTTCCTGCCTGAATTAATTGTTATTATGGTGGTTGTCAAGTGGTGAATTTCTAATGTCATGGCTCTTTCTGCATTTAGTAGTTGTCTTTCTATCACAAAGAAAAGCTTTCCTTCTCCCCATTTATTTATTCATATAAAAATGTATGTCCATGTATAGATTTATGGATTTCAATCTTGTTCAATGGTTATAATCTCTTAGTATAATAATTTATTTTGATGCCCTAAGTTTTCCAGATTTGGCCATTGGGAGCCCATCCAAAGTGGCTCCTATATTTTTTACATGTCCCCATCATTCTTGAAGCACTTCCTTACTTTTTGGCAGCACAAGATGTTCCAGGCTCATCTTCCACTTTCTCTGCCCCAGCCCTGGAATCAATGATTTCTCCAAGAAGCCCTGGCTCCTTTTAGTGAAGAATTAAATTTAGAAATGAAGATTCGGGTAATAGATGTGCTCATTGCCAGTGGGATGTCACTGCTCTCGGGCCCTATCAATGGGTAGAGGTAGGGAGTTACACATTATATAATATATGTAAATTTACATCTATATTTCATATAATATAGACATAATCTGTTTCTATATACTGAACTCCATGAATTCATACTGATGCTTCCAATTCCAATCCAACATCAGGAGGTACATTCTAGTTTTCTTCCTTTCTATATTTGTATCTTCCTTTTTGATTGTGAGAAATCTGGCTCCTCCTAGCTCAGTCTCCCTCTACATAGTTAATCTCTCAGTTCCCTGATTCCTGCCTCCCTTGCGTGTGGGCCCTGACACCAGGGTGTGTCTGTGTCTCCCAAGGCTGCTGTCTCATTTGGGCCTGCCTAAAGGTGCTTTGATGAAAAAAGGAAAAAGAGGAAGGAAAAAGGGAAGGAGGAAGTGAGGCAGGGAGAGGGGAAAGAAGGAAGGAAGCTAATAAAGGAAAAGAGAGGAATAGAATGGGAGGAGAGCTTTATGGATTTTGAAACTTGGTTTTTATATTCAAGATGAAAAAATTGGGGTTTGCGGTAAAGTCAGTATCCTTTGATACTCTGAGATATTCATTTATTGTAGTCTTAGTATTCCCATGGGCAGAACTGAGACCAATAAGTAGAAATTAATGAGTGGCATATTTCACCCTAGTATAAAAATTATTCTCTAGTCAGAGTTACTCAACAATAGAATGGTCTTGGTTGCAAAGGAGTGAGCTCCGTGCCAAGAGATGAGTTCATTTAGGGACCATAGGACCATCAGCCAGAGTGACATTGCACTGGGAAAGAAGTTGGTTAAACGTTCATAGTTCTATGCTGAGGTGGTGATAGTGGCATAGCTGGAGGCCAGCATTTGATCAGGCTACCAAGAAGAAGTGACACCAAATGCCCCCATGGGTGGCTCAGGAGGCAGCCCAGCCAGCAGTGAGGGATCTCCCGGAGTCCTCTGGGGATGCAGCCCCGGAGCTGCACAGCACAAGCTGCACCCACGTGACGAGCTATGTGTGTATTTGCAGGATGAATTTGCATCTCGAGATGAAACATAGCTCCAGATTGAGACAGCTCTTAGTTCCAGTGCCAACAATCTAATGTTGGCTTCAAAGGAGAAACTAAAAATGTTCTTCTTGGAGCAAGTTCTGGCCCTTGTAGTTCTTTTATTGTTCCCAAATGGACCACATACTGGGGTGCCTTTGTGATTGCCTAACAACAGTAACCTGTCAAACACAACAAGCAAAGTCCTAAAGGGTTTCTTCTCAGGAGCAAATCCCAGCATCAGATGTTTCCATTCCTTGCCTCCTCATTTTTACAGCCCCTGCCCAATCAATCTACCCAGAACTTTACCCTAAAGAAGCTGGAGTTTTGACATGTTTTCAAATGTTCAAACAAACTGAAGTCTGAAAGTTTTTTTTGTTTTGTTTTGTTTTGTTTTTGAGATGGAGTCTTGCTCTGTTGACCCCAGGCTGGAGTGCAGTGGCACGATCTCAGCTCACTGCAACCTCTGCTTCCTAGGTTCAAGCGATTCTCCTGCCTCAGCCTCCTGAGTAGCTGGGACTACAGGCGCCTGCCTCCACGCCCGGCTAATTTTTTGCCTTTTTAGTAGAGACGGGATTTCACCATGTTAGCCAGGAAGGTCTCAATCTTCTGACCTAGTGATCCACCCGCTTCGGTCTCCCAAAGTGCTGGGATTACAGGTGTGAGCCACTGTGCCCGGCCTTAGTTTTTGTATTTTTTGTAGAGACGTGCTTTTGCCATGTTGGCCAGGCTGGTCTCGAACTCCTGACCTCAGGCGATCCACCCACCTCAGACTCCCAAAGTGCTGGGATTACAGGCATGAGCCACCCCGCCCAGCCCGAAAGTTCTATATAGTGCCAGAAAACATGCCATCAGCTGCCTGCCTCCAGCAACAGTTCAACAAGCATTTGTTGAGGGTCTTCCTTGTGCCCAGCTGCTATGCAAGAATGAAACAAGATATCCAGGGTCCCATTTCACAGAGGAAAAAACTGAGGCAGAATCACAGGCAATAACAACTGGCAGCATCAGGCTGTATCTTCCCTTCTCACTTCCCACAGAGTGAAGTAGTTGCTTTGTTGCTGGGGAGGAATGGATGGGGGCTCACCCACATTTCCCAAAGTAAAACTAAATGGCAGCTTTCATGACTGTCTTTTTTTTTTTTTTTTTTCTTTTGAGACAGAGTTTCACTCTTGTTGCCCAGGCTGGAGTGAAATGGCATGATCTTGGCTCACCACAGCCTCTGTCTCCCAGGTTCAAGTGATTCTCCTGCCTCAGCCTTCTGAGTAGCTGGGATTACAGGCATGTGCCCCCACGCCCAGCTAATTTTGTATTTTTAGTAGAGATGGGGTTTCTCCAAGTTGGTCAGTCTGGTCTTGAACTCCCGACCTCAGGTAATTTACCTGCCTTGGCCTCCCAAAGTGCTGGGATTACAGGCGTGAGCCACCGTGCCTGGCCTCATGACTGTCTTTTGTTTTCCCAATGAAGGGGCTGCAACTCAGAACCGTTTCGGACCGGCAGTCAAATCTTGATAACACCCTGCATCTGGACACTTCTTTAAAACAAAGTCTGATGCTTGCTAGCTGGTTTGTCTTCACATATGTGTAAATGTTTATGTGCATATATATTTTTCAGTACGAAGTGTTTGTGCTTTGGATGCATCGTTTGTAGGCAGGCAGCCACTTTAGTGACTGTGAATCCTGAAGAACCAGCTGTACCATCAGGGAATAGCAATAATAATGACTGTTTATTGAGCACATTGCTGCATGCTAGTTCGTACATGCCTTATCTCCTTAAACCTTCACAACAGTAGAAGGGTTAATTTGCAGAGGAGGAAACTGAGGCACAGAGAGGTTGTCATGTATTTCACCCAAAGCCCCACAACTGGAAAGTGGGAGAGTCACGTTTTAAACGCAGGCTTCTCTGACTCTGAAGAGGCAATGCCCATCATGCAACGCTGCTGCTTACAGAACACTGCCCCCGAAGCTGGTAGGCAAACACTGGGAGCGGTAATAATGGGTGGCAATGGGCCACAAGGGGGCCTGAAGAAATAGGGTGCATAAGAGTTAAAAACAAAAACTTCTGCCAGGGAGGTTTTTCATGTGTCTTTTCCAAAGGTCAGAGTTCAGATTTATGATGTGGGAATATTCATGAGTTGCTGCAGTGTGCAATACCAGGGTACTAGGGAGAAAAGTTTCCTGTGATATAAATTAACCTAAGGCGAGGGCTCCTCTGAACTAAGGTTCAGATATGGCACATGCGATCAAAGCAACCACCCAACCCACGTGGGAGGCTGGGGATTCACATCTTAAAATGGTAATTAATGATTTGGAACATGGCAGTGCCTATTTTCATCCATCTGCCCAACCAACTGTCTATCTATCCATCCATTTGTTATCAGCTATTTGCAAAACCCTCTGCTGGAGCCAAAAGAGGTATACCAAAACCAAACCAAATCAAACCAACCAAACGAATCTCTCATAAGTAGCTTTGGATCAAGTTGGGGAGGAGAGATAGATATACGCAAGAATAGATAAACCACAGGGCAAAGACGTGTTTGATTAAGTATCAAAATGAGTGATCCAGATAGCAGATGTTTTGCAGGGACCCGGAAGAGGGAGGTCTTTGAGGATGTGGTGTGGCCGGTCTAGCCATGTTGGTTGCCTTCAGGGATTATTGTGGCACCCTTGAGACTGCCTGGAGTCTAGTTAGTTTCCATCCTGATACAAGATGAATGGAAAAATTGGATTTACGGTCTGCCCACTGCTGAGATACAGTTTGGGTCTCTTTAGCCCTGTTTGGAAATGAGGTGCCACCTTTAATCTTGAATACCGGTTCAATGGTTCCAAAAGATTGAAAGAAGATGAAACAAACAGGTATTCGTTTGAGGAAGGACTGTTACTCTTCATTCCCTGGTTTGACTGCCAAAATATAATGAGAGTTTGTTTGTATGTCCAACCAAAGCCAGAAAACCCAGCTACAAAACCAGCTCTCCAGCAGCCGACTCCCCTGGCTTTTATGACCTCAGGGGCTATGAGGTTGACAGTAGGGGACCCAGACACCGAGGGGGCCTTGAATGAGAGGTGCAGACATATGTGACATAATTAGGCAACCTTTATGAGGCAAGCAGGGAGAAGTCATTAGGGCTGCTATTTAACAAAGGGAAACTTCCTGCTCCCACCCCCCCTATTAAAGAGCTGCTTTTCAACTGTGTTGGGCTTCTTTGATCCATGAAGGCTCCTGATGTTTTGCTCACATCCTGTCATGATATTTAATGACGCTTCACATGTGCACCAGGAGCACAGCCCAACTTAGCATCATTTGGGGAAAGGCATTGTAACATGACAAGGTTTTGATGTGGTTCCTTGCACGGTCAGGTTAGTGAGGTGGCTATGCAGACACCAGTGAGTGTACTGATTCCACTTGGTGGTGGAATCCATTGGAAGGAATGATGGAGAGACCAAGATATTGCCAAGTTCTTCTGCAGTACTTTATTTTGGGATCTATATATCAGCTGGTATACTGTTCAGGAGAAGAGAGAAGGAATTTGGTCTTGGACAGTCTTCTTTCAAAAGGCTGGAATGTTCTGGAGGAATGGGTCTTCTTCCAACTTGTGGTCATGCACATGAACAGCTGCTAAAAGGAAGACTAATAGGCCCTTAGGGACCACCCAGCCCATACCAGATATATGAATCCTACAAAATTCCTGGTAGGCACTGTTCATGTATTCTGCTGTTTGCCTAAATACCTCTGGAGAAGAGAAACTTACCACCATAAGGCAGCACAGCTATTGTGCTTGTTCCGGTGGTTTAAAAGCTCCTCTTCATTTAGTTGTTTCTTGCAGCTTCTAACATGGGCCAGAGTGCTGCACTTGGTGGCTACACAGAACTGGGCTCTTCTTGGTCAAAGTTCTTAAAGACACTTGGGGAGTGTCCCCTGAGTATTCTCATTTCCAGGTAAGAACCCCTATTTCTGCTACTGTTCCTCCCATTCCCTGGTTTCGACACCCTTATAGCTGATGGTCCTTCTTGGAAGGTCCTGGTAGGACAGCTTTACCACCCTTTTTCTTTAAATGCTGATTAACTCTGCTTTAGCCTTTTTGGTAGACATTAAGCCCAAATCTCTGAAATGGGGCAATAATCTCAACATACAAAGGCAATAATTTGGATTTCCTGTAAAGTTGCAGAATGAATCCCAGTTCATAGTCCAAGTGTTGGCATCTGGGAACATTTCTTTTCCCTTTCAGATGATTTGGTTTAAAAGCATATCAAAGGCTAACTGCTTGGACCTCTCTCTTTGGTGCTGTCACCCAGAGGACAGTCTGACTGCCTCCTAAGTGAACACACAGTGGATTGAAGCAATCGTTCCTAGTTCCATGCAGTGGAGATGCCACTCAGTCCATCCACTTCCATCCACCTGCATTGTTACCACCTTGTCCAGGCCCTGTCATTTCACTCTTGAATCACAGCCAGAGCCTTCTAATCATCTCCCACATATGTTCTTGGCCCTTTCCAATCTGTTCTCTACACAGCTTCCAGAATATATATTTTTTAATTTTAAACATAAATTGCTAGTGAAACCCAAACATGTTATCATGGCCTTCAAGGTCCTGCAAGATCTGGCCTCTGCTTACTTCTCCAGCGTCATTTTGTACCTCTCTTCCCCCAACCCTGCACTATCCACATGGGCCACTTTTCAGGTCATTGGGCCCGCTGGCTTCTTTCTCCCACACTGGGCTTTTACATGTGGTTGCCTTCACCTGGAATGTTCCCCTTTCCCATCTCCCTGCCTGGCTTCCTCCTTTGTATCTTCAGACCTTAAATATCATCAACTTCCATACTGCATGCAGAGAGAGACCCTCTCATATCTCAGATTCCCTGTTATTATTATTTTTTGTGGAGACAGGGTCTCACTATGTAGCCCAGGCTGGTCTTGAACTCCTGGGCTCAAGTGATCCTCCTACCTCAGCCTCCAAAAGTTCTGGGATTACAGGTGTGGGCCACTGTGCCAGGCTCCCCTGTTATCATTGTCTGACCCTATACTATCTACTTTATAGAGCTGATCACAGCTTGTAATTATGTATTTGTTGGTTCACTTGCTTATTTTCTGTCTCCCCTTGCCTCCCCCACCACTACCTCCCTCTAGATTCTAACTCTATCAGTTAGGGTCTCTCTGCTCTGATCTCCTATATATCCCTAGCCTGATGCTTAGCTCCTGGTGCATGATGAAGGTTCAATGTATAGTTGTGGTTGAATGAATGAATAAGTGAATGGATGAGTAAATGCAGTGGCATATTTGAGTGTTAGCTGTCCATCAACTTGAATACAAGATTTATTATTGAGTTAAAGCCTTCACATTTTAAAATAAACTTTAAAAGGCAAAAGAGTTTTGCTGAAATAATCATCCCTTTTGGTTTCTTTATTCTCTGTGTCCCAATAAGACGGAGTTTTATTAGAATCTCATCAACAATGTAAATGCAGGCCCCAATTACTCTGGTCAAATTACAGATCTTCCTCTTAGATTTCTATCACTTTTATTTTTGACAGGCTGAGAATATTTTTTAAACAGCCCTTTCTTGAGTGCTTTAATGCCTCATCCAGATGAAAAAAGAAAAGAAAAAGAATGTGAGGCTTTGAGCACCATTCCTCTGATTCCAAAACAAAGGATTCAGATGTCTTTATTTTTTATGTAAATTTAATTTCCCTGCAATTCCACCCAAAATCGCACAATGAAGAAAGATGATTGTAATCAATCCAATGCTTTCAGGTGTAATCTCTGAACTGGAAAATATCTTAGTTTCTTTAGGCTGCTGTAACAAAGTACTACAAACTGGATGGCTAAAAACAACACAGTATGTTCTGTCACAGTTCTGGAGGCCAGAGTCAGAAATCAAGGTGTCGGCAGAGCTGGTTCCTTTGGAGGCTCTGATGAAAAATCTGTTCTGTGCCTCTGGTGGCTGCCGACAGCCCTTGGCATTCTTTGGCTTGTAGATGCATCACTCTCATCTCTGTCTCCATGTCTCCTTCTATTTCTTCTTATAAAGACAGCAATCATTGGATTTAGGGTCCAGCTTTCCAGGATGATCTTGAGATCCTTAATTTCATTATATCTGTAGCGGCCCTACTTCCAAATAAGGTCACACTCTCAGATACCAGAAATTAGGACTTGGAAATATTTTTCTGCAGAACACAAAAAACTGGGTCATGAGATTCAGAGAGGCAAAATGACTTGCCCAGGATATACAGGTCCTTACTGATACAGTCAGAACCACAACAAATCTTTTGATCTTTGTACTCTACTATATTATATATTGTCTCTCAAAAGAATGCACTCTTTTGCTTCTAAGGCAGTTGTTACATATATAGATAGACAGATAGATAGATAGATAGATAGATAGATAGATAGATAGATAGATAGATAGATATGGTTTGGCTGTGTCCCCACCCAAATCTCATCTTGAATTTTAGCTCCCAGAAGTCACATGTGTTGTGGGAGGGATACTGTGGGAGATAATTGAATCATGGGAGTGGTTTCCCCCACACTGTTCTCATGGTAGTGAATAAGTCTCACAAGATCTGATGATTTTATAAGAGGTTTCCCTTTTCGCTTGGGTTCTCCTTCTCTCTGGTCTGCTGCTATGTAAGACGTGCCTTTCGCCTTCTGCCACAATTGTGAGATCTCCTCAGCCATGCAGAACTGTGAGTCCATTAAACCTCTTTTTCTTTATAAATTACCCAGTCTCGGGTATGTCTTTATCAGCAGTGTGGTGGCTGCTGGCAGCTCTTGGCATTCTTTGGAGAACAGACTAATACAGTAAATATATATTTATATTTTATACACATACATATACATATATATATTTTTTTTCTCTATTAGAACCCCTTTGATCACCTGGAAATCAGCTGTACAAGCCTCTATAGGCCCAAACCACACTAGTCAATCTAGTCCAAATAATAAACTAGTTTGTGAAGGTGATTTTTTTTTTCTGTTTGGTTAAGAAGATAAAGGATCACAAAATATATTTCTTACTGAGCTGATTATATCTATCTGGTAACATTATATTTGTTGATGATCAATGGCAGCCACTCAAGCCCCTGTTAATTATAATTTCCTCAACCTTGTCTTTGCACAGCCTAGAAGCATTTGGTGCCTCTAGTTAGAGCACAACAGGTAGCAGCCATGGTTGGAGTGGTTGTTTGGTCACAGGTGGGACAGTGGCCCTTGGCCATGTTCTGGCCCAACACCCCCCCTAGATGATGGTCAGACCCAGTATACATGGCAGTAAGTCCCCCTAGGTTTTCATAGGATTCAAAGTATTTTGCAGGAAAATAAAGCAAATAGAACCACAACCATTTCCTTTTTCTAATTTTCTTTTCTGTTTTTGGTGGGGGAGGACTGTGAAGAGATTTGATATTCATGAAAGCATTTTATAAGCATGTGAGTAATGAAATCCATGTTTTAAAGATGTAATGCATTTTACAGGCTCTCTTAATCTGCCCTTGCTTTCCTTCTTCCTTATAAAAAATTTAGTGATGATTAAATTAAAGGAAAACGGAAGTCATGATAAAATAAAAACTCACAACTCCACAGTAATTTGTCATTGCCACAAGTATTCATGGTACATCCTTAACTGGCACCCACTACTCCTGCGGTCTGGATAGGATACAAATGTTAAGTTCGTTTTATTTGGCTGCTGTACTACCCCTTCCTCTTCTACCCAAGAGTATTTGGAAGGCAAGTGACTGGATAGATAACTATAAGCAATCCATTCCTGAACTATAAGGCTAAAGATTATCATTACTCAGCCATGTAATAGAAAATCCAACTTGAAATCCCTTTAACAATAAAGATTCGCCAACTTCAGCACATTAACTTTGTCCTTGGATACACAGTACCCCTCATAGTTTCAAGATGGCTGCTGCAGCTCCGTGTATGTGACATCCAAGCATGAGGACATTTAGCAAGTGTCTCAGTCTGTTTTCACACTGCTACAAAGACATACCCGAGACTGGGCAATTTACAAAGGAAAGAGGTTTAATTGACTCACAGTTCCGCATGGCTGGAGAGGCCTCAGGAAACTTACAATCATGGCAGAAGGCAAAGGGGAAGTAAGGCACCTTCTTCACAAGGTGGCAGGAAGGGGAAGTGCCGAGCAAAGCGGAACGATTCCCTTATAAAACCATCAGATCTCATGAGAACTCACTCTCTATCAGGAGAACAGCATGGGGGAACCACCCCCATGATTCAGTTACCTCCACCTGATCTCCCCCTTGACAATGGGGATGAGGGGGATTACAATTCAAGATGAGAGTTTGGTGGGGACACAGCCAACCCATATCAGCAGGGAAAGAAAAATCCCTGTTCCTTGTTTTTTCTCCTAAACAAGAAACCTTTCTTAGAAGCCCCCACAGAAACTTCTACTTCCATTTCATTGGAAGATTTAGGTCACATTTGTACCCTAAACCAATCTCTGGTAAGGAAATGGAGCTTTCGCCATTAGTTTACTTATCACATTAGATCAATAGAGGTGTAGGTTACCCAAATAAAATTGAGATTCTGTCCCCAAAAAACAAGGAGGTATAGCAGGACCATTTTATTTACAAGTGTCAGGACATCCAGATAAAAATGACCTAAACAATAATAAAAATACCGTTATCCCGCATAACAAGAAGACCACAGCTGGTGACTCAAGAGCTGGTAGCTTCAGCAGCGCAGGGATGTCAGGCTCCTGATGGCCTCTTATCATTCCCTTGGCTTTATCTTGGTTTTACTTGTGTCTGCCACAGCTCAAAGCACTGCCTATATTCAAATGCAGGAAGAGGCCAAAGTCCCAGGCTTTTGCCCTCTTTTTAGAGCACTGGAAACTCACAACTCTCTCCTCCTTGTATCTTAAGGGTCAGGGTTACATCACAGGCCTAGGTCTGTATCTGTCACTGGCAAGTGAATGGAATCAACAGGATTGGCTTAAATAAATTAACATTTAACATATACCCTTGGGATGGGAGGGGGTGTTCTTGGCTGAAGACACAGGGTAGGAAGGGAGGGTTGCTGCAAACATCTGGAGAATATTCTAGCATCTGCCAGCAAGGAAGGAAGGGGCTGGGAATGACTCTTGGAGAGTGCACCATGCATGAATCTTTATCTTGCTCGTGGGAAGGATTATAGCATGTATCTAACATAAATGAGGGGTGTTCATGTTGGATTGGAAAGATTTAAGGGCCACAGACTTCTCAGTGAGAAAGATATGGAATGTCATAGTCATGGGAGCAGAAGTTAGCAATACTTTGTCTAACTCATGGGAGCAATACATGTCTAACTCATGGGAGCAGAAGTTAGCAATACTTTTTTCAGGATTTCTTCTTCTTCGGGTTAGAAGAAGAAAGAACTGAGACTCCTTTAGGAAGTAAGAGAGATACTGAGATGGGCTGCTTATGAGAACCCCCCTGGTGGGCCCTTGGCATGCAGGGACTAGGAGAGGTACTGACCTCCTCTTGGCTCAGCTCTTGATTTATATCTGGGAAGGGAGATTCAGCTCCTGTCTCCTGATGCTGCCAGTCTAGGGCCTTTTATCTCCCATCCTCTCTGAGTTGTCCAGAAATTCCTCTGGAACCCGTGGGTCTTCTTCCTTCTTTACTTTTCCATGGGACAACACTGAAAACTAGGCAAAGTGAGTCAGGGGGTTGACTATGATAGCCTTTCATCAGGATACAAGACAGCTGTGCACTGTTACTGTGCCCGGGGGCAGTTTGGAAAGCATCCCCACTGGACTCCAGTCTCCACTCTGTTACCTTCTAGCTTCTTATTTTTAGCAGTTTGGCTTAACTTGGTTCCCCAGCTTTGTCACTGGCTGCTCTGCAGGCTGGAGTGATGTAAAGCCTTGTCACTGAGGAGTGGTAAGGCTCTGAATAAGTCTTCACAGTTATGAGGCCTAAGTTATTTGTCTCAAAAATAGGGACAATTGCCCTGGCTTGATAAAAGTGATGCATACTATGCAATGGAAGATGTTTATACTGTGCAAGAATCCCCTTTTTTCCTCCTCTGAAGCTTTGCTCCAGTTCCTTTGTGTTTTAGAATCTGAGTGTTTGCTTGCTTACTTATTTATTTATTTATGGCAGTGAGAGCGAGACCCCTTTACCTGATGGCCAGGCTCAACAACAACTGCTCTGAACTCATCCTTCATTAATATTCACCCGGTGCAATGCACATCGCTCTGGAGGCCTCTCCTCTATGGGACGCTTTAATGTGGCAGTTATGAAAGCAGCTCAGACCAAGTTCGATTAGCATAATAATGAAGCTTCGGGCGGCAGTGTTCCCATCCTCAAAGGAAATAGCTGGAGTGGTCACAGAGCCTTTAACAAGTACTGCTTTAGGATAAAAACGGACAGGGTGGGAGATGATGGATGGCAAATGTGGAATATGGGGAGAGGACTAGTGGAGGGTGGGAACTAGCAGGGGAAGAGGGGAAGAGATTGTTTGCTTTTCTTTTGCCTTGTTCCTAAGAGATGTCATCTGCAACGACAGAACTTTCATTAGCAGTGGCCCTTTAGAAATGCACAGGTTTCTGCATTTCCAGAAAAATATAATGTTAGTGTCTCTTTTGGCTGTAGAAGAAAAAAAAGAATACCCAGCTCACAAGAACACCGCACTCTTTCAGATGTTCAATAACTCCTGAAAATAGGTGGGTGGGCATTATTATCTCCCTTTGACAGATGAATGCACATCCAAATATCTATCCGTTCGTCTGTCCATTCATCCACCTTCTGTCTTCCTCCAGAAATGATTTAAGGCAGTTTCCAGATGAGGTACCCAAATTCTTAGTGCCAGGTAGAGGCAGTGCTCCCATTTGAACTCAAATCTCCTGCTACTTTTCTCCCAACACCATGCTTCTTTTAAAATCAATTCAGAATTCAAACCAAGGGCCCTGCTTTCCTGACTCTTGTGGTTCATTGTCAAGAAACAGGTTCAGCTGGATTTCAGCTGATCCACACATCTTGCCTTCCAGTTGTTTTTGCAGCAGAGGGATCTTCACCTGAGTATGGAGTGTGCCGCTACAGGGCCCCTTAATTGGCCATTGACCCAACCTGGGCCGATGTAATAACTTCTATTTGCACATTTAAGCTGTTGGCTAGTTCACTGGATTTTTACAAACTGGAGATCAGCTGTTCTCTCATTATACAGACATGGGAACCAGCAGGAAAGCCGAAGCACACCTAGGCTCTCTCCAGCCATGAAAAATCAAGCACTAAGTGGGAGGAATAGACGGAAAAAATTCAAGAAAATATCCAGGCCCTTGCCATCCTTCACCAGCACAGGCATATGCAGCAGGAAAAAGAAAATCTTGGTTGAAAATAAGAACCAAGCAGCTGGGCGTGATGGCTCACACCTGTAATCCTAGCACTTTGGAAGGGCGAGATGGGCAGATCACTTGAAGTCAGGAGTTCAAGACCAGCCTGGCCAACATGGCAAAACCCTGTCTCTACTTAAAATACAACAATTAACCAGGTGTGATGATGTGCACCTGTTGTCCCAGCTACAGGGATGGCTGAGGCAGGAGAATCGCTTGAGCCTGGGAGGTGGAAATTGCAGTGAGCCGAGATCATGCCTGTGGACTCCAGCCTGGCCGACAGAGTGAGACTCCATCTCAAAAAAAAAAAAAAAAAAAAGAAAGAAAAAGGACTGCAGCTGGTTTGCCTTGCCAGGCTAATGGGTAGATTCATTTTAGGGAGATGGCTCTTTGATTAGGAAACAAGCATAATCACTTACTTGGTGTGAAAGATGAAGCCTCCTCTCCCTACTCCCTCAACTCTAGAGGATGATTTGGAAGAGACAATGGGAGATCAGAACGACTCTGCATAATAAAAGTGAGAGAGGACAGAGGAGTAGATAGGAAGAGTGGGGGAAATGATGCCCAAACAGAAGCCCTTTGGTGGAGGAGTGGGATGTGAAGAAGGACCAACATCCAGTATGGGAGGCCCTAGGGTGGAAATGACCCAGAAGTTCTAGTTTCAGGTAGTTTGTGGAGTTCTGATAGAACTCTCTATAATCACCAACCTTCAGTAAAGGTCTGTTTACAATATGCAACAGCTTTAGTGTGGGTGGTGCTTCGAAGGTTCAGTAGGCAAAGAAAGGTACATCAGCTTGGTTCAGGACAGAAAGAAGAGGACAGTCGCAGAAGGGGAGATGTGTCATGATGGGAGATCACCAGAACAGGTAATCTGAGCCAGAGGTGACCATGGAAGACCCCTGGGAGTCAGTCAAAAACCTTTCAGTTCATGGGATGGGGCTTAAGTCAGATTTCCTCCCAGATCGAAAAGCAATGGGACCCCAGAGGTTTACCTAGACAGAATATATTTGCTTCTGTTTTCATGAAGTTTCAATAGAAGTCTAAGTTACAGTGACCATTGCTGCTTCAGGCCTCTGTATCTTTTTGTGGTTTGCCTTCTGTGATCAATTGCCAGGATGTCACATTCCTGTAGTTCTTTATAGTTTATGAGCACTTCATATTATTTTACTAAATCTTCACAACCACTTTGGGAGGGCCAAATCGCTCTGGGAGTACTGGACTATTGCCGTTAACTTAGTTTGCTCTCACAAAATGACTTAACTAGTTGTATATGAAAACACAATCCATTGTCCATACAGGAAGATATTAGCATTGCAAGGCTCTTGGTTGATGGAGGTAGGGGTAAAGGGTACAGGTTGCAGCAATAGAGCAGTTTCTCTTCTAATTTCTTTTTCGGTTTCTCAGTTTCTCTACAAGTTTTATGTACAAGAGAAGAAGGATTAGCACATGCGACCCTACTGAAGCTGTGATCACCTGTGATCCAGTCTCATAGTTGTAGTTAAAAAAGCCTGAAAGGCGGCCGGGCGCGGTGGCTCACGCCTGTAATCCCAGCACTTTGGGAGGCCGAGGCGGGCGGATCACAAGGTCAGGAGATCGAGAACACGGTGAAACCCCGTCTCTACTAAAAATACAAAAAATTAGCCCGGCGCGGTTGTGGGCGCCTGTAGTCCCAGCTACCCGGGAGGCTGAGGCAGGAGAATGGCGTGAACCCGGGAGGCGGAGCTTGCAGTGAGCCGAGATCGCACCACTGCACTCCAGCCTGGGCGACAGAGCGGGACTCCGTCTCAAAAAAAAAAAAAAAAAAAAAAGCCTGAAAGGCAATTTTATAAAATCTCTAGTTCTTACAAATTTTTAAACACTGTGAATTGGATACGAAGCCCACAACAACACTTCCAAATATTTGCCATTTCTGTTTGATTAATTCTAACACATTACCTTGGTTCTCCAGAGTGGCTCTTCCTTAAACTTTCTGAAAAACCACTCCTCCAACATCAGGTCCAGCTTTGGTGTCTCTGTTCCTTCTATCCCCTGGTCTTCCCCACCCCTCCCCTAAATTCTGCCTCACAAAAGCTCCAAAGAACAAACCTGGCAATGGCAGAGCCCTCCTTGAAATAAAAGGAGGGGAGGAAACTGAGTCAGTGAAGTTAGAACATGCTTTTGTGGTAGGGGGAAGAGAAGGGCTAAAAATGTTACTGATAACTGTACCCTATTACATTTACACAAACATTTCAGTATTGTAAGAAATAAACGTTAAAAGTTAACCCAGCATTTACTAATATTCATGATTTTTTTTGGTTGTATATTAATTAGGTCATAAGTGGTAATGGTTTATGCAAATGATGGTACTATTTATTTTTAAGGAAGAAACTGTTTTTATGGTTGTTTTTTACTGGCTTTGCAGGTTCTTCAGTGTTTTTAGATAATGCTATCCTGTCGATTCTTTGCCTGACACCATATAGTTTAATTCTCATCTCAGGCACCCAAACCAAGCATACTCACTAACACAGACATGTCAAAAGACAGATACTTACATCTAATTCCTCAAAAATATTGGTTCCAATAATATTTCTACTATTTCTTTATGGCCTAGGGCTGCAGATTATTGTGCAAACATTTCTTTTTTCCATAATATTTTAAAATAATTAAAAATGGCTTCTCTTTAAGATCACTCTTCTAAGGGAGATCTGCACACAGGTGTGATGTCATTTTGAGGGCAAAAGGAAGGTCCTTCTTTTCCTTTCCCCTGGGTTGCCACTCACTATGTGCTGAAATTATTTTCACTGTTCTGAGCATTCCATTCTTCTGAGCTCAGGGAGAGGTAATAGTTCACCCTAAAGTGGGGCTGAAGTCATTCTCAGCTCTCTAAAGGAGCTGAATTGGGAGGTGTTTTAGGTGCTAAAAGGGTAACTCTTACCCAGTTTTGAGGGAACCACACGCTAAGATACCCAGGCCTGACTTTCTAGGAACTAAGAGTCCAGGCTTTTGCCTGTCAATAAAGAGTCAAACTCTGGAAAATATTTAAAAGTGGTTTATTCTGAACCAAATATAAGTGACCAAGGCCCGAGGCCCAGTCCCAGGAGGTTCTGAGAACATGTGCCCAAAGTGGTCAGGCTACAGCTTGGTTTTATATGTAGGGAGACACATGATACCAATAACATACCAGTCAATACATGTGGGATATGCATTAGTTTGGTTTGGAAAGGTAGGACAACTGGAAGGGGGGTGCTTACAGGTCAGAGGTGGATTGAAAGGTTTTCTGATTGGCAATTGGTTGAAAGAGTTATTATCTAAAGACCTGGAATCAATAGAAAGGAGTGCCAGGGTAAAGATAAGGGGTTGGGGCAGGGCATAGTGGCTCACACCTGTAATCCCAGCACTTTGGGAGGCCGATGCAGGCGGATTACGAGGTCAGGAGATCGAGACCATCCTGGCTAACACAATGAAACCCCGTCTTTAGTAAAAATACAAAAAGAAATTAGCTGGGCATGGTGTCGGTTGCCTGTAGTCCCAGGTACTCGGGAGGCTGAGGCAGGAGAATGGTGTGAATCGGGAGGCAGAACTTGCAGTGAGTAGAGATCGAGGCACTGCACTCCAGCCTGGGCGACAGAGTAAGACTCCATCTCAAAAAAGAAAAAAAAAAAAAGATAAGGGGTTGTGGAGACCAGGGTTCTTATTATGTAGATGAAGGCCCTTAGAGGCAATGGATGGTAAACGTATCCCATTCAGACCTCTAAAACCATTCAGACCTCTAAAAGATACTGGACTCTCGGTTAATCTTTTCTTTTTTTTTTTTTTTTTTGAGACGGAGTCTCGCGCTGTCACCCAGGCTAGAGTGCAGTGGCCGGATCTCAGCTCACTGCAAGCTCCGCCTCCCGGGTTCACACCATTCTCCTGCCTCAGCCTCCCGAGTAGCTGGGACTACAGGCGCCCGCCACCTCACCCGGCTAATTTTTTGTATTTTTTTAGTAGAGACGGGGTTTCACCGTGTTAACCAGCATGGTCTCGATCTCCTGACCTCGTGATCCGCCCGTCTCGGCCTCCCAAAGTGCTGGGATTACAGGCTTGAGCCACCGCGCCCGGCCTCGGTTAATCTTTTCAAGATTGAGAGGGCCTGGACAGGAAGGGGAAAGATCTAGTTATGTTAATGGAGATTCTTTACAGATGCAATTTCCCCCCACAAGAACGGCTTTGCAGGCCATTTTAAAATATGGTAAAGAAACATATTTGGGCATAAAATATTTTGATTTCCTTCTTTATCTGTCATGTGATGTTATGCCCAGAAGTTGGAAATTAAGCCATGTTATATAAGATTAAATGAAACTGTCACAGGCATGCAAACCAGAGCAACTCCATCTTAAATAGGGGATGGGTAAAATAAGGCTGAGACCTACTGGGCTGCATTCCCAGACAGTTAGGTGTTCTAAGTCACAGGATGAGATAGGAGGTTGGTACAAGATATAGGTCATAAAGACCTTGCTGATAAAACAGGTTGCAGTAAAGAAGCTGGCCAAAACCCATCAAAACCAAGATGGCCATGAGAGTGACCTCTGGTCATCCTCAGTGCTACACTCCAACCAGTGTCATGACAGTTTACAGATGCCATGGCAATGCCAGGAAGTTACCCTATATGGTCTAAAAAGAGGAGGCACAAATAATACACCCCTTGTTTAGCATATCATCAAGAAATAACCATAAAAATGGGCAACCGGCATCCCTTGGGGCTGCTCTGTCTATGGAATTGCCATTCTTTGTTCCTTTACTTTCCTAGTAAACTTGCTTTTACTTACTCTATGGACCCGTCCTGAATTCCTTCTTGCGTGAGATCCAAGAACCCTCTCTTGGGGTCTGGATTGGGACCCCTTTCCTGTAACAAAACCCCTCTGATGAGACTTCATGGTTTGTAGGGTGTGACTCCCCGGGCACCTTAGATAGGAATTTGGACAAGAGAAAAAAAAGATCAGAGTTCAATCCTTAGTCAATTCTGCAAAATAGGCATGAAAGCACACAACTGCTACACTGGGTTGTGTAGGTAGTGGGATCAACATAACCAGCAGGAAAGGGAATTTCGGTGGAATTTTCCTCAGCTTGTAAGACAGACTTCTCCCAACGCACTTGGAGGTTGACTGTAGATGTCTTGCAGGCCTTGATGACTGCTCTTTCCTGCAGCTGCAGGCAAAGGAGCTTGTATTTCCCTTCCAGGTAACAGTGTTGTCCATTTACCATGATACTGTGGGGCTTTGGGTCCTCTTGTCAGAGGCATTTGGACCAGAGCGACTCCATCTTGAATAGGGGCTGGGTAAAAGAAGGCTGAGACCTACTGGGCTGCATTCCCAGGAGGTTAGACATTCATAGTCACAGGATGAGATGGGAGGTCAGCACAAGATACAGATCACAAAGATGTTGCTGATAAAAAAAAGGTTGTGGTAAAGAAGCCAATCAAAAACCAAGATGGTAACAAAAGTGACCTCTGGTCATCCTCTCTGCTCATTGTACGCTAATTATAATGCATTCATGCTAAAAGACACTCCCACCGGTGCCATGACCGTTTACAAATGCCAGGACAATGTCCAGAAGGTTACCCTATATGGTCTAAATTGGGAGGAACCTTCGGTTTTGGGAATTGCCTGCCTCTTTCCCAGAACACTCTTGAATAATCCACCCCTTGTTTAGCATATAATCAAGAAATAACTATAAGTCTAGTCAGTCGAGCAGCCCATGCTGCTGCTCTGCCGATGGAGTAGCCATTCTTTTGTTTCTTTACTTTCTTATTAAACTTGCTTTCACTTTATTCTGTGGACTTGCCCTGAATTCTTTATTGCATGAGGTTCAAGGACCCTCTCTTGGGGTCTGGACAGGGTCCCCTTTCTGGTAACACTATAGTTTTTGACCTACTGAAGAAAAAAGAGGAGGAAAAACAGCTGAAAGTCTTACCTGAAGCCCAGTCTGGCTGTAATTTTCTTATTTTTCATTCTATCTGTAGCTCTTATTTCTTCTCTGCAGGTAATCCAAGGCTACTCTCCCCCACGCTCTTCCTCTCCCAAGTTGTTATTTAAAGTCCAAGGGCTTCTGGATACCTCCTCTCTGCCTCTGAGTTGCAGGGAGGGCGGGCAGGGATCGCGGGGGCAGATGTTCACTGTCATTCTTCCCGACAAGGTGGGGCAGGCTCTGTCCTCCAAAGCCTCAGAGCTAGGGTTGATAAGCGGCTGTGTCAACTGCTTTCTGCCAGAATGGGCCCTGAATCTCCCTGGAGTGAAACACCTGCTCCTTGGGTGGGCCGCAAGCAGGAGAGGCAAGGGACGAGAAAACTGCTCAAGGTTGCACTAGTCAATGAATTAACATCATATAACCAAAGGGAGAGGGAGCTCTTTAACTTGATATGCAGACTTATGCAAAATAATATGTAGATTATCCCAAGTTTGGAATGGAGAATTCTGGAGTGCTGGCATTTTTCTTAAATAGGAATTTAGTACTGCTGAAGCTCAGAAAGAATAGGAAGTGGACATATTTTGAGTTAAACAGTTAAGTCTTTCCTAACTCAAGTGCATGATAATACCCACTGTGTATAATTTGGCAAATACAGATAAGGCTCACTCCATCTATCTGTTTAGCTTCATCACACTGTTCCCCAGAAATTTCAATCTTGAAGGCTCCAACTGACCTTTTGTCAGAGGTGTTGGAACCAGAGCAACTCCATCTTGAATAGGGGCTGGGTAAAATGAGGCTGAGATCTGCTGGGCTGTATTCCCAGGAGGTTAGGTGTCCTCAGTCCGAGGATGAGAAAAGAGGTTGGCACAAGATACAGGGCACAAAGGCCCCACTGATAAGACAGGATGCAGTAAAGAAGCCGGCCCAAACCCGCCAAAACCAAGATGGCAATGAAAGTGACCTCTGGTCATCCTTATTGCTCATTATACGCTAAAACATTAGCATGCTAAAAGACACCCCGACTAGTGCCATGACAGTTAACAGATGCCATGGAAATGTCCTGAAGCTACCCTATATGGTTCAAAATGGGGAGGCACCCTCAGTTCTAGGGATTGCCCCCCCTTGCCTGGAAAACTAATGAATAACCCACCCCTTGTTTAGCATATAATCAAGAAATAACTGTAGTTAGTCAAGCAGCCCATGCTTTTCTGCCTGTGGAGTAGCCATTCTTGTTTTTTTTTTTTTTTTTTTTTAATTTTTTAAAATTTTACTTTCAGTTCTGGGATACATGTGCAGAACATGCAGGTTTGTTACATAGGTATACATGTACCATGGTGGTTCGCTGTACCTATCAACCCGTCATCTAGGTCTTAAGGCCCACATGCATTAGGTATTCATCCTAATGCCATTCTTTTAGTCCTTTGCTTTTTTTTGTTTAAACTGTGAATTCTTCTTCTTCTTTTTTTTTTTTATTATACTTTAAGTTCTAGGGTACATGTGCACAACGTGCAGGTTTGTTTCATAGGTATACATGTGCCATGTTGGTGTGCTGCACCCATTAACTCGTCATTTACATTAGGTATAGCTCCTAATGCTATCCCTCCCCTAGTCCCCCACCCCACGACAGGCCCTGGTGTGTGACGTTCCCCTTCCTGTGTCCAAGTGTTCTCATTGTTCAATTCCTACCTATGAGTGAGAACATGCGGTGTTTGGATTTTGTCCTTGGGATAGTTTGCTGAGAATGATGGTTTCTAGCTTCATCCATGTCCCTACAAAGGACATGAACTTATCCTTTTTCATGGCTGCATACTATTCCATGGTGTATATGTACCACATTTTCTTAATCCAATCTATCATTGGTGGACGTTTGAGTTGGTTCCAAGTCTTTGTTGTTGTGAACAGTGCTGCAATAAACATACATGTGCATGTGTCTTTATAGCAACATGATTTGTAATCCTTTGGGTATATACTTTTGGGTATATACGCAGGATGGCTGGGTCAAATGGTATTTGTAGTTCTAGATCCTTCAGGAATTGCCACACTGTATTCCACAATGGTTGAACTAGTTTACAGTCTCACCAACAGTGTAGAAGTGTTCCTATTTTTCCACATCCTCTCGAGCCCTGTTGTTTCCTGACTTTTTAATGATCACCATTCTAACTGGCATGAGATGGTATCTAATTGTGGTTTTGATTTGCATTTCTGTCATGGCCAGTGATGATGAGAATTTTTTCATGTGTCTGTTGGCTACATAAATGTCTTCTTTTGCGAAGTGTCTGTTCATATCCTTTGCCCACTTTTTGATGGGGTTGTTTGTTTTTTTCTTGTAAATTTGTTTGAGTTCTTTGTAGGTTCTGGATATTAGCCCTTTGTCAGATAAGTAGATTGCAAAAGTTTTCTCCCATTCTGTAGGTTGCCTGTTCACTCTGATGGTAGCTTCTTTTGCTGTGCAGAAGCTCTTTAGTTTAATTAGATCCCATTTGTCAATTTTGGCTTTTGTTGCCGTTGCTTTTGGTGTTTTAGACATGAAGTCCTTGCCCATGCCTATGTCCTGAATGGTATTGCCTAGGTTTTCTTCTAGGGTTTTTATGGTTTTAGGTCTAACATTTAAGTCTCTAATCCATCTTGAATTAATTTTTGTATAAAGAGTAAGGAAGGGATCCAGTTTCAGCTTTCTACGTATGGCTAGCCAGTTTTCCCAGCACCATTTATTAAATAGGGAATCCTTTCCCCATTTCTTGTTTTTGTCAGGTTTGTCAAAGATCAGATGGTTGTAGATGTGTGGTATTATTTCTGAGGGCTCTGTTCTGTTCCATTGGTCTATATCTCTGTTTTGGTACCAATACCATGCTGTTTTGGTTACCATAGCCTTGCAGTATAGTTTGAAGTCAGGTAGCATGATGCCTCCAATTTTGTTCTTTTGGCTTAGGATTTTCTTGGCAATGCGGGCTCTTTTTTGGTTCCATATGAACTTTAAAGTAGTTTTTCCAATTCTGTGGAGAAACTCATTGGTAGCTTGATGGGGATGGCATTGAATCTATAAATTACCTTGGACAGTATGGCCATTTTCACAATATTGATTCTTCCTATCCATGAACATGGAATGTTCTTTGATTTGTTTGTGTCCTCTTTTATTTTGTTGAGCAGTGGTTTGTAGTCCTCGAAGAGGTCCTTCACATCCCTTGTAAGTTGGATTCCTAGGTATTTTATTCTCTTTGAAGCAATTGTGAATGGGAATTCACTCATGATTTGGCTCTCTGTTTGTCTGTTACTGATGTATAAGAATGCTTGTGATTTTTGCACATTGATTTTGTATCCTCAGACTTTGCTGAAGTTGCTTATCAGCTTATGGAGATTTTGGGCTGAGACGATGGGGTTGTCTAAATATACAATCATGTCATCTGAAAACAGGGACAATTTGACTTCCTCTTTTCCTAATTGAATACCCTTTATTTATTTCTCCTGCCTGATTGCCCTGGCCAGAACTTCCAACACTATGTTGAATAGGAGTGGTGAGAGAGGGCATCCCTGTCTTGTGCCAGTTTTCAAAGGGAATGCTTCCAGTTTTTGCCTATTCAGTATGATACTGGCTGTGGGTTTGTCATAAATAGCTCTTATTATTTTGAGATACATCCCATAGATACCTAAGTTATTGAGAGTTTTTAGTATGAAGGGCTGTTGAATTTTGTCAGAGGCCTTTTCTGCATCTATTGAGATAATCATGTAGTTTTTGTCTTTGGTTCTGTTTATATGCTGGATTACGTTTATTGATTTGCATATGTTGAACCAGCCTTGCATCCCGGGGATGAAACCCACTTGATCATTGTGGATAAGCTTTTTGATGTGCTGCTGGATTTGGTTTGCCATTATTTTACTGAGGATTTTTGCATTGATGTTCATCAGGGATATTGGTCTAAAATTCTCTTTTTTTGTTGTTTCTCTGCCAGGCTGTGGTATCAGGATGATGCTGGCCTCATAAAATGAGTTAGGGAGGATTCCCTCTTCTTCTATTGATTGGAATAGTTTCAGAAGGAATGGTACCAGCTCCTCCTTGTACCTCTGGTAGAAATCAGCTATGAATCCATCTGGTCCTGGACTTTTTTTGGTTGTTAGCCTATTAATTATTGCCTCAATTTCAGAGCCTGTTATTGGTCTATTCAGGGATTCAACTTCTTCCTGGTTTAGTCTTGGGAGGGTGTACGTGCCCAGGAATGTATCATTTTCTTCTAGATTTTCTAGTTTATTTGCATAGAGGGGTTTATGGTATTCTCTGATGGTAGTTTGTATTTCTGTGGGATCAGTGGTGATATCCCCTTTATCATTTTTTGTTGAGTCTATTTTATTCTTCTCTCTTTTCTTCTTTATTAGTCTTGCTAGTGGTCTATCAATTTTGTTGATCTTTTCAAAAAACCAGCTCCTGGATTCAATGATTTTTTTGAAGGGTTTTTTTGGTGTCTCTATCTCCTTCAGTTCTGCTCTGATCTTAGTTATATCTTGCCTTCTGCTAGCTTTTGAATGTGTTGGCTCTTGCTTCTCTAGTTCTTTTAATTGTGATGTTAGGGTGTCAAATTTAGATCTTTCCTGCTTTCCTTGTGGGCATTTAGTGCTATAAATTTCCCTCTACATACTGCTTTAAATGTATCCCGGAGATTCTGGTATATTTTGTCCTTGTTCTCATTGGTTTCAAAGAACATCTTTATTTCTGCCTTCATTTCATTATGTACCCAGTAGTCATTCAGGAGCAGGTTGTTCAGTTTCCATGTAGTTGAGCGGTTTTGAGTGAGTTTCTTAATCCTGAGTTCTAGTTTGATTGCACTGTGGTGTGAGAGACAGTTTGTTATAATTTCTGTTCTTTTACATTTGCTGAGGAGTGCTTTACTTCCAACTATGTGGTCAATTTTGGAATAAGTGCGATGTGGTGTTGAGAAAAATGTATATTCTGTTGATGTGGGGTGGAGAGTTCTCTAGATGTCTATTAGGTCTGCTTGGTGCAGAGCTGAGTTCAGTTCCTGGATATCCTTTTTAACTTTTTGTCTCATTGATCTGTCTAACGTTGACGTAGGGGTGTTGAAGTCTCCCATTATTATTGTGTGGGAGTCTAAGTCTCTTTGTAGGTCTCTAAGGCCTTGCTTTATGAATCTGGGTGCTCCTGTATTGGGTGCATATATATTTAGGATAGTTAGCTCTTCTTGTTGAATTGATCCCTTTACCATTATGTATTGGCCTTCTTTGTCTCTTGATCTTTGTTGGTTTAAAGTCTGTTTTATCAGAGACTAGGATTGCAACCCCTGCCCTTTTTTTGTTTTCCATTTGCTTGGTAGATCTGCCTCCATCCCTTTATTTTGAGCCTGTGTGTGTCTCTGCACATGAAATGGGTCTCCTGTATAGAGCACACTGATGGGTCTTGACTCTTTATCCAATTTGCCAGTCTGTGTCATTTAATTGGAGCATTTAACCCATTTACATTTAAGGTTAATATTGTTATGTGTGAATTTGATCCTGTCATTATGATGTTAGCTGGTTATTTTGCTCATTAGTTGATGCAGTTTCTTCCTAGTATTGATGGTCTTTACAATTTGGCATGTTTGACAGTGGCTGGTACCAGTTGTTCCTTTCCATGTTTAGTGCTTCATTCAGGAGCTCTTTTAGGGCAGGCCTGGTGGTGGCAAAATCTCTCGGCATTTGCTTCTCTGTAAAGGATTTTATTTCTCCTTCATTTATGAAGCTTAGTTTGGCTGGATATGAAATTCTGGGTTGAAAATTCTTTTCTTTGAGAATGTTGAATATTGGCCCCCACTCTCTTCTGGCTTGTAGAGTTTCTGCTGAGAGATCTGCTGTTAGTCTGATGGACTTCCCTTTGTGGGTAACCTGACCTTTCTCTCTGGCTGCTCTTAACATTTTTTCCTTCATTTCAACTTTGCTGAATCTGACAATTATGTGTCTTGGGGTTGCTCTTCTCAAGGAGTATCTTTGTGGTGTTCTCTGTATTTCCTGAATTTGAATGTTGGCCTGCCTTGCTAGGTTGAGAAAGTTCTCCTGGATAATATCCTTCAGAGTATTTTCCAGTTTGGTTCCATTCTCCCCATCACTCTCAGGTACAACAATCAGACGTAGATTTGGTCTTTTCACATAGTCCCATATTTCTTGGAGGCTTTGTTCATTTCTTTTCACTCTTTTTTTCTCTAAACTTCTCTTCTAGCTTCATTTCATTCATTTGATCTTCAATCACTGATACCCTTTCTTCCAGTTGATCATATAGGGTACTGAAGCTTGTGCATTTGCCACATAGTTCTCGTGCCATGGTTTTCAGCTCCGCCAGGTCATTTAAGGACTTCTCTACACTGGTTATTCTAGTTAGCTATTCGTCTCATCTTTTTTCAGGGTTTTTAGCTTCTTTGCAATGAGTTCGAACTTCCTCCTTTAGCTCGGAGAAGTTTGATCATCTGAAGCCTTCTTCTCTCAACTCATCAAAGTCATTCTCCATCCTGCTTTGTTCCGTTGCTGGCGAGGAGCTGTGTTCCTTTGGAGAGGGAGAGCTGCTGCAGATGTCCTTTCTGTTTGGTAGTTTTCCTTCTAACAGTCAGGACTCTTAGCTGCAGGTCTATTGGAATTTGCTGGAGGTCCACTCCAGACCCTATTTGCCTGGGTATCAGCAGCAGAGGCTGCCGAACAGCAAAAATTGCTGAACAGCAAATGTTGCTGCCTGATCATTCCTCTGGAAGCTTCGCCTCAGAGGGGTACCCGGCTGTGTGAGGTGTCAGTCTGCCCCTACTAGGGGGTGCCTCCCAGTTAGGCTACTTGTGGTTCAGGGACCCACTTGAGGAGGCAGTGTGTCCGTTCTCAGATCTCAAACTCCGTGCTGGGAGAACCACTACTCTCTTCAAAATTGTCAGACAGGGACATTTAAGTCTGCAGAGGTTTCTGCTGCCTTTTGTTTGGCTATGCCCTGCCCCCAGAGGTGGAGTCTACAGAGGCAGGCAGGCCTCCTTGACCTGCGGTGGGTGCCATCCATTTTGAGGTTCCCAGCTGCTTTGTTTGCCTACTCAAGCCTCAGCAATGGCAGGAGCCCCACCCCCAGCCTCGCTGCCATCTTGCAGTTCGATCTCGGACTGTTGTGCTAACAATGAGCGAGGCTCCATGGGCGTGGGACCCTCTGAGCCAGGCGTGGGATATAATCTCCTGGTGTGCTGTTTGCTAAGACCATTGGAAAAGTGCAGTATTAGGGTGGGAGTGACCCAATTTTCCAGGTGCCATTTGTCACAGTTTCCCTTGGCTAGGAAAGAGAATTCCCTGACCCCTTGTGCTTCCTGGGTGAGGCGATGCCTTGCCCTGCTTTGGCTCACGCTCAGTGGGCTGCACCCAGTGTCCTGCACCCACTGTCCGACAAGCCCTAGTGAGATGAACCTGGTACCTCAGTTGGAAATGGAGAAATCACCCATCTTCTGTGTCACTCACGCTGGGAGCTGGAGGCTGGAGCTGTTCCTATTCAGCCATCTTGGAACTGCCCCCAGTCCTTTGCTGTCTTAATAAACCTGCTCTCACTTTACTCCATGAACTTGCCCCAAATTCTTTTTTGCGTGAGATCCAAGAACCTTCTCTTGGGGTCTGGATCTGGACCCCTTTCTGGTGTCACTTTCAGTCATGCTGTACCAGCATATTCAATGCACGTGGCCACTGTGTGTTTCCATCTCTGAGTTTAGCTTAAACCTTTACAGAGTATCAAAAAGCCATGCAATATGTTGTGGGGTTGTGTGTTTCAGAGCTAGACTTGCGTTTGAAACCTGACTTTGGATGACATTACATAACCTTAATGAGCCTTAATTTTCTCTTCTGTAAAGTGTAGATAATAATCCTACCATGGTTTTGTGACAAGTAAATAAGATATGTTGCCAGGCACATAGTAAGCTCTGATGATCATCAAATCTGATGCAAATGTTAAGGCCCAGCTTGAGTTCTACTTCCTTTGTAAAAGTTTTCATTTCCATCGCAACTTGAAGTAATCTCTATGTTCTCTTGAAGTATTAGCTATGCAATTCATCTGGAAATTAAAAATGCATTGCTTTATGACTTGTCTTTTTTGTTGTTTTGTTAATTAACCTTGTGTTGTTTTTTAATTAACTCTTCACTTCTTTATTTCTTGTCTTCCTAACTTGACTGTAGGTCTTTGAGGATGGAAACTATGTCTTATGGTTTTTAGCCTCCCAAAATGTCTGGAATACATCTGTGCAACAAGTACTTGAACATCTTCCTTTCCACAGATTAAGAACCAGAAACAAACACATCATTAAATACTATAAGTGGTCATCTAGACCACAGAAAGTTTCTTCCACAAGGAGCTTATAGTCTGACAACAAGAAAAATGCCATTTGTGCTCCTACCCTTGTTTTCCATCTTGCACACATGATTTAAATGAGGAAAAATAATGTCCGGTATTAGCCCAGAGTTTCCAGCAGAAGTTAATAGCAGTGGGCAGAAACCTCACGGAAAACCAAAGGAAGAGGTGGGAAGTCTTCTTAATTAGAAACTGCTTGTTGAAAAGAGTGGCATCAGGAGTAGGACTTACCAGGCATTTAACCTCTCCATCTGATCTTATCAAGCCTTGAGAGAATTAGCTGTGGCTCAGCTATTGTAGCCACGTTCTGAGCCCTGGATGCCTAGGTTTCAGGGTTGGAGCGTTGTCATTGCAGAATTCCTACTCTTCCCTGGACTGAAGCAGATGATCTCAGTGAAATTCAGGATGTCATTTACTGAGTGAAATAGCTTGATATGTTGCTTATAGCTCTGGAGAAATCTTAGGGAGCAGATAAGAAGGTTTATGTAAAATTGTTCAGTGTTTTAAAAGACACACACTCATACACACACACACACACACAATTTTCCACTTTAACCACACTATGTTAAACAGGGTTATTCTGTAAAGTGATACACTCTATATTTGGGGTCATGTTTATTGGACAAGAACTCTTATTTTCTTTTCTTTTCTTTTTTTTTTTTTGAGACAGAGTCTTGCTGTGTTGCCCAGGCTGGAGTGCAGTGGCATGATTTCGGCTCACTGTAAGCTTTGCCTCCTGGGTTCGCGCCATTCTCCTGCCTCAGCCTCCCGAGTAGCTGGGACTACAGGCACCCGCCACCATGCCCAGCTAAGTTTTCGTATTTTTAGTAGAGATGGGGTTTTACCGTGTTAGCCAGGATGGTCTCTGTCTCCTGACCTTGTGATCCGCCCGCCTCGGCCTCCCAGAGTACTGGGATTATAGGTGTGAGCCACCGTGCCCGGCAAGAATTCTTATTTTCTATACAACTTCCAACATGAGACCAGACAATGTGAACAATTATAAGAGTTTTATACTTCTCTCAGGGTCATTGTGAGGATGAATGAAATCTGCCAGAACCTCAGTTTTATATCCTTGGTAGACACGGCTGAATACAGAAACAGGTTCTGAAAACCCTGGGTTTTCCTTTTGAATGGCATGGTTAATACTAAATACTCCATGCACATTTGTTACATTTGCATATAAATATGAGTTTGTCTGAAGATCTGGATGTTCACAGGAATTCAGACCAAATAACAAAGCCATGCTGATAAACCTAGTGTCTTCAGTACCTTGTCTTGGGTTGGCTATGCCCTATTCTCTACTGGGCAGATGGTTGGCGCCATCCCTCAGGTTGCTGTCCAGTGGGTTCAGTTTCTTCTTTCTTTTTGATCTCCTGCTCTTTCTTTTATTCTCTCTGGCTTCTGTTTCCTACCTCATCTTTCTCTTTCTACCTCTCTCCCCTTTCCACCTTCACCTCTTTTTCTGCCTTTCCTTTCTCCCTTGACCATTTTTCCCCCAGTAAAACACCAGTAAGTTATACATTGAGTAAGTGATATCTGGCAGGCTCTTGATTCTTAAAAAGTACTCGTTGGGTATAAACAAACAGGTTTCAAATATAATAGAGTTCTTGTAAAAGAAAAAATAAATAAACCAGGCCAGGTGGCTCCTCCCTGTAACCTCAGTACTTTGGGAGGCCAAGGCAGGAGGATCACTTAAGATCAGGAGTTGGAGACTTGCCTGGGAAACATAGTAAGATCCTGTCTCTACCAAAAAAAAAAAAAAAAAAAAAAAAAAATTAGTTTATGCCTGTAGTCCCAGCAGCTGAGAAGGCTTAGGTAAGATGATTGCTTGAGCCCAGGAGTTTGAGGCTGCAGTGAGCTATGATCGTGCCATTGCACTCCAGCCTAGGTGACAGAGTGAGACCTTGTTTCAAAACAAACAAAATGAAAAATAAGCATGACACTGATAAAGATTATCTTCTAAAGAAAACGTAGTCAGGCTCTCCTGGCCTTTTTTTCCAGTAGGTAACTCTGCATTGTCCAATTTTACCAAGAATTCTGCTAGGACAATTTAACCAGACCCCCACCCCATCTCACCTCCTCTATATCTGATCACCTTCGATATCCAATATGTCATCAGATTCCTCATTTTCCTTCATTCCCCAGGGTGATTATTGATCACCCTGGTCTGCCTTCAGCAAGAATCCTATTAGATTGGTTTAGCCAGAATTGTCCCCTTCCCCTGGTATTTTCTTTTAGTAATTTTCCATCCTGTGACCTCCCCCTTCCTCCTTGGCTATAAAATTCTAATTTGTTCATGCTGTATTCAGAAATGAGACCAATTCTATACTGAGGTCTCTTTTCCCTTATTGCAACGGTCCTGAATAGAATCTGTTTTTACTGTCTTAACTACTGTCTAGCTCTGATTGACAGTATCTACAAACAAACTGCACACACAATTTTGCTCTGGTGGAATTATGGAAAGGAGTATTTTTTGGTGATTAATGCTATCCAGCGAGCCATGTTTCTAGACTCTCATGTAGGTACAGGTGGGAAGGAACCTATTTAGTTTCTTTCTTTCATGCTTTCTTGCTTTCTTTCTCTTTCTTTCTCTCTCTCATTCTCCTTTCTTTCCTTCCTTCCCTTCCTTCCTTCCCTCCTTCCTTCCTTTCTTCCTTCCTCCCTTCCTTCCTTCCTTCCTTTCTTTTTCTTTCTCTCTCTCTCCCCTCCCTCCCTCCTTCCCTCCCTCCCTCCCTTCCTTCCTTCCTTCCTTCCTCTCTTTCCTTCTCCTCCTCCTCCTCCTCGTCGTCCTTCCTCTCTCTCTCTCTCTCTCCCTCTCTCCCTCTTTCTCTTTATTTCTGTTCTTCTTTCAACAGAGTCTTGCTCTATTGCCCAGGCTGGAGTGCAATGGCACCATCTTGGCTCACTGCAACTTCCTCCTCCTGGGTTGAAGTGATTCTCATGCCTCAGCCTCGTGAGCATGCACCACCATGCCCAGCTAATTTTTTTGTGTTTTTAGTTTTTAGTTTGTGTGTTTTTAGTGGACATGGGATTTTGCCATATTGGCCTGGCTGATCTCGAACCCCTGACCTCAGGTGATCTGTCCGCCTGATGGCTGAACTCAATGGGAGATGGAAGAGCAGTCATTGGGTCTGGGCCCAGGAGGAAACCCAAAGATCCATGGGGTCCTTCTCCTGCTATGAAAAGGAATTGAGAAAACTTCCTGTACACTGTTAATGGTAGGCAATTGGAACTCCATAGTAGCAAAAAAATGTTAAACTGTTACATTTTAATTTCTAAACTTAGGTTTTGGGATGAATCTATCCCAGGTTTCAAGTTGTGACGCCTAAAAATTTGAATGCCCAAGCCATACTAAATCATGTATTTAGCATATAGAAGTAGATGTATGTATATAAATTTATATGTAAATTTCTCTCTATATATGTGTTTCATTATTTATTTATTTATGTTACTGAAAGAGCAATAAGAGAAAATACTAACTAGGTTGTTTTAAGTGTGTCAACTTACTTCTGTCTAGAAAGTTAGAATACTCCCTGTCCATAGAATCAGATCTCTGGGCCATTATTATTATTTTTTAATGAAACATTTAGTTTATTATTTTCACAATAATTTAAACATGTGTACAATTTGCCAATTTTGTGTATTTTCTGCTTTTCATGTCACTGCATATCTCTTTAATATATTTTTTCAAAAAATTTTATTTCCATAGGTTTTTGAGGAACAGGTAGTATGTGGTTACATAAGTTCTTTAGCGATGATGTGTGAGATTTTGGTGCACCCGTCTCCCCTGGGCCGTTGTTTTTGAAGATATTGAAAAATACTATGTACCAGATCCTGTTCTGTTTGCCTTTGATTTTTAGCAGTTTTCCCATAATGTCCCTAGATTTTCTTTTAAAATGAATCCCATTGGAGTTCTAGAATCTGTGGCATAATTCCTGTTATAAATTTTGCAAAAATCCCAGTCACCATTGCTTCAAATATTGTTTCTTCTTAATTCTTTCACTTATCTTCCAAATATAATTACACATATATTAAATTTCTTCAGCGTATTCTTTATGTGTCTCATCCTCTACTGTTATACTGCTCATCTTTTTAGTATTTCCATTTTCATTCTTCTATCTTCCAGGTCACTAATTGTCTCATCGGTTGTTAAATACATCCATTGGATTCTTAATTTCTGTAATTGTATTATTTTGTTCTAGTGTTGCCACTGAATTCTTTCTTATATAGTTTCAATTCTCTGATGAAATTGTACATCTTATAATTTAATTTTTTGAGCATGGTAGTTGTAGTTATTTATTTTTTGAGACGGAGTCTCACTCTGTCTCCCAGGCTGCAGTGATGTGATCTTGGCTCACTGCAGCCTCTGCCTCGTGGGTGCAAGCAATCCTCCTGCGTCAGCCTCCTGGGTAGCTGGGATTACAGGCGTGCGCCACTACACCCAGTTAATTCTTGTATTTTTAGCAGAGATGTGGGGAGGTGGTGGGAGGAGTTCACCACGTTGGCCAGGCTGGTCTCAAACTCCTGATCTCAGGTGATCCACCCACCTGGGCCTCCCAAAGTGTTGGGATTACAGGCGTGAATCACTGTGCCCAGCCAGGAGTAGTTATTTTAAAGTACAGATTGGATAACATCAATGTCTGGATTTTCTGTGTTTATTTTTATTGTCTTTTTTTCCCACTTGGATTTTGATTGTTTCTTATCTTTTTGTTTGCTTGGTTAGTTTTGACTGCATGCTGCTGGGCATTATATACGAAAATTGTAAGGGCAGTTCGAGGCTCTGGGTCATGCTTACTCCAGAAAGCACTGACTGTTTCTTCTAGTAGCAGTTAGTCTAAGGGCAGATAACCTTAATCCAATCAGAGACTGAGTTGATTTGGACTTCATTCTTTGCAAGAATAAAGAGCAAGACATGATCTACTTATGATTTATTCTTTGGATTTACCAGAGTGCTCTATGTTGGTGGGACTTGGAGTCAAGCTTTTGATCCTCCAACCCATGGGGTTCTGGTTGGCTCTGCTTACCTTCTCAACTGTCAGCTGCTTTTACTTTCAGAATTGGCAGTTGTTTCAAGGGCAAAAGTGGCCCTAAGATGCTAGGATTACCTGTCTGTATTTCCCTCTTTTTCCAGATCTTGGCCCCTCAAGTTCTCACCATCTTAATGCTTCAATGCTGTCAAATAGATTTTTTTTTTTTTTTTGAGGCGGAGTCTGGCTCTGTTGCCCAGGCTGGAGTGCTGTGGCGCCATCTTGGCTCACTGCAAGCTCCGCCTCCCAGGTTCACTCCATTCTCCTGCCTCAGCCTCCTGAGTAGCTGGGACTACAGGCTCCCGCCACCTCGCCCGGCTAATTTTTTGTATTTTTAGTAGAGACGGGGTTTCACCATGTTAGCCAGGATGGTCTCAATCTCCTGACCTCGTGATCCGCTTCGGCCTCCCAAAGTGCTGGGATTACAGGTGTGAGCCACCGGGCCCGGCCATAGCTATTGTTTTTAATCAACAATTTGTTCAATTTTTCTGAGTCATCTCTGTGGGAATGTTGGTCCATAACAACCAGTTTGTCATTGCCAGACATGGAACTCTTAACAGGCATACATTATTATTTCAGTTATTCCCCACAACAGCTGTATCAAGAAAGTAGTAGTATGATGCTCCTCTTTTACAGGTGAAAAAAATTCTCAGAGATAGTTAGGTGAATAGTCCAGGTCACTTGATTAAGCGGTCCTGGGGCTGGGACTTGAACCGGGGAAGTCTGACTGTAAAGCCTCCTTCTCAATCTGTTTCAAATATATTGCTTCTGTGTAGTGTAATTAGCAGTTTATTTGTATTTATTTCACCTGCTTTATTGTACATTTTACTTTATCTCATTATGAATACCAATAATACTCGTCTTTTCCATGATGTGTAAGTTATGTACGTTCTTCAGCGCTGCACTGATGCCAGATAAAAGTTTGGTCATCAGACTCCTATCTTTTTCTTTTAAATTTTGTTCTTGTTCTTTTTCTTCCTCTCTGCCTCCCTTCCATCCTTCCAATATTTAGTGGCTTCAATTCTGGAAGTATAAATCAGAGATCTCTAATTTTGAGGGTTAGCTTTATCTAGAATAGAAAAGCTTTGGCTCAAGTCTCCATCCCAGGTACTGCTGGAGTCTGGAGCTCCATTGGTATTTCTCCCTGGTATTTTTGCAGATTCATAAAACATACATGTTCCTGTAGTTGCCTCTCATTCTAATTTCTTGTTCCTGCTGAACTTCTTGCTCTTGTACATGTCTTGCTGCCTTTATCTCATTTTTCTGTCCTGCATCATCTTGAAGGTTGTATGCAGTCCCCACTTTTTTCAAAGTTCCTCCAAACCCAGGCCTTTGCATATAGTGTATGTTACCAAAGGGTTGGGATCACACTGCAAATTAGAGATGATATTTTACTGACAGTTACACACCCGTCGGCCCTTTCCATTATAGGAATTTCTCTCACTCTCATCCGTAAGTCTTTCAACTCTCTCATTCAACCGGGGATCCTGTCTCTCAACTTTTTTCTACTTTTCATGTTCCCTAAATCTCTTCCTTTAGTTACCGGTAAGCAGCCAGCTTCCCAATTCTGATGACTTACCTAGCTAAAACAATTTACCTCTTCTTTGTGCAGACCTTTTCCAGGGGCCCTCATCTTCCAAAATCCAATATTTTGATACTTTTCTTTTTAACCAAAAGAAGTTTGCTCTCCAAGAGAAATTTTGTCTTCCTTCTAAATATCCTGGCTCAAAATGCACTTTGCTTGTAAAAATAATAGTTTTCTTCCTTCCGATTACATCATCGGTAGGAGACTCACATCCGTGCTATATCACTTTATTTTATTTTCTGTTGACTTCTAGAAATAAGGTGATATATAGTATAGAGTTCCCATAGTTATTCAGTTGGCATTTAACCCTTATTTGTGCATTACTATGTTTTTCTTTTAAAAATCAAATGAACTCTTTAGGATCAATGAATAAAATCATTTTTATCTCAGAATTGGGTTGAAATCCACACTCTAATATGAAACTATAAACTGAAGCAATCAAGTTTCATAGCCCCTTTTTATTCATTTGGAGTCCTATATTTTTGCTCCCATAAGTGTGGAAGAGATTGCAGGGCAAAATAAAGCAATGCCATCTGATCATGAACCCACACGGAGCCTAGACTGCAGGTCATAACATTTCTTTACTTCCCTATCAATTGGAGTTTCAGTTGATATGGATTTATATTGGATGAGCACCCGAGTCTTTTCTGTCTTGGTCTCCCTTCCTTTCCTTCCTACCGTCCACCCTCAAGTTACTGCTCACCCCCAGGGTCCTGGTGTCACCCTAGTTTACTAGGTAAAGTTGAGGGCTCCTAGATGTTGTTCCTGGCACCATCCTAATGGCTATGGCTCCATAGAGTCCACTAGGCTGATGGGGAGAAAGAGCCACATCAATGAAAGGAAAGGAAACCTCCTCCAGGCATGTATCATTCTTGAATGACATGGGTTTGTGGCTGGGTAGCAGTGGGCTGATGAAAAAGGTGATACAAAAGCCAAGATCTGGGTTTCTAGGGCTTTGCCCATAGGAGGAGCTCACGGTTTGGTAGGTATTGAGAACACTTATTTTGGAACTGTGTGGAGTAGTGATCCTGTGCATTTGTTGGGTTGTTCGCATTTATCAAACTCTCTGATTTTTGTAACATCCCAACAAATTTCCTCTCTCCACTAATAATTACTGTGTAGGGTTCTAATTTTGCTTGGTGTCCAGACTGGCTTCTCCCCCAGGCAGTGTCCGTGTTTGCTGTAATTGGATGATGCCACACAACCCACTTCTGTTGCCAGATTTCATTATGACTTGGCGTCTTCTGTATTAATTTCCCCACTTTGGGGCTGTTTCACAGCAAGTGAGGCCAATTTCCTTTTCAATAGCGCAAATCTGTAGACCCAATTTGAGCTGCGAGCTAAGTGGGTGCATTTGCTCAGCTCTGATTGACTGACAGTGTTCTCTTTGTTTGATTTGATTTTTTTTTTTTTTTTTTTTTTTAATGAGAGCTTGATCCCAAGAGGCAGCTGGCACTCGCTGGAAGCCAGAGGACTCATCCTTGGAAAGCCCAGGGATACATCTGGGCAGCTGGTTTCGTCCAGAATTATTTTGTTCTAGTTAAAGTTGTTGGGGAATGAGACGCCAGATCTGCAGTCTCCTCTGCAGCTCTCACCGCAGTGGACCGAGAGGCCTTTGTGGTCCCGTCACTGGAGGAATCTGGAGTCAGAAGGATATAGGACGGTGTGAATAGATTCACCAAGTGAAATACAAGATGCTCAGTTAAATTTGAATTCCAAAATAAATAAATAATCTCTAGTATATCTCATGCAATATTTGCCCAATACTTTTTAGTATAGGTATGACCCTTGCAATTTCTTGGAAGAATTGAATGGCACATACTTATACTAAAACATAATTCATCAGTTATCTGAAATTCAAATTTAACTGGGTGTCCTGTATTTTTATTTGCTAAATCTGGTAACCCTCGGTGTGTATGATATGAAAGGGTAAGTGCAGTTGGGATTACTGTAAAAAGCCAGAAGGATGAAGGGATAAAATCCAAACCCAAGGGGGAAAGAAGGTTCCAATGGATTATTTGAAAAAGAGGAGCACACCCATGAAAAACTCACTTAATTGGCACAAAATAAAAATAAACATAGCTCATGGGAACCAAATTTGCTATTTCAGGCTTCCTAGCAACAGTAAAACGGAAGAGTTAGTTTCTTAATGATTCATATCCCCCCTTAGACATTGGTGATGCCATGAAGTAAAAGCAGATTAAGCATTTCTGATTTGGCAGCACATAGACCAGTAAGTATGCATCACATTTACCTGGAGGGCTTGTGAAAACACAAATCGCTGAGCTGCATGCTGAGTCTCTGACTCAGTAGTTCTGGTGTGGGGCTGGGAATTTTGTGTTTCCAACAAGTTCCCAGTTGATGCGGATGTGGCTGGTCTGGGCACCACATTTGGGGCATTTTGGTTTAAACTTGTGCTATCAAATACGGTGGCTGCTAGTTCTTGAAATATGTCTAGTCTGAATTGAGATACGTTGTGTAAAAACACACCAGATGTAGTATGAGAAAGGTATGTATAGTATCTTGATAGGAATTTAAAAATATTATCATTTTGACTACATATTAAAAAGATATCTTGGATATACTGGGTTAAGTAAGATATATTATTAAAATTAATTTTACCTGTTTCTGCTTTTTAAAAAAATATGGCTACTAGAAAATGTAAAATTACACAAATGTAAATTATACATTTGTAATTTAACTGGGTGTCCTATTAACTTAGCTATTTCTATTGGCTGGTGCTGTTTCAGGCCACCATTTGGGTCTAAATCTGGACATCCATAAATTAGTGTGAAGGAGATAGGTAAGAATGCCTTGAAATTTTGTGATGCGTTCTTGAGTTTACTCTCTCTTCTAAGACTTACTAAATTCTCTCCCTTGGGGATATCTTTTGAAAGGGTAAACATATTCCAGCATCTTGGTGCCTGATGCAAGTAGGATTTGCAGAGAGCTCAAGTAGTGGTGGAATGGGCTGTGAAAGGCAGGCTTTATCCTGGGAAGGTAGGAGAGAGCACCAGCTGTTACTCCTGCTTAGGGACCTCTGCTCCGATAAAGGGGAGATGGTCACTCTCAGAAAAGTGACCACTTCTGTCCCTACAATCGCCTCCTTGCCCTGTTTTGGCTGTTTGCTGGATTGGAAAAATAACCCAGACATGGTGAAATCTATAAATAAACATGGGAAGACCAGTTCCTAAGAGGTCCCCCTTTCCTCCGTTTTCTCTCTCCAGTCAAAACTCAGCAAGAAGCCTGGGTTCAGGTCTGGGTTCTACAGTTAATAAGGACATGCTGAACTTGAATAAGATTAGAAAGAAAGCCCCAGAGAAGGTTAAAGCATCAGAAAATTGAATTTCTGACAAAAGGCCAACCTTTGACTATTTCCTTTGGAAAAGAAAAGCCTTCAAGTACCTGAAAGGTGACTACAGAGGTTGTAGATAATTGTACTGCCTCTACCAAGAATAAAACCAGCGGAAAAACATTTAAACTGCTACGTGGGGGATTTGGTTTTCAGGCAAAGAAGAATTTCCTGACATTGAGAAGAGTTTATCACTAGAAGACTTTCTGTTATTGTCTACCCAGCCCTTTGCCTCACATTTCTTGCCTAGACTGCAATGACATTTGTGGGTGATTTCCACTCCCTAGGTATGGATGGGATCAGGAATTATGCCCCGAGATGTAGTGAAAGGGTTGGTGTCATTTTGGTCAGGGAAAAGATGCCAGAAGGCATACCTATTATTCATACCTTTGATACGATACTGTTGGTCTTTGCCCGATTTCTGATTCCCAACCTTTGTAATCTTCCCTCTTGCAATTGATTATAGTTACCCAGGTTTTTAGTTTAAAACATTAAGTGAACTTAACCAGAATAGGAATTTATTAGAAGATTGTAAGCAGTGGTGGGCTGGAGCCAGTATAAGCTCCAGAGCCTCAGATGGGTCTGACTCCAAAACCTTTAATTTTTGCACCCACTGTTCTTTCTACCAGGATATAAAATTTCAGTGCCTGCCAGAGGTTTCTCTGAAGAGCTCAATCATCTACTGGTGTGCTTGCTGTTTAAGGGCTTGTGCTCTAGAGTCAGAACAGACCTAGATTTTCTAATTCTGATTCTGCTACTTAGGAACTCTGATCTCAACTTCTTAGATTTTCAGTTTCCTCATCTGTAAAATGGGAATCATAATAGTAAGTCTCTACAATGTTAGGAAGCATTTAGCATGGTGCCTGAGCTAGTACATTATGGTAATACCAACTGTTATTGTTAATAATAACCATTAGCAATTAGTTTCCTTTCCTGACTATGTTTTATGTTCTGTTTATACTGTTTAGTCAAACTGAAAAACTATTGTTGACTTAGTTTTTGGGGTAATTATACATAAGTGCTGACTATGGTACAACTGGTGGAGTTCCTGTCTAGGTAATCTAATTTGGTTATTAGGTGCTTAAATTCTTGTTGAAATGAATTGTGAAAAAATACCCCTGAAAGCATTGTTTCAGCTGTTTAATGATATGTTTAGTAGAGATGTGATAATGATGGAACTGGATTAATTATGGGGTCCTCCAATGGATTGTTTGGTAGTAAATCTGCAGATATCTTTTCAGATAAGTCCAGGTGTCAGATGAACGGTTTGAATTTCAAGTTTACCTGTAGCAGCATGAGAGACGGAACAGGTCATTTCTGAAGAAAGACTTGTAAAAACAAAATATCTGAGTCTTTCAGGATGTGGAAGTTGATATCATTAAACTGCAAAGAAAAGAGAAGGAAGAGTTGTGCATCGCTGATTTACATTTATTTCTCTCTTGGCAAAACTCACACGGGGCTTCGTGGGAAACATTCTGCATAATCGTAATCACCAAAATCTATTTAATGCTCGCTGGTTTCCAGGCACCATGCTAAGTACTTTACATGTATTGTCTTATTTATGCCTTGCATGAAACCTAAACCAGCAGAAACTATAAGCTCTTCTCTGTCTACACACAAAGAAAGTAGTCTTTTACTCAGAAAGCCTAAGTAACTTGCTCAAGATCACACAGCTCAAAAAGCATTAGGATGGGTATAAACCCAGGCCAACTGACTGCAGACCCCTCACTTTTATCCTAACCAAAACTTGCGAATGAAAGTCCTTTGTTGGCAATGAGATCCCTATTGACTGAGGAATAAGGAATGGTCTTCAGTATGTATCAGGCACATTTTAATGTCTATGCTTAAAAGTGTCCCCTTACTTCCTTGCTCTTAAGAGAGATGGATGGGAAGCCAGACTCTCCTGCTGGATATGAACAGGAGGCATGTAGCCCAATTGCTCCTGGCAGCCAGCCATAACATGGAGGGAAGGTGGCCTTAGGCTGAAGCCAACGCTGCAAACAGTGGAGTGTGGAAATGGGAAATTCCTGGGTCTTTGATGACATCAATGAATTGACCCAGAAGCCAGCTCTGTTTCTGAACTTTGGCTAATGTAATGTATTTCCTTATTGAATATGGCAGAGACAGCTAGTTACCTCTCCAATATCATTCTTTCCTCTAACCAAACCCCAGTTTTGTTTGGTGAGGCCATTGCCAGTTAAAGCCTTGTATTTCTCTGTCCCTTTTTTTGTGGGGTGGCTGTGCAAAATAGTTCTGGCCAATGAGATATAAATAGAAATCCGTGCTGGGCATTTCTAGGAAAGTTATGCTTTTCTGATAAAGGCACTACTTCTTCTTCCTTCCTAATTCCTGGAATACTGGTGGCTGGAGCTGGATGCATGAGGAAAAACAAGAGAATTGCAGAGACCTGGGCTCTAGGCTGCCAAGGTAATGCTGGGAGGCCTTGCCTTCATGTTATGTGAGAGAAAAGAAAACCCTGATATGTTTAAGGCAGTGTTTCCCTGTCTTTGATACTGGCATAGAAATGCAATTCTTTGTGGGTTTTTTGTTTTTTGTTTTTGAGACAGGGTCTCACTCTATCACCCAGGCTGGAGGACAGTGACATGATCTTGGCTCACTGCAACCTCTGCCTCCTGGCAATCCTCCCATCTCAGCCTCCTGAGTATCTGGGATTACAGGCACCCACCACCACACCCAGCTAATTTTTTTTTTTTTTTGTATTTTTAATAGAGATGGGGTTTCACCATGTTGGCCAGGCTGGTCTCGAACTCCTGACCTCAAGTAATCTGCCTACCTAAGCCTTCCAAAGTGCTGGGATTACGGGTGTGAGCCACTGCGCCTAGCCTACAAACGCAATTCTTAGCCCAGAAATTGAAATATTTCCTTAATGTGAATCCTTTATTGGTGTTCTGGCTATCTATTGCTGTATAACAAACTGTCCCTAAAACCTAGTGCCTTACACCTATTTTATTAGTTTTCATGTTTCTATGGGTAAGAAATTTGGAAGCCACAGAGAAGACAGCTCATCTCTGTTTCAGAATGTCTGGGGCCTCAGATGGGAGGACTGGGTGGATGGAGGCCAGGACATCCAAGGTGGTTTCTTGATTCACATATGGCACTTTAGTGATGTCCCCATATGGCCTCTATCGGCATAACCTGGTCTTACATGGTGGCTTAGGGCTCCAAGAAGGAGAAAGCAGGAAGTGGCAATCCTTTTAAGGGCTGTGCCCAGGGCTGGTCCTGCATCTCTGCCACCCCATTCGATTGCTCACAGCTGCACAGATTGGAAGGAGTAGAGACTTAGTCTTCACTTCTTGATGGGAGGAGGGAAGGAATTGGTTGTGGCTGTCTTTGGAGACAAGCATCACGCTTGGTAAATTGGGAAAGAAGGATTTGTGGATTTGTAGGCAACTCCCCCTTTTTAGATATAAAGGATAGTCTTAGAACTTAACCTCTATCTGCAAAGAGTTCAGTGCTTCCTTGTGGGTTATATGGTGCTGTTTGGCTCTTTCTGTTTTTCATCATCTGGCAAGACTGACAATTTGCCATTTTGCCGTGGCACCTTTGCAAGGTTGGCAGAGAAGACAGTCATGTGCAAAGACAGGAGAATGCCAGTGGTGGATTAGAGAATGAGGATCTGGGAGGGGTGTGTGTGAGTGAAATTAGTCTTTCACTAGGAAGGAGAGAGATCATTTAGGATTGAGTGTATTAGAGTGAATTAATGAAGAAAGAAGCTACCAGTTGGCATTTGAGCCCAGAAATAATGGGAACTTGGTTGCAATCTGAGAGATGTTGAATTAAGGGGTGTTTCCTGATTACCTGCCACCAGCCCGGTACAGTGCAGCTATGAACATGGTAGATGTGGGTCCCTTTACATGTTCAGTAAGGAAATGGGGTCTTCACAAGATGAAGAGGTCAGAGTTACTTCCAGTTATAGGGGTTTCAATAGGTTACAAAAGGAAGTAAAGACAAAAACTGTAGTAGATTTCAGTGCTTGCATTTAACAAATGAATACTTTGAACATCAAACACCTAAGCAAGTAAACCCAAACCAGACTAAGCCAGGTGACTGTGTGTGTCCTCACGCGGAGGAAGAATTAAGGTTTTTGATCTCAGGCCCATGTGCCAGGCCTCACAGATTCTAGACATGGGTCTCTAGTGCCAGAGGAAAAGGGATAATGGAACTTTTTAAAAAGTTGACCCTAAAACCTGAGGGTCATGTGGTAGTAGAAGGGTTGACAAGGATTAGGACACAGCCTGCATTGCCCAGGGAGCAGCTGTCTTGGTGGACTCCACTCTTGAACAAGGGCTTGGTTGAGACTGATGCAGGTTGATATGGTTTAGATTTGGGTCCCTGCCCAAATTTCATGTTGAATTGTAATCCCCAGTGTTGGAGAAGGGGCCTAGTGATAGGTAATTGGATCATGGGGATGAGCTTCCCCTTTGTTGGTCATGTGCTAGTGAGCAAGTCGCTATGAGATCAGGTTGTTTGTAAGTGTGTAGCACTTCCCCTTTCACTCTCTTCCTCCTGCTTTGGTCAAGTAAGATGTGCCTCCTTCCTCTTTGCTTTCTGCCATGATTGTAAGTTTCCTGCGGCCTCCCCAGCCCTGCTTTCTGTACAGCTTGCAGAACCGTGAGCAAATTATATATATTATAAAGAAAATAAACCTCTTTTCTTTATAAATTACACAGTCTCAGGTAGCTTTTTATAGCCATGTAAGAATGAACTAATCCACAGGTGTTGTCACAGTCTGACTATGAGAGACCCTACAGACAATCTTGTGACAGAGCTGGAGAGGGTCCTGGGAGAAGACTCTCATGGTTGGGATTAGACTTTTATAAAGCCACCCTTCACAACTGCCTATTTGCATTCACTGACCATGAAATTATATTCAATTTCTGCTACCAGGCACTGGGTGGGAGCCTTTTCTTGCCCATGGTTTAGAGAACACAGTGGGTGAGAAATCTCTCTTAGTCTATTTTCTATTAATCAACCCTAAAAGGAGACTTATGTGCCTCTTTATAGGTGGGGTGTTTATTTATGGGATCAGTCTTCTTCAGGTTTAAACTAGAAATTCTGGGCTCATCCACAGTACTTTCCTCTTTCAAAAAAATTTTATTTTATACTACCCTCACTAGAGGGAGCAAACAGGGAGATAGACTGATGGAAAGATGCATGCATGGTTACAGGTTGAGGACGAAGATGCTACGATGAAGGTGTGGGCAGATAAATTGGCATTAGGGCTCCCCTGCCAACAACTGAGCTGCATGGGATGGCCCGTGCTTCTAAGAAATGACTCCTGCTGGCCAGGACCCAAATCTTTTGCTCGATTGTGCATTTTGGTTATGTTGAGGCATGAGGCAGTTAGATAGCCTTGAACCAAAATGGAGGAGACGGTTGCTGATGTTTGTGTCAATCAGGAGAGCATCTGGAGGCAGTCTGCCAGCATCTGTCTTATTCCAGGCCACAGAGGAACCCAGGGCAGGTTGGAAGAGGGTCTGGGGGGACTACTGGCTTCCCCTGTATGAAGAAGAGTAGAGTAGTCTATTTTATGTTGCTGTAAAGGAATATCTGAGGCTGGGCAATTAGTAAAGAAAAGTGGTTTATTGGGCTCACGGTTCTTCAGGCTGTACAAGAAGCATGATACTAACATCTGCTTCTGGTGAGGGCCTCAGAGAACTTCCAATCATGGCATAAGGGGAACAGGAGCCAGTGTGTCACATGGCAAGAAAGAAAGCAAGAAAGAGAGGGGATGGAGGTGCCAGACTCTTTTTAACAACCAGAACTTGTGGGAACTAACAGTGAGAACACACCCAATCCCGCAAGAATGGCATCAAGCTGTTCATGAGGGATGCACCCCCATGACGCAAACATCTCCCACCAGGCCCCACCTCCAATGTAAGGCATCAAATTTCAACATGAGATTTGGAGGGGACAAGTGCCCAAACTACGTCAACTGGCAACTCATTGCTTACCTCTCCTGAGCTTGAAAGAGGGAAATAGATTTATTTCCAGAAAGATACTCTAGGACCAGGATTGGCCCAGAGGCCACATCACTGTGGGAGGTAGAGAGTAGCGAACGGGGGAAATACTCTCTCCAAAAGCACCAGCCTGATGCCTATCTTTCCACTATTAGAGATGCATTCCTTTGACCCTTCCAGTTTTTCCCAACCTCAGGAGTCTTCTACTGAAATGCAACTACCTTCAAAAACTGTTACTTTAAATCTGCGCCTCTCCAGTTGCCATGTGCAGTGGTATAAACAGGGACGGAGAAGCCCATGTGATAAAGGTAATGCAGTCGCCTGCCACAGCAGAGGTTGCCATTTGCCTAGTAAGAAATGCACAGTATTCCTTCCATGTTAAAATAAGCCCAGATGCAGTGTGACACAGCACACATTTGCATGAGTGTGTGAGATTAAAGAACCCAGAACACCGTGTCACAGGGTCAGCCTTTTTTTTTGCAATAAGGGGTATGCAGTTAGGCTTCTGTGATTAGAGCAATTGCACCTTAAATTAGTCCTCTGCTGAGATCAGGGCTTTGTGGGAATCCTCCAAAGACCATAGTGGTGGGGGGTGGGGGAGGAGGATAACAGACAGAGCTGCCTAAGTGGGAGCCATCGAGGAAAGGATTCTTAACTTTCCTTCCATCATCTGAAGCAAATTTCACTGATTTTCTTAGGACTAGTCCAGACTAGGACTGTGCATTAGTTTTCAAAAGCCCAATTACCTGGTATTAACTACAAGCATACCTCAGGAATATCGTGAATATCACAATGAAGAAAGCCACCCCAATTTTTTGCTTTCCCAGTGCATACATAAAGGTTATGTTTATACTACACTGTAGTCTATTCAGTGTGCGATAGCATTATGCCTAGAAAAACAACGTGGGTACCTCAGTTTAAAAATACTCTAATGCTAAAAAATGCTAATGATCATCTGAGCCTTCGGTGAGTTGTCATCTTTTTGCCTTTGTGGAAGCTCTTGCCTTGATGTTGATGGCTGCTGATTGATCAGGGTGGTGGTTGCTGAAGGCTCAGGTAATTTCTTAAAATAATAATAAAGTTTGCCACATGAATCGACTTTTCCTTTCACAAAAGATTTCTCTGTAGCACGTAATGCTGTTTGATAGCATTTTACTTACAGTAAAACTTCTTTCAAAATTGGAGTCATTTCTCCCAAATCCTGCCATTGCTTTATCAATGAAGGTTATATAATATTCTATATCCTTTGTATTCATTTCAACAATGTTCACAGCATCTTCACCAGGAGTAGATTCCATCTCAAGAAGCCACTTTCTTTGCTCATCCATAAAAAGCTACTCTATATCCATTCAAGTTTTACCATGAGATTGCAGCAACATCTCAGGCCCCACTTCTAATTCTGGTTCTCTTGGTATTTCTATCGCATCTGCAGTGACTTCCTCCACTGAAGTCTTGAATCCCTCAACGTCATTCATGAGGGATGGAATAAATTTCTCTCAAACTCCTGTTTATATTGGTATTTTGACTTCTTTCCATGAATTACAACTGTCTTTAATGGCACCTACAATGGTGAATCCTTTCCCATTTTCAATTTACTTTATCCATAGCCATCTAAGGAATCACTATCTATGGCAGGTATAGCCTTACATTATTTATTTATTAAATCATTAGACTTGAAGTAGAAATTACTCCTTGCTTTAGGGCCTGCAGAATGGATGTGGTGTTAGAAGGCATGGAAACAAGATTAATCTCCTTTAACATCTCCAGCAGAGATGTTGGGTGACCAGGTGTATTGTCAATGAGCAATTACATCTTAAAAGGAATCTTTTCTTCTGAACAGGTCTCAACAGTGGGTTTAAAATATTTAGTAAACCATGCTGTCAACGGATGTCACCCAGCACACAAATGGAATGTGTCATTCCGTTTATAGAGCACAGACAGAGTAGATTTAGCATAATTCTTAAGGTTCCTAGGAATGGTAAATGAGCATTGGCTTCAACTTAAGGTCACCAGCTGCATTGGCCCCTAACAAAAGAGTAGCCTGTCCTTTGATGCTTTGAGGCCAGGCGTTCACTTACTCTCTTGAATTATGAAAGTCCTAATGAGGCCTTCTTCCAATGGAAGGCTGTTCCATCTTCCTTGAAAATCTTTTGCTTAGTGTAGCCATCTTCATCAGTGATCTGAGCTAGATCTCCCGGGATCCCCTGGATAACTTGCTGCAGCTTCTCCATCAGCACTTGCTGCTTCACCTTGCACTTTTATGTATGGAGATGGCTTCTTGTTTTTTAAAGATGGAGTCTCGCTCGTCGCCCAGGCTGGAGTGCAGTGGCGTGATCTCGGCTCACTGCAAGCTCCGCCTCCCGGGGATGGCTTCTTTTGTTTAACCTCATGAACCTCTGCTACCTTCTAACTTTTCTTCTGTAGATTTCTCACCCTTTTCAGCCTTCATATAATTGAAGAGAATTAGGGCCTTGCTTGGGAGGATTGCTTCCTTTGACTTAAAGGAATGTTGTGGCTGGTTTGATCTTCTATCCAGATCACTAAAACTTTCTCTGTATCAGCAATAAAGCTGTTTGCTTTCTTATCATTCATGTGTTCACTGTAGTACCACTTTTAATTTTATTCAAGAGCTTTTCCTTTGCATTCATGACTTGACTGTTCGGTGCTAAAGGCCTATCTCAGCTTTCGACATGCCCTGCTCACTAATCATAATCATTTCTAGCTTTTGATTTAAAGGGAAAGATGTGAGATACTTCCTTTCACTTGAACACTTAGAGGTCATTATAGGATAATTAATTATCCTACCTTCAGTATTGTTGTGTCTCAGGGATTAGGGAAGCCCAAGGAGAATAGGAGAGACAGGGGAATGGCCAGTCAGTGGAGCAGTCAGAACGCACACATTTATTGAGCTCTCCATCTTGTATGAGCACAGTTCATGGCACCCCCCCAAAAATTACAATAGAAACGTCAAAGATCACTGATTGCAGATCACCATAACAGATATAATAACAAATCATTTGAAAGATTGTGAGATTTACCAAAATGTGAGACAGAGACAGAAAGTGAGCATGGAAAAAATGGTGCCGATCAACTTGCTCAAAGCAGGATTGCCCAAAACCTTCAGTTTGTAAAAAATGCAATATAAGAGAAGTGCAATAAAGTGAAGTGCAATAAAGCAACGTGCAATAAAACATGATATGCTTGTATTTGAATATGTTTATGTGCAATCTAACTTTCAGTTGTCTCATTGCTTAGAATCTTAGAATCTATTGTCTGACCACAAGTGTCCTTTCTGTGGGACTTTCTTGTTTAGTTGGTCTACGTGGCCATCACCTGGGTGGCTGACCTGGGACTCATTAATTCTGAAACCTTGACACCTCATTGATGCTGCTTATGCTAATTGTAGGTGCTGCTACAACCTTGGTTCTATTTGTTCCTTTTTTCTCTTTTAGCTAAAACCTCAGGGGGACTGGTTTTGTCATGTTGCTCATTTCCATTTTTCATTGCCTTTCATTATTTCTGTGGTAGACACAGTGTCAGGCTGAAAAACGTGTGTTCCTATTTTTAACACAATCTAGGAAAATCCAGAAGAAAAGAAGACATACACATGATTTTTGCTAAAACCTATACAGTTCTTCATTTTTCCCTGTGATATTTATTATTTATTTTTAAAAGAAAGCCTTTGGAGAGTCTTCAGCAATTTAAACACACAAAAAACAAAACAAAAACTATCATATCTGCTCAGACATTCTTGAGCACGTGGTGTGAAAACAAAATGAAGCAATCAGTTACTCCTGCAGATTCCCATACCTCGCTAAATACCCTAACAACTTGGCTACAAATACGACCACAGGGGACAAAGGGGACTTGGGTTGAACAAGACAACAACAAACAAATCAACTGACCCCACTGACTGGTTGATGAGATGGAGGATAGATGATTACAGACCAAAGTTGGGGGATGTGATGAAATAGCAAAGAGCCACAATGGGCAGTGATTCCCAGCTCTTATTCATTTTCTTTTCTTTTCTTTTTTTTTTTTGAGACAGAGTCTTGCTCTGTTGCCCAGGCTGGAGTGCAGTGGTGCAATCTCAGCTTACTGCAACCTCCGCCTCCTGGGTTAAAGCAATTCTCCTGCCTCAGCCTCCCGAGTAGCTGGGATTACCTAATTTTTGTATTTTTAGTAGAGACAGGATTTCACCATGTTGGTCAAGCTGGTCTCGAACTTCTGACCTCAGGTGATCCACTCGCCTTGGCTTCCCAAAGTGCTGGGATTACAGGTGTGGAGTCATCGCCCCCCAGCCCTCTTAATTATTTTTAAGTTACTAGTCTGTGGTTTTTCGGTAATGCGCATAGGACACTGTGGGGTGCTCACTTCCAGAGAGAGTGAGTGGGGGTGCTATGTTGGGGAGAACCGCAGTCTGGTGAAAATACTGAGTATGTTACCGTGTGTTTTCACGTGTCTTTGGAGTGAATGAACATGGCAGAAAAAGACACTGAAAGGGGAGATTGAGGAAAGACAAGGAAGGCCCTGAATGCCACACCAACTTTGCCATGGCCCCCACGTTCTGGTGACACTGGTGTTAGGCAAGGTTCCAGCAGGCTCATAGTAGGATACATTGTGAAGCTAATTAGAGGATCATTTGTAGAGGAGTGAGGATGGTGTGGGGAAACCATTCAAGGTTAGTGCAGTCCCTGGATTTAAGAAAAGAGAGTGCAGGTTTCACCTGCAGGCCTGAGGGTGTGAGAGGGGGGCATGGCTCCCCTACCTCGAGATGGCTGGGGCTGTGTGCAGACCCCACAGGGGAGGAGTTAGGGGATAAATACTTGCTTCCCTTCCTCCATCTGGTCTGGTTTTCTAGTGTTGCTGCCTGTACTAGTCAGGGTTCTCCAGAGAAGCAGAACCATTGGGGTGTGTGTGTGTGTGTGTGTGTGTGTGTGTGTGTGAGAGACAGAGGGACAGAGAGAAAAAGAGAGAGATTCATTCGTTTATTTAAGGAGCTGGCTCTTGCGATTGTGGAGGCGTGGTGAGTCCGAAGACTGATGGGGTAGGCTGTGAGGCTGGAGACTCAGGGAACTCTCGCAGTTGGAGTTCAAAGGCTGTCTGCTGGCAGAATTCCTTCTCGCTCAGGGGGAGGTCAGTCTTTGTTCTATAAAGGCCTTCCACAGATTGGATAAAGCCCACCCACTTATGTAGGGTATTCTGCTTCAAGTCCACTGATTTAAATGTTATTCTCATCCACAAAACACCTTCATAGAAACATCTAGAATAATGTTCGACCGTGTTTTTGTGTATCATGTCCAACGAAGCTGACACGTTAAAATTAGTGATCACACTGCCCATCAGTCGGTCTCAATCAGAAGCCAGAGGGCAGGGGAACCCGGATGCTGCGGGGGCGTGTCAGCCTCTGAGACACAGAATGGTAAAGGCTGGACATCGAGAGGCAAACCACTTACCCCAGTGTGATGTGGAAGAAAGTAAGGGGAGGGCTTTGCCTTTGCACCCTCTCTCTTCTGTCTAGAAGCTTGGATTGGGGTCATGGGTCTTTCTCAACTTTAAGTGTTTCCAGAGACCCTATCTAATAAAAGCCCTCCTCCTGCCTCCCTGCAAATGAGTACAAGCATCAAGTAGAAATGAAATCTCTTAAAACACTGCTGGCTTCCTTTTATACTTCTATTTAATTTTTTTCTTAAACGACACGAATGGCAGTATAAGCCATGTGCGGTTTCAAAAGGCAGTCACCTAGACAGTCTGGAGAAACAGCAAACTTTAATCTTGAGATCTGTGTGCCGATTTCACTGTAATAACGCCCCCCCGCCCCCAACACCCTGCAACCTGCACTCTGGCTGTTCTGCACTTGCAGAGGATGGCACAGAAGGACTTCAGTTGTTTCAAGAAAGATTTAAGTTAGATCTGATAAGGAGCTTTGTTACTGAGGCTGTGGAATACTGGGAGGGGGGGGTCTCTCTGTTGGGCTATTTTGGATTTTGGACTTTACTGAAAAACAAATAGGCCAGGGTCACATTCACATCAGAGGAACACATGTAAAATGGAGACTTGAAGAGTTATTTAGCTATTCGAATAAGAAATGGTTTTGAATAATTGGATAATTACCTTAATTCTCCACTTCATTTTTTATGATGCAATGTGTTTTGAGTTCTGCAATGATGTTCTGGAGGGAGTGACAAGAATTTGAAAACTACTATCACAAACAGATGACAAAGTGCTGTACTGGAGATACCATAGGTCTAAATTCAGCTGACTTCAGGGATGGCTTCTAGAAGCAGAAAAGCCGTGACTGCGGGGGCCACCTGGATAGGGGGATGCAGACCAGCCTCTGCCCTGGTTAGCAGGAAAGTAGCAGGCTGCTGCTGCCTGGGAAAGTCTCCTTCCCTCTCTTGGATCTGCCTCCCTAAAACGAGAGTCCAATCATGTCCCAGAACATGGAGCAGAGCCGTGAGCATCGCCTCTGCCCGATAACACAGCTCAGATCGTTATTCACGTGCATGTCATGTATGGCATGGCTCATGGGCAGAGCAAAACTAACCTTTTTATTCTGGCTATAGCTGATTGGACTGGGTAGATATGCTGAGGCCACAGAAGGGCTGTGTCTGGGTTGGACATAAGGGATGTCAGAGGCCTCTGGGGTTCCTTGGGGAGAGTCTGCTTAATCCAGGTGCCCATTTGACTAGTAGAAATCAAATCAAATGAAATCAAAGTGTCTTCTCTTTCAAGTTAATGCTAAAAAATCTGGCAGGTCACTGAACTTGCTACCACCCCAAAATGCTGAGTCATGCATCTGTCTCCATGAGGTTGCTGTATGTTTCAGAACTGGGATGCAAAGTTCAGTTTCCCGTGACACCCCATTTTCAGAGGTATCTTTGCAATACATTGCCATGACTCCAGGTGATCTGAGTCCCTCTTTCTTGTCCGTTTGACTGGTTTGACTGACTTGACCAGTACAATCTCATCAAGCTCTAATAGTGTGAAATTCCAATTCTACTGTAATGTAATATGGTGTCTGGGAGGCAGGGTGGTGAAGAAGCTAAGCAAATGGGCTCTGGGATCACACTACCTGGGTCCATTTTGAGCTCTGCCAGTTAGGTCGGGGTAGGTTCAACTCCTGTAGCACAGACACAAGGTAAGAATGCCTTCAACAAGCAAGATGGTTGTTTATTTCATGATCACTTAACATTGTGGGTGTAAGCAGTTCAGGACTGATATGGCAATCTTAAAATCTGAGGGATCCAGGCTCTTCTTATCTTGTTGCTTCACCATCTTCAGGGTGTTTCTCTCACCACTGTGCTTTAGGTGGCTTCCCACAACATCCATAATCCTGCCAGAAGAAGAGGGGAGAGGGGAAGGGAAGGTAGAGAAGGGAAGCTACTCACATCAGTGCAGCTAAAACCTATTGGCCAGAACTCAGTCACATGGCAACACCAACTGCAAAGGCATTTGGGAAGTGTAACCTGCGTTAGTTTTGTATTGCTGTATAACAAATGAGCACAGACTCAGTGGCTTAAATGACACAACTTTATTATCTCTCAGTTTCTGGGGATCGGGAGTGCTCGTCCTTTGCTCAGGGTCTCATCAGGCTGCAATCAAAGTATCATCCAGGACTGTGATCCCATCTGAGGCTCAGGATGCTTGTCCAAGATTACTGGTTATCAGCAGGATTTAGTTCCTTGTGATTGCAGGACTGAGGTCCCACTTTCTTGCTGACTGTCAGTGAGTCTGTTCCCAGCTCCTAGAGGCTGCCTGCTAGTCTTTGCCATGTGACCCTTTATACAATAAGGCGTTGCACCTTCAAGGCCAGCAAGAGCATTCCTCTGATTCTTTCTCTTCAGCAAAGGCCCAGTTTCTTTTAAGGACTCACCTTATTAGGCCAGGCCCACCCAGAGTCATCTCCCTTTTGACTGACTCAGAGACAACTGATGTGGGGCCTTAGTTCCATCTGTAAAATCCCTTTACTGCTGTCATGTAATACAACCTAATCTAAAGGAGAAATCATTTCATCCCATTACCAGTCCTACCTGTACTCAAGAAAAGGGGGTTTAAAGGCTATATACACCAGGGGGTAGGAATCTTGGGGACCATTTAGAATTCTTCCTACTTCATAATCTTTATTTGGGTGGCTATATGCCCAGCCAATAGTAATCAATACGATTCTGATTTCTGTAGTTCTATGACTGGAGAAGAATGGGAAAACGATATTGCGGTTAACTAGTGGTCTCTGCTATAATAACTTATTATCCATGTTATCTTGTTAAGTTATTTAATTTTTCTTTGCTTCAACTTCTCGGATAAAACAGGGATGATGATAATACTTTACTGATAGGTTCGTTGTGAGGCTTAACTTAGATTGCATGCAGAACAGTGCTCTACACATATGCAAATACTCATTAATGGTCAGCAATAATTCCCCTCTTCTTCCTCCTCGTCCTCCTCATCCTCCCCGTCCTCCTCGTCCTCCTCCTCCTCCCAAACCATGGATGAAACACAGAAATAAAATAAGGGAAAACAATTCAAGAGTCACCAAAAAATCTAGCCATATCTTAATGACTAATGAGTACAAAAGGGGCTTGTTGAAGTCTTTCCAATGTTGACCTTTTTTATACGAGTGCTAGACAAGTGGAAATCTGCAGAACATTCCCAGCACCTCAAACTCACCATTGCATAACGAATGATGTCACACAGTGAAGATGCCTCTAGGTGACATCACATCCTGAGAGGAGGAGCTGCTAAGGCAAAACCTTTGGAATCTGATGTGCCTTTTGCCAGGGAAACCAGAGTTGTATGATTTCTATGAACTTGAAAGTTAATCATGTCTAGTACGGATACAAAGCAAAAGCGTGCACATGTGTGTGGCATGCCTGTGTGCGAAACTAGCCACATATCGACGAAACTTTCCTACATGCTGAAGGGATGGGGCGGTTTTGAGAGCCATTGGGAGAAACAAAGCAATGAACTTATCGTGTTGCTTGACTCAACGAGCTCTGGGATTTAGAAACTAAATCTGAGCCATGAGTATGTGGCTTTACTTTTTTAATAGGAAAACGTTCCACCTAGGTCTAGCGACGTTCATGTTAGGGTGTTTAACACTTTCGTATGCATCTCAGACAGCCAACCTGGAGCGGTCCTTGAGTAACACACAATACAAACAATTATCCCAGACATTTCAAAAATGAAGTGCTACCAGCTTCATTGTGTCCCCCAGCTCTGGCGAGTAATGAAAGACATATTCTTAATGTGAAACAAAAGAGGATTGTGAATATTAAAAAAGCAGCCCAGCCAGCGAGAGTTAAACCATCGGGATAAGATATTAACTTAAACCACATGTGAAGTGCAGCTGTTTCTGCTGAAGCTTTCATCAGGCTCAAGTGGAAAGATTGGTGGGTTTTAATATGTGGTTTCCAGCCAAGCCAATGGGAATCTGGGGAAAATGTGTGTGAAATCAGGCCTCTGCCAGGGGGGTCTCGGGCTCTGGGCTGGCTTTTCCTTCTGTGAACATAAACAAAGGTAACCCAATGCTGAGGGCAAGGCCTGCTCCATCCAACAGTTTAGCTGAAAGACTCTGGAGTGACCAGCCACCCTGTGGAGTTTCTGGACTCTTCATTCACCCTTTCAAGAGGAATGCATAAATAGGTCCCTTGGTGTCAGGAGTAGGGATGAAGGAGGAGTCTTCTTGTATCTGCCCCCTGCCACTTCATCTCAGAAACGTCTAGCATTTGTTCAGCTCCTAATAACTGACTGTATCAAAATGTGCCAATTCTATTCTAACTTACTGGCATGCTGGTTGGGTTTCACCTCTGAGGATTTAAATTTGCTAAGAAAAGTGGTGCTATACACGATGCAGCACATACCTGTTATAAGAACATGAAAATATTAGAAATTAATGAAAAAGTATGAGACGAGTGCAAAAATAAGGATTACTTGCACACTATTTCTTTACAAAGACTAAATTAGTTAAATAGCTTAAAGGTTGCTTGGGCTGCTGCCTGATTTTGTCCAGCCAGTTCTGGAGGCCCTAGATGATTGCCTCTGGACTCACTGCTGGGTGACGCTGTCAGCCTTCCACCGCTTACCTCCAGCATCACAATATTGCTTTCAGCTTCAGAGGTGTGGAACAGAAATAATCTTTATGGGCCCACAAATTCAGGAGTTGTGGGAGAAAAGTGGAAATGTCTGAACTGTACTCATTGACCTTAGGAAAACAGTTGAAATATTACCATTTGTATGCATTGATTCATGTATTTAACATTTATTAGGCAGCTAAGACGATTCAAGAGACTTTGCAAAGAGCTCTTGGGAATGCAAAGATGTGTAAAAGGGAAAGGAATTGACATTTATTGAGAATATACTATATGCCAGACATCACAGCGGCCATTGGATTACATTTTCTCATTTAATTCCCAAAACCTTGAAAGGGAAAGATTATAAGATAAGATCTTTGCTCTCAAAAGCCTTCCAGTCTGTGATTAAATAGTAGATAAAAGACATATTCAAACATCCATGAAATAAGATATTCTAACTATATGCCAAAGGAGAGGTTTTAATGGGAGTTAAGAGTCTGGAGTCATTACTTGGGGAATGAAAGAAAGTTTATTGGAGAAGACCATATTTGAGTTGGACATTGAAGGTTGGGTAGGATTTAGATTCACAGAGAGGGAGGACAAGGCATGACCCAGGTGAAGGAGAAGATGAGGGTAGGGGAAGCAAAAGGAAGAAGCAATCCCTATGAGTCTCACGCTACTCAGAGGTCAAGGGAAAATCACTTATAGAAGTTACCCTTGTTATCACTTCATGGGTCTTGTACCAGGTGAGGTCCATACCTTGACTTTAAGGCCACACTGTATGAAAAATGCAGGTCTTTAAACACTAGATGCACATTCAGTGTGATGAGATGCTGACACCATCAGAGACCTGATCAAATTAAGGCCTGGTGAAGGCAGTGCAGGCTCTCCTTTCCAATCTCATGCTCACTCTGGGGCCCAAGTGCATGGAGTGGGATGGCTGGCCCAGAGGCCAGCACTGTTTCATATGTGGTCATCTCTCTGTCTAGTTATGATGGGGCTGTGCCATTGAACTTCAAAGGTTAACTTCATGTAGAATTTGATTATGAGGACTGAGATAGGGACCAAAATACAGAGTCAGGTCACTGTGGGTGAGTGTGTGTCTGTGGAGGTGGCGGCAGTGTTGGAAGGTCAGGATGTTGGGCAAAGCCCTCCTAGGGACAGAGAGCTAAGGATTGGTGTTTGGACTGCATTTGGTGTAGGATTTGGTGGCAGTAGGGTATAAGGAAAAGTTTCAGGTAAGCTCGTTTCAATACATTGGGGCTACTGGATTGCAGCTAAGAAGTGGAGATGTATTCTCTGAGAATTAGTCACCCACATTCTACTTCATTATGTTGCTTTTAGTTGGGCGCAAAAGTAATTGTGGTTTTTGGCATTACTTTTAATTTGCCATTACTTGTTGAACCTGAGAAGAAAGTAAGTGCCTTTTCTAAAGCAGCCCCATTCCTGCTGGAATGTTGAAGCTGAATCCTCATGTTTGAGGTTAAATCGATCAAGTCACTAGGACCCAGGCTCTAGGGAGGCTGCAAGGAAGTTTGGGGGACAGTTTCTATCCTCAGGCAGTTCATTGACCTCTGATATGCTCATAAGAAGGTGACCAGTAGTATATGGTGAGTCCGGTGCCTCTAAGCCCAACCAGTGGCCCAAAATGTTGTACTGGTCTCCTAGGGTTGAGAGTGCTTAAACAATGGAAATTTATTCTCTCATAGTTTTGGAGGTTGGAAGTCCTAATTCAAGCTGTCAGCTGGGCCACACTCTCTCTAAAGGCTCTAGGAAAGAATCCTTCCTTGCCTTTTCTGGCTTCTGGTAGTTTCCAGAAATCCTCGGTGTTCCTTGGCTTGTGCCAGCATAACTCCAGTTTTCTCTGTGTCTTCAAATCTCTCTCCATAGAGGAACACACATTTTTGGATTTAGGACCCACTCTGATCCAGTATGACTTCATCTTAATTACATCTGCAGAGACCCTATTTCCAAGTAAGATCACATTCATAGGTACGGGGGTTAGGACTTCAGCATATCTTCCTGAGAGACACAATTCAAGCCACAGCAGATGTCAACATGCAGGCTGGCTGGATAGAAGGACCCTATGAACTGGATAGTCATGGATGACATCTTGGCATGATGGGACTTGAGCTCTTTCTCAAGGATATGTGGTATTTGGATGGAGAAGGGGTGGGCTGGACTCCAAGGTGGATGGAAGGGAGAAAGGGAAGAATTATATGGCTGGGGTCACAGAGATTGACTGAAGCAGATTAGAGACTGGCGAGGAGGCAGCCTGGTAGGGACAGAGGAATGAACTGGGGAGTGATGAAGATTGACACTGGGGAAAGAAACTGGGGCCAGATTGTGGAGCTACCCAAGCATACTGGAAAACTGAATGGCTGGGCTTCAACCATATTTCCCATATTCTGGAAAAAACTCCATTCAACATCCCCCAAAACCTTCAGAAGACAGAGGCAGTCACACATGAAGAGGCTTATACCCAATCTGCTTCTGAAGTGTGTCCCCAGACATCTTGCAAAAGCTTATGGGCCACCGAGTGAAGTGGGTGCCTTGGGTTTAGCCTGAAGGAGATCTATCAGCTCTGGCAAGGGCACTCATGAGGTCAGTCAATATGTCATTAGTAAGGCAGAGCAGCGAGCAAAAGGCCTGGGATCTGCTGTTCTTCCCTTTGGGCATCAGTTTCCCCACTTGCGAAAAGCAATGGCTTTGGTTGTGACATGCTGCAGTTCCTTGACTCTGTATAATAAAATGGTGTACCTTATATTTGAATAGACTTAAACTAAGTTCATCTGCAAATATTACTTCATTTGATATGGCATCTCTACGAGACGGACAGAGAAAAATTTTTACCCCATTTTGATAGATGAGGACATAGCCTCAGAGGAAGTTCACTGATTTGCAGAGACACTCAGCTGCTTAATCAGTGGAGCCAGAACTTGAACACAGGTCTTCAGAATGCTAGTCCAGTGTTTTCCATTCCATACAATGCCTCCTTTGTAATCAGAATCTCTCCATGTGCTCATTCATTCAACAAGCAAACATGTATTAAGGGTCTACTATATGACAGGTACTCTGATAGGCCCTAGAGATACATGGATAATTAAAGCAGGGTCCCTACCCCAAGAATTTCACACAGTGCTGGTCCAGTGCAAAATCTTGTGTATAGTGGTCAGGCAGAGACTAGAATTCAGGTTGGGTGTCCTCATCCCAATAAGCCAAGCCCGCCATAAGATCAAGGGTCTACTGGGCAATGCTCTTTGGGCCAGTTTTTAAAAATTTCAATTTATAAACATGGAGCTGCTACGGAAGGCACATCTGACTTATTGTATAGTTTAGTCAGTATCTACTATATTAGCAACACTTAACATTAACTAGAGAGAGGCTTGTCAAAAGGGAACTTCTGAAATTGAGTGAACTACTCTTACTGAATTTGTAGCTGTTGTGAGATAACTCTCGGGTCACAGTCTCTTAGATTTGCATTGCATCTCTCGGTTTACAAAGCCCTTTAATATGTGATAGCACTTTGGTAGGTGTTACAATCTGAGACAGCATCTCCTTTAGGATCAAGCAGACCTCAGACCCCACCACCTCTAGGTGAGGGACCTTCACAATTGCTTAGCACAGTGAACTCTCTAGCTCCTCATTTGCAAAATAAAGATGGATGATAATGGTGCCAGTCTCATAGGTTACTGTGTAGGAGGATATGTGTGAGGTGCCTGGTTGACCTTTGAGAAATTTGAGTTCCTTCCCCAACAGAGCAATGAATCTCTCTCTTGAGTGAGGGAAGCAGGCCAGCACGCTCAGCTGGCGGGCTGTTCTCCGCATGTGTTTTAGACTATGCTGGCCTTTGAGGGAAAAGAACGTGGTTCTCCTGACTCCTGTCTCTGCTAAGATTTTCACATAGTCTCCCATAGATTAGCTTGGTGCAAAAGTGATTTTTTTTGGCCATTATTTTCAATGGCAAAAACCGCAATCACTTTTGCACCAACCCAATAGAAAACAGTAAGGTAGATAAATCAGTGAGGTATACCTTGGGAAACCTCTGACTGAGTCTACCATTTTTGGTTGCTTTCAATTTGATCAAATTAGTGCCCAAATGCTTAAAGTGATATGCCCAAGGTCGTGGTCACTGGCCTGTGCCTTCAAATCCAGAGTTCTTTCCATTAAACCACTTGTCCAAGATATATCCCTCAGAGTTGGCGACATCCTCAATGTGTATGAGAAAGGATATCTTTAGAGGTGCTGGATTCAGAGGCTACCCTTCTCAAAGTTCAGCCGGGAGATGTGGAATGAAACACACGGCTTTGTTTTACAGCTAATATTTTAACTTAATTTGTTTTGTTCAGCTTGTCTGAATTCCAGGTTGCTAATAAATCAGAATGGTGGCTCACACGCTGGTCCCATCTACCAGGGATAAAAGTGATCCAGAAATATGTGGAAGCCCCGGGAGCATTTAGATAGATTCCTTAAAATATGATTCTCCACCCAATTGCCTTGCTAGGGGTGGAGTGTCACAGGCATAAAAATACAACTTAGGGCGATGAACAGTTAACGTCTAAGAACTTGCAAGCAATAGAGGCAGGAATTATTCACTCTTACCAGTGCTGGCTCTGTGTCCAGTGTTTGCTTGCCATCTCATACATCTCTTCAGAAGGAAAAAACAACTAGAACTTGCCACTGGGACACATGTATTCTTTCCTGCACTGGAGCCGATGGAGCTGTTGGAAACACTCTATAAATCTTGTCTCCTGTACCGTGACCTTCAGCCCTTTGGGGCAGCTCCCACTTTATGTTCATCCTGCAAACTGCAGTAGATGAGACTTGTAGTAAGACCCAAGGGCTCTGTGTCCAGCATCCTTGCCAGGTGAACAAAGAGAAAGGAGCTGCCGAGGCCTGGGTTGTTGTTAGGAGTTGGGTTGCGTTTTCCCAGCCAGAAATCAAGCTCACATTCCAGCCGCCAGAGAACAGCAATGCACTAAATGAGGTCACTGTGCTTGGAAGGGGGAAACAATTATGTGCTTTTCCTCTTGCACTTATTACTCACAGCACTTAATAGGGAGGACATAGCATCTTTTTTGTCTGCCCCCAAAGAAGCTTTACAAAATAAAACTGGGTGCAGAAAGAGGCTGACTTTGGAAGAAGGTGCCTTACATTTTATTGGCTAGAAGGTAGATTCCTTTTGATTTTATTTTCCAATTTAATACAAGGTGTGCCTTGAGAAATGCTTATGTTAATTTGAAACAGGAGTAAAACAGTGCCAGGCCCTTGTGTGGCAAGGCCCCATCTGTCTGATCACACCGGGCACCTGGTCTATAAATCCACACCAGGGCTTAGACCTGAGGCTGGCTCCGAGGGTGGGGGGAACCAGGGCAATGCTGGGAGTTGTCTGGCTGCATGGGATCGGCATGCCTTGCTCTCCAACCACACAGTGTGTGACACATTATCTGGGACAAGAGATTCAGAAGGGGGACATTGCAGAGAGATTTGTAGAGAGGACAGTAGCCTTGTCCTAAGATGAGGTGTGGTGTTGAAGGGTGTAACAGTCCAGTTTCACACTGCTGATAAAGACATACCTGAGACTGGGTAATTTATAAAGAAAAAGACGTTTAATGGACTCACAGTTCCAAGTGGCTGGAGAGGCCTCACAATCACCGTAGAAGGTGAAAGGCATGTCTTACATGGCGGCAGCAAAGAGAGAATGAGAGCCAAGCAAAAGAGGTGTTCCCTTATAAAATCATCAGATCTCGTGAGACTTACTACCATGAGAACAGTATGGGGGAACTGCCCCATGATTCAGTTATCTCCCACTGGGTCCCTCCCACATGCGAATTATGGGAGAAGCACTTCAAGATGAGATTTGGGTGGGGACACAGCTGAACCATATTAAAGGGGCTCAGAGGTGGCTCTTTAAAATTCTGTGCTGCAGCCGGGCCCGGTGGCTCACGCCTGTAATCCCAGCACTTTGGGAGGCCGAGGCGGGTGGATCATGAGGTCAGGAGATCGAGACCATCCTGGCTAGCACAGTGAAACCCCGTCTCTACTAAAAACACAAAAAATTATCTGGGCGTGGTGGCGGGCACCTGTAGTCCCAGCTACTCGGGAGGCTGAGGCAGGAGAATGGCAGGAACCCGGGAGGCGGAGCTTGTGGTGAGCCGAGATTGTGCCACTGCACTCCAGCCTCGGCAACAGAGTGAGACTCCATCTCAAAAAAAAAAAAAAAAAAAAAAATTTCTGTGCTGCATCATGAACTTCTGAATGCAGCCCAATCGTCAGAATGGTCAGAACACCCTCCCCAATGATCACGTGATCACGGTAGGGCTTCCTCTCGTTTCAGAACCTTTGACAAGCTCAAGTTTGGCACGGTACTTCATTTTGGCATGTGACTTTCTTCAGCTATTGTCTGTGAGTTTTATTTTTCCCCAGTGAGACTGCCCATTCCTTGAGGTCTCCTTAGAAGTTTCCTACCCATCCCTGACTTTAAGCAGACCCAGGCAGAAGAATGAAGCCCACACCACCACAGTCCTGCACCGGCCTCCACTCTGCCCTGCAGTTGATGGTTCTGGCCCTTTTGTTAATGACTCTGGATTCTCAAGGCTGAGAGGCCCAGGAACTGAAGAATGATCTGAGGCAGGAAGAGGAGGGCATCCTTTCTCCACATTATGCCCTCTGGCTGGGCTTACACGGTTCCCAGGGAGGATGTGCTGTGGGAGAGTGGGATGCAGGAAGCAGAGCCGCTTCATGGCTCCTTCTCCGAGAGTGCGTCTGCAGTGGCTGGCCATGTCTCTCAATTTGTGTCTTTACATGGCTGCCAGCCCTACCTTTGCCCACTGTGGGTTACCTTCCTGCCTCGGGGCACCATTGCCCAGGGAGGCAGTGTCGTGTGGTGCAGCCATGAGACCCGGGTTGCAGCACTAGCCTTGGCAAATCCACTGTCTGAGCTTGACTCAGTGGCCTTATCTGTCAAAATCAAGTACTGGGTTACACCCTCTGCATCTTGGCCAAGCCAAGATCCAATGCCAGACTGCCTGGTTCTGAGGGCCGAGCCCTCCTCACTGCTCTGAACTTCAAGGGGCTGAGCATGCAGCTGTTTGTGGAAGCACAGAGTGGGGCTGACAGGTGACATGCCTGAAACCGTCTACAGAGTCACCCGCCTGCTGGCTTGTCCAAGCTGTCTTCATTTCAGCTCTCATGTGAGTAGCTGTTGTGGGGCACGACAGAAGCAGCACAGCGAGGACAGACAGACAAATCTTATGGCTTCCTTCTCTGTGTTCCAGTTCCAAGGCCCTGTCCTGGCCTTTGAGGAGCCTCAGTTAGGACTGCACTATTCCACGATGACGTGCTCTAGGGCATCTGTAGATTGTCGAAGGGAAGATATTTTCAGCATTTTCTTAGGCATAGCAAGCAGATTTATTTGCCTGTCATTTGCAGGGTTAACAACAAAACACCCCCACAAAATAAAAAACAAACCCAGGCCCCATGCTGGCTGTTTCTCAGCTCTGCCTTCATTACCACCACTATCCTGGTTTATGAAAGCCAGCATGGATCTTTCAGTATTCTAGAAGTTTCTGAAACATTGTAGGGTGCAGGTTTAGCAGAGACAGTCTATCTTTCTAGCTTGTATAAGTTGTCTTAGAGAATGCTTCTGTGTGAGCTTGATTTCCCTCCTCCCTTATTCATGTGAGTTGTCCTGATTCTAGCTTAATGATTTTGGAGGTGAACTGGGAACGGGGCTGGGGATTAGTGACTTTGCATAAAAATAATACTAAAAGCTCTGTCTCTGGGGTCATCTGACATTTGCTTTCTCTCAGCAATCGATCAAAGTACAATAATGTTCTTTGGTGAGTTTCCTCTTTCTGATACATTTGATGGTGGTCCAGTGGAAAGGGATAGATTTTTGGAGTCAGTGAGATTTAGGTTCAAACCCCTCCTCTGTCACTTATAGGCTATTTAATCTTGCACAAGTTTGGAAATCACTGGAGCTTCTGTAAGAGAAGGAAGGGACCTTTTGTGACAAAGGAGGGCTATGGCATAGCTGTCAATAGCCCTCAGGTTTGCAGGGGGGTGCTCACTGTACTAAGAATAGATTACTTATTGATTTTTGTTATTGTTTTTCTAGTAGTTCAGACAGAAGAAATAGTAATTAAATGCCATTTAGTGCTTATCAGGTGCTAGAAACTGTCTATTCATGCCTTTGGTCCTCACAATGACCCTGTGAGGGAGGTATGATTATCATCTCCATTTTTCAGAAGTAGAAATCAGAGCTCAAAGAAGTTAAGTAATTTGTCCAAGGCAACCCTGCCTGTAAGTGGTAAAGCCAGGGCTTAAATCATGGTGAATTTACTTCTTGTTTTAGGAGATTTTTCTTTGAGTTCTTCCATTAAAAAAAAAACTCTTTTAATATTAATTTATAATTTTACCTGTGGAAAGAAAACTGTTAACAGTGGAGAAGATGAGGACTCACTGGTTATAAAAAATCTTAAAAGAAAGAAGCAGAAACCCACCATCCCGCTATGTATCCTCAGAAAAGCAGCCCAATGTGGATATCGGTGGAATGGGTCTCAGCTGTGGCAAGAGAAGGGCGAACCAAGTTTGAGGGATCAAAGACACTGTGGCCACCCAATGAGTTTCATCTTAAGCATTACAAGGAATTAAGTGGCTCTTCTGAGTCTTGGAACTTTGGTTCTGTCATCTCTGCCTTGAGCCACTAGAGATGAGTTCTTGGTCTTTCTCTTCGTCATTCATCATGGAGGCCAGCTCAGACTTGGTTGAGTTCCTTTAGGTACTGATCCAGAAAAACGGAACCCCAGTTGGCTCCCTGTTCAATGAGCCGCATAACAAGCACCCACAGGGCTTGTCCCCGAACAATGGCGGCAGTGCTGTGTGAATGTCAACAGGGAATTTGTATTTGAAGCCTCTTTGTAAGTTCTAAATGGATAAGCAAATACAAAGACATATTGTTACAAGTGTAGTGGGTATTGAAGGCTGTAGTGTTGGGTTTTGAAAAGGAAGGGGAACTGTTCGTGTTCTCCATTGGAAAGAAATAGGTAACTGGATAGAAATCATTTTAAGTAAGCAATGTTTAGAGGCAAATTAGAAATTGGGCACCTACGAGGCTCCCTCTGAGTGGGTGTGGTGCTTGGAAAGGACACAAAGGCCTGAATTACTGGAGAAATTTAGGAAAGGGATGGTAGAACAGCACCTGAACATTGTGTTAAAATAAAAATACATTAAAGGAGTATGGGGCGAGATCAAGGAGAAGAGAGTTCTTGGCAGAGATTGCTGCTGTAATTTATCCCAGACCCTTTAATTCCTGACCACGACCCTGGGGAGGAGATTATCACCTCCCCCAGCTAGCACAATTGGCTGGTATGGAGGTTGTTAACTTGAGAAAATCACCAGAGATAGTATTGGGCAACTTCAAAAGTCCACTGTCTTTTTCAATGAGCTTGTTGTGAAAGGGCTTAAACAGAACACTAATAACAGCTAAAGATCTAGCTGCAGGTGGTTGTCTAATTCCAATCAAAATAACCTTCCCCAAGTCTTAGTGGATAAAGGAGGGCAGAATTAAAAAGGGAACCGAGAGTGATTTTTGGCACGGGCACCAAGTCTGTTGTGGAGGAAGACTATTGGTGTTGGCAGTGCACAGTTAGATTTTTTCCCAGCAACAAATTTTTCTCTTCCCTTGATGGCTTCGAAGGTCTGTACACAAATGCCTTTGTGTCAGTTGTATACAGCTGCACACACCATGTGGTATTTGCTTTAGTTAACAGTACGGTGGAGGGAGAGTAGGTTGTTGGCTTTTGAAAGAATCAGAATTATTATATACAGGCATCTTTCTCCCTTACCTAGAAGCTCTCATGCTGACTGGAAAATATACTGTTTTTGAATTACGGACTTAATGCCCTTAGAGCTTCTTTCTTTGGGGGTAGTTTGTGTTTAATCAATGTTCTACTAGACTTTCCAAGCCACTGTTCCTTGGTGATGGATGTCACTTGAATAAAATTTTCTGTAGTCAGATAAGATTACCAAATGCTAGATCCCACAAATTTTAACAGGTATGTTTACTGCAGGATTTTCCAGAGCCTTCAATGTGCAAATTAGTTTTGAATTGCCTGCTAAGTGGTACTTTTTACTCCCCAAAATAAAAAAAAAGTTTGCTCCAAATCCCAAATTATCTGGGTTTTTTTTTTTTTTTCACATATGCATCCTGGGAAATACTGCTCTCTTTAAAACTGCAGGAGTGGCCCCCATTGAGATGCAGGTTGAGCAAGCATTTCCTTAGAGTCCTGTGGTCCATAGCATTTCTGCTAAGATGCCAGGCTATCATGGAGCTGAGGCTGGAGTCAGGTTCAAATGCAGCATCTGGCAGCACACCATACAGGGGGGTGTGTGTCTGTGTGTGTGTGTGTGTGTGGTATGTGTTTGGGCTGATGGTTGGAATGAGGACAAAAGAGGAAGTTGGAAGAAGAGATGAGAACTTGCTCCTTCCTGTTAGGAACACCCAAAATTGTGGATTCCTCCAAGAATCTTCCTTCCTGGGCCTCAATTGTCAAAGCCTAGTCATAGGTGGAATTGTTGTAAAAGTCATTCCCAAGTGGCTCAGTATTTACAGCTTGTCATTGACATGAGCAGATTTCTGCAGCTGAAAATAGTGACATCCAGTCATTTGGGCCAATTTGTGAATTTTCCTCAGGGATGTGAGCTTGGGAAGGTAATTTTATGCCAAGAAGAAAGTCACTGGAAACAGTTGTTTTCCTGAGAAGACATGCCCCCTATTTCCCTTAAAAAGAAGACAGGAACTTTCAGATGGCTGTAGTCCAGGAACCTCAAATACAGTTGGTGAATAATCCTCCCTAGCGTCATGAATCCTCATGGGGTCCATCATTTTGGCAGTCTTCCTTCTTGTTCCCTAAAAGGGTTTGAACTCAAGGTTTCTGGATCTGTGAAGGCTTCCACATCTTCCATCTAAATCATTTTTATTCACTGGACTGCAAGGGAAAAACCACACCAAAAGGACTCTCTCCATATCTGTCAGACTTCACGAGCAAAAGGAGAGCATTCCAGGAATGGCAGAGCCAGAAAAACCATAAGGATACACTTTTTGAAAGACAATCTGGAAATGGGGCTTAAAAAGGTTTTTGCTAAGCCTTGATCATGCCAAGTGAATTCTCTTTCAGTAATTAAAGAAGGAAACCTACCCCCTAAGAACTGAAGTTAGCAGCTATATCAGGTCAAAGGAACTTGGGAAGAGAACAGAATTGTTTATTAATCTTATAGTATCACTTTCCTTGTAAAACCCCAATAGTCTGCCTTATGCATGTTACCGTAACACTCAAATCAGGTCTGTTGGTTATTTATTTATTTAAGATGTTTGGCCTGTTTGGAAATTAAACACTTTCTTGGATTTCATCTCTTTGGGCCAATGGCAGACCTGTTGGGGGGTGATCCTAAGAGGATACAATCATAAAACCCTTAATAGGTAGCACAACGGGAAAAAGCCAAAATGAATTAGCTTGCTGTGACATGGCTAACATCATTGCATTTATATATGTTTCATTAAGAGGGGGCTTGACAGCTTTATGAGGAAACAGTGGGGTTTGCAATGGAGGAAGGCCCTGTAACCCTGCCAAAGCTGATCTCGGCCTGTGCCATGCATGCTCTTTAATAGAATAATATTTGCACAGTGAAAATGTCATTTTAAATGACTGGTTTGATAATCCCTTAAGCTTTTAAATGATCTGCAAAGTCTGGAAATTCTACCCATGTTTAAAATTGACGGGAACATTAATGAATGCAAACATTAAAGGATGGTCCCCAGCTTTGTTTCCTGAGTCAGACATGGCTTACTGGGGTTTCTTTCCTCTTTTGTCCCTTGTGCTCTTTCTGCGACACAAGTGTACTCACCGAGCGGCTGCAGTGGCCTTCACTGCAGGGATGTCTTTGGGGTGGGACAGCTCAGCCTCCGGTGGGACATGGACTTCCCAGGATTGCTGCTAGCATGCGGTTCTTTCCTGCACAGTAGAAAAGGCATCCCCTCTGGGAGGCAGCCTGCAGAAGGGAACCCCTTTGGGCAGAACAATTAGCAAAGAGCATGTGTCTCTCCAGCCTGTGCATCCTGAGCCAGGGTCTTAGTGTGGTGAGCACAGAGTAGGAAGAATTTAGCCCTTACTGGAGCCCTCTCAGGGATAAGTCCTGCACAACCATACGCAGCATCCCTGGTGATGTCTACCTTGTTTTGTTCAGACCCTCTTTGGACCAGGATAAAAGCCTCCCTGTCCCCTGGACAAATATCCTGTGCTCTATGAGATATGGGGAGGGCTTTTCCTTGGGAGGACAAAGCCCCATTCAATCCCTTCCTCCTTTCAATGACTCTCGACAAGGGTAGGAAGGCTTGTGTAAGGATTACCTTCTCAAGAATCAAGCAATAGATGGAGGCTTGGCAAACGAAAGCTTCAGGGCCAAATCTGGTCCTCTGTTGTTATAAATAAAGTTTTATTGGAACACCATCGTACCCATTCATGTATTGACCGTGGCTGCTTTCCTGTGACAATGGCAGAGCTGGATAGTTGCAATAGAGACTGTATGGTCCATAGAGCCTAGAATATTTGCCATCTGGCTCTTTACAGAAAAATCCTGCAGATCCCTGCCCCAGAACACTGGACAAAATGAGGTAGAATCCCTGGCTGGAGTCCTGGCTCCGTCAATTTTTGTATGTCCTTGGGCAAGTTACTTAATATCTCTTTTTCTTAGGTTTCTCATACGTAACATGGGGATGTTTCTGCTTTGCCCACTTCGTGCAGCTGCTGTGAGAATCTGATGATTAAATAGAAAAGTGCTGTACATGTGTGAGGTCTGCCAAGGTCTAGCGATGGGACCTTGGGGAAAGCTTCTTGACCTCTTTAGAGCTATTTCTTCATCTGTAAAACAAGAGAGGCGCTCTAGATTAACACTCATCAGACTTTAATGTCCACATGTTCACCTGGAGATTTCGGTAAGATGCAGGTTCTGATTTGGCAGGTCTGGGGTGGGGGGTGAGATTCTGCATTTTTCACCAGCTCCCAGAAGACGCTGATGCTGCTGGGCTGGTGTATTCATTGAGGTGCTCCAGAGAAACAGAACCAATAGGATGTATATATGTAGAAAGAGATTTAAGGAATTGGCTCACTCAGTAATGGAGGTTGGCAAGTCCAAAATATACTGGGTGAACTGTCAGCTTGGAAACTCAGGAAAGAGCCTTTATTGCTGTTCGAGTCCGATGGCCGTCTGTGGCAGAATTCCATCTTGCTTGCGAGAGGTCAGTCTTTTGTTCAGTTCAGGTTCTCAGCTGATTGAACGAGGTCCAATATGGTGGGCAACTGCTTTACTCAAAGTCCGCTGATTTAAATGTTAACTTCATGTAAAACCACTCACAGAAAGATCCAGAATAATGTTTGACCAACTATTTGGGCACCCTGTAACCCAGCCAACCTGTACAACTAACTATCACCACTGGGTACCGCACTCGGAGGAGCGAGGGGCCAGATGATCTTGCTGGTACTCTCTGCTCGTGTAATTGATGAGCAACCTGCAAATGCGGTCATAACCATAACAGTCACTTTCCCAGGCACCCCTCTCCCAGCTCATAGCCTAACCCTGCATCTGGTGAGAAGAGATGGTTATTTCTCCACTTCCAGAAGGGCTCTGGCCAAACCCTTCGTCTGGCAGCCAGGTGGCTTGACAGAGCAGCTGGTGGCAGGCTGAACCCCTCCTGGCTGGCCTTAGCCTGGAAGCAGCTGGAAGGTGTCCCACCTCTGCTTTCTGCCCCAGAAAGCAAAAGTAGTTAGTGGCAATCTGGCATGTGGAGATTGCAGAATTTGAATCCTTCTGCATTTCACTGAAGTGAAATGTCTCCTGTGCTCCCACTGGCTGCTAGCGCTGCCAAAAAATTCTCTCAGGCTTTTGTTTCCGACCACATTTCCCACAGGCCAGTAGAGGCTATTGGCTGTTTGTCCCAATTGCCACCTGAAGTGGTAAGGCCTTTTAAGGAGAGGATTGTCCTGTAGGCAGGGTCAGAGCCAAGGTTTCTGCCTCTGTGGGGTAGAGCAGGTGAGAGAGGAGGGAGTGGGAAGATGGGTCTGTGGGTGGTGCTAGAGAAACACATTAAAGTGATTATTTGCCAACAATTGCCCATCAAGCAGGTCAGGGTGCTAGATTAGACCCAGATACACTGGGAAGCAGTACAGGATATGATGTAAAAAGATGCAATTTTAGACTCAGACGAACCTGGGTTCAAATCCCACCTTTGCCTCTTTTCCCAGCGGCACTTGGGCAAGATTCTTAACTTCTCTGTAGTTCAGTTTTCTCATTGCTTTGTTGTGAGAATAAATGAAATGATACCTATTTTTCCATTCAGAAATCCTCTGGGGCTCCCTGTTTCCTTCTCATCAACTTCCAGATACCCTCTGATTGGATCTGGGATCCTGCTGAGCTCAGTCTCTGGCACTAATAGAAATCCAGCAAAAATTCAGCCGACAAATATCAGGCCCTGAAGGCCATACACACAATGTATGTTTTTTACAAAGGAAAATGAAGCAGAATAAATCACTAATTTGATCAATTCACATTTTAATCCTTTAGCTCATGAGTTCTGGAAACTTCACCAAGTTCCTTGACTGCTTTGTGTTTTGGTTTCCTCTTCTGCAAAAGGATAACCACTGGGCTTGTTTGCTGGGATTGTTGTGAGGATTAGATGAGATAATATAGCCAAAGCTTTAGTGCAGACCTGGTACACAGTAAACCCTATCACTTAGCTCTTGTTGCACCTGTTATTTCGAGATCCCCAGGTGTGTTCAGCTGTGTTAAGAAAGGGTTTGCAGAGTAGTGGTTGTGGATTCCCTGGGCAACTATGGCCTTCAAGATGATTTAAAAGCTGGGGAACCAAGCCAAATCTCTGGGCTATGCTCCCTCACAAACCTTGGGTAGATAAAACTTAGGGTAGACCTGGCCCACAGTTTCACTTGAACTGGACTCTTGACCCTTCTTTTTAACCCTTGCTCTTTTCACCCAGCACACTCTCCAAGGCTGTGCGAGGGCTTTATTGCTCGTTTCTTGAAGCCACCTTTATGCTTTCTTCTTTACACCCTGTACCTAGTTTCTCATCAGGACTTTGAGTCTTTCTCTACCGTGTTTCACACCAATGCTTCTTTGCTGTTTCTATTAGCCCGTCTTGCCTTGGCCTTCTTCCTTGGGCATCTGGCCTGCTGCAATAGCTCGAGGCCAGCAGCTTTCAACCCTGGCCACACCAAAATCACCTGGGGGAAGTTTTAACAAAGAATGCAATCCTAAAGCACCAAGCCCCAAGATTTTGATTCAGTGAGTCAGGGATGGAACCACAGACATCTGTGTTTTAAAGTCTCCCCAGGTGATTCCAATTTGCAGCCTGGGTTAAGAACCTCTGTTAGAGGCTTTCCTGTGTTCAGTTGCAAAATCAGGAGCCCAGAAGCTTTGAGAACTTTGCTTTTCTCATCTGCAGAGGGGATAGTCCTGCCGTCTACCCAACCAATGAGATTGGATTGTATGCTTCAACCCCAGCTCAAACGCCCGTTAAACAGACAAGCAACCATGTTTCTCTCAGATCATGTTTTGCCTTTTGTTGTATTTATTTGAGCACTTATGTCATTCATTAGACCGTAAGCTGCTTGGGAAATGATCCACAGCATGTTTAACTTTGTACCTCCCGTAATGTTTAGTATAGGGGCTTGACACATAGTAAATATTCAATATATGATCATTGGATTGATTTTCAGTTGTTTTGTGTGCCCTGCAGGGTCTGGAACAGTGCTGAGAGCATAGTAAACACTCAATAAACACTGATTGATTGATTAATGTATCTATTCAAAACCTATATAGAGAAAATGGAGGGCACAGAAACAGACCCAGCCTTATATTAACTGAATGGTGGTAGGGAAGTAATTTAACTCTGAGTGCCTTTGCCTTTGGTGTGGGTATGTGCAAGAGCTCATGGAAATACATGTACACAGGCACTGACATACACACATGTACAGACTTCTTGGAAATTCAAGAACTCATCCTCTGCTTAGATGATCCTCTCTGCTACTACTTGGTGGAAACTGAAATGTCAAATGAGGACATTGGTAGACTTAGTTTAGTCCTGCTCACAGTAATAAAATAATTTAATATAAAAGTATTTTGGAAAGTACCAACACGTGCAAGTTATTACAAATGGGTTAGGCACCAGCAGGTTGGGACTGTAGATGCTTGGGTTCTAGTCTCTGGGCAGCCATTCACCTGTTGGACAATATTGGCCACATCCCTTAATGTCCCTGAACTTCAACTTCCACATCTGGAAATAAAGGTTTGGATTAAATCAGCAATTCTTATGCCCTGAAATACAGACAAAAGAGCACTGATTTTTCAGAATATTAAAGATGTTAATAGATGTTCAAGACAAAGCAACCAATAAACAAATCTTTGGGAAACAAACAAAGTTGTTTTGGACATACTATTATACTTAAGCCAAATGAAATAACTTTCTCTAGGACTTCTCAAGGACTTTATTTTTTGATGTTTCTGTGACTCACCAAGGGGATGTGGAAAGGTTTCTTGCAAGGCATTTGGCTCTGAAACACTCTCCCTCCTCCCCAGAAAGCTTATTACCAGTTGGAGGCATTTGCAAACTCTCGCTCAGCAGCAGCTGATCCTCAGTGTACGCTGGTATTTTGCTAAGATAACCATCTCACAGGTTGCCTCTAGGCACTGGCTCACTATGAAGAAAATCTCCTTGTCTGTGATGCTCTTACCTCAGTTTTGCTGGTCTTACCTGTCCTTCATTAATTCACCACTTTCAGGAAGTCTTCCCACCTTGCTCCATCCCATAGTGATAGCCCCTGACTTGAAAGCAGTTAATGCAGCAGAGTAAAAAGAGGAAGGACTTCACAGTCAGACAGCCAACGTTTGAATCCTAGCTCTACCAGCTATGTGGGTACCTGGTCAAGCCACAGCCTCTCTGAGTCTCATTGCGCGTGTCTATACTTTGTGGGTAATACTCTGTGGGCATTTGGGGTTTGTACCATGCAGTATTTACTTGTCCTTTGTTGCAGATGGAGTCTTACTCTGTCTGCCCAGGCTGGAGTGAAGTGGTGCAATCTTGGCTCACGGCAACTTCCAGCTCCTGAATTCAAGCAATTATCCTGTGTCAGCCTCCCAAATAGCTCAGATTACAGGTGCGCCCCACCATGCCTGGCTAATTTTTTGTATTTTTAGTAGAGATGGGTTTCACCATGCTGGCCAGGCTGGTCTTGAACTCCTGACCTCATGACTGGCCCACCCCAGTCTCCCAAAGTGCTGGGATTACAGGCATGAGCCACCGTGCCTGGACTACTTGTCCTTCTTCTACTATAACATTAGGCGAAATTTCCCTCTGGGACCCATCCCAGCCATGCTCTGAGCCAAGGTGGGGGTAGGTGCCCAGGCCCAAGGCGCCACGGTATCACATTCCCCTGGCCATAGCAATGGGCCATGGACACAATCAGGATCAATGAAACACAGTATTACTTTGCTAATATTTCTGAAAAAGAGGCTCTTGCTTTTTTCTACTGGATTTGAAACTTAGGGAAGATAAAGCGTGAGGATGCTGCAACCATCTTACAACTGTGAGGGGGGAGCCTTTCTGGTAATAGAATCAACATAGTAGAATATAGGCTTCATGGTTGGAGTTTCAGCAGCCATCTTGGACCATGAGGTGACCTTGGGAATGGAAATCATAGAAGATGCCTAGGTTCCTGCCACCATGAACGCGATTCCAGTTTTGGACTATTTTTTATCTTTTGAAAGTGAGAAGTAAATGTCTATTACATTTAAGCCACTGTCACTTTTTTGGTTATTCATAGCTGAACCTCATCTTAACCCATAGTTTGAGTCAGTTTTTGTTTTCTTTGCTTGTTTATTTTTAAACAGAAAGGGTCCTATCTGACATAGTATCCCACCCCTACGGTAGGATTATGTTATGGGTTGAACTATGTCACCCCCAATTTCATATGAAGTTGTAATATCTAGTCCCCAAATGTGACTGTATTTGGAGACAAGGTATTTAAAGAGGTAATTATATCAAAATTATGTCTTTAGTGTGGACCCTAATCCAATATGACTGGGATCCTTGTAAGAAGAAGAAATTTGGACACAGACATGTGTGCTAAACAGAGGAAAGGGAAGAAGGAGAAGGGGGCCATATGCAAGCCAAGGAGAGAGGATAAAACCAGCTCTACCAAAATCTTCATCTTGGACTTTCGGCCTCTACAACTACAAAGAAATAAATCTCTATTGCTTAAAGCCACCCTGTCTGTAGGACTTTGTTATGGCAGTCCTAGCAGACTACTACAGAGTAAATGAAATAATCATGTATAGTAGGCATCTAGCTCAGTGTTTGTAGCTAGGAACCCTCAACAAATGTGACTTCTCGTTCCCCATGCACTAACTCATACTGTCAGGAAACTCTCTACGGGGCAGTGTGCTCCATTTTCCTAACTAGATCCTTGAAGTCTCCGAAGCACCTGAGTCAGGACTATTATGCGTATTAGAATGTTCAATAGATGCTTATTGATTAATTAGGACTCCCTAGGCCATGCTAGGCAGGCAGAGATGGATTAAGTTGTTTAATGAAGTCTCCCCTAATGCACCGTACTTCTCTGGCAGCCTTTTTCTTTAAAGGGAGAAAAGAAGGAGAAGGCAGCTTTTACAGCTGGTTGAAATATCCTGGAAGAAACTGTCAGGGGAAATAGTCATGGAGATGAAGTTGACAGAGTGATGGCCAGGCAGCCCTTTACGATTAGTTTCAGGCTACCAGTTATGTCTGTTTTAATCTGGAGGATGTTTCGGTAATGAAGCGAGTGCGTGAATCTCAATAATGCAAAGTTAATGTTGTTAGCATTGGCCACCATCATTGCTTCACTTTTGTCCAACAGGGATTTTTGTATTTTTATTTTTATTATTATTATCCTCCTTCAGAGCTGTCAGAGGATGGAAATATTCCACTCACTGTTATTTTTGAGAACAGTAAGTGAATGTTAGCCCTTCTGCCCCTCAAATCCATAGCAACAAACCTATTCCTTTTAAAACCTAATTTCAAAACGGTGGCTAGACCTAGAAATCTATCCTTTTAAGCTCACATGTGGTATGGCCGAGGTTATATCTTCACTCCTGTAATTTTCCTCTGGGGAACGACTAGACGTTCGCTAACAAAGTATTGGTTAAATTTCACCCACTGGGAGAAAGAAAACTGATAAAAATGTGTCACATAGGCTGGGTGTAGGGCTACGGAAGATTTTTTTTTTCTCCTGTAGCTGGTAAAGATGTAATGATGTTATTTGATCCTGTGCCCTTCTCTGGGTAAAGTGGCAAATAATGTATTTATCTGGATAATTAAGCAAATGGGAAAAACAGAAGGAAAACCAAACAAACAAAATCCATATTTTGTCTGGGCTTGGAGAAGTTTTTCCTGAGATAAGATGAGGGAGGAAAGGTGAGATGAATTTATTTAGATAATTGCCTCACTTCTCTAGCTCACTTTGTGCAGGCAGATGGTCTCATCCTTGGAGGTCTAGCCTTTCTGTGGTATTGGCTCTTTTTAAACCGTTATCAGGATAAGCTATCTGACAGTATCCCCTCTAAAACCATACAATTTTCTTTGAAGGGATGCCGCAGAAGTTCCATTAGGCAGCGAACTCCTAGTAAGTATATTAGAGGAATAATCTTGTCTCATCGGGGCTACTGGCTGAACTGATACTTCTTATTTTAAAAATTTCCCTGTATCTGATTCTGTCAAAAGAAACACTCTTTTAGAAATATGCTGATTACTAAGCATTCTATTAAATGCTTTATGGCTGAATATTTTTCCTTACCAATTAGCATCAGATAGCGTCAGCTTATAAATACCCTATGTCAAAAGAAAGCTTTGGAGAAATTCACCATTATTTCTACATTTCAACGTTGAATAATATGAGGAGAATCTTATTGTTAACTGTTAGTTTTTGGATGTTTAACCTCTTTATTTGTCTATAGTTTGTAAAAAGAGTCTGTAGACAGGTGTGTGTGTGTGTGTGTGCGCGCGTGCGTGCGTAAAGAGAAGAGTCTATTTTTGATTCTTAGAGATACCTGGAAGGACTATTAGTTTACCTATGGTAAGCAAACCCCAATGGTCTGAGACAGGGAGAGAGTCCTGTCCTGCCCTGGATACATAGGGCATCCTTGGAGCTGTTGGGCAGGTCTGCTGCTGTTACCCCCTTCAATAAGAGTTCCCCTCTCTCCCCAGCATCATCAGGTGGCTGATAGACTGGGCCCTGTGGGTAGGAGAGGGGTTAGCATGGAGGCAGCCACCAAGGGCATGTGATGGGGGCCTCTTCCAAGGGGGTTGATGGGCACATACTCAGCAAGTGTTATATAAATGGGCCAAAGATGGTCTCTGTATATTGGCCCTTGGGTTGTTTATTTCTTCATTTCAGGCTGAGATTCATTAGCTCAAAGGCCTATTGGTGCCAAACTCAGTTTTTTACACGTCCAATTATTTTAAAAATAGCCCAAACAAGCAGATTTTTAGCCACTTAGGGCCTGCTTGCTTTGCATATCCTGCAAAACCTCACCTCCCCTCTGCTGGCCTTTGCAAGGCAGGGCCTTATGCTTACAAGACCCAAGCAGCTCCCATCCTTCCACGCTTTCTGACCTAGACCCGCTCTACCATCCTGCTGAGGAACATCTCGTGAACATAACCCTCCTCTTTGCGCCGCCTTCTGGTCCCCCTCTCTCCCAAGAGTTCCCTAGTTCTCTTGCCCTTCAGAGCAGTAGTTCCTTCTGGACAGTCCCATGATATGAAGGGCTTCTCCTCTAATGCAACCTTGTCCAAATGTCTCCCAGTAAAACTCATTGGGGGTTATTATTTTCTTTATTAGCCCTCAAATTCTTTGAACTCTCACAGTATATTATGATCAAGGTCCTGTTATTCTTGGCCATCAGATCCATACTCTGTCTCTGAACCGAAGGGCTATACGTAGATTTGATTGCACTGTTTCTTTTCTTTCTGTGTGTGTATACCTCTTCTAATTGGGACAATGCTCAGTCTTCCAAATCCTGTCTGTTCTGAAACACCCACAGGAATAAATTATCTTACCTACTAAGAGGCAATCATTGACTGGTAATGTTTTTGCTGCTTAAGTATAATGGAAAGTACATAGATGTCATTTTATTATTGTTCCCTATAAACTTCAAAGTACATTTTAGCCTTTGTGATTATATATATATATACACACACACACTCTCTCTCTCTCTCTATATATATATGTATATAATGAAATATAAAAAAGAGTCAACTTTTTTTAACACAAGAGACAAGGGAAAGAGTGGAGTTTGTGGTGGAGAAAGAATGAGACATAGAAATAAAATTAGTATCCAACAATTATTTAAGACTGCTTCATGTCATTTGCTAATCTTGTTTTTATAACTAGATTACAAACTTTGTGAGATCGTGAATAAATGTCTTATTCCTTTACCATCTGTGTCCTGCTGCAATATTGGATTAGTATTTGTTCTCAATAAATTTGTTGATGAACGCAAAGGTAGAGAAGAGGAAGTTGACTGGGGGAAAGAAGAGATGGAGGGAAGTAAGAGGACAAGGGCTTAGTGAGGAAGAGAGAAAGCTAGGAAAGGAAGCTTAGCCAAGTGACCTTAGGCAAAAGTCTTTGAGCTTCAAATTACTAACCTATACATGGGGATAAAATGGCAGGTGTGACTGGAAAGGGATGTGGAGTGACTTTTAATGGGGCATAGGTACACTTGCGGGTTGCGTCTTTTCCTATGCCAAAAAACCCATGAAGGTGGCCCTCAGAAGAGCAGGTGACCACCTGGGCTCTGGAGTCACCTGCAGAGTCTCAGAGCATTAGTTAGGAAGAAGGTGCCGGGGGGACCAGTTTAGAAGAGTAGCCCCGTTTTCTGGGGGAGATGTTATCTAGTTAGACTCCTTGTAGTTTTGGGGCTCAGAAGGGAAGGTCCAGATCTCTGGGCAATGAATCCTAGGGGAGGAAAGCAGCCCCCGGACTCTGTGTTGGTAGATCCTGGTTACTCCTTCACTGAGCTCTCTAGGCTCACGTGGCAGCTGGATGTGGTCACTACACATGGTTTACAGCTGGATGTAAACCAAAGCACTCAGAGCTAGATTTGGGGGTCCTAGCCCCAGGAGGCTCCCTCAGAGGAGCTGAGTACTGAGGGAATGGCTGATGTTCCTAGAAAGAGGTGTAACCACCGGCCCTGGAGAAATGTTCACAGCCAGTGTGGATTATCAAAGGGTGAGAGGAGTCTTAAAAGGGAGACATTAGACTCCCTGCTAATAAGGCCTGTGGAGATTTGGATGATTGATTAGAAGAAGAAGAGACAATGGGATTCATACTTGACATTTACGAAGCAGTTCTGGCCAGTTATACTGTGATTACACATGCTGCTTGCCTCCCCGTGCATGAGGAGCCGGATATGTATTCCAAGGCAAGACAAGGACAGTTATAAAAAGATTTAGGAAGATGCCAAGGTTATGGATTGGAAACCTCTGTTGTTCTAAATCGTGTAGCATCGCTTGGGCTTTCTCCCTGGTGCAATTATGTTACAGAAAAATCGCTTTCATACTGGTGTCCACAGCATGTGGACAACATCAGGGAGTTTAAAAGGCCTTCATGGTTGAGAATCTTGGATTGAACACCACATAACTGGCTTCAAAAACTCTGAAAAAAATGGATGCTTGAAAATGTATAATAACTTACCTAGAGGATCACTTGATTTTTTATTGAAGGTAATTAAAAATAAAATGACTTCTTCTTGATTCAATTTGTTATTCTTCACCCTCATCTGCCATTGCCAAAAGTTATCCATTTCATAGAAATTTACTAATATGTTTACATACCGGGTACATTTTTTACTTATAATTTAAAAATCTTCTCCGTATTCCACTCTCATCTTTCATTCCTAAATGCATTTATTTATGATTTTGCTTTTTATGCTTATTGATTAGCTTATTCAGAGATTTGTCTATTTTACTGAATTTTCAAGGAACCAATTCTTGGTATCATTTATCAACTTCGCTTTTCTATTTTTAATTCATTTATGTATTTATTTATCTTTATTATCTTCTTCCCTTGCTTGAGTTCCATTTTGCCATTTTTTTAGTTTCTTGAGTTGAAAACTTTATTATCTTACCTTCTGTTAAAATAGTAGGAAATATATGTGGTTATGTATTATATGATAGTACAGTTTTAACCATATCCTATAAATACATGTATGTGTGTATATATATGTGTATAAATAAAAATAAATTTTAAAACAAAAATATTATACAATATTGCAGATATCTGTTGGTGAGGCCTGGTGAGGCCTCAGGAAGCTCAGGGAGCTTCCAATCGTGGCAGAAGGTGAGGTGGGAACAGGCATATCACGTGGTAAGAGAGGGAGCGAGAGTGATGCCAGGCTCTTTTAAACAACCAGCTCTTGTGTGAACTCAGAGTGAGAACTCACTCATTACCAAGGGGAGGACACCAAGCCATTCATGAAGGATCCGCCCCCATGACCCAAACACCTCCCACCAGGCCCCGCCTCCAACACTGGGAATCACATTTCAACATGATATTTGGAAGGGACAAATATCCAAACATATCACATTTGTTATTAATTTCCAGTTTTACTGTGTTGCATTCAGAGAATGTGGCCTAATCACTTCTAATTTTTAGAATGCATTAAGGATTTTTAGTACAATCCTTAAAAAGCAGAGCAGGTGTTTCTCCGTAAGGTAGGGAGAACACACACCCACCCACCCACCCATCCCCCCCACACAAACACACACATGCCAATGTAACCTTATAGATTCAAAACATCATTTTTTCTCTTGTTTTCTGATTACTTGACCTGTCATAGATTGATAATAATATAATAAAGTCTTTATTTGTAAATGAGTGCCAAAGGCAGTGTGATGAGTTAATACTTTGGAATTAGAAAAACCTGTTTTCAGATCTCAGCTCCATCTCTCAGTAGCAAAGACTTTCGCAAAAGCAGTATCTGAGACAAAGATTTGAGTACAAGTTAATTATTTGATAGGTGACAGGAACACTGCTAAGGAAGTTAAGAAATGAATCAGAGAAGAGAAGGCAGCACTATTTTAGTAAAATAGGTGTCTGTGTTGCTTGATATTTATTTATTCTTTGATAATTGAGGTTTAATTATCTGTGAAAACCATAGATCTTAATTGTACAGTTTGATGAATTTTCATAAATATAAACATCCGTGTAACTTATACCCCTATTAAGGTATAGAACATTTTTATCACCCCAGAAAACTCCTTCCCAGTCAGTTCTGTCACCCTCTAGAGGCAATCATTATCCTGACTTCAATCCCATAAACTGATTTCACGCACTCTACAACTATACATAAATGGAGTCCTAGAGTGTGCACTCTTTTGTATCCAGCTTCGCTTCTTTCACTCAGCGTGTCAGTGAGATTCATTATGTCTTTGCATGTTTCAGTGGTTAATTTTTATTGCTGAGTAGTATTCCATTGTATTACTATACTATAATTTATTTTTCTATTGTTTTGTTGATAACCATTTGCACTGTTTTCTGAAGAATATGAATAAAGCTGCTGTGAACATTCTTGTATCGTTTTTTGGGGGGAAATTTGTCTTTATTTTGAAGAATGTTGTGGTTTGAATGTATTCTCTCCGAAATTTAGGTGTTGCCAATGTGATAGTATTAAGAGACAGGACTTTAAAGAGGTCATTAGATCACAAGGGCTCGTCCCTGTTGCATGGGATTAAATAGAAGAAGCTTCACGCAGTCTTTGGCTCACTTGCCCTTTCACCTTCTGCCGGGTGAGGACACAGCATTCCTCCTTCTGCAGGATGCCGCCGTCACCAGACAGCCAGCTGCACCTGCTAGTGCTTTGATCTTAGACTTCTCAGCCTCCAACACTGCAAGAAAGAAATTTCTATTTTTTATAAATTAACCAGGCTCAGGAATTCTGTTGTAGCGGCAACAAAATGAACGAGGACAGAAATTAGTACCAGAGAAGTGGGGGTGTTGCTACAACAAAAACCTAAAATTATGGAAGTGGCTTTGGAACTGGGTAGTGGGTAGAGGCTGAGACTGTTTTCAAGTGAATGCTGGAAAAAGCCTGTATGGTTGTGAACAGAGAATTAAGGGAAATTCTAATGAGGGCTTGAAGAAGAGAGGTGTAGGAATAGCCTCTGTCTTCTTAGTGATCACTTAAATGGTTGTGACCAGAATGTTCATAGAAACACTGGCAGTAATGACTATCCTGATGAAGCCTCAGTTGGAAGTGAGGAACGAGGTATTGGAAGCTGGAGGAAAGACCACTCTTGTTATGATGGCAGAGAACTTGGCTGAAGTATGTCCAAATCCTAGGACTTTTAAAAAGCAATGAACTAGGATATTTGGATATGAGCAATGAACTAGGATATTTGGATATGAGCAATGAACTAGGATATTTGGCAGAAGAAATCTCTAAGCAGCAAAGTGTTCAGGGTGCTGCATGGCTTCTCTTAACTGCTTATAGCAAGATGTGAGAAAACAGAAATGACTTAAAGGTAGAATTGATCATTAAAAGGGAAGTAGAACATAAAAATTTGAAAAATTCTCAGCCTGGCCATGTAAAGAGTAAAAAGGTGTGTTTAGGAGAGAAAACCAATGGTATGACCAGGTGACCATTTGAGAAGGGGGTTAGTATGGCTAGAAGGAAGCCAGGTGCTCTTCATCAGAACAATGACCCCAAAGCTTTTCAGAGATCTTCGAGGCTGCCATGCCCATCACAGACTCAGAGTGCCAGGGCCTTGAGGGCATAATGGTTTCAAGAGAGGAGTACAGGGCACCCATGGGACCTTGGATCTTGTTGCTCGGCCACCTTATTTCTCTGCTCCCTGCATTCCAGTGCAATGCTCCGTGGCTGCCCCAGCTGTGTCTCAGGCACACCCAGACAGAGCTCAAGCTGCTGCTTCAGAGGGCACAAGCAATGAGCCTTGGTGGTTGTCCGTATGGTGCTAATTCTTCAGGTACACAGAGTGCAAGAACTGTGGAGGTATGGCTTCCCCAACCATCATTTCAAAGGATGCCTCAGAGAGCTTTAGGACCTTGGCAGAAACCTGGTGCATCGGCAGAGTCACCATAGAGTCCTCACTAGGGCAACATCCAGCATAGCCATGGGGCTGGTGCCACCATAGAGAGTAGTTCTTAGGGCAATGCCTAGTGGAGCTGTGGGAATGGGGCCACTCCTGAGATCCCAGACATGCAGAGCCACCAGTGTGTAACACCAGCCTGAGAGATCTGCAGGAACTGTACTACGCTCATGACAGGTGAGGCATGAGATGCTCCCAGTAAAGTCAGGGGGCAGGGTCCTCTGGAATCTTGGGGACTCAACCTCCACCCCAGTGTGTTTGGAAGGTGGGACATGGAGTCAAAGATTATTCTCAAACCTTAAGATTTAATTGTTTGGCTTGTTGGGTTTTGGACTTAATTTGATACTGGTTACCCCTTTCTTCTTGCCCATTTCTTCCTTTTGGAACAGAAATGTCTGTCCTGTGCCTGTTCCACCATTGTATTTTGGAAGCACGTAATTTGTTTGATTTTACAAGTTCACAGCTGGAGGGCAATTTACTTCAGGATGAAACACACTTTTGAATCTCACCCATATCTGATTTAGATGATATCTAGATGAGATGCTAAACTTTAGACATTTGAGTTGATTCTGGCACAAGCTAAAACTTTTGGGGGGCTATTGGGATAAAATGCATGTAATTTGCCTGTGAGAATGACATGAATTTTGGAGGGCCAGGGGCAGAATGCTATGGTTTAAATATGTTCCCACTAAAATTCAGGTGTTTCCAACATGATAGTGTTAACAAGTGGGGCCTGTAAAAGGTAATTAGGCCATGAGGGTTCCTTTATTGTGAGTAGGATTAAGGTCCTTATCAAAGAGGCTTCATGCAGCATTTAGTTTGCTTGCCCTTCCTGTTTCTCCTAGGCGAGGACACGATGTTCCTCTACTGTCATGGATGCAGCCCTCACCAGACGACTGAACCTGCCAGTGCCTTGTTCTTGGACTTCCTAGCCTTCAGAACTGTGAGTAGTCTATTTCTGTTCTTTGTAAATTACCTAGTTCAGGTGTTCTGTTATACCAGTGCAAAATGGATGAAGATGGGGAAATATCTAGGGATTAAATTGATGGACCATAGGTAGATGTATGTTTAACTGCATAAGAAACTGTCAAATACCTTTTGAAAATGGCTGTGCCATGTTATGCTCCTACCAGCAGTGGATGAACATTCCAGATGCTACACTTTCTCACCTACTTTTGGTGGTGTTAGTGTTTATAATTTCAGTTATTTGCGTGGACGTGAAATAATATGTCATTGTGATTTTTAACGTGCATTTTCCTATTGATTAATGGAGTTGAACATGATTTCATGTGCTAATTGACCAGTTTTATAGTTTTCTTTTTAGAATGCTTAAGTTTTGGGTTGTATCTCTTTTATTATATAGTGGTAGGAATTCATTATTCTGCATACAAATTTTTTTTTTTTGTCAGATATATGTGTTGAGCATATTTTCTCCCAGTCTGTGGCTTGCCCATTTATTTTCTTAAAAGTATCTTTTAATGATCAGAAGGCTCTAATTTGGGTGCAATCCAATATATCAATTTGTCCTTTATGGTTAGTAGTTTCTTCCTCTTGCAGTGTATAGAGCTTCACCTCCTATGTTAAATTTATTCCTAAGTATTTCATTTTCTTTTTGATGCTATTATAAATGGGATTGTTTTCTTAATTTCTTTTTCAGATCATTTGTTAGTGTTAGTATATAGATACACAAATAATTTTTGTATGTTAATTTTTGTACCCTGAAATTTTATTAAATTTGTTTATTCCAAGAGATTTTTGGTGGAGTCTTTAGGGATTTCTAGACATAAGGTTATATCATCTGCAAATAGACAATTTTACTTCTTCCTTTCGAACTTACATGCCTTTTATTTCTTTTTCTTGCTTAATCGTTTTTGCTAGGACATTTCTATACTGAGTGAAAGAGGTGAGTATGGGCATCTTTGTCTTATTCCTCATCTTATAGAAAAAAATTTCAGCATTTTACCATTGAGTATGATGTTAGCTGTGGGCTTTTCATATTGTGTTAAGGCACTTTTTAAAAAATTTAGTTCTTATTTAATGTCTTTCAATACAGTTTGTGATTTTCTCCAAAGGGTATGCACTTTTTAGATTAGTTTTAGGTGGTTTATATTTTTGTGATTGCCATTTTAAATGTTATCTTCATTATTTTCTAGTTATATATTAATTTTTCATCATATGCTACCTGTATTATACTTTAAGTACTGGGGTACATGTGTAGAACGTGCAGTTTTGTTACATAGGTATACATGGAGGCACATTCTTTTTATAACTAGTTTGTTGAGAGTTTTTATTATGAAAGAACTTTGACTTTTCAAATTCTTTGTCCACATTGATTGAGAAATCATATGATTTCTATTCTTCATTCTGCTAACATGAAGTATTACATTTATTGTTTCGTGTACATTGAACCATTCTTCTGTCCTAGGGATAAATCCCACTTCATCATTGCGTGTGATCCTTTTGATGTGCTGTTGAATTTGGTTTGCAGTATTTTGAAAGGATATTGGCATATATCTTTATCATGGATAGTGGCCCTATAATTTTCTTTTCTTGTAATGTGGCTGCCTGGCTTTGGTATGCGGGTAATACTACACTCATAAAATGAATATGGACACATTTACTCCTCTTTAATTTTTGGGCAGAATTTGAGAAACATTGGCATGACTTCTTCTTTAAGTGTTTGATAGAATTCACCAGAGAAACCATCAGCTCCTGCACTTTTCTTTGTTGAGAGGTTTTTCAATACTGATTCAATCCCCTTCCTTGTTATTGGTCTGTTCAGATTTTCTACTTTCTCGAGATTCAATCTTGGTAGATTGCATGTTTCCAGAAACTTATCTGTTTCTTCTAGGTTATGTAGTTTGCTGGTAAATAATTGTTCATAGTTGTTTCTTATGATCTTTTGTATTTCTGTGGTATTAATTATGTTTCCTCCTTTTTATTTGAATCTTCTCACTTCAGTTATTCTAGCTAAATGTCAATTTTGTTAATCTTTTCAAAATAGCAACTCTTAGTTTCATTGATGTTTTCTGTTGTTTTTCAAATCACTATTTATTTCTGCTCTGATTTATATTATGTCCTTCTTACTGCTAACTTTGGGCTGAGGTTTGTTCTTTTTCTGGTTCCTTTAGGTTTGTAGTCAGGTTGTTTATCTGAGATCTCTTTGTTCTTAATGTAGGCATTCATCCCTTTACATTTCCATCTTAGAGTAGCCTTTGCTGCATTTCATAAATCTCAGTATGTTTTGTTTACATTTTGTTTGTCTCAAGATATATATATATTTTAAATTTCCCTTTTGATCTCTGAGTTACTGGTTGTTCAGGAGTCTGTTGTTTAATTTCCGTGTATTTGTGAAATCCCCAATTTTTCTCATTTTTTCCCCCTGGTTTTATATCATTGTGTTGGAAAATGCACTTGATATAATTTTCATCTTAAATTTGTTAAGGCTTGTGGCCTTAACATAGGATCAATCCTAGAGAATATTCCAAGAGCATTTGAAAAGAATGTTACCTCCCTATTTGTGTATTCTTATACCAATATCATACTGTCTTAATTACTGTGGCTTTATAGTAAGTCTTGAAAACAAGTTGTGTAAAAAAAAACTCTTCTGGGATTTTGATTGGGATCGCATTAAAGCGATAGATCAATGTTAGAGAACTGGTGTCTTAGCAATATTGAGTTTTCCAATGCATGAATATAGTATCTTTCTCCATTTAAGTCATCTTTAATTTTTCTCTGCAATGTTTATGGTTTCCAGTGTAATGGTCTTACATATCCTTTGTTAAACTTATGCTGAAGTATTTTATGTTTTTGGTGATAATATGTTATTTAAAAATTTTTAATTTTTCAAATACTTGTTGCAAGTATGTAGAAACACAGTTGAGTTTTTTTTAACATTGACTTTATATAGAGCAACCCTGTTAAATTCACTTATTAGTTCTAGTAGGTTTTAATTTTGGTAGATTCCTTAGAATTTTCTACATAGACAATCATATTTTCTGCAAATAAAGGTCGTTCTACCTATTTCTTTCTAATATTTATGCCTTATATTTTCTGTTTTTATTGCTTGGGTTAAGACCTCCAGGTATTAAATGTTTGATAGAATTGATGAAAGCAGACATATTTGTTTCCATCTTAGGAAGAAAGTATTTACTCTTCTACCATTACATATGATGCTAGCTATAGGTTTGTGTTTATATTTTCTAGATGCTCTTTATTAGACTACATGGTTTTTCTTTTACTCAAAGTTTACTGAGCAGTTTTTTAAAAAATATAAAATTATGAGTGTCATATCTGTCAAATCTGTATTTATTTAGGTAATCGATATTTTTCTTTATTCTGACTTGTTACTTATTGGCTGGTCTATTGCTGATCAACAAGTCAGAAAACCTGTGAGATTATAACTTAGCAGCAGTGCTGAGGGATTTCTGGTAAGTTTTTCTCTGTGGAAAGTAACTGAACATGGGAACTATGTGCTTCTGCGCACAGAGCACTTGCCAGAGTGCAATGTCATTAGAAATGGCTTAGCTAAGGGGTAACATTGATAATCTACCAGTATATATTCCCTTCAGAAAAGATTTTGTGTGCTTCCGGGCTAGTCAATTCCAATATTCTGGCAAGTCAACAGTCATAGACCGTTAAAGTCCTGTCAGTGTCTGCCAATCAGAAATGGAGAGAACCTAAGGAACAGAGTATGAAGAAATGTCAGGGAGAAACACAGTGAGATGTGGCCACTGCAGTCCCTCCATGCAGGTCCCTGAACTGGCTGCTTTGGTATTACTGCACCCTTTGTTAGAATATCTATTCCTTGGCTCTACCTCAGATCTTCTGCATAAGATTCTTGGTCAAGGTGAGCTCTGGGAATCAGCATTTTGTATCAGTACCCTTGATGATTCTGATACAGTCATGATTAGAAACCAGTGGGGTAGAAGGAACACTGGATCGGACATTGAATGACACAGAATGATCCTACTTCATTCACCAGTTCAGTTCTTCCATCTGGTTCTCAGTGTCCCCATCCGTATAATGAGGGAATTGTACCAGTTGGCAGCTGAAGCCCTCCTGGGTTTGAGATTTTTGGTCTTATCATCTGCACTAAGATTCTCCGGCTTGGCAAATGGAAGATGGGTTGGCATGCGTGGTACCAGCCAAGTTACACCTGCATCACCACACATCATTTCTGACAGTCACGTCAAGGCAAGAGAACTGAAAACAGAAATTGCAGCTCCAGTATGGGAGTAATCTCTGAAGGACCTGACAGAACAGCCGTTGGCTAGAAGTTGTGGAGTAGCAGCTGGTTGGGTCTATGAGCTTCTTGCAGCTGTTTGTGATATGTCACATGAATTTTCGTTTTTATGTGTTAATGTACTCTGAGATATTTTACAGTACGTTTGACATTTTACAGTATAGTAAAGTGTGTACATGCCTAATTAAAACAGATGTGCATTTGATAAAATAATTACTGGATATCCTGAAGAAAAATGGCTAATTACATATACAGCATAAACACCTAAACATATGCTATAAATATATACTTGAAGTACTGGAAAGTTGGTATAATTGGCTGCATTCTCTGTTCGTGCCCAGACTTAGAGTTATTCCTTTGGATTTTCCTGGCCTTGGAATTCACCAGCGTTAGAATTTTCTGCCCCAAATTTGACCCCCATCTCATCCTTTTTTCTCTCCTGGAATTGGGATGAAGAAACATCCTCCCCTGAAATGAGGCACAGTTAATACAACCAAAATATAAAAAGACAACAGTTAACTTGAGTTACTATGTGCCAGGCATAGTGCTAGACACTTACATTATCTCATCTAATCTTCACACTAGCCTGGTGAGGTAGCTGCTATTTGTCTTTTACAGATGGGGAAACTAGAGGCTCAGGGAGGTTGCTAACTTGCCTAAGATCTCTAAACTGGGAAATGGAAGATACAAGATTCAAACCAAGGTTTCACTGCAGAGCCTACTCTCTTTAATCACGACCCTATATTGCTTCTCTGAGAACATCTCTCTGCCCAACCACTGTGCTCTCAGTTGGGAAATATTGCTGGTGTGGGAAATTCATCTCAAATGTCTCTGGTACCACTTTGTACATTTCAGAATATCCCAGCCCAGGAGTTCTGTGATTGTGCCACTGCACTCCAGGCTGAGTGGCAGAGTGAAGCCCTGTCTCTAGAAAAAAAAAAAGAAAAAAAGAAAAAAAGAATATCCCAGACCAGACTTCTTCAATAGAAGGTCTTCATGCCTTTTGTTTTCGAACGAGTGGAAAGTCCTCACTAAATGTCCACACACCCTGAGGGTTGTGGGACATGCTCCCCGGCTCTGGAATGCTGCCGGCTGGGTCAACGTGTTCATGTTAGGTGTTCAGAGGCAGAGTTGGACGCCTGTGACTGCTGGAGGTGGTAGCGTCAAAAGTGTTTGGGTTGTGAGAAATGTAGAAAATATTGAGAAGCCCTTTCAAAACGAAATAAGGATATGTTTTCTCAAGATTGGTCAAGTGGACTTGGCCTTTTTGTAAATCCTCCAGTTTGCTTGGAGTATGGAGAAGACTGAAACAGTTATCAGATCCTACTCATGGGAAGCAGCTACAATCAATCTGTTTTTTGACATTTTGGAGAAAGGGGTTATCCTGGCTCTCTACGACTACATATGGTTCTACAAGGATCCTGAAAATAATGTAGGTAGTGATGATTCAGGAAATTCCTAGGGTCACAGCAGGAATACTGAATGTCAGAGTATAAAACGGATGGTTAAAGGCATGGGCTTTTCCATCTACCTGCTGTGTGACCTCTGGCCAGTGTCTTAAATAGGCTTCAGTTTCATCTGTAACATGAGAGTAGAGTACCTTCCTTATAGGATTGTCGTGAGGTTTAAATGAAATAATCTCGGAAGTGAGGCACTCAGCACAGTGCGTGGCAGCAGTAAGCACTGTAAAGGGAAGAGGGTGCATTGGATCAATTTATTGATCACCAGATTATAATCCTGGGTAAGCCATACCTACCCTCTCTTGATCATAGTACTTTGATCTGTTAAAACAAAATGAATGGATTAGAGGACCTTTCAGGTCACTCTGGCTCTGAGAATTGATGACTCCAGGTTACACATTCTCTAACCTCCTTTGGCCTTCTCATTTCATTTCTCAGCTTATGGAAACCATGCATCCTTAGAGCACAAGTGGAGGCAAAGCCTCATGTATGGTGCAACAGTAAATGCTGTGAAGATCGGTAAAGGACCAGTTTTATTGGAAATACCGTGTTCCAGGCTGGGTTTCTTCCTCTCCTTTAAATTCCTTCTACTTGAGAGTCCACTTGGCAGGCATGAGAGTGAAAGTGGGAGACTCCAGAGACTCCCGCGGGCTCCTGTGGTGAGCAAATCCTAGCCAAGGCCTGAGGTCTGTGAGCCTTCAGGGTTTGGAAGGCTTTGCAGGTTCAATCAACTGGCCCACTAGCAAGCGTTTATTGCAGCAGCCTCATGGAAGAACCATTCCAAAGTGGCATGGTTGCAGCCCTGCTCTAGTCGGGGGAGGAGGCAAAGAGGAAGACAGATATTGGCACAGGTGGCTTGAGAATTCTAGGGCACCGGCCCACTCTTGTTGTGCCCCAGCCTGTAACCCTTCTTGGGCTCTGCATCTGCAGCTCACTAGGGCAGCCTGAGCTGAGTTTCTCCCCTCATCCCATACCCACAGGTAAACTTCTTGTTAAAGGGAATAACCATGTTTGGACATACATATGATATTGGGAAAGCATTACTAATTCATGGTTTAAATAATTACCATGTGTAGCGAATTTTTTAAAAAGCAAAATCAGTGCTTCTTATTAAGATGGTGCTTTGAGCTGTAAGAATGCTATTTTCAGATTCCCTCATGCCTCTGCTGCACATTGCATTGTGAATTTGGCTTCAAGCAGACCAAGTCTTTTAGTCACAAGAGGGCACAACTACAGAAATGGGTTAGACCGTGTTTTTCTTCTTCCTGTGACTGCAGAGATGAAGGGAATGAAGGTGAGCTCATGAGTGGTTATGGGGCTGGTGTTTTGGAGTATACTGGGGGTGGCAGCAGGGGCAACTATTTGGGATTTAAAAGGTCCTGGGGCTGGATACGGAGATGGATTGTGGATAAGGACTACTATGAGAAAATAGAAAAGGAGGCAAGCTGTAATTGTGTTTATCAATCCTTTTGAATTTTGAAACTTCAATTTCCACAAAAGAACTGATTGATAGATGTCAAGAAAAATGTCTTTGGGGACTTATTCCTTGTTGGAGTAATTAACACATAAGTGAATGAAACATACTGTTCTCATCTGATGCCAGGTCTGTTTCTTCAGCCAAATCTTAGGCATTTAAACTTATGTTTAATTTAAACTTACATTTATTTAAAATGATATGTGTCACATTGGAAAATATTCTTGTTAAAGAAATAAATCAATCATTTAACATTTATAAAAATGGAATAGTCCCTTTATCCTAAAGGTGGAAACTGAAATCTAGTTTGATACAGATGTAGTTACCATCACCCATGGTTTATGAAAGAGAATAGATTCATCTAGAGTCCCTGAAAGAAAGAGTTATTCATTTCATCCTGGCCATACTTTTGCACCCACAGAGTCAAAGTGTGGGCTGGCCAATTAAATTTGTAATCACCAAGCAGATATAAGTACAAATTAAGGTTACAGAAGGAGATGATGCAAATTAATGGATCTCAGCTGTAAATGGATTTTTGCCTCAAATCTTTTTTTTCTTCTTTTCTGATGAAAAGCAATAAGGTTATTATAAAAATTACTTCTGAAGAGACCTCTTGTTTTGGAAAAAAATACAATTTATTGAACTTGATTCTCCAAATTAATGATTGGCGAGTAAGCTTTACGGTATATAGTTGGAGTGAAGACAGAAATTGGGAGGAGGAGACCCAGGGCCTATACTCATTTCTAGTGAAGAATTTGGAGGGATTGTAGAGAGAAGTAGTTCCCTAGAACTTTTTTCAAGATTGTTACTGATGGAGAGGATAATTGTGTAGACTGATTTTATTCTTTTCCTAAGTAAAGAGGTAACATTGTTTGATGTCCTGAATATGAGTAATTTACTGTACTTTAAGTAGATGGAAAGTTACATCTCATATGAAAAAAAAAAAAACAACCCTGACAAATGATTAGGAGTTAAACACATTTTCTACCAAAACAATGTTCTCTCTCATAAGAAAAAAAAAATCCCTGGTGGGTGTTTTGAATTCCACCTAAAAATAATAAGATGAAGAGAAAATTGAATACTACAAGAGACTAACGACATGTGTGGTACAGCTTAACATTTGGTTCTTTTGAGAGGCAAATTTAGTGTTCTGAAGGCTTCACATCTCATATGGCCATCTGATAGCTAGTGATGTGCTGTGTGGGGGTGTCTAGTTAAGACTGTTAGAGAAGGAACTGCTGCACTATTTCCAGATCTATTTGTGAGATGAGAGTTTCCCCCCCACCCTCTCTCCTAAGGAAGAAGAAATGGATAATTAATCTGGCCTTAACTATCCAACTTTAGGTTTGAAATATTGTTCTAAAGTATGGATCCCTTTTAGGCGTGCATCTTTTCCTAGGTGTGGTTTATCTCAAGACAGTCATTCTAGACTCTGCCCAGCTGTGGGTCTACAAGTGGCTATGTTCTGGAAGAAAATGTTGGACCCTTCTGATGCGGTTCTTAATAGTATATAAAAAAACCTAGTAATTGGAATTAATCTGTCAAGCACATGAAGAGGTATTTCACAACTTTAGTCATTAGGGGAATTCAAAATAAAACTGTACAATGAGATACAACTATGAGCCATCAGTATTGATGAGGATGTGGAACAACCAGAATGCTTATATACTTCTGGTGGGAATGCAGTTTCTTATAAATTCAAACATATACTTACTGCATGACTTAGCAATTCCACTCCAAAGAATTTACCCAAGAAAACAGAAAACATATGAGCATAAAAAGACTTATATTTGCCTGTCCATGGCCATTTTATTCTTACTACTCAAAACTGAAAGCAATCTAGATACCCATCAACTTTGGTATATCCGTACAATACTACCCAGGAATGAGAATGGGTCAAGCATGGTGGCTCATGCCCGTAATCCCAGCACCTTGGGAAGATGAGGCAAGAGGATCACTTGAGCCCAGGAGTTTGAGACCAGCCTGGGCTATATCACTAGATCCCATCTTTACAAAACAGAAAGAAAAAAACCTGGGTGCCGTGACTGGCGTCTATAGTCCCAGCCACTTGAGGGGCTGAGGTGGGAGGATTGCTTGAGCCTAGGAGGCTGAGGCTTCAGTGAGCTGTGATTATGCCACTACACTCCAGTCTGGGTAACAGAGCAAGACCCTGTCTCAAAAAACGTTAAAAAAATGAATTATTGATACAACAGTATGGATAAATATCAAATGCATTATGATAAGTGAAAGAAGCCAGACAGTGTATGATTCAACTTATATAAAATTCTAGAAAACATAAAACAATAGTGATAGACAGTGGATTCCTGGGGTTAGGGAGTAGGGAGATGGCATTGGTGACAAAAGAGCAGGAAAACACTTTTTGGGGTGATGGCTTGATTATAGTGGTAGTTACATGATTGTAAACTTTGTTAAAATTTATCCAATTGTACTCTTAAAATTGGTGAATTTTATGTAAAATTGTAGCTCAATAAATCTAGTTTAACAATATAGCCACTTGTAGACATAGCTACTTATAAATCCTGAGCTTGGCGATTTCTTATAAAATCAAACATGTACTTACCACATGACTTGGCAATTCCACTTCTAAGAATTTACTCAAAAAAACATAAAACATATGACCATACAAAGATTTGTACTTGCCTATCCACAGCCATATTAACCAGTCAACATGTATTTGTAGAGAGGCTAAATGTGCCACCTTTGCCAGGTGCAATGGGATAAATGTTGGCTCCCTTTCTAAAAAGAAAGAGGTTATGGTCTGATTGAGGGGGAAAAAGATTTTCCCTCATGTTTCATTACAGAACAAGACCATCTATTAAAACATAACTTCACATATTCATAAATTCATTTATCCAAAATGTATATTGAGACATGATTAAAGCCTAGCACTAAACAGGACATAAGTGATTGCTGAAGATATATCTGTTGCTCAGAAAACTACAAAATTGAAAAATCTGTATGTTTCATGAAAATAATTCAAGGGTTTACAAAGTAGATCCTCCTTGAATTCACTGGCTGTTAGGTTCAAATCACTGGACTGTTTGTGATAATGAGAAAACACTAGCACTGACTGAACTCTTGATTTCAGTTTCATTCTTGAGCCAGAGAAATGGAATTCTCCCCTGATTACAATTCTCCATCTAGCCTTCAAAGACTGTGGGCCCTCCCTGAGGGACAGCTTTTCTGGTTAGTGAGAGGATGAGTTAGAGGTATTTTCACTCTGTGTATATTCTTAGAACTTTATGGTTGGTTTTCAGTGTGGTTATATAATCCCCATGCAAATGCCATCTGCCATATTTGGCACTTATAAAATATTTGAGATGTTTATTCATTTTGCTTGAAAAACAGATTTTGAGAAGTCAGATCTCCCCCTTTCTGAGAACACAACTGTGTAGAGGGTGTGTACAAGTTCTTTCATGCATGACTATGATTACTGTTTTTATTCATGGCTTAGCCTATCAACTTGGTGTAAAATTTTTGTTTAAGTTTGTGTTTGCCATTTGGAACTAGAAATTATAAGATCAACTTTAAGATTCGCCTGCTTTTTCTTTTCTCATTAGTGTGAATTTTTACTGTTCTTTTAAAAGGCAGTTGTACTCTTAGAATAATAAAATGAAGGCTAATTTCTAGATTTGGATGACTAAAATCTAAAAGGAAAAAAAAAAAAAGAAAAAGGGAAAAGACCAAAATTGGTCATTGTTTGGGTAAAAAGGAGACTAGTTTTCTCTAATATAGCTGATCTCTGATTCATTAGCACTTAACTTAGAATTGATCTTTACATATAAATCATTGACCCAGTCATTCAAAGAGTTGCTGCTGGCCCCTACCCACATCCTAATTTCTTCCTTCTATTCCTGGATTCCTGGGAAGAAAAGAAACAGTAAACTATGAGGTTGGTGCAAAAGTAGTTGTGGTTTTTGCCATTAAAAGTCATGACAAAAACCTCAATTACCTTTGCACCAACCAAACAACACATCTTGGGTATTTGGACCTGTGGGTTCAGAAGTAGAAGAAGAAATAAACAATGGTAACATCTGAGGGAATGGGATCCAGGAGAGCTTCCAGGCCAGGCCCATCTCCCTGTGTGATGGATTCCTTAAATAAAATCAATGATTTCTTCTATATTCTCCAGAGAATTTTATTTCACTTTCTCTCCTACTGATTGCAATTTTATCAATCAGTAGGAGATAAATAAAATTAATGGAATTTTATAGATTTTATTAATCAGGATAATTAAAATTCTAATGACTCACAAGGGTTCTACTTAAAACCTTTAAGTAACATTGAGGGAGTTGAGAAGTTGTTAGCTGAGCAGATATTGGAGTATAATATTACAGTTAGCTTTTTTTTGACCTATTCCTACATTTGGCCAATGGAAGTTTTTTAAAAATTTCAATATTTTAACATGAAAATTTTCAAATATACAGAAAAACCCAGAGAATTATGCAGTGAACAGCCATATATATGTTATATTTGTGTATGAGTTTCCTGCTGCTCCTATACAAATTACCATGAATTTAGTGGCTTAAAAGAACACAAATGTATTATCTTACAATTCTGATGGTCAAAGGTCTAAAATGAGGCTTATGAAAAATCGAGGTACTAGCAGGATGTGTTACTTCTGGAAGTTCTAAGGGGGATCTATTCCTTGCCTTTTCCAGCTTTTAGAAGATGTGCATATTACTTGGCTTGTGGTCCCATCATTCTATGCTTCTGCAGTCATACCAGTTGTTCTGCCTCTGGCCTTCTGTCAGGATCCTCCCTCTTTAAGGACCCTGGGATTACATTTGGCCCATTCTGATACTCTAGGATAATCTTTGCGTTTTAAGATTCTTAATCCCATTGGTAAAATACCTCTTGTTGTGTAAGGTAACATATTCACAGGTTTTAGGGATTAGGGTGTGCACACATTTGGGGATCATTATTCAGCTTACTATAAGCTACCTCCTATATTTCAACATTGGCATTTTTCTTTGTTACGTAACTATTTCTTCATTCCTGTGTTTGGCTGTGTCCCCACTCAAATCTCATCTTGAATTCCCACGTGTTGTGGGAGGAACCTGGGGGGAGGTAATTGAATCATGGGGGCGGGTCTTTCCCATGATGTTCTCGTGATAGTGAATAAGTCTCAAGAGATCTGATGGTTTTAAAAAAATGGGAGTCTCCTTGCACAAGCTCTCTCTTTGCCTGCTGCCATCCACGTTAGATGTGACTTGTTCTCCCTTGCCTTCGGCCATGATTGTGAGGCCTTCCCAGCCATATGGAACTGTAAGTCCAATAAACTTCCTTTTGTAAATTGCTCAGTCTCTGTTATGTCTTTATCAGCAGTATGCAAATGGACTAATACACCATCCATTAATTCATTTTTTGGATGCATTTCAAAATAAATTGAAGACACCAGAACACTTCTCCCTAAATATCTTAACACATATATCATTAACTAGAGTTTGATATTTGTTAATTGTTCAATTTTACTTTTTAAATTTTAGAGACAGGGTCTTGCACTGTCACCCAGGCTGGAGTGTAGTGGTGCCAGCATAGCTCACTGTACAGACTCCTGGGCTCAAGTGATTCTTCTGCCTCAGCCTTCCAAGTAGCTGGGACTACAGATGTGTGTCACCACGCCCAGCTGACTTTTAAACTTTTATAGACATGGGCTCTTACTATGTTGCCCAGGCTGGTCTCAAACTCCTGGTCTCACGCACTCCTCCTGCCCCATCCTCCCAAAGTGCTGGACTTACAGGCATGAGCCACTACACCTGACCCCATTATTTTTTGATGTAAATTTACATATCATGAATTGCACAAATCTTAGTCATGCCCTTCAATGAGTTTTGACAAATGCATACACCTGTGTAATACAAACTCTTATTAAGATATGGAACATTACTCTCTCCCTAGAAAGTTCCCTTATTTTTTCTCAAGCAAATCTTGTCCTATTCCAAGTTTAGTATTTTTTCACTGCAGTTAGATTTAATCTCTTCTAGAACGTTGTTACTAAGTTTAATGTTGTTGAAATTCATCCCTGTTGTTGCACATATCAGCAGTTCTTTCCTTTTGTTATTTAGTATTTTATGTGTCCACTGTATTAATATAGTACAGGATGCTTAGCTATTGTCCTGTTAATGCACACCAATTTTTGACTCATGAATAAAGCTGCTGTGAACATTTTCTCAGAATTCTTTCTGTAGACTTAAGCCTTTTTTTTTTTTTTTTTTCACTAGGAATGAATACTTCTTGACAGTTTTTTAAAAACTGGCTGTTCTAGAGATTGTGATATATAACCTCAATTCCCTAATTTTTTATAGTGTATTCATATAGAGTTAAAATTGTACTATTTTATGAAAAAATATAAGAACTATTAGATTCTTTGTCCCTTTGACCCTCACCCTCCATCCTTTATTCAGTAGCTGTCATATGTATTACATCTATGGGTCATAAACCACACAATAAATAGGACATTAAATTTGTGCTTTAAATGCTCATATATCTTCTAAATAAATAAATATTAATTTTTAACCCATATTTTACCACCTCGATACTATTCTTTCCTAAAGATTCAGTTTTCAACTGGTCATTTCCTTCCAGTCTGAATAATTTTCTTTAACATTTCTTGTAGTGCAGGTATGATGGTGATAGGTTCTCCAAGTTTTCATGTATCTGAAAATGTTTTTATTTTTTCTTTATTCTTGAAGGATATTTTTCTTACACACGATTTCAAGTTGACAGATTTTTCTTCCTGCACCATAAAGATGGTGCTTCACTGTGTTTTGGCGTTCATTCTTTTCTCTGATCGGAAGTCAACGGTCATTCATATTATTATTCTCCTGTATATAATGTGTTGTTTTTCTCTGGCTGCACTCAAGATTTTTTCTTTGTTTAATTTTAGCAGTTTGATTTTAATGTGCCTAGCTGCATTTTTCTATTTATTTATTCTTATTTGGTTTACTAGGCTTCCTTTTTCCCTTCCGCTTTTCCCCTTCCCCCTTCCCCCTTCCCCCTTCCCTTCCCTTCCCTTTTGTTGACGGAGTCTCACTCTGTCGCCCAGGGTGGAGTGCAGTGGCACGATTGATCTCAGCTCACTGCAGATCTCCACCTCCTGGGTTCAAGCAATTCCTCTGCCTCAGCCTCCCGAGTAGATGGGACTACAGGCATGTGCCACTACCCCCGGCTAATTTTTTGTATTTTTAGTAGAGATGGGGTTTCACTGTGTTAGCCAGGATGGTCTTGATCTCTTGATCTCGTGACCCGCCCACCTCAGCCTCCCCAAGTGCTGGAATTACAGGCGTGAGCCACGGCACCCGGCCCTTACTAGGCTCCTTGAATCTGCAAATTTAATTTGCTTCCCCCAATTTGGGAAATTGTTAGTCATTATTGTTTCAAATATATATATATATATATAATATTTTGAGATGGAGTCTCACTCTGTTGTCCAGGCTGGCATACAGTGGCGTGATTTGGCTCACTAGAACCTCCACCTCCTGGGTTCATATCAGCCTCCTGAGTAGTTGAGATTGCAGGCACCCACCACCATGCCCGGCTAATTTTTGTATTTTTAGTAGAGATGGGATTTTGCAATGTTGGCCAGGCTGGTCTTGAACCCCTGACCTCAGGTGATCTACCTGCTTCGGCCTCCCAAAGTGCTGGGATTACAGGTGTGAGTCACTGCGCCCTGATTTGTTTCAGATATTTTTTCTACCCCATTTTCTCTCTACTTTCCTTCTAGAATTCCACTTTTATGTATGTTAGATCTTTTGATATTGTCCTTTTTGTTTTTGAGACAGGGTCTTGCTCTTTTGTCCAGGCTAGAGTGTAGTGGCATGATTGCAGCTCACTGCAGAATTGACCTCTTGGGCTCAAGCAATCCTCCCACCTTAGCCTTCTGAGTAGCCGGGGCTATAGGAATGTACCACCATGCCTGGGTAATTTTTGTATTTTTTTATTTTTGTAGAGACTTGGTTTTGCCATGCTGCTCAGGCTGGTCTTGAACTCCTAGGCTCAAGCAATCTGTCTGCCTTAGCCTCCCAAAGTGCTGGGATTGCAGGCGTGAGCCAATGCACCCAGCTGATGATCTCCTTTTTTTAAAAAAAATTTTTCCCTGTTTTCAAGATTCAATAATTTGTATTGATTTTTCTTTTCAAGTTCATGGGTGCTCTATTTTGTTATCTTGTTTTCTGTTAAACTTATCTAGTCAATTTTTTATTTCAGATATTCTTTTTTTTAGTACTAGAATTTCAATCATTTAATAGTTTCTATTTCTCTAATGAAATTATCTATTTGTTTCTTCATTATGGGCCAGTTTTTCTTTTTATTCTTAAGTTATAGAAACTGCTTTAAAATTCTTACCTGCTAATTCTAACATTAGGGCCATTGTGGGGTTAGTCGCTGTTGATTGCCTTTTCGTTTGAGTATAGGTCACATTTTCCTGTATCATGACACAATTAGTAATTTTGGATTGTGTTCTGTATATATGTTGTTGAGGCCCTGAATTCTGTTATGTTCCTCTGAAGAGTATTGATTTTTTTTTTTTTTTTTTTTTTTGCTTGTTTCAGCAGCATTAGCTGGTCTCAGACTCAAACTCTTTTTCCTTTGAGGTAGGCAGGAGATGAAATATCTGTTCAGATCTTTTAGCCCCGGCTAGGCTTCTTGGGGTCTGCCCTGTACTATGCACAGTTCAGGGATGAGCCAGAGATTTGGGCTTAGTTTATGTGAAAAATCTAGCACTCTCCTTGGTCACCCCCTGTCCAGGATTTCCCTTCTGGCTTTCCAGCTGCATTGGTCACACCAATGTCTGTCTACTCATTCTTCAAGCTAAAAGACTGCTGATTTTCAATCCCACTTTTAGCTGCCTGGCCTGAGTCCAGAGACAAAGAACTATAAAAGCACTCAGCATTCTCCTAAGTAAGACTCCCTCTGCCCGCCTCCATTTTCTCACTGCTTTGGTGAGTTTCTAGGGCCTTAGGGTTAATTTTTGTATTTTTAAAAGGGTTTATAGTTGTCTTCTATGAGAGGGTTAGTCTGGTGGGAACGAATCCTCTATTCCCAGTGGAACTCTGATTTAAGCAGATAAAGATGAGTTTTAAGCACTGGATGGAGAGAGTATAGGCCTGAGTGTTAATTTGATGAAGTACTGGGAATGTAGTTCAAAAAGTGAGATTGAGAAATGTCAAACCTAAATGTTTATTTTATTACTTCAGAATTTTGTTTCAGGCCAACATATTTCACTCCCTCTACCTTCTACTTTTTCTCTATGTCTCTTTTTCACTTCCTCCTCTTCTCCCAGTATCATGTCACCTACCTCATTTTAGGGCCCAGACCTTAGCAAAGCTAGTGTCTGGGCTACTCTCCAAGAATGTTAAGGACTAAATAAGCATTTCTAGGCTACTTAGGGAATGTAACCACCACCTGTGAATTTGGGTTCTGAACATTTAGAAGCCAGCCTCTGAATAAAGCCTGCCCATACTTCAACGTGTAACTTCTTCTAAGTTTCAGTCCAGTGCCAGGTGTTTGTTCTGCGTTCCATCCCCGTCTTTTACCAGTAGTTACCGAGAGGTTATCTCTGTTAGGTCCCTAGGATATAACTGCCGCGCTTGGTTGCGAACTGGTAAAACACTCTACTTTTCAGTTTTTTTTAAAAGGAACACTCTGTTGTGAAGTTCTATGCCTCTGTTTATTTCTCTGCCTATGGTACAACCAAGTAGACGATTGCAGCTGAGTTAGGTTTTTCTCATGTTACTAACAGTGGAGTACAGAACAGTTGGGTTAGGGATGGTCGATGCTGTTGTTTTAGCCAACCAAGTCACCCCAGCCTTTCAGCAGACAGTCAGCCCGTCTGCCACAATGACAGAAAATTGATGATAGAAAGGCCACTTAAGTAGGATGCAGAGTCGTGGTCTTAAATTCTATTAGACATTCATCTAGAAAGAAATGACTCAAAGAAATGACTCAAATTTTGCAACTGGAAAATTGAGAGAGGGAGGGAGCTTAAAATTTCTTTATCATTATTATGTTAGAGGGCAGGCTTTGAAAGCTTACGATTTCTACTCAGAACACTTAGTTTCTTAAATCTTCTCTTACTCATACACTCTTTGGGATATGCATTGAAAACAGATTTAGTATACTGGAAAAAAATCAGCTCTGAAAAAACACCTAACTCACAAAACAGCTACATTAAGAGTTTAGTGTTCACAGCACTAAAGGGTTATTTGTTTTTATAAAATGGTTCTCTGAAGTGTTCCCTAAAAATACCAAATTCCCTTGGTGCCTTTAAAGTGAGAATCACATTACAAAAATCCTATTTAACAGAACATTCTGGGAACATACAAGGTGTGATTGTAAAAGATTATGGCTGATTTGAAGAAAAATTCCAGGACTTAGACATTCAAAGGAGTGGTGTTCCCTTCAAAGTAATCACCGTGTGAGCCTTTACACTTACCTCATCGAAAATGAGGATGACAGTGTCTCCTTCACTGTGTTGCCCTAGAGGCTTACATGAGATAACTAAGAAAATGCATGGGTGCAGTAAATGTTCAAGAAAAGGGTAGATTTTGTCTTCAATTCCAGGGAAACTACAATTACTCATTCATCACTAGAACTCCAATGTGAAAACTATTCTGTGTGTTCCAATGAAGGTTTATCTCTGGTCTGTGGGATGAATTTGGAGTCAACCATGGAGAGTAAGGTGACGGGCTAATGGACTGTGTGGGGGGTGTGTGTGTGTGTGTGTGTGTGTGTGTGTGTGTGTGTGTGTTGTGGGTGTGTGCATGCCGCAATTTGTTTTCTAATTTTTATGAGCTCTTAAATTACTGATCTCAAAGGATGTGTGTGTGTGTGTGTGTGTGTGTGTGTGTCTTGTAGACAAAGTAACAAATGTAAGAAACCATGTTTGTTCATTTCTGCTTGCCAGCATAATTTCCCAAACCCCCTGACTCTGTGACAACCTGCAGCTCTCTGGAAAGATGCTTTGAAGACAAAATGGAGTAAGGCACGTGCTTCCCATGTCTCTTGCCTGAGTCACTACTTAGCTTTGCCTTTTCCTACACAGAAGATAATGTCCAATGGGGTTGGTGACTATGCTTCTGTAATCTATGACCAGATATACTCTCACACCGAAGACTTGATATGATCCTTACTTCGATGTAACTTCTGAACAAATTGGAGATGAATTTGCACATTCAGAACCTCCACCACCTGTATGTAAGCAATGGGCTGAAACACTGCCTTGGTGGTCTGGCAGGACTGCTCTGTGGCTGGAGGCCTTGGTTTATAGTCTTATCATCCTCCATAAGACTTTTGAATGAAACTAACTTTAATTCTTTAAAAGCTTGACATTTTGTTCCTTTAGCCAACAGTGTATATGTAAGTATAAATATGTATATAACACATATAACATAATTTTATGTATTATTGATGTATTTAATTTGGCAGGGTGGTGGGGTAGAGGTGAGACAAGTGCTGTGTGTCTGCAGCATGGGATATCAACTCAAATGCCCACAGCAGTGGATCTCAATCTTTGCCATAGATTCAATGGCCCAGTAAACTTCTTAAAATCCTGATCTTCTGCCACACCCTATGCCAATTAATACAGAACCGGTAGGAGGAGACGTCAGTCATTTTTAAGGCTTGCCAGGTAATACCAATGTGCAACCAAATCCCAGAGCAGGAACCCGGGCGGTCCTCAGTTCCAGATGCCTCTTAGAATCACCTGGAGAGCTCTCAAAACTTACTGGTGCCTGGGCCCCGCCCATCGGAGATTCTGATTCGCTTATCTGGGGTGGAGCCTGGGGTATGGTTTGGAAAGTTCTCCAGCTGATTGTGGTGTGTACCTGTGAACCCCCAAAATTTGAGCCAGATCTCAGTTCATTTAGAAAGTTTATTTTGCCAAGGTTGAGGACGTGCATCCGTGACACAGCCTCAGGAGGTCCTGACGACATGTGCCCGAGGTGGTCAGAGCACAGCTTGGTTTTATATATTTGAGGGATATATGAGACATCAATCAACATATATAAAATGAACATTGATTCAGTCCAGAAAGGCAGGACAACTCGAAGCAAAAGCAGGAGAATTCAAAGTAACTTGAAGCAACTCAAAGTAGGAAGGGGGCTTCCAGGTCACAGGTAGATGAGAGATAAACGGTTGCATTTTTTTGAGTTTCTGATTAGCCTTTCCAAAGGAGGCAATCAGATATGCATTTATTTCAGCGGAGGGATGACTTTGAATAGAATGGGAAGCAGTTTTGCCCTCTGCAGTTCCAAGCTTGAATTTTCCCTTTACCTAAGTGATTTTGGGTGCCCAAGATATTTTCCTTTCACATAGCCAAGTCTGGGAACTGATGGCTTCAGATGCCCAGCTGATAAGGGAGAGGGATGAAGAGGGCATAGAGGGTGGCCACACAAAATGGGAGAGCATCTTTTCTAAGGGGGCAGCTGCTGTGCAGATTTCTGTGGGGATGCGGGCCCACTGTCACCAGCCCTTGTATTTTTCAAATGACACTGAAAGTCTGGGTATTTACATAGAAACATCTAATTTTTAAATTGTGATAAAATATACATAACCTACAATTTACCATTTAACCCGTCTTTAAGGGTACCTTAAGTATATTCACATTGCTGTGTAACCATCACTACCATCCATCTCCAGAATTTTTTCATCTCCCCAAACAAAAAACCCAAACTGTTAAACAGTAACTCCCGACTCCTGGTAACCAACGTTCTATTTTCTGTCTTTACGAATTTGACTGCTCTATGTCCCTCGTGTAGGTGGAATCATACAGTATCTGCCCTTTTGTGACTGGCTTGTCTTACTTTGCATCATGTTTACAAGATTCATTCATGTCGTAGCATGTATCAGAATTTCCTTCCCCCCTTTTTTTTTTTTTTGAGACAGAGTCTCGCTCTGTTGCCCAGGCTGGAGTGCAGCGGCGCGATCTCGGCTCACTGCAAGCTCCGCCTCCCAGGTTCACCCCATTCTCCTGCCTCAGCCTCCCGAGTAGCTGGGACTACAGGCGCCCGCCACCACGCCCGGCTAATTTTTTTTTTGTATTTTAGTAGAGACGGGGTTTCACCGTGTTAGCCAGGATGGTCTCGATCTCCTGACCTCGTGATCCGCCCGTCTCGGCCTCCCATAGTGCTGGGATTACAGGCGTGAGCCACCGCGCCCGGCCTGAATTTCCTTCGTTTTTAAAACTGATTAATATTTCACTGATGAATGTGCGCGCTCATTTTGTTTATCTGTTTTTCTGTTGATGAACACATGGGTTGCTTCCACCTTTTGGCTATTGTAAATGATGCTGCTATGGAAATGGGTGTACAAATATCTGCTTGACTGACCTGCTTTCAATTCTTTTGGGTACATACCTAGAAGTAGAATTGCTGGAGCACGTGGTAATTCTATGTTTAGGAACCACCATATTGCGCTTTCTAATTTTTAAATGTTTGCAATTAATTCCAGTTGAAGCAGCAATAACAACAACAACAAACATAGCCATTCTGCTAGACTGGCCTTGTGATCTCAAGACTGGCATTTTCCAGAACAGTCCGTAAGTCCACAGGTTCCTTCTCTCTGGGTCTCAGTTTCCTCATCTATAAAATGAAGAGACTGGACTCTATCTTTCCTGCTTCTGTTTTGTTCCAGCAGTCCATGGTGTTAGAGTCAGTATTCTAAATTGATTGCAGTTCTTATTCTTGCTTGTGGAGCTTGAGTCTCAAGACCAGCATTCAGTATCCTGGGGCTCAAATCTCCAAAGCCCACATGATCCTGGCTGTCTGGATAAGACAGAAGGAATCAGACCAGACACATTGTTTGGGTCCAATCTGACAGAACTAAAATCTAAATCAGCCAAGATATAACCTGCTTGTACTAGCCACAGAGCAGTCAGCATGCCCTTTTAAGGAAAGAATAATCTATTTTCCAGTCCCAACAAACTTCAACCACATTTGAACAGAAAAGATCACATTTCCAAGATGTAGGTAAGACTGCTGAGGTTGTAATATGATTCTTTGTATGTTTGTGACAATCTCTTAGCGGGAGCTCTTTGTTGGCTTTTTAGAGGAAGATGTAGGTCCAGACTTTTGAAAGTTTGTTTGCTTATTTTTATGAGCCCATTAAATTACTAACCTCTCAGGACTAAAGCACATAGCAAACAGCTGCTCCCAGAATCCTGTGGGTCCTCCTAACTCTCAGGCAGATTTTACCTCTTCGTATTTTTGTACCGAAAGGACTTTAGTTTGTGCTTTATTACTATTTAAACAGGTATAACAGCTTCTTCAAACACTTTTTTCTCTCCTTTCTTATTTTTAATTTGACTCTGATTTTTTTCATAACATACTCACTGAAAGGAAACCGATGTTTTTCACACCTTTGAAAAAAATTCATCAACTATATATTGAGTCATGTCAGGGTGAGATGGAGCACGGACCCCTTTAGGGGCCTGCTGCTTCCTCCCCAGGCATGAAAATAAAGAAGTACCTGGAGTTCCTTTAAGGGAAATTCCAGGCATCTAGCTAGCCCTGAGAAGTTAGTGAGTGACTTGATAAGAAAGAAAGTCATAATAGCTTAAAACAATAGCCAAAGAAGTTAGAGTCAGGAGATGTTTGGTCCCCTGTAGAAACTAAAGATCACATCTTAGTTAGTCCTTGGGTTGTTTTTCAGAAACCCAGACCCCCACCTAATGAATCCACTGGCACACAGACCTCAGATAAGGGAGAACTGAGGGCTGAGTTCTGAGCACCATTCTGTGTCCTAAATTTCGTCCAGAGGGGCCTGGAGGAAGTCACATCCATGGGCCAGATCGAACATTCTTTTCTGTTGAGCCCAAGTGTCTAGAGAAAGCTTCCCTTCCTTAGTGAATGAGAAAAACCTTTGAAACTACCTATGACCTGTAAGCCCCTGCTTCAAGAAATCACACCCTTTTAGGACAAATCCATGTATAACTTCATGTATTGATTTGTAATTTTGCCTGTAACTTCTGCTTTCCTGAAATTTACCACTGAGTTTAAAAACCCTTGCTTACAAGCCAGGCTTGTCCAACCCACAGCCTGTGGGCCATATGTGGCCCAGGACGGCTTTGAATGTGGACCAACACAAATTTGTAAACTTTCCTAAAACATGATGAGATATTTTTGTTATTTATTTATTTATTTAACTCATCACCTATCATTAGGGTTAGTGTATTTTATGTGTGGCTCAAGACAATTCTTCCAGTGTGGCCCAGGGAAACCAAAAGATTGGGAACCTCTGTTATAAGCCATTGTGGAGGTTGGGTCTTAAGCATGAACTGCCTGGTTCTCTTACATTGTGCCCCATAAACAAACACCCCCCTTTCTCTTTCCTTTTCTGCAAAATCTCAGATGTAAATGTTTGGCCTTCATGCGCTAGGTGAGCAGGCCTCAGTGTGGTTTGGTAACAAAGATTTTATGCCATTTGTGATTCATTTCAACAAATGTTTTTGGTCTCTGTTCATTAGGGAGGAGATGATGCTGAAGTGAGAAAGCATGGGATGTGGGCACAGGCCAGTCTGGCCCACTCACCAGCTCTGCCATTTACTTGGTCTGTGACTTTGAACAAATGCCTCCTTTGGTTGGGCATTTGTAAAATAGGGACTATCTATCATCTAGGGTTGTAACAAAGATTAATAATGTATGCATAGTACTGGGGGAGGGATGTGGCACCTAAGTACTCAATAAGTGGAAGCCATTATTAATAATCTCTGACTCCTTTCAGATAGGGACAAGATACCAGGAAATTCTGGGCAGAAAAGGGCAAGTCCCTGGCAAGGGCCGCATCTTCAAGCTGAAAAGCCTGATACTACAGCCCAAAGTGAGAACTTACATCCTTGTTTTCCCGCTAACATGTTGCCTTTTCCAAAACTACCTATGGCCCACCCTGCCCTCCATCCTGTGCCCATAAAAACCCCGGGTTCAGCCAGCAGAGAGGAAAAGCAGCTGGATGTTGGAGACTGTTGGAGACTGTCAGAGACTATGGTTGGATGTCAGATAGAAGCGGCTTGACTTCAGAGGGACAGCTTGACGTTGTAGCTTTGGAGATTATCTTTCCTACTCTGTCCCCTTTTCAGCTCACCTTCCAGCTGAGAGCCACCTTCATCGGCAATAAAATCCCCTGCATTCCCCATCTCCGATTCATTTGTGTGACCTCATTCCTCCTGGACACTGGATAAGAACTCAGGTGCCACAAGTGTGGGTGCAAAAGGCTGTCACACTGACCCTCCACTGAGCTGTTAACACTTAAGCTGTTTGCAGATGGCAAAGCTAAAAGGGCACTGTAACACTCCTTCTGGGGCCTCAGGGGTCACGGGCACCCCACTAGACGCTGCTGTGGGGCCCACACAGAGTTTTACTTCTGCTGGCACCCAAAAACACTTGCCCTGGCTCCTGCACCTGCTTACCTGTGCTTCCCCTCCCCCATGAGGGTGGAACACAGTGGGACTGAGCAAGTAGAGTCCGCCCCTGCTGGCACCAAAGTGGTGGCTAGTTCTAGTGCCTCTGCACTCCAGTTCCCACTTGTGAAGGGGTCAGGGAAATATCCTACTTCATTTCTGGGCATTAAGAAAGAAACACAAAGGGCTGAGAGTTGGGAGACTTGGATTGATTCTGTTCCTAATTAGCTGTGATCTTGGGCAAGGGACAAACTTGCTGGGGGTCAAGGTCTGCATCGTTTGTTTAACAAGCACATGTTAGTTGCCTACTAGTAGGCCAATCTTGCCATAGGAGTTGAGAATAGGAAGATGAATAGGATGTGGCCAGCTCTAAGGCGCTCACCAGTTAGTTGAAGAGGACAGATACTCCAAGGTGGTGGATAGGCGTTAGAAAGGCTGGATGAAACTTTAGTTAGACATCAGGGACTCAGCAGTACAAAGGTGCATTAACATTTGCCTTGAGTTACAACAATTTTAGGTAGAGGCAATTATGGGGCTCTGCTGAGCTTTAGAGGTCTTGGTTACCATGATCTAATTGGAATTACCTTCTGTGTACAGGGAGTACTTTACTGAACCCTGTAGTGAAGCAGAGACCCCCTCCCTGGGCATCAAGGCGGAAAATTAGGTTTTGTATAAACCATTATATATAAACTTCTTGTTGACTGGCTCTGATAAGAAAGCCATAGTAAGCCCTCAGTGCTTTGTTATTTGCTTTGCAGCAACTTTGCCACCAAGAGTGACCGGCAGGGTGTCTGTGTTTTACTTCAATTCCTAGTTGAAAGAAAATCATTCTTTGTTAATCGTTGTATTGTAATTGTGAAACACCATGTTTGAGGAAGAGTTTTAAGGCAGAAATAGCCTTGAGGTCTAGCTCCCTTGTTTTTTAATTTGGAATGAAGGAAATGCTCTCATCTGAATTCCCCTCTAGCCTGCAGGCATTGGCATTCTAAGCAGACTGCACACAAAAAACAGACCATATTTTAAAAGAGTCTTTCTCTCACTCCATTTGCCTCTGTTCCATTCAGGAGAATGGCAAAAAATGGGAATCTTTATTTTTAAAAAAATGCCTTAAAAAATAACATCAAAACGTCAGTCTTTGCCATTTTCCAGTGCCTGGGGAATTGGCACATGTCTTCAATGCTAAAAGAATGTACTTTTCATGTTGCTTTGCATTGCAAATAAGCTTCATTCTTGGAAGACCTGACAGAGCAGGGGTGGCACCTTCACCATTTGGTTTCCTGATGCCCAGAGAGTGATATGGGGATTCATGAAGTCCAGCATGGCTGGTGGGTAAGATACTGGCTGCCAGAAAGTGGTAGCTCTGGCTCCTTGGTCAATTCTGAGACTCTTCTAGACCTCTGTGCTCATCACACATGCAGGAAGTAAGGATCCAGGATCAGCATGGGGGCTGGCACCACCCCTTCTAAATGTAGGCATAGAAACTACAAGGCAGGCAAGTTTCCGAGAAAGAGAGGCTATGAAACTTACTTTGAAATCATTCATAGTGATTGAAATACAAAAAAAGCACATTGGTTTCTTGGATCATTTTCAAGTTATTTAGTTCCCAGATGCCACTCCTCCATGGATCCTCTTCTGAATTCCCATTGTCTGTTCCTCCTCACCCTTGGTCTTGAACTTTCCCCTTCCAAGCCCTAGAACCCTTGTGAAACTGCCTTTGCAAAAATTTAAACAGTGAGAAAATTATCACAGTATAAGAGATCTAATATAACCGACCCCCATCTTACTTTTAACCTCCAAACTGCTCTTAATCATTCCTGGGCTTAGGCCAAGCTAACTTTGGGAGCTATTTAGTTTATAATTTGAATGATAATAGCCCTTCCCCAAAACTAAACCACTTTCGTAAAGCTAATGAAAGACCACCAGGTTAGGAGAATGAGGAGTCTTACTGGCCATTATTCCAAAGGTCACAAGAGTTGTAACATCCCCAGTTACTCCTGAAGATAACATGACATTGTAGAACCTAAGATTGGCCTTTCGAGATGTCTTCTCAGGTTTTGCATTTCTGGTGACCAGTGGCTCCAACCCAGAACTGCCAACCAGTCCTTTTGTTCCCCACCCAGAAGTCAATTCCCTGGTCTCCCAAACTATCCTTGAAAAACACTAGCTTCTGAATTTTCAGGGAGATTGATTTGAGTAATAACTCTGTCTCCCAAGTGGCATGGCTGGCTTTGTGTCAGTTAAACTTTTTCTTTATTGCAATGTCATGGTCTCAGTGAATTGTTTTTGTCTGTGAGATGGGCAGAAGGAACCCATAGGTGGTTACACTTGTGCTTCCTTTGAGGGCCTGACCTCCAGCTTGGGAGGAGAAGCTGGGCCCTAGGGTTCCTGTGGGGAACTGAGCTAGGCCCTCCGGTTGGGTTAGTGAATGTGTCAGCCAGCCTGTGGTCCTCTGCTGCCTTTGTATACGTCTCCACACATCTTGCTTTCCCATTACTTCCTTTAACATTTTCCCGTTAGTGTCCTAGCAACTGTCATGTCTGCATATTAACCTGAGAAAAATGTTGAAAAGGCACCGCTCTTACAGCCTGTGCTCCAGCTCCCCTGCTTCCTCCCAGCCCTTCCTCTGCTTCCTCTGCCTTATGGTACAGTCATTAGTCGCTCCTCCGGTTTCCCACTGGGCTGGCTTAGCTGCCTCTCTGCATGCCCCATTCCCATCTTTCCGTGTGCTGTGGTCCTCTCTCTGTCTTCCACTAGACGATAAGCCTCTTGAGCAAAGGGGCTGTCCCTTTCCACTGTGTAGTCCTGGCACCTTCAGCACAGTTAGGGTGCACCTAGTAGGCATTCGGCAAACGCTTGCTGCCTTAGGTTGCACATATGGTTCACATTTTCTAGGAATGTCTGTCTGTTCTGATTATCTGCCAACCGAGTATACTCTTGGGTAGAAAAAGGGAAATGGACTAAAAGATGTGGTTCAAGGAGTAGTCAACAGTCTGCTCATAATTACTAGTGGGAATGGAATAAGCATAAACTTTCTTGCATAACTAATCAATATCTTAATACATCTCCATTAGCAAGGGTGTATTTTATGTTATTGATATTAAATATCTACCTATCGTGTCAAAAAGGTTTCAGGGTAATTGTTATTGATGGTTAAAATCTTGTCAGCTGCTGACCGTAGATTTTTTTTTTTTAATGGATGATGATTGGCTGAGATTTATTTTTCCTGTATTGCTATAAGCCAGATTCTCCATTAAGCTATAAAATATTATGATACACTTGAAGCAATGTAATGTGATCCAAACACACAGTTATAACTCATTTCATTATTAGTCACATGTGCCAAGACATTAGCATAGCAGTTAACTAGTACTGGGATAAGAGCGGTGCTCAGGAATATTTTTTAACAATCCAATTGCATTAGTGCCAGCTATAGTTTAACGATCCAATGGTTATAATCACATGCTTAATGATAATTGGGCAGTAGAATGCTGACATGAATTTTTGAGGTAGAATCTCTGATTTTAGCTTTAAGTACAAAAATCCAATCCAAAGAACAGTGTGGTATCTACCAGCATTTGGTAGATTTCAGTTTGTTAGAAGAGGCTCTGGTTCCCTTTGTCCTCTGTGGTTGGTACCTGAGTTGTACCTATTTAGAGATGGATTTCTGAAACAGTCTAAATCTTCTGTGCTGTTCTCATATTTCCCTGTACTATCCCAGAGGTATGAAACCACATCATCCAGCCTGCCGTTTATACCCAAATGTGGTTCAGAAATCTACTTTGTCTGAGCTGTTGTGCAGATTTTTGTTGTAGGTACTTAACACTTCTCCCATGGAAAGCTGCTGGGATAGAGTGTATGAATCGCCCCATTCCTTCATCCTCCCTCTGGTTACATCCTTTACAATGTGACTTTGCAGTTCCTGCCACGTCTCCCTGCCCTTTGACTTTGGGTTTGGCCATGTGACTTGCTTTGGGCTGTTAGATGTCACATGGCTTATTCTTCACTTCCTGACTTTCCCCACCTGGTGTTCCACTTGTGCTAAAACGTGTGCATTCCTAGAGTACATCACACACCTTTGCATCACACATTTCCTGTTAATAGTTTTACAATATTCTCTCATGCGTCCCAACATCCACCACACCCCGAGGGCACCACACTCTTTCAGGGCACCGCTGACTCATTCTTCAGTCAACTCACAGTCAAGAATCATCTTCTCCCAAAAGCTCCCACACCCTCACCTCCCACACGCCCAGGGTCCTTCTGGACCACCTTCTGTTACTGCACTTGTTGACTTGTTTTGTAATTTCTGGCTTCTTTTCCTATGAGTTCCTGAAGGGCAGGGACATATTCTTCTCCATATTCCCAGGGCCCAACACAGTTCCTTGTGTGTAAGAGGTAAGCCAGCCAGTTTCAGCCCTTTTTCCTTTGGTTGTAACCTGCTTCATTCCAAAATAGGATTGAATCATGTTTAAAAAAAAATCGAAAACACGGGATAACAATTAAGTAGATGAAAATTTAGGAGAGAAAGGAAATAAGGGGATAAAGAGATGATGAAATAAAAATTCAAGTTGGAGCCCCAACATGCCAGGAAATCTTGTATAATTATTATATTTAGGCCTCTAATTAAGCTCTAAGCTTCCAAGTAGCCAAAGCAAAGGAGAAAAAACAGTAATAGTTATAATGTTCACAGTTTAGATACTTCACAAAAGAAGATGTATGTATGGCCAATAAGCATATTGAAAGATGCTCAACGTGGTTAGTCATGAAGGAAATGTAAGTTTGAATCATGAGATACCACATTATACTCACTATATTGGTTTAAATGCAAAAGACTGGCAATATCAAGTGCTATTGGGATGTAATGCAACCAGGACTCTGATACAATGCTGGTAAGAGAACAAAAGTCTGGCAGTATTTTATGAAGTTAAACGCATACCTATCTTGTGACCCAGCAATTCCACTAAGTAACTAAGAGACTCATTCATGACTTGTACGCAGAAGACTTGTACATGAATGACAACAGCAGATTTATTCATAATAGCTAAAAACTGGAAACAACTTAGCTGTCCCAGGGTGAATAGACAATTGAATTGTGGTATATTCATACAATGAAATAGTACTCAACAATGAAAATGAACAAGTTGCTGATGTATGCGACATGGATATATTTCACAGACATTATTTGAGAGACAGAAGCCAGAGAAATAAGATATATATATTATATCATTTATATGAAGTTCTAGAATAGGTACATTTAATCTACAAGGAAAGAAATTAGATCAGTGGTCACTGGGGATGGGTATAATATGTGAAAAATTTACTGTAAAGAGACATGAGACAATTTGCTGGTACGATGGCACTGTTGTAAGTCGGAGTCAGCCAACTTCTTCTGCAAAGGGTAAGATAGTAAACATATTAGGCTTTTCATATCATATGGTCTGTGTTACAACTACTTAGCTCTGTCATTATAGCCAAAAAGTGGCCATAGACATGTAAATGAATGAACACAGCTGTGTCCCAATAACATTTTATTTGTACATTGAAATTTGAATTTCGTATATAGTTCACATGCAATGAAATGTTATTAATTTTTTTCAACTATTTGAAAATATAAAATCCATTATTTTCTGGCTATACGAAAATAGGTGGCAGGCCAGAGTGTGCAGCTCCCATTCTAAATTGCAACTAGGGTGGTGGTTACCTGGGTATATCTATCTGTAAAACTCATCAAACTACTGTCTACATTTTTGTGTTTATTTTGTACTTAATTTTAAGCATAATGTAAATTATATTTAAAAAAGATTTATAGTTTACATGTAAGATAAAGAACGTGTATTTTTCAATCAGCTGAAACCCAGATTTTCAGGATAGAAATTTCTCCTCTGGGTTTAAACAAGGTAGAAATTAGGTGGTTGCTGTTTGGCCACTGGTGGGCTGGTTCTTGCCTGCAGATAGTTTTTACTTGGCCTACAGAGTGTTAAGAATATATGATTGGAATTGAACTAACCCTTCGGGCAACCTTGTTAGTTCCGTAGACCCCATCATTCCCTGATATCTTAATTGGGCTCCTTTTCACCCTTTTACAAGCAACCTCTCACTATTCTTTTTTTTAAAAAAAACTTAAATATTGTTATATTTTATTACTTATTGATACAGGGTGAGACCCTGTCTCCCAGGCTAGAGTGTAGTAGCGTGAATGTGGCTCACTATAACCCTGACCTCCTGGGCTCAAGGGATCCTCCTGCATTGGTCTCCTGAGTAGCTGGGACCACAGATGCATGCCATGTCTGGCTAACCTTTTTTTTTTTTTTTTTTTTTTATCAGACACAGGGTCTTGGCATGTTACCCAGGCTGGTCTTGAACTCCTGGGCTCAAGCAGTCCTCCCACCTTGGCCTCTCAAAGTGTTGGGAATATAGGCATTAGCCACTATGCCTGACCTCGCTATTCTTTTTTTTTTTGTTATTATTATTTTGAGATGGAGTCTCACGCTGTTGCCCAGGCTGGAGTGCAGTGGCACGATCTTGACTCACTGCAACCTCCACCTCCCAGGTTCAAGTGATTCTCCTGCCTCAGTCTCCCGAGTAGCTGGAACTACAGGCGCACACTGTCACACCCAGCTAATTTATGTATTTTTAGTAGAGACGGAGTTTCACCATATTGGCCAGGCTGGTCTTGAACTCCTGACCTCATGATCCTCCCACCTCGGCCTCCCAAAGTGTTGGGATTACAGGCAGGAGCCACTGTGTCCACCCATTATTCTTATATTTAAGTTGTTTCCCCTGGAAGCAGTGTATAATTTGGAACATGTGCTCATTTTTATTCATTTTTATTTTTTAGCATCTTTAAATCATTTGGGGAAAAAGATGTGAGCTTAGGGACCCTCATATTTATTTTTTTCTTTCTCAGAGCCTGGTATAGTATTTGCACATAATGGGAGCTGAGTGAATACTGTCAGACACATGCATAAGTACACTGATGAAAAAGTGTCCTTCAGACAATCTTCACCATGTTCATTCCTCACAAGGGAGTTTTGATAAGAATTAAGAAGCACTGAGTCTGAGGCGATCTTGTCTGGTAGGAAAGTAGAGTGATAAAATCAGTAGTTGTACCCTTCTATGTGTGCACAGTGGAAAGCATAGACAAATAGCATGTGATCTAGACCTGTACTGCTCAATATTGTTCACGTGTGGCTATTTAAATTTAAATTAATTAAAATAAATTAAAATTGAACTCCTCGGTTGCACTACCCACATTCCAAGTGCTCAAGACCACATGTGACTACTGTATGAGATGGCACAAACATAGAACATCTCCAGCATCAGAGAAACTTCCACTGGACAGTACTGATCTAGAAACACACTATTTGCACTAAACAATTACAGAAAACAGAAAAATAGTACGCTTAAATAATTTCTAAAACTTCAATATCAGATATTGATATACAGTAGGCAAACTCTGACCCCAAATACAGTTTTTGTTAATAAAGTTTTATTGGTACACAGTCATACTGATTAGATTACATAGTGTCTGGCTTCTTTGGAAGTGCTATGGCAGAGCTGAGTAGTTGCAACAGAGATCGTATGAATGGAAAATACTAAAATATTTATTATTTAGCCCTTGACAGAAAAAAAAAAACTTGCTGATCCTTGATACATAGCATGAAACTGATTTGTTTTTATGATGTTAATATTTATTTTAAGTGTGTTTTGTCAAAAACTCTACCTATATACCGAAAAGCAAATGGAATCAAATAGAAATCTTATTTTTCAACTTAGGTAATTGCTGTTAACTCTTTGGCAGATATCCTTTTAGTCTTCCCCCCACCCCACCCCATGGTTGTATTTTTTTAATAAAAAATACATAATATATAAAATATTATGTTTTTCAAAATTGGGATCACAGGGCACAAACTTTTTGAAACTCTCACTCCTACTTCCTATACTGACTACATTTTCTTTCCCACGACAAAGTATTTTATGATGTGATTTTTTAAATGGCTGCATCTTATTCCTTTATGGTTCTAGAGTAATAATAATTTATTTCATCAATATCCTATGGATAGATATTTGGAATATTTATAGTTATTGCTAAATGCTAGGTTTTTATTGTTTTGTCTTTCCCAAGTAGGCATTCTCTTTCCCATTCTATTAATGAGTAATTTTAAAGTCTTCAAAAAGATAATTTAACCTGTATTCCTCTAATTGTAAAATGCCAGCCAAACCAGTATCTTTGAGTCACGTCTAGCTAATATTTGAAATTTAGCATACTATTCACAGTGTTCTCCTTTTCTTCCCCAACTTTGTTTATATAATCTGGATTTCAAATCCTGCATTTTATAAACTTAATGCATTTTTTTACATTATAAGATTTTGCATTCAAGAATAAATTTTGACCTTTGTATTTGGTGTTATAGTCACATTTGCCACAATTATTTAGACTTATCTTTATGGTTAGCTGGGTTTAGTGTGTCTCACCAGTTCTTTTATATCTTGATTTCTTCATTCTTAAAATCTTAATTTTGTTTAATATCTTGGTTGATTGAATTACATCAAGTGATTTTTTTTCAAAAAAGAAAAGCTAGATGAGTAATATATATTTTTAGCCTTTGTGTATCTGAGAATAATTTTATATTGTATTTACACATAAAAGACAAATGGGCTTCTGCCCTTCAAACTCATTAGATACTACCTAATTATTTTTTGGCAATTAGTGTTATGGAAGAGAAGTCTGAGGCTGACTCAATTATTTTTTCTTTCATAGATAACCTATTGTTCCTTATTTGGACGTTTTAAGGATATTTTCTTTATTCGTGTACTTTTTAGAAATTGCAAAATTTAATCTAGGTGAAATGTCCCTTTTCATTGATTTTTTTTTCTGGTTTATGATAAATCCTTTCAAACAGAATACGGCATATCCATATTTCTTTCACCTAAGATAGTTTCCCTTCATCTTTTATTATTACTTTAGTTTTATTTATTCTGGTATTTTCTTCAGAAACACCAATTATCCCTATTTTTTACTTTTTATTCTTTATTTTTCCTCTTCCATTTTCCTTCTGTATTTACTCTCATTGTTTTCACCTCTGCCCATTGCATTTTCAGATAGCATCTCGAGTTAGTCCTGTGATTCATTGATTTGACTTTGTATTTTATTACCTTTGTCACTATCACTGTGAATGTATTACTGTTTTCGGTTTGGGGCAGTCTTTTCTTATTGTATTAGTAATGACATGGCTGAGCCTGGGTAATTTATAAGGAAAGAGGCTTAATTGACTCACAGTTCTGCATGGCCAAGGAGACCTCAGGAAACTTATAATCATGGTGGAAGGGGAAGCAAAGATGACCTTCTTCACATGGCGGCAGCAGGGAGAAGTGCCAAGCAAAGGGGAAAAAGCCCCTCATTAAGCCATCAGACCTCGTGCGAACTCACTCACTACCATGAGGACAGCAGCATGGGGGTAACCACACTCATGATTCAATTACCTCCCACTGGGTCACTCCCATGACACGTGGGGATTATGGGAACTACAATTTAAGATGAGATTTGGGGGGGACACATCAAAACCATATCACTTATCTGACCTGATTTTTCTCTTCATATCATTCTGTTGTTTTCTTTTGTATGTTGACTTTTTAATAGAAGCCTTGCCTTGCATCCTTTTAAATTTCAGCTTTTCTTCTTTACCCCTAGGTAATATATTTTCAGAAGTATATCCTATCTCTTAGTCTTCAAGACACTGTACCCTTTCTCTTGTCTGGCTGCATTTCCCCATATACTCTATGATGTTTATTGTCTTCCTTCCTTGAATAAGGCAAGATCTATATAGACCCAGAGTTTGCCAAATGACCATGTTAGTCTATTCACCTGCCCTTCACCCTTTTCTCTGTCCATCTAGCTGATGGTTAATGCTCCTCATTTCTTGAGTGGAGATGTGCTGAAGGTACAACTCTATGAGTGAAAATCCCCATATAGAATAGGCAACTCAGCTTCTGGGACTCCACTGCCCATTTCATTGGTTCTTTGAAACAGTACATGCACAAAGAAAACCATAATTCCCAGAATGCTCTTGCCTTGCCCTCCCTGACCCTAAAGCACTACTTTACCTGTGGACAACACACTTCCCAGTATGCAGTGCGCCACAGGTAGCTTGTATTATTTTGAGGGGAGACAGAAAGCCAGCTTCTGAAGTGATTATAGAAAGTCACTGTTTCTGAAGGAATATATACAGTTGTAAGAAGGCAACATTGTAGCCCGGTGAAGAAGCAGCACCTACACAGTTTTCTGGTTCACACACACACTTAATACACATTTAATTTCCTAATAGGAAGGAAGGTAGGAGCTACAGCGTAGTGCTCTGTCTTTTCAGCCCATTCTCTTCTAATCTGTCATCTTTTATTTCATAGAGATTGATACAGTTTGGCTGTGTCCCCACCCAAATCTCACCTTGAATTGTAATAATCCCCACCTGTCAACAGCAGGGCCAGGTGGTGATAATTGAATCATGGTGGCAGTTTCCACTATACTGTTCTTGTGGTAGTGTATAAGTCTCACAAGATCTGATGGTTTTATAAATGGGAATTTCCCTGTACATTCTCTCTTGCCTGCCTCCATGTAAGACATTTGCTCCTCATTCACCTTTCGCCACGATTGTGAGGCCTCCCCAGCCACATGGAACTTTGAGTCAATTAAACCTCTTTCCTTTATAAATTACCCAGTCTTAGGTATGTCTTTATTAGCAGCCTGTGTACAGATTAATACAAAGGTGGTCCTTCACATGGTACAATGGGGAATTTGGGTGTCCAGTTTAGTTTAATGCACACTAGAAGCTCTTTCTGGATTTTGGAATTAGATTGGCCTCCATGCTGGTTTTTGTTTTTGGGAATTTTGGCATTTCCCAGTGCCATAATAGTCTTTCAGTGGGAAGTTAGGAGAGGCTGTGCCAGGTGGGTGATTGCTGGCTTAATATTATTTTCAGCTGAATGCTTGACTTATTTTTTCTAAATTAGGATTTCTCAGGCAACTGTGTTGTTTATCATTTGATCGCTCTTCCTTCCAAAGCCAGCAGTGGCATTGCTGAGAAGTTCCATGATTTCGCTTCACTTTTAATGGGCTTCTGCCTAGGTTTGACTTCAATGGGGCCACCCTTTTCTCTCATCTCTGTACAATTCAAGCCACATTTGAAAGGACCATTTGAAAACAGGGTTATAGAGTGATTTCTTCAAATCTAAGGAAGCGTAAAAGAAACCTCAGATAGCAAGTGAAAAAGTGCATCCTTCTTTTCTTGTCTGCCTTGGCTTGACAAAGGATAACAAAGCTATTGTTGGTCTCACTGGCAACTCACAACAAGAATTTTCTAGTTGTTCTGTTGAAGTTTTGAAGGACTTTCTGAGTCAAAAAGGTCGGATTTGTATTGAGGACTTGCTATTTATTTTAGAATTTAATTACACAGTGTAGTGACATCTTGGCTCAAGAGACCTGAGTGGGTATACCTAATTTTGAACAAAGTGGGAGATCACTGAAAAAAAAAATGATGTGAAATGGAATTAATGGAATTTACTTCATCACTATAGAGCACTTACTAGGAAATAATTTTCTCACTGACGCATTAATGATAGATGTTGATGTACAAATGCCAAAAGAGGGATTCCATGAGGCATGGTATTTATGGAAACATATATTATTAATGAGAAATTTGAAGTTATTTGCGGATATTCACACACAGCACCGCTTACTGAAAGCCACAATGGTAACATGATACTTGACTTCAAAGTCGAGAATGTGTCTAATCAGTGGAGGGGTTTACTGTTCTTGCTTTACCCACGGGTTTTTATTTTGTGGTTATGTCAGAAAAAGGGAAGGACTAACAGTAAGTCTAACCCCAATTCACTGTGTTACTTTAGAGAATTCATATCATCTCTCTGGGCCTCCTTTCTTCAAGTACAGAAAAAGGATGTCTTGGAGGCTCCTCCCAGCCTACATTGTTTGATTCCTCGTTAAATGTGCTTTGCAAGCACAAGGTGGTTTTTGTGTGGTCGGTCCACATTAACTACCCCACGAGCAGCAGGGATCTAGAATTATTTGCTGTGCTTGTTCTCTAGGGCATTCTAATGAGCTATGGCAAATTGGAGCTGTTGAATCTTTCAGGCAAGTCCTGTTCCCCCAGCGATATGTCCTGAGATAGCACATTACAGAAATGAAGATGTGTTTTCATGGACTCTATGCTATAAAATATTTATGCCCTGCCTTTGGTTATATAAAGTATTTTGCAGTGTAGGTCATCTTCTCAGCAAAATGTTCTACTCTGAGAACAGCTTCCTGAAGCCCCCATGGATCGTTAGGGCAGGCGCGTAAGACCGCCCTACAGAACAAGACACTGTCAAGGCTAATGCCTGAATATAAATGGATCATGCATGACTTAACCCTAAAGGAAGATTTGGTGTGAATAGAATTTCCAAGATATATAATTAACTCTTTTATATTAATGAGAAATATAACCTCCAAAGATGTTAGCTGTCTCAGGCTATAGTGTACTAAATTTTAACTCTTTCCCTCCTCCATATGGAAGAGTGCTCCACTGTTCAAATCTGCCTACGTATGCAGGGCACAGAATGACTAGAATTGCGGTTCCTTTTGTCTTGTGTTTCTTTTCTGTGACAGTTTGATGACATAGTTATTTACTGGGTCTCTATGCTCTATCTGCCAATGTTCTGGCCACTCTGCTGGAGGCTGCAGAAATATACAATATGATTGCTGCCCACAAAAGACTGTTTCATTGTTTCATTTAATTGGAGAGTTAAGACATCTCCCAAAGAAAGAAACAAGTTAAAACAGCATATGATGAAATATGTTATGTGTGATGGGGTTGAGTTCTAATTTATATGATGTTGATAATGAGTATGATCATAATTACAAATAGTAAGAATCAATGCCAGCTGTGGGGGTTAAGGAAAGCCTTTTGGGCAGCAGAGATTTTAGTTGCCCTGTAAAAGATGGGCAGGATATGGGCAAGTAGTAAAAGGGAAGAACTTGTGTGGCTCACTGGGTGAGAAGATTTACCAGCTGCTAGATATAGAGAGAAGGCCCTTAACAGCTGTATCAGCCAGGATAGTCTAGGTTATGCTTCAGGAACAAACAAGCCCAAATCTTAGCTTAATTCAGTTAGAGTTTCTTTTTCATTTGAGTTACAAATTTAGGTTGGCTGAGGACTCTACATTGTCCTCTCTCAGGGATGCAGGCTGAGAGAGTCACCACTCCCTGGAATGCCTCTGGTCACCATGGTGGAAGGAGAGAAGAGAAAATCACATACTGGCTGTTACAGGCTTCTAACTGGATATGACACATGCAGCCTCTTAGGTCCATGGCTAAAGCAAATCACATGTATATGCTTAACGTCAAGGGGGAAGTGGATTCCTCCTTTGTTCCTGGAAGAAAAAGTACAGGAAATACCACTGAGTATCTCTTAGAGCACTGCAATGGTCTGCATGGGTTGCCACAAGCTCCTGTGTTAAAACAATCCCCAATGTGGTAGTTTTAAGAGACGGAGCCTTTTGGGAAATGATTAAGTTATGAGGGAGGGCTTTGCTGTCATGAAAGGATTAGTGCTTTGTGAAAGGGCTGGAAGGAACTAGCTTAGGCTTCTTCCTCTTCTTCTCTTCTGACACCTGAGGACACAGCATTTGTGCCCTACCGAGGGCACAGCAAGGCTCACCATCTTGAAAGTTGAGACCAGGCCCTCACCAGTCCCCAAATGCCCTCCATCTTAGACTTCCCAGCTTCCAGAATGATGAGAAATAAATTTCCATTCTTTATAAATTACCAGCCTCAGATATTTTGTCATAGCAACACAAACAGACTGAGAAACACCAACTGCATGTCCAGGGCAAGAGAGGCTATGTCAAATAGTGGCCAGCACAAGGACATTGTCAATAGATGCACCTAGATTGGAATGTTCTGTCACTTACCAGCTGGGACTGCATCTATGGAATGAGATAATTCTCATATCACAAGGTTGTTGCAACGACTACACGTACCGATAAATATTGATTTATTTGGTTATTGCCTCCCTCTACTAACAGGTAGTTTTTTTTTTGTTCTAATCTTACATGACATTTACTATACCTCTTGCTCTTGGGTTTCAAGAAAATACCTATAATCTTGCAATAATTTTCCCTTTTTTGCTTAAGCTAGCCCAAGTGGATTTTAGCCAAGGCCTGTGCTAGTCCATTGGATGCCTTTGCACAGCAGAAAAGGGCACACCTTATGAGTGGGGCTGCCTAGGTTCGTAGGCATACAATGACACAGTGACTTGGTGTGATTTAAGGAAGGTTCCCTTCCTTTTGATAGTGCTGTCCCAGGATGGATGGCTTGGTAGCAGAGCATGGGTCAGATTTCAGCCTCACTTTCCTTTTTGGGGGATACCCCTGTGCAGTGAATATCCTATAAAATCACATGTGTTGGCCCTGGCTTTAGCACCTTTTAAAGACAATAGTCCATTTATTGTCCATCTTCCCCTGGTAAGATGAGAGAGAACCTTTTAAATGTTATAAATTTAGTCTTGCAAGAGTGCTACACATAGAATCCCAATATATGAATTCCCAAGAAAATAACTAAGAGGCATCACGCTCTCGTACTCTTAGAATATCCTCACTTATCTGCTGTGTTTCAAATCAGTAGCATAGTTATTTATAAGCAAATCCCACTGATCTTAATGAGTTTAATGAATAAAGAATGAGTATAATAAATGAGTTTAACTTCACCCAGAAATAATTCCTCATACAAAAGAAGTGTGATATTAAACTACCCCCAAATATAATATAATTAAATCACATTAATTCTCTTAGGTATGATGCAATTGTCTGTGCTGTGCATAGATAAGAAGCTGAAAGCAAATTTCTGGCATGCCTTTGAGAAGAATTTGTGTAACTTTAAAAATAACTCAGAGGAAAACAAGGCCAGAATTGAGAGAGTTTTCTAGTATTTTGTTTTGTTTTGTTTTAATTTTTTCGGGTGGGGTCTTGCTCTGTTGCCTAGGCTGCAGTGCAGTGGCATGATCATGGCTCACTACAGCCTTAACTGGAGCTCACTGCAGCCTTAACTGAAGCTCAAGCGATCCTCCCACCTCAGCCTCCTGAGTAGCTGGGACCACAGGTGCATGCCACCACACCTGGCTAATTTTTGTATTAGAATTGGGAGAATTTTCAAAGATTTAGGAGTTACATCACTTACTGGAGCAGTGACTGGTTTAATGGTCACAAGTCATAGGATGAGATTAGAGAAAATATTGACCTCAGCTTTCCCCTTGCTCTGTGGGGAGAAGGGGCCTCTTATTGGAGGTAATAAGGAGAGAAGGGAAATCACCTTCTGTGTGAACACAAGGTGTCTGCATGCTAAGTGGGGCCACCTTCTTTTGTGTGCACTGACACTGTGAAAATCTAAATACAAGTGTAATTGGCTGAACAATACCCTGCCTCCCCTAGATGTCTAAGACGTCCCAATCTCAGGAACTTGTGAATATGTTACTTTACATGGCAAATGAGATTTTGCAGATGTGATTAAATTGTGGATTTTTACCTGGACAGATTATTTTGTGTTATCCAGTGGGCCCAATGTAGTCACAAGGGTCTTTATAAGTAAGAGAGGGAGGCAGGAGAGTCAGTCATAGGAGATGTGAGGACAGAAGCAGAAATTGGAGTAACACAGCTGTCAATACCCACAGCCTCTGGAAGTTGGAAGAAGCAAGGAACAGATTTTTCCTGGTAGTTTCCAATAAAAATAATTATCTACAGGCACCTCGATTTTTAGCCCTAAAAAACTGCTGCTTGACTTCTGACTACTAGGACTATAAGAGATTAAACTTATGTTGTTTTAATCTACTAAATTCTGGGTAATTTGTACAGAAGAAATAGAGAACTATTACAGGGAACAAGGGTGTGGGGCCTTCTTGAGGAAATAGCTAGGGAGGGTGAGGGTGGAGGATATGTAGCTAGATCAGGGGTCAGTAAACTATGGTGCAAGGGTGAAACCCAGCTCGCCACCTATTTTTGTACAGCCTGTGAGCTAAGAATGTTTTTTAGCCAGGCACAATGCCTCACACCTGTAATCCCAGCACTTTGGGAGGCTGAAGCAGGAGGATTGCTTGAGCCCCAGGAATTCAAGACCAGCCTGGGCAACATGGTGAGACTTCGTCTCTACCAAAAAAAAAAAAAATTAGCCAGGTGTGGTGGTGCACACCCATGGTCTCAGCTATTCTGAAGGCTGAGGTAGGAGGATAGCTTGAGCCCAAGAGTTTGCAGCTGCAGTGAGCTGTGTTCATGCCTCTGCACTGTAGCCCGTATGAGAGCAAGACCTTGTCTTTAAAGAAAAAAATGAAAGAGGGCTGGGCACGGTGGCTCATATCTGTAATCCCAGCACTTTGGGAGGCCAAGGCGGGTGGATCACCTGAGGTCATGAGTTCGAGACCAGCCTGGCCAACATGGTGAAACCTCATCTCTACTAAAAATACACAAAATTAGCTGGGCATTTTGGCACATGCCTGTAATCCCTGCTACTTGGGAGGCTGAGGTAGGAGAATTGTTTGAACCCAGGAGGCAGAGGTTGCAGTGAGCCGAGATGGCCCCACTGCACTCCATTTGGATGACAGAGTGAGACTCTATCTCAATTAAAAAAAATTAATATCCATAAACCAAGTTTTATTGGAACACAGCCACACTCATTCTTATACATGTAGTCTGTGGCTGCTTTTACATAATTGTGTAGCAATCTGCCATAGCAAATGGCCGATCATGTACCATCTTGCTTCATCCACCCCCAAACTGAGACTGCTATCAGATTATTTTAAATTGAATCCTAGATGTCATATTGTTACATCTGCATAGCCTTCAATATGTATGTCCAAGTTTTTCTAAAGACAACCACAATACCACTAAAATATGAGTTTTTAAGAATGAGGAAGTGGGGTCAAGAAGAGAAAAAAATAAGGTGGCAAAGTAGACAAAACCAGACACAATACCCAGATGCTGTTTAAAGAGCATGTCACTTACCATAAACTCAGACCCAAGGTTGCATCAATTGTCCTGCAAATCTAGACAGATAAGAAAATTAGACAGTTCTAAGCACTAAACATGGAATCAAAATGTCATCATAAGAGACAACAAATTAGGTTGTTGAGAGAAAATATCAGATCAAACCTTGAAGCAAAGCCATTAGCTTGGTGGTTCTAAAACCTTACAGAAGCAGCAATGAGTAATGGGGCAGATTAAAGCTTCCTGAGCCCTGCTCAAGAAAGCCGTGCGGCTACCATTTTGACTCTCTTATTTCTCCTTTGATGTTAGCCAAGTGAGTGGTCATCTTTACGCTCCCTGTAGAGAGGAGAGTGAACTCTGTATGGTCATTTGGTCCCATCTCCAGATGTAGGTGGTAATAACAAATGCCTGCCTCTTTCCAGTGACCAAGCATGGAGTCAAGGCATTGGAAAGAACAAAGGACTGAGGGGGATCAGTGTGTTGGTTTATGTCCTTTGAAAGAAAATCAGTTTTTCTACTTAATTTTTTAAAATGCTGGCCAGGCACGGTGGCTCATGCCTGTAATCCCAGCACTTTGGGAGGCTGAGGAGGGCGGATCATGAGGTCAGGAGTTCAAGACCAGACTGGCCAATATGATGAAACCCTGTCTCTCCTAAAAATACAAAAAGTTAGCCAGGTGTGGTGGTGGGCACCTGTAATCCCAGCTACCCGGGAGGCTGAGGCAGGAGAATCTTTTGAACCTGGGAGGCAGAGGTTGCAGTGAGCCGAGACTGTGCCACTACACTCCAGCCTGGGCAACAGAGACTCAGTCTCAAAAAAAAAAAATTTTTTTTTAGATTCAAGGGGTGCAGTTTTGTTACATGGGTATACTGTGTGATACTGATATGATCGATCCCATCACCCAGGTGGTGAGCACAGTACCCAGTAGTTAGTTTCTCAGCCCTTGCCCCTCTCCCTACTTCCACTCTATTAGTCTCCAGTGTTTATTGTTGCCATTCTTTTTTAAATTTAATTTTTTTTTTTTTTTTTTAAGATAGTCTCACTCTGTTGCCCAGGCTGGATTGCAGTGGTGGAATTTTGACTCACTGTAACCTCCTCCTACAGGGTTTAAGTGATTGTCACACCTCAGACACCCGAGTAGCTGGGATTACAGGCATGCACCACCACGCTCAGCTAACTTTTGTATTTTTAGTAGAAGCGGGGTTTTGCCATGTTGGCCAGGCTGGTCTCAAACTCTTGGCCTCACGTGATCCGCCCACCTTAGCTTCCCAAAATGCTGGGATTCCAGGTGTGAGCCACTGCACCCGGCTTTCGTTGTTGCTATCTTTATGTTCATGAGTACTCAATTTTTTCTATTTTTGACCCAAGTATTTTGCCTACCCTTCCTTCTTGGGTTATGGTGAGTATCTGAGGAAAGCGTACATGCAAAAGTACTGTATAAGTCAGAAAGTGTTATACCAATATAAGACTTGGTATTAGATTATACCGAGTGGGATATATATATATATTTAGATTTATTTTATTTTTATGTTTTAAGTTTTTTATAGCAATGGGATATTTCTATGTTGCTCAGGCTAATCTCCAACTCCTGGGCTCAAGTGATCCTTCTGCCTCAGCCTCCCAAAGTGCTGTGATTATAGGCAGGAACCACCATGCCTAGCTACATTCGTATTTTCAACAAAATTTGTTTTGCACCTTCTATGTTCTTCGCTCTGTTCTGTGGATTCCTGGAGGACTATTAAAAAGCATTGGTAGGTGCTACAAATTCTCTTTCTTATTATTAGTGTTTTGTTTTTCTTGTATGGCAGGGAAATGATATTTTATGTCACTTTGACCTGATTTCACTGCTACTATGGTTCACAAGTTTATGAAATGTAATCTAGTCAAGAGAAAAGCAGACATTTTTCTTCCTGTTATGCCCTGTAGGTTTGCCATGTTGAGCAATAATGATGGAATTTCCAAATCCCTATCAGTAAGAAAACAGCATATTTTTGGTGTGGGGAGTGAGTCTTTGTGGGGAAGAAATCTAGGTCAAGAATTACGTAGAAAAATGAGACAGAAAAAGATACAAATTCTAAGGTTTTTAAATGACAACCTTCTAATTTGTGCCTAGAAGATTGTGTATAGGGAGATTACTTTACTATTCTGGGTTTGAATTGCAACAAAAATAAGATCATCCACCCAAAGCATCTGGCTTGACCAAGGAATTGAGGAATATAAAAATAGTTTTGGGGAAGTTTTAAAGAAAACCGGAATAGTTTTAAAGTTGGAATGGGATTCATTTGGTGAATGACTCTTTTTACAGGTGTGGTCAAATGAGACATGCGTGAAATGTTTGCTTTTAATAATTTACCGCAACTCATTATAAATGGCAGGGTTGCACTAGTATGGGTATAGATTGCTTTAAGAAAACCCAATATTTATAACCCCACAAATGTATAAACTGTGAATTACGAATTAGGGGATGAGCATCTCCATTATAAAAGAATTTGCCTACAGGATTCTCTCTTAGAATATTTAAAATATGACTTGATTTACAAATATGGTTTACAGAAACACATCTGGGAAAAGTAAGAGCACACACATACACATGCTCTACTGAGTTTCGATTCTTCATAAAGGTGGACAGATGGCATGTTATGTCTCAGGATAACTATACCTGCTACAGGCTTGTCCTTACCGCAGACAGCCAGGTCTCTTAACAATCAGAGACTACTTATTGCTGTGAGAGGCAATCTGCCATGGGCTCTGAGCATCCCTGTAGTTTTTGCTGGCTATGCTAACAATGCAAAGCTTTGACCATTCTTTACCTGGCCATTTCCTAGGATTGTGTTTACTATGAGCAGATTTGAGAAATATGGTGTTGTCTCTATTTGGGATAGGAAACCGGGTTGCTTACTTCTTACTATAAAACAACATGTTCCCTAAGCTCGGTGCCCCTCATCTGTGCTGCGAACCTACTGTGTGCACAGGATCCATCTGGGACCACAATATTGCTCCAGTAAGATCTGGGGGCAAGGAGAACTGATACACACGCTGATGTTCATGCTTCTTGCTGTGCTACAAGTAATAACATCCTTTGTCTCTGACCAAGGAATCTCTTGCTTTCTGCTAGCACTGATGAGACAGTAACCAGCTAAATTATTAGCTTGTATACAAAGGTAAAACCAGATCTCAGTCCTGACAATTTTCAATTTGACTGTGCTGGGTTAGATCTGTGGATTTGGGGTTATCTGAGTACTTTGTTGACCTAACATAAAGGCACTTTATTTTCTCAACTTTTAATTACTTAGGACTGCATGCTATATTATTTTTACTTTTTAATTTAGTTTTTTAATTTTAATTTTAATTTTTCTAGAGACAGGGTCGTGCTCTGTCACCCAGACTGGAGTGCAGTGGCATGATTATAGTTCCCTGCAGCCTCTAACTTCTGGGCTTCAGGGATGCTCTTGTCTCAGCTTATCGAGTGGAAAGTACTAGAGGCATGTGCCACTATACCTGGCTAATGTTTTATAAAACTTTTTTTTTTTGTAGAGCTGGAGTCTTGCTATGTTTTAATTTTTTGTAGAGACAGGGTTTTGTCATGTTGCTTAGGCTGGTCTCAAGCCCCTGGCCTCAAGTGATCCACCCACTTTGGCCTCCCAAAATGCTGCGATTGTAAGTGTAAACCACCGTGCCCACCTATTGTTGCCATCTTTATGTTCATGAGTATCCAGTGTTTAGCTGGTTTTAAACTCCTGGCCTCAAGCAGTCCTTCTGCGTTGGCCTCTCAAAGTGCTGGGATTATAGGTGTGAGCCACCTTGCCCAGCCAGCATGAAACAACAGTAGTAATTTTATTAGGGTTAAGCTAGAGCAGCTGGTGTTTAGCTTAGAGTTTTGTGGTTGTTTTCTTTTATATATAGGAAGGAAAAATCACTGATACTATTGAATTAATGTCATATTCTCCAATTGTAACTCTTGATTATACATAGAAGGGAGAAACTGATGACTATCAATGAATCTAAACATTGAGGGAAGAAAAATGGGACTGAGCCTGTACGTGGGGTTTATGAACTGACTACATATATAGGATGTGTATTTTAAAGGTATCTTTAAAATGCCCCTGTGCTGTGTATGGAGTGCATTTTACTAGGATGTATCTACTTGGACCACATTAGTTGCTACTTTGTGTTCTGAGGATTAGAATTCTAGCTCTAAGAAGAGGTTTCTCTCTTACTTTCCCTAGCCTGGGTCAGGTACTTAATCTCTTAAGTAGATTTCTCTTCTACCAAAACATCTGGGAAACTATAGATACTACTCTTAAGGTAGAATATATGTGTGGCATATATATGGGTGATTTGTAGATATGATTTGATGTATATATTTGCGAATGGGCATGGCAATGAGCTGGATTTAAGTGAACATACAGAAATTTCCAAAGGGATGTTGTTTCCTTTAAAATATCACCTCAGAAATCTATGTGTTATTCCCAAGTTATTTCCAATATAATGGCTCAAACTTCCCTAGTACTCCTTTTATGGGAGTGCATTCAGAGTTCAAGATCCACAGGTGATCAAACTTTGTGCTTTTTAAAAATTTACCAAAAATCCTGTAGAGCCCATTCTATGAGTAAAGTGTGAGATCAAATGGGGCGGGGGAAAAAAAAAAAGACACACAAAGTAGTAAAATTGATTTTCTTGAGTGGTTTGCAAACAGACCCCAAAGGCTATTACCAAGCAAGCTTCTGGAAACTCTTTAGATCAGGGGCCCCCAACCCCAGGCCACGGACTGGTACCAGTCTGTGGCCTGTTAGGAATCAGGCTGCACAGCAGGAGGTGAGCGGTGGGCCAACTAGCATTACCGCCTGAGCTCCGCTTCCTGTCAGATCAGTGGTGGCATTAGATTCTCACAGGAGCACAAACCCTATTGTGAACTGCACATGTGTGGGTTCTAGGTTGTGCGCTCCTTATGAGAATATAACTAATGCCTGACGATCTGAGGTGGAACAGTTTCATCCTGAAGCCACACCCACCCTGTCCGTGGAAAAATTGTCTTCCATGAAACAAATCCCTGGTGCTAAAAAGGTTGGGGACTGCTGCTTTGGGTGACGGCATTCATTCAGTGTATGGCTTTTCAGTGTAAGCTATGAAGGGTCCAATGAATGTGTTCAACCTACTGCACTCAGCTCCATGACTGAATTATGCTGGCACATCAGTATCACCATGGGTCTGTGTGGGATGGTGGACAAATGAGTAGGTGCTTCATGGTCACCTGCACAATTTGATTAGAATAGGTCTCAGCCAGTTGATTTTTACTATTCAATTTATTGTTTTGAGCTCTGTGAAAAGCCAACTTCTTTAATAGCAGTGAAACTATTTTAATGACCAGTGACATGTTGGTCATGTTAGACCAATGCTTACAACTGAAGTGGAGACATGGCCTATTTTCCACTTTCAGGATACAGGGGAGATGCGGGGACCTTGGGCATCCATCTGGCCTGGTGTTTTCCAAATTTCCATCTTTTTGTATCGTGATTTTGCAATATCTATATGCCAATGATATTATCTTCTTGAAAATAACTCACTTGAAAAAAATCATATGTTTATTAAGGAAACTTTGTATTACTCCTATAAATGAATAAAACAATTGATATGAATGCAAGAAAACCATAAAATAATATTCTGAAATAAAATAATGCTATTAAATTCTTACTAGATACTGATTCTCTGAACCCGAGTTTTGTTTTTTGTTTGCTAACAAGGGAGATTAGTAAGTGCTGGAAAGATGTAAAAGACATAGTAAGCCTGTGGTGAATCATTACGTCTGAATCTGTTTATGCTGTTATTTATCCACAATGTCGGGCAGTCGCTTTCTACACTGAGTTCATTCTTGGCCAGGTGACTAGCTTTGACCAATTGGCAATAGCAAATGTCATGTTAACAGTGACTTGAAAAATACTTGCACACTGGGGCTTTTCTTCTCCTGCTGTTCTTGAAAACCTGGGCACATGAATGAGCCCAGGCTAGCCTGCTGGATGATGAGAGACACATAATCTAATCACCCCATCACTCCAGCCAACAGGCAACCAATGACCAGACACGTGACTAGCTAGTTACCCCTTGTGAATCCTCCAGCTGCAAAAGTGAGCTCAGCCAAGATCAGCTGAGCCTGGCACATGTCAGCAGAACCAATAGTCCCATAGACATGAGAGCACTAATAAATTATTGTTGTGTCACTAAAACATTTCAGGATGGTTTGTATTTTCTCTGCCTGAGTGAGTTTTTGTTTTGTTTTGTTTTTAAAATTTATTTGTTTGAGACAGGGTCTTGTTATGTTGCCCAGGCTGGTCTCAAACTCCTGGGGTGCAAGTGATCCTCTTGCCTCAGCCTCCCAAGTAGCTGGGACTACAGCCATGTGTTACCGCACCTGGCCAGGGTGGTTTGTTATTCATCCAGAGTTAACTTAGACCCTAAACTAAGATTTGTGCCAGGCATTTTGTAGCATAAAACTCATCAGTACAATTTCTTTAGTGTCGGTTTTGAGTACAACAACCTGGTCTACAATGAATGGTCTATATGTCATGCTTCAAGAAACACTGATCTAGTCCAAGCCCCACCTTTTAGGTTTAACAATTAAAGTCTCAGAGAGGCGAAGTGACTTACTCACACTTCATAGTTAGCTAGTAACGAAGATGATACTTCAGGTCTTATGTGGCCAACCTGAGTTTATTTCCAGAGCATTTTGCTGCCTTTAGGATTGGTGTGTTTAATCATATTAAAGTGACGAGTAGGATTTTAGGGAGTTATTGTGTCAGCTTATGATATCTTTATCCTCTCCTGAAGGGAGCAGGAATAAAGTTAACTCATAGAATTAAAAAAATTTTTTTTAAAGTTTTGGATTGTCTTGTGTTGTGGATTGAATTGTATCCCCCTCCCCCAAAGATATGCTGAAGTCCTAACCACCAGTACTTGCAAACTGACCTTATTTAGAAATAGGATCTTTGTAGATCTAATCAAGTTAAGATGAGGTCATGTGGGATTAGAGTGAGCTCTAAATCCATTGTGTCTGTGTATTTGGACACAGCCATAAGAAGACAGAGGCAGAGACTGGAGTTATTCTGCCACAAATGCCAAGGATTTTTGAAAATCATCAGAAAACGAGGTAGAGGCTAGAAAGGAGTCTTCCCTAGAGCCTGCAAAGAGCATATGGCTGTGCCTTGGTTTCGGACTTCTAGCCTTTGGAACCGTGAGAGAATAAATTTCCGTTGTTTGAAGCCACCTGGTTTGCGGTACTTTGTTAGAGCAGTCCCAGGAAATGAATGTGTCTTGCTTGTTTACCTTTGGAATCATGTTCTATCTAAATTGCACACTAACTAGTATGGGCAGTAGAGAAATGGACAGACAAAATAGGAAAGTTAGGACCTCAAAACCAAAACCTAACCCTGTCCCTCCCCTAGAAATAAGCCACCAGATAGAAAATGCCCGTGTGGCTGAGAGTTGAGTGTGTGCACAGACACAAGTGCAGCCTTGTCTTAGATTTCTTTCCATCAACAAAGAGGAAGGCCCATTTCATTACCTTTGGGCAACTCTGTCTCAGCCCTTGTGCAACAGAGTGAGTCTATCAGGTATTATCCTTCCCAGAGTTCACAAAAAATGTAGAAATTCAGTTTTCACAGGGGAATTCACATTCACTAAAGAATTCTCTGCAAATTCATTTTATTGGGGGCGTAACAAGCCTCTATATCTTCTGTCAACGAAACTGTCTTCTAGGAGAGAAGACAGGTATGCACAGAATTGACATTACCCCTTTTCTTCCTCCTAGTGGCATTGTGATCCTAATGCTGGTCTTCCGATTCAGTAGTAAGCGATGTTGGCGTTCACTGTGAATTACCACCTCTCCACTTGGTTCAGTCAGCAGCACCTCCTTTTCTTGGTTGCATTAGTCATAATCTATTTACAGTCCTTTGCATTTTGAAATCCGTATCCTGCTGCATCAAAGCATTAATGAGGCAGCGGGACAGGGTTCGCAGGGCAGCTGCACCAAGGCAATTTTCTTGGTTTCTGAAAACCTCCTCCAGATAATCCAGAAAAATCCTTTACTATGGGGACCCTAATTTGTCTGATTACCTTTTTCCAACAGATGCTAGGGTCATATCCTTAGACTTTCATATTTGTCACTCTCATTTGGTTAATTCTATTAGTGGCTTATTACATACATGAAAATCATTTGCTATTAGAAACAACTGTTGTCATCTTAAAAGGAAAATCCCAGGGCCTCCTTTCCTTCTGAACTTCACATCAACAGGAAAGTCTGGATGCTCAAAAGTGCTACTTTGCATTAATTGTGTTCTATCCACTTACACCTCTTTAGTATTTGGGAAATAATGCCCTACAGTGAAGGAGAAAATGGTGCTGTGATTAACATGGGAATGGGATGAATTTGAAACTGTCCCTCAAACTGAATCTGGATGACACAACCAAGGCTAATGCCAACTTGGAAAATTTGGTAGGTTAGTTTCTCAGTGACTCCTAACCACCTCAGAATAACCTGTCACTGCTTTTTTCTTAAGTGTGAAGTTATTGGAACCACCAATGTGCTTGATATGGTTTGGCTGTGTCCCCATCCAAATCTCATCTTGAATTCTAGCTCCCACAATCCCCATATGTCATGGGATGGACTGGTGGGAGGTCATTGAATCATGGGGACAGACCTTTCCTGTTCTGTTCTTGTGATAGTCAATAAGTCTCATGAGATCTGATGGTTTTATAAAGGGGAGTTCCCCTGCATGAGCTCTCTCTTGCCTGCTGCTATGTAAGACATGACTTGGCTCCTCCTTGCCTCCACCATGATTGTGAGGCCTACCCAGCCATGTGGAACTGTGAGTCCATTAAAATTCTTTTCTTTATAAATTACCCAGTCTTGGGTATGTCTTTATTAGCAGCATGAGAACAGATTAATACAGTGCTCACCTGGAAAGCTCCATTTCTCAGCTTCGCTGCAGTTTGGTGGGACATGTCGAGTTCTGGCCAATGGCGTGTAATGATAAGTCTGCTGGGAAAATTTTGCTCTTCGAATATAGACATCTTTCCTTCCTCTTTCTGGCCCAATTCTCTTCCCTCCTGCTTAGAATGCCTGTGAAATTTCTGGAGCTGGAGCAGTCATCTTGTGGCCATGAAGGAAAGGCCAACAGAACTGCAGAGACCTTGCCCTGAGGCACTCAGCTACCAAACCAATACCAGGAAATGTCTATCTCTGGACTTCTAGTGTCACGAGGAAAAATGATCTCCATTCTATCCATATCACTATTAAGTGGGTTTTCCATTACATGCAGCCAAACTTGATAGCTGGGTGATATGGGGGGTTTCCAAGAGTCTAGTGTGTTGCTGATGTCTTGGGTTAAAGAGTTATCAGGAGCCAGAGGGAAATATGAGTTGGGCAGGGAGGAGAAGCCCAGCAGAGTAGGAAGCCCTGGTGTTCCCCATGTGTGTGTCAGACTGGGCCTCTTCTCATAATTTCAGTTCACCCTATGGCTCAGAGTTTTATTAGTGTTCTGAATAACTTGTCCAATGAATTCCTTGGGTTTCTGTGCCCTTTGAGGAATTTCATTTAGTGAGCAACTGCTTTGTTCATTTCCTCACTAATTTTACATTGCTTGAGATAAAAAGCTCTGACTGAGATGAGGATATCTTAGTATGCCTTAGGAAAGAACTGTGTACCTCTAAGTGAATTGGGGAGGAGCAGGATACATTTTGGGGAATTAAAAATGTCACTTTGTACACAAGACGTCATTCTGATTAAGGACAGATATATTCCCTGAAAGCAGAAATGTGGCTGGATTAGATCATCTCTTTTCCCCCTACACTTTAAAAAGTTGGTTTGAGAATGTTCAAGTAATTATTTACCACCTCAATCTGAAAATTAGGAATCTACTGGGGTCTCATGAAATAGTTCTGCTGGGGTGAGCATTGTGGGGGGGTGGGTAGAGTATCAGCAGGGGTTCCTACTGCAAGGTAGGGAGCTCTGAGCTTGCTTCTGGCTTTGGGGGGTTTCTGTGGATCCCCCTTATGGCCTTGGACCTAGACTTAGAGAAGGACAGTTGGTATGGGCAGGGCTCCAGGGTGCAGAGGGACGAACGTCTGTACAAGGAGAGCAAGGAGACAGCTGCTCTGGCTTCACTCTCGCCATCTTTCTGGCTAGGCCCTGGGTTATCTTGTTTACTTTTAATTGCTCTGGCTATTCTCTGCACACAGCTCGACACAAAACACACCTCCTTGACCAACAAGTAGGAGGCAGAACCCAGTCGTTAGGATCTAGCAGAACTGGGTTCTGCCCTAGTTCTTCCATTTATATGCTAGTTGACCTTAAGTAAGTTACCTAGACTCTCTGAGCCTTGGTTTCCCCACCTATAAACTTAATTATTAATAGTATCTACTGTTGCTACATAATAAACAACCACAGAATCTCAGTGGCCCCCAACAGGAGGCATTTATTTCTCACTCACAGGGCTGTTGGTCAACTGAGGCAAACTTTCTCAGATCACAGAAGCATGAATCTCAGACCCAAGTTTTGGGTCTGCTCTGTGTATGTTGTTCTGGGGCCCCAGCTGGAGAGCAGTGGCTGCAGGAGCTGGCTCTTCTGGTGGAGCTCTGATGCTTCCAGATGGGTGAGAGGGAACCTGCAATGCTTCTTCAGCTTACAATTCATGTACTGTCACTTCTGCCATTCCATTAGCCAAAGCAAGATACGTGACCAAGTTCTACATCTACAAGTTCCATTTCCTACAGAGCAGGAAATGCATCCCTACTATGGAGGGAAGTGGTAATGAATATTTACTAAATCATAATCTAATTACCACTCCCATTCGAAACAGATGTTTTGGAGACTTAATGAGATAATGATGGGGGCATTTAGCATGGAGCCCTACACATAGTAAACTCTCATTAAATATAACTTTTTTATTTCTGCTGCTGCTGCTGTTGCTGCTGTATCTATTCCTGTGGCACTCCCATCCTTAGCCTAAGAGATGAAGTTCTAGAGAGGAAAGCACGTGAGCAGGCTGTGTACCATTCAAGGCCTTGCTGGCTTGGAGAATCAAAGCTCTCTCCTTTTACCCCACCATGTAATGTTCTTCCCTTCGACCTCAAATGGGTCCATGGAAGCTTCTGAAAACTTCAGGTCCTTGTACATCCTATTACATTTAAAGCATGTTCATGTGCATTCTTATTTGACTCTCTCAGTTACTTGTGAAGTAAACTCAGAAGCCATTGCCACTGTCATTTTACAGAGAAGAGAAGAGGTTGGGTTGATCCCAGGTGACATCTGTCCTTTGGGCTTTCTAGTCTACAGCTCAGATAGCACAAAGTGTCATTCTCATTTCTATTTTTAATTTTAATTTTTTTTTTGAGACAAAGTCTTGTTCTGTCACCCAGGCAGGAGTGCAGTGGCACAATCTTTACTCACTGCAACCTCTGCCTCCCAGGATCAAGTGATCCTCCCACCTCAGCCTCCTGAGTAGCTGGGGCTACAGGTGCTTGCCACCACACTGGGGTAATTTTTTGTTTGTTTGTTTTTGGTAGAGAGGGAGTTTCTACCAAAAGCAAAGGCTGGTCTCAAACTCCTGGGCTCAAGAAATCTGCCTGCCTCGACCTCCCAAAGTGCTGGGATTACAGGCATGAGCCACAGCGCCCAGCCCCAGGGTGTCATTTTCATGACACGGGTATTAGTTGAGGTTAGTAGAAATCAAACATAAGCATTTGAAAATTTAGTGTTCATTTTGTCATTCATTCATTCTCACCTTTAACAAAGCAGGCCCTTTTGGAGCTCTCGTTATGTGGTCCATAAGCATGTTATGGTGGACGATTAGGTAAGTCCTGTAAGGCGTTAGGGGCTCAGCAGACTCTGGCAATTTTAGGCCCATTTGGGGTTCAGATATTGGCAAGGTGCTGGCAGTGAGGGCCAGAGGCAGGAAGAGGCCTTCTAATCACTCCTGCCTTGCTCATTGCTGTATGTCCTTCATCAGCCATATGCTGTCTCCTCTCACATCTCCTTAGAGCACCCACTAGGTCCAACTAAACTGCTCTTTTAGGATGTGTCGGGGGAGTTCAGGGTCGCAACACAGCTTCCTACTGTAATAGGCACCCTTTGATGATGGAGCAGCCAGGTCTGATGCTAGAGTTGGGGTTGGGAATCTGGGCTGCTGCACTGACTCTGTGGCCGGTCAGGAGTTTGGGAGGCATCTAAACACATTCCCTTCTCTTTCCTTTTCTGTCTTCCTGTCTCTGAGATGGAACTTGTAATGGATTGAATGGAGATGGTCTTGATTACTTAGTTCCTTTTTCTCAAACCATAGCTAAATGTCATAACTATTTAAACTTATGAAATAGACAGGGACCATTTATCCCCATCTTACAGATGAAGCAGACTCAGAGAGAGTAAAAGATTTGTCCACTGTGCTGCTGCAGTCTCAAATGACCTTACATATCCTTCCTAGTCTTCAGATTCCTTAATACTTTTGAATTCACAGACACCTGCTCTGTGTTGTCCTTGCAATGCCCAGGGCTTGCCAACCCTTACCTGTCAGTGGTGTGAGGAGGCCTGAAGTAGGAGCAAAAAAGGAAGGAGAATTTCTCCCTCTTCCTCGCAGGGATTCCTGGTCATCTACCACAACTCCTTTGTTCTCTACCACCCCACAACCCTGGATCTTGCAGGGGAAGGAAATACCCATTCAGGACCGAAGCCCATTAGAGCCATTCATGTCCTGGGTTGACGTGGATTCAACTGGGCATGGCTGCTCTGTGTTGGGTGGGCACCCTTACACCTCTACCAGTTCTGGTCTCTTGGCCTTTGATTGTCTCTGGCCTTGGCCTGTTGTGGACCTGAGGTCTCTTGCTTGCTCTATCAGTCTCCCTCTTACTCTCTTGATAAAGGTCTTGACTTCAGAGGACCTTTCACAAATAACAAAGGTGTCTGGGCTCCCTGGAGTGTCTGTTCTACGCCAACACTCCACTAAGTGCTTTATATCTGCAGTTTGCTCTGAGTTAATTGAATCCCCAGACTCCTAGGGTAAAGGTGATATCGTCTTCATTTTAAAGACAGGGAAACTATGAAGCCGGGAAAGACTATTTATTTTTCTCAGGATTACACATTTGGTAAATGAAGCTTACTCCTTCTATCACGTAATTTTGTCTCATCAATAATAGCTGCTGATATGGACCAGGGGCTTCTTATCCATGATTTGCAATCCTCATAACAACTCTGCTCTCTCATCCTCTTTGTTTGCCAGGTGATGGAATTGAGGCCCAGAGAGGTTAAATAACTTGCACTGGGTCACACAGCTAATAAGTTGTAGTTATAAGGTTTAAGTGTAGGGCTCTGAGACTCCCAAACTCCTCTTTTATTCCCTTTCTCTTGAGACTTCTTAGACTTGCTCATGATCTCACCGAGCCCTTCTCAAATAACTGTGTGTGTTAGAAGTTTGGTTAAAAGAACATCAGGAACAGAGCTGACAGGGAATACATGTCTCATTTACAGGGCAGCCTGTGTGTGTGGTGTGCAGAGGGCGATGGTGGGAAGTGAAACCCCATCCCTGGTCTTGGTAGTTTGTGGGCTAATTGTAAGAATGTGAGGCCCTCTTACACTTTCTTTTTGAGCCTCTCCTGTTGACACCACCTCCTTTTCTCTTCCTTTTGATTTCTATGATCTTTGGTCAGTGTTATCACCTCCTTTTGACTTCTAGGATCTTTCATCAGTGTTGTCACTCCATGCACTGGCCCACGCCTCTGTCTGGGCCTGTACCCAAGCCCCCTCAAATCATTTGAGTGTCTGCCTTAGCAAGGGAAATCACGAGGCATCAAAGGTACCAGGAAGTGAACCAGGGTCTTGTCTGCACCCCAGCCCAAGCCCAGACTATGCAGCCAGAAGGAGATCACTGGAAAAGGGTATTAGCTCGTTGCGACCTTTAGCACCATTTCTGTGGCTTCTTTCCTGCATTGGAAAAAACTGCCTACTTTCAGTTTTGGATGAAAGTCGTCCTACTTTCAGTTGGATGACTCCCCAACTCCCTCCCATAAACCCAGATGCTTAGGGCCAAAATCTATTAGGGCAAAACGCACCCTGCTCACCCCAGGCTGTGAGAATGGCTAGACTTTGTGCATCTTCTAATCTGATTACATTTCCAATCCCAACCACCATCATTTTTCTCCTCCTAATTGATTTCCCTGCTTCCACCCCTCCAATTTATTCTTTGCTCAGCAGCCATCCCAATCCTCCTAAATTGTGAGTCTGCTCATGTCACTCCTCTAATGGTGCCTCATGTTCTTTAGAGAAAAAGCTGAAGTCCTCACAGTGGCCTACAGTGATCAAGGGAGGGGCTGGCATTTTTTTGGCAAAGGGGCAGATGGTAAATGCTTTTGGCTTTGTGGGCCACTGGCGTCTGTAGCAACTACTCAGCTCCGCTGCAGCAGGAAAGCAGCCACAACATGTGAACAAATAAGCATTGCTGTGTCCCAACAAAACTTTACTTATAAAAGTGGGTGATTGGCCGGGCGCGGTGGCTCAAGCCTGTAATCCCAGCACTTTGGGAGGCCGAGGCGGGCGGATCACGAGGTCAGGAGATCGAGACTATCCTGGCTAACATGGTGAAACCCCGTCTCTACTAAAAATACAAAAAAAAAAAAAAAACTAGCCGGGCGTGGTGGCGGGCGCCTGTAGTCTCAGCTACTTGGGAGGCTGAGGCGGGAGAATGGTGGGAACCCGGGAGGCGGAGCTTGCAGTGAGCCGAGATCACGCCACTGCACTCCAGCCTGGGAGCACAGCGAGACTCCGTCTCAAAAAAAAAAAAAAAAAAAAAAAAGTGGGTGATAGGTTAGACTCGGCCCACGGGCTGTGATTCGCTGACCTCTTCTCTAGGTGATGTGGCCCTGACACCACATGGCCTTATTGCCTTCTGCTCTTGCCCTTTGCTTTAGCCCACTGACCTCTGTAAACATGCCGAGGCTTTGCTTGGCCTTTGCGTCAGCTGTTCATTCTCAAACATTTTCTCCCTTTATCTCTGAGCGGCTCACTTCCTTACTTCTTCAGGTTTCTGCTTACATATCATTAGCAGAGAGCCCACCCTGACTACCTTATTGGAAATAGCAACGCTTCTCATTTTCCTAGCACCTCATCCCCTTTACTCGGCTTTAGTTTGCTCGATAGCTATTGCTACCACCTGACATCTTTATTTATTGAATGAACACATGATTCCTTCGGCAAATATTACTGAGTGCCTCCTTAATGCCAGCCAACTCTCTAGGTGCCGGAATCCTGTAAAGAACAAAACAAAGGCCTTGCTATCGTTGGACTTTAAGTCCAAAGGGGAAGACAGACAACAAAAGTAGTAAAAATAAATATAAACATCGGTAGAGATAAGTGCTATGGAGAAAATTAGGCTGGGTGGGGGACAGGTTGTGGTGGAGGCTCACGTCTCTGTTTCTCTGGTAGTATTTGTCTTCTGCCTGGCCTCATCGCTAAGATTTCACGAGTGAAGCAACAGTGACATTAGCTCCCATTGCTCAGCTTAGAAGTTGGTGATGGAGCGTCTGACAAAATCTCAAAGTCAATAGGGGGCGCCACAGACTGGGGAGAACTGGCTGTGCGAAAAGGGTGTGTTCAAGGCAGGGGCAGCCAAGCTTCTGAACAGGGTGGAAGGGGAGATGAAGGCTGCAGCACAGGAGCAGGGAAGTTGGAAGTTGTGGATGGTAACCGGATCTGAGCACAACTGCCTGCACTACCTGTGTTTTTCATGGAGTGCTGCCTAAACTACAAGGCGTTACCGAAGAATGCGCTTCTAAGTTGGATGCTTCATAAATCAGCCAGGCGTGCATTATTATGCCGCAACAGAGCCCTTGTTGTGTCTTAATGCTCAATGATACAGCACAGAATCTGAGTTGGGCTTTCTATCATCTTGGACGTGTGGCAGGAACTCGCGCAGCTCTAATTGCTCTACGTGGGAATGGATTCATCCGTGCTTTGGCAGAGTGACTCACTCTGATCAGCATTTAGATTGAAGGGGCCTTACCTGGAATCACAGGCTCAGAGAAATCTGGAGACCTTACAGAGTTGATCCTAGTCTAATCTGCTCATGCAGATGGGAAAAATGAGGCTCACAGAGAGGAAGTTACTTGCCCAAGGTCATACGTGGCACTTGGGGACACAAGTCAGGCTACTGATTCTGAGTTAAATACTTGGGTTGCCATCCCGGATTCTCAGGAGAGCCATCGCGCACCTTCCTAGGCCTGCAGCAGGTGCCTCGGATGGTGACATTCTCTTGCCATCTGACTCAAGCTGCAGACCAACTGGAAGAAGCTGTGCCTCATTTACGTGAACACAAATGGACAACCAGTTAAAAAAAAGCAGGCTTTCATATTTTGTGGATCCTTAGGGACTTAGTGAACTCATGCTCCCAGATTAAAGGAAAGAGGAAAACCATACCCTTCTTGCTGAACTATGTGCCTGCTGGTTCCCCAGCGCACCCTGGTGTTCTCCGGAATGGAGACAGCCTTTAGGACAGCTGGAGAGCATTATCACTTGAAGGCTCGCATTCTGGCTTTTATATTTGATTTACATAGATCTGCATACTGTATGCTCTGGGCTTGGTTTTCTGCGTCATGCCGTCTTCACAGTCTCCCTTCTCCAAGCTCACTTGGCAGATTGGCTTCCTCAGCTCTGCTGGGTGAGATGAACGCTTTGTTGGAGTTTGATCTGGAGAAGCATCTAGAAGTTTCACCTCAGCAGGAGAGACTCTGGGACAGAGAGTAGCTGCTGAAGTCAGTGATGTGTCAGAGTCCAGTGGCCATCAGTTTCCTTAAGGTTCTACAGTAAGATCTGTTTATCACACTCATCTGTCTCTGTCCTGAGCTAACTGTATTTCTAAGTGCCAGGGGTAGCCCATGGGATCAGAGTGACTGTCCATGTGTCAGGTAAAGCAGAAACTTTAAGATGCCATGGAAGAGATGGCCAACTTTTGGGCACCCTAGATAAGCAATGTGAATTAAAGCCGCAGTGAGATTCTACTACCCTAGTGGGTTAAAAAGACTGATAATGCTAAGAGTTGACCAGGCTGTGGGTCAAGTAGAACATAGGTGGTAGGAGTGTATATTGGTACAATTAATTTAGAAAATTACTTGACAGCACCACCTAGAGGTAAATATTTGTCTCCCCTGTGACCCAGTCATTCTACTCTGAAAGCTTTCACCAAGGAAAGGGGGCGCACATGTCCATCAAAATAAATGTACAAAAATGTACATAGCAGTTTCATTCATGATAGTAAGACATTGGGATCTACCCAAGTGGATAAGTAAATTGGATATAATCATACAGTGGAATAGTGCTTGACAACACAAAAGAATGAACTACTTATATACTACTTATACATGCAACAACATAGATGAATCTCACAGATATAATATGCAGCAAAAGAAAATAGATACAAAAGAATCTATCCTATAGCATTCCATTCAAGTGATATCTGAGATCAGGCAAAGCTAGTTTATGGTGATAGAAGCAGAACTGTGGTTACCTCTGGTGAAAGGACTAGAATAGGAAGGGGTAAGGAGAAGCCTTCTGGGGTTGATGGAAATGTTACATCAATATGTAAAAATTCACTCATTCACTTAAGTAAGGCTTATGCACTTTATAGTGTGTCTGTTATAACTCAATAAAACTGAAGAAGGAAGAAAAGGGGACTTGGGTGAGAAAGCCTCAGGGTCATTCTGGTGACATGTTCTATGTATGTCTCTGACTTCCAGTACTTGGTCTCTATTTCCAGACTTCTGACACCAGCTTGCTTGATGGACTCTGCTCTTCAGCATCTTCCAATATCAGCTCTGCTACTTGCCTACTGGCTTGATGTTCAAACACATTCTAAGATTGGCACTAACTTCTGGTACTTGTACAGTGTATGCTCAACTTCAGGTTTGCCCAACTTCAAGGTGAGGTGATGCTATCAGAGTTTGCCTGCACCAAAGTAGCTTTTCTGGGACCTACCTTCCCCACTCTCCAGCCCCCTTAATCCAACACTTGGTACTCATGATGAGATAGGCCAAGGAACTCCTCATACCATATCTTCTATCAGCTGCCCACAGCTGCCACAAATTCCTAGAGGCACCTACAGAGTTGATCACTTCAGGTCAATGTACAATTGCTGGTTGTACAACAAACCCTGGGGATCTTAGTGAGGAGGATTGCTTAGAAAAGTCTGGACTCCTTTGGGCCATGCTAGAGGCCGACTTAAGGGCTAGAATAAAAAGACCTTCTTGCGTTCTTTCCTCTAGGCCAGGGATGGCAAATTCTTCACATATGGGCTAATACGTCTTCCCCAGCTCCTTCCCACCCCACAGCAGACATTAATAATCGACCACAGCAAAAATCCTGGATAGAAAAGCATTCCAAGGAATGCACAAGAAAGCAAGTATGTGTCTAAGCCTCTGGAGAAAAGTTGTTTTCTGAAGACCTAGCTAGGCAGCACCTCCCAAACACAAGGCCAGCTGCAAAGGGGAGAAGGGAGATGAAAGTTCTAGGCCTGGTTTCTTATAAGTAGATGCTGAAGAGAGGATTTGCTGCAAAACACTTATTAAGGAACTGCTCCCAGGTTAGGGAAGGGGATGTAGGTGAGCAAGTGCAATCTCAGGCCAAAGGTCCCAGAAGTGACTTCATTCTGATGGGTAGAGGCACGGTAGAGTGTTAGTTACACTCCGAGTTGTCCAAGGGAACTGGGCCCGTGTACCTCCACACCACTGGTCAAGGGCCACCTGGAGAGAAGCAAATTCCCAGGAACTCCTAGCTGGCTGTGTGTAGGAGGTGCTCCAGTGTCCTGAGGGCAGTCCTCCCAAGAGGAGCCTCAATGTGAATGTGGGAAGCAAAGGTGCACACACAATGGGGCGCACAGAAAGAACAAAACACTCTCCACGACTAATAAGGCAATTCAAAAAGATAAGGCCAGTGGGAAAGATGTGGGGCTGGCATCTTGGTCGTTAATCCCTCCCTACTCTGGAGAAGAAGCGCGAGGAAAGAAGAAAGTGCTTGGTCTCCTCATGGTTCTTACCCGAGCCACCTGCATGGTAGTTGTTCCTAGTGGATGGACAAGGGAGGGAGGGCAGGGATGCTGCCTGTAGATGCCACATTACATAGGGTACGGGCAGCTTCTGGAAGAGGCTGCTGGCTCCTGACACTATACAAGGTCCACTAGAATTGCAATCACTTCCATTTTCCCAGCACTGTATGGTTCCAGAGTCCTTTTACCAGCGTGACTGCATTTTCACCGCCTCTGAGGTAGGCAGAGACTTTTATTTCCATCAGTCATGGCATATAAAGGGTGAATGCTCTCCCCACTACCTTCCTTTGTGCTGCTGCTTTAATTAATTTATATTTTTGTCTGAAACTGACCCTTGATTGTATAGATCCATGGCTGCGCTGGGGAGGGTAAGGAGTTTGTGTTAATTCTACACCTTTAAAGGCCTCTCTGCTTACTCTATGTAATAGAATGATTTCTTTTTCTTTTGTTCAAAAAGATTTGGACTCTGGACACCTGGCCTAAGTATTGGTTCAGCACCTGCTTGCTGTTAAAATTCTTGAAGCTCTCTGGGCCTCAGTTTCCTCATTTGCAGTACAAAGAGGTTGGCCTAGATTACAACTCCAGTCCTGGCTCTGAAATTGTGCGCGCACATGGCTCCAGGTTATGAGAATTGTGCTTCTTTGTTCATTAGGAACAAAGAGCAGGCCATATATTTTAAAGGTTGCTACTCTATTTTGGCTGCAGTACCTTAATTTTTAGGTAACATTTTTCTTTAAGAGGAGGGAACTGGCTGGTGTAAGGAGACCTGCTTTTTTCTTTTCTTTCTTCTTCTTCTTTTTTTTTTTTTTTTTTTTTAAACATTAAAGCCCCTGTCTTCAGGGAAGAAGAGGCTGTTGGATGTGTTTTGAATGTTTCAAATCAAAGCCTGCCAAGGGATGGAGAGCTATAGGTTTCAATAAGCACCTCTTTCAGTAATTTTAAGAATTTCACTTATGAGGATAATGAAATCTTCAGAAACCCTAGGAGACATACCAGAAAAAAACATGACTCATCAGTGGAATTTTCCTAAATACTCTCTCCCCCTACTGCATTTGTCCATCAGGAGGGCCTCCTCTGCAGATTCTGAAGACATCTGTAGCCTAATTGGATGATTTGATTTGGGAGCTCAAGAACCTTGGGAGCTTGAGTACCTCTCCCCACACTTCTCAGGTCCCGCCAGCAGCCTCCAGGCCCGCCATTGAACATGGTGACTCTGGGGACCTGGCTTGCCATCATTTGTTGGTGTGTCTGCTTGTGGCAAATGTTCCCGCTGGAAGTCTGGGCCATCAAGAGCAAATGCTTGTTTTCTTGGATCCTGCTTCTCACGGTGTGACTTTAATAAAAACAGGTAGAGACCGTTGCTGTTTCTGTGACAAGATGTATAGTCTTCTTTCAGATGTGGAATCTGTACCCTGGGGTTTACAGGCCTCAGTTGGGTGTTAAATGCCCTGAGGTCTGTGTGTGTAGACCCTGACTTGGATTATGAGCCCTGCTCCTATGCAGGAGAGAGGGGTAGAGCTGACTTCTTCCCTTTTGTAGGTTTTCTTGAGCTGTTGCCAAAACTCACTCCCAGCTATTTAAAGATTAAGAAATACATTTTTGAGAACTTGATTGGATGTAATTTCAGAAAAAGACACATACATTTAGGAAAGACAATGTAAAATCCTAAAAGACCCAGTTGAAAGAACGAGTTGATGTTTAATTAAAAGCAGTGGGCATAAATGGATTCTGCACATTTTCGAGGATCAAGTTACCTGGAAAGAAAGAAAACTTATGGGATGGGTATAATATAAACAGAAAGGGGAATTAAAATGAAGACTTTAAGAAATTAAAATCAAAAGGGACTCTTCAAAAAGAGTGTCCATCTTGGGTATTAACCTCCAAAATGGAAATGAAAACAATTTTGAGAAGCTTAAAAGAAAGAAAGAAAGAAAGAAAAAAAAGACAGCCCACATTGCAGCCTGCTTCAGATCTCTGGTGCTTCGGCTTTCTGTGGGAAGCTACAGTTTCCTGTCATTTGCTTGCTGGGTCTAGCATTTGTTCTCTGCCATGTGCATCTAGGATTTCTTAATAGCTATCCAGAGTTATGCTTCCTTGAAAGAAGAGGTCATGTGGCCGTTCTTCTAGGCAAGGCCCTCATGGTTTGTGAATCCAGTGTAATGGTTAAAATATGCTGAGCGGTAACCAGGAGACTTAGGTAAGAACCTAAGCCAGAGCTCATGCTTTCGTTTTTCACTCACTGCGTGACTCGGGGGAAATTACTTTCCTTCTCTGAGACTCAATTCTCTCATTATAAATGAGATCCTTTCAGTGCTGTCCAAAGGGACTTTCTGCCATGATGGAAATGTTCTCATCTCATATCTGTGCCTTCCCATGCGGTAGCCTCTAGACAGTGGCTTTTGAGTCCTAGAAAAGTGGCTAGTATGTCTGAAAACTTTCAACTTCATTTAATTTCAGTTAATTTTGATTTACTCTTAAACGGCCACATGTAGCTACTGGTGAATGTATTGTACAGAGAAGTTTGAGATGTTGCTGAAATCCTTTCCTGTTCTATGTTCTACGATTCCACACTCTGGTGCTGAGGCTTGTGTTGCTGGCCAATCTCAAGCATTCATCAAACTGTTATGCAGGGCCTTGCCTGATCCACTTCTCATTTCTGGGGGGGGGGGGGGGGGGGGAACAGCAGCCAGGCAGAATTCTTCTTCCCAAATAGCTCATGGTCTTGTGGGAGAGAATCATACACTTCTAGAAATTGTAGGATGTTTAGGTTGGGACTCCTGGGAAAAAGAAAAGTAGAATCAGCCTTCATCAATATTTGTTACACAAGGGTCTTTAGCATTCCCCGAGCAAGGATGCACCACCAGGTAGTTTGTTCTGTCTGGGTCTGGCCCAGTTTTCCTCCTTAACCCAGAAACTAAAAGTAATCTGGACATTCACCCACTGCTGAGTCAAACGTGGTTATTTTTAGTTTTGGAAGCCTTGCAACCTAGTGAGGGTAAATGACCTAAAAGAACAGGAGTGTGGGATTCTGTGTTTCATTCAGTGGATAAGCACTTACTGCATGCATTTTGAGTGTCAGACATTGGGTTAGGCATTGGGAGATAGTATCGTGTGTGAGACAGGCAGTCCTTCATCTTGGGGAGCTTAGGAGAGGAAGCAGACAATGCACGAGAGGGAAGGATTTCAGATAGCGTTAAGAAAAGAAGATGGTGGCACTAATGCAAATAATAATTTTAAAAATCATTTAGGACACCACAACAAAATATGCTGGTCTTTAGCTTGCGGTCTCTGGTTAGCTGTTGGTGTGGTAATAGTGAACTTGGAGTTAAAAAAAAAAATGAGTTCCGGGCCTGACTGTGCTGCTTACTTTGGTGTGAAGTTGGGGAAGTACAGGGTTGTTCTGGGGATGGAATAATGTGTGTGAAAGGGCCGTATAATCAGCTGAGCACTCTGCGATGGTAAGATTCCATTACTATTGTGTAGGCTGCAAAATCTCCTTGTAGGCAGCAATTGACTAGTTGAGGTCCTCTAGTTTGGAACACACAGGAGGGGAGGGGAGACTCTCCAGAGGGACCAAGAATGTCGTGAGGAACATGAAGCCCTTGGCTTCCACTGAGGGACTTTAGCAGCAGTATTGGCTAAGGTGCTAGCCCAGTGGGTCTGACTCTAATTTAGCTAGAACCAGGCATCTTAACTCTTCCCTGTATTACACATACTAGCTATGTGTAAAGTGTTACTAAAGGTATCTTTTGGCAATTAAAAAAAATACTGGTTGGGTGGATGCTGAGAGTAGGTGAGCTCAACAGGGGAGAGGGGTCAAGGAATGTTGGAGGGGCTCAGGCCAAGCAACTTCGCTTCACTTTAGGATTTTGCTTCCTCTTAGGAAGTGAGTGTGAAACTGTGAGGCTGGCAGGAACCTGGGAGAGTCCCTGGAACAGGATGGGGAAGGGGCAGTGACTGCATCAGGCATCACAACCTTATGTGCAGAGCACCTACAGTTCCCATTGTGTTGCTCAAGTCCTGCAATTCGTCTTGTGTCCCAAAACAAATACAATTAGGATTGACTGATTATAAATTGCTTAAATCGTGGGTATGTGCTTGAATCACAGCACATTAGACTGGAAAATACCTAAACTCATCTTATCCCCTAACATCTTAATATAACAGACAAGAAAACAAAGGCCAGAGTGGGGAAGGGACTTGCCTAAGATCCCAGTGTCCATGGCAGGGCAACGACCCTGAGGTTCTAGATCCTCCTGCAGAGGCAGAAACTTCAGAACCAGGAAAGGGTGAGGCTGAGTGGTCTTTTCCTGGCCCACAGTTTTCTTTCCCTAGGGTGCCTCATCTGTGTGGCATCCCTGCCTGTTAACACATACGAAGCTGTTAGTATGCACTGAAAGCATGTTCCAGGCACTGCACTAAGCAATCTACTACCTTGCCTCATCGAATTCTTGGTGCTCAGCATCTCCCATTTGCCCCTGCAGATCCATTTGCTGCTGGGTGCCCCATATGGAATGCATTAAGGGGCTGCCTTGTCTGTTGGGTTCTTTTGGTTTCAGCTGAAGGGACGTATGGAGACCCCAAGGGAAGGAGAAGAATGTGGTTGATGCATTTATTCATAAGCCTCCCTTGCTGTCAGGTTGCTACCAGCTGGCTGTGTGCCTGCATCGAAGGTCATAGCTTGCATCATGGAGCTCTTACTTTCTTTGGATGTGGATACCTACACTCTTCCAGGTGCCCCTTCAGGACTGATCATGGCACCCACTTTACCAGCCTCAGGGTGCTGCACCCTCCCTTGTGCTTTTTCTGCACTCTGCACACTCCCTTGTCAATAGTCCTTTTATGAAACCCTCCTTGGGTTATCCCACTTTGAGTGCACCATCTGCTTCTTCCTGGGGCGCTCATCAATGTTCCACACAGTGACCCTATGAGGGTACATTCTTTACTCCCATCTCACAGGTGAGGAAATGGAGACACGGAAATTTAGGAGTGGACCCAAAATCACACAGCTAAGTGAACCCAGGAGGTTCCAGAAGCTTTGCTCTTGAGCAAGGCATTACAGCTCCTTGGAGAGTGAGGAGGGTGGGTGGGTGAAAGGATGGTGCAGGGCTTGACTTCCATCACAGAGAGCTTCCGCCCTCTGTCCAAAGTCCCTTTGCAATTTGGGCTTCCTCATTAGTCCCTCCTGTCTATCAGCCCAGCCAGGGCCATTAAGTGCTTGGTGGACAGCCTGTAAGAGGTGGCAGCGTGGTGGGGCCTAGAGAAAGTGGACAACAAAGTTTGTTTCTGTGGTTAATAAAAACTAAAACAAGGCAACCCTTAATTAATTAAAGGAGCAGAAATAGCTCCTGGATGTGGCAGGGGCTGACAGCTTCTCCTCGATGATTTCATTCGGTGGTGATGGTTTTGTCAATACTACACGCTGCCCAGAACCACACACAGTCTCCTCTTCTGTCTGAGAACATTTTTTTCCCGTTTGAGTTGCACAAGCTCAGGCTGGGAGTGACAGAAGCCAGCCTATAGCTTCACTGACCTACTTCCCGCTGGCTCTCCAGCCAGCAGCCCACGCATCATCCATTTTAACCAGCTTTTCAAGGTCGGGACTTTTCACTGCAGAGACTGGCTTTTGCTTGACACAAAGCCAGGTACCATCAATTGTCCTGTTTACTAAATTTTTAATGTTCTCTCTCTTTAGCTGAGCAGAAAGTATGGGTTGGGCTCCTGTTTAGGACAGGTAACAAATGCAGTGACTTTGAGCCTAAATTGGCCACTTCACATGCTGAAAAAGCAGGTTTTCCACTATTCATGGGGCACCTGGGCCAGACCAAATGCAAACGGTCAAGGATTTAGGCTGTCCCAGTAGATGGTCACACTCCTCTTTTTTGTGATGCAGACAAATGTATGCTCCACATAAACACAATGTCTTATTTTTGACTTTTATGAAAGAATTATATGAAACCAGCTCGTCACAGATAAAAAGCAACTGCTTTGTGTATCTATTACTGTACCTTTCATCTCGACAGGCTTTGTGAGAAACTTCCAGCTGGAGGTACATTCTTTTCTGGTTTGATAAAGATAAATTGTATTCAGTGAGAGAGCAAGAGGAACATTTTCTTGATTATTCTCTAAATACAAAGTCAGGGGAAATGTGATTTTCCCCCCAGTATTCAAAGAAGTTAGTTCCCCTTCATAATGACCCCAAATTTTCTGTGCTGCTCAGCGTACTAAAACTGTGTGATCCTCAGAGAAGCTTGTTACATATGGAGTTCTGGGAGCTCATTAGAGAATAAAGAGGGTACATCGCTTTCCCTACTAATATCTGCTAATCATTGACTGTAAGGTACAGGCAATATGGTGTAGTGGTTTATGGCATAGACTGTGGAGTTTGAATGTCAGCTTTTCTCCTGCTATTGTATGAATTTTGGCAAGTTACTTAAATTGTCCATGCCTCAGTTTCCTCATCTGGAGTGTAGAGATAATAATAGTACCCTTATAAAGAGTTGTAATGGGTAAATATTAGGTGTTTCAAAGAGTGCTTTGTATGTAGTTAACTTTCGTCTTAGCCCGTTCTGATTGTTGAAACAAAAAAAAATCGATAATTTATAAACAACAGAAGTTTATTACTCACAGTTCTGGGGTCTTGGAAGACCACAGTCAAAGAGCAGGTAGATTTGACATCATGTGAGGGCCTTTTCCTCATAGATGGTGCCTTCTAGCTGTGTCTTTTGGTGGCCCAAGGGCAAACAAGCTCCCTTGGGCCTCTCTTAATGCCTAATCATGAATCCCATTCACCTAAATCACTTGCTAAAGGCCACATCTCTTCGTACTATTGTGTTGAGAATTATATTTCAACATATGAATTTTGGGGGGACACAAACTTTCAGATCATAGTAGCTTTTAGTAAGTGTTAATAATTATTTATCACATGAAGGATAGAAAGTCAGGAATAAATGCAGCCCTGTATGTATGAATGCATATGCATGCACACGAGTGTGGAACCAAGTTGGTTGTTTGCTGGGAGAAGGGAGCCTGCAGAAACAGGGAGCAAAGGAAGGAGTGGTGGTGGATATTCTAAGAAAGGCTCAGTGAGATCCCGAGGACTGATTCTCTTCTCTGTTGACTTTCAGCACAAGAAGGAAGACAGGAAGAGACCCACTGCCTCTCACGTTGTTGTCCTTGCCTGGATAAGGAAGCAGAGAAACGTAAAGGAATACATTCACAAACACACGTACACAAAGACAGAGAGGTAAATACATAGACAAAGGCATAGACTAGACTCAGGGAAAGTGGGAAATTTACAGGGGCAGCCACACAAAGAGTGAGGGAGACAGGGAAAGAAACACATCACACACAGGTGCAAAGAGGAAGAGAAACACAGGGAAAATGTCCATACACGTGCACACACACATACACACACCTCTCATATCAAGGAGATGACAGTTGTTCTGGTGTGTTGACTGCTAAATTCTTGGATATAGCAGGATCAACATACTGCTGGAGTCAAATTGTGAGGTTGAATTATCTTTATGATCAAATGGCAACATTAAGATTATGTATATAAAGTTCCTCACACAGTGCCTGATAAAGAAAAGTTATTAATTTTAATAGAATCTTCTTTTAGTGCAGATATTGGCAAAATAACCCCTTTCCTGGAGTTTATGTGACCTTACAGAATTTTTTTTATGTGACCTTATGGAATGTTTCCTTCCCAGGGTGGGTGTATCTTGGCTCCAGAACCCTGTCATCTATCAGCAGGTCCCCACCCCTTTCTGATTTGCTCCTGAGAGTCATGGAGGACAGATGGGATATAACTACTATTTCCTCTTCACTAGCAAGCTGGCAAACTTTGCAAAGATTGGAGGAATGGAGGCTGGTGGGCAAAGGAATTTGGTCAAAGTACAGACAGAAATACAATGTCCCTGACTGGGGCACCATATACAGTAAGACTCATAGTAAGCAGTGTTTCATATGACTGTTTCACGATCTCAAAATCCTTATGGTTTCTTAAATCCTAAGGAAATGGGCCTGAAGACACAAAGAATGTAAACTAGATCTTTGAAATCCCCTTTGGTTATTCTCTAGAAACTTATTTCTGCAGAAGTGCCTTCTGATTGACAAAAGCTCACTTTTATATTCACAATCTCACCCTGTCAAGGTCTAGTCTGAAATCACCCTCAGAGAATATTGTGCAGTAACTTTTAAAAAGCCCAAATCCTCTCAATTTATGCATTTAATTTATTGTTTTCCTTGGTCAGAGCTTTGCTTTGTACATAACCAAATCCCAATTTTGAGTGCCTATCACATACTGCTAAGCCATGATGTTGGAAGGCATTTTTTAATTTAGAGCTTGAAATTCCCTTAGTTTACTTTCAAGTCCCTAGTCTTTTGGAAATTTATATAAAATTTCCTGGCCCCTCCCAGCCTCCTATTTTCTGCTCCCTTTGGAAGCAGTTAATTAATTTTATTTCTCAAAGATGCTTTGTTTCCTTAAGTAGTTCAGTCTGGCTAGTCTTCCTCTGGGTATCACTTTTCACCAGCACTTTATGCAAACTCATTCAGAAATAGCTCATTGTGGGCCAGTTTTCTCTGACTGGAAGGACAATTGCTCATGAGGTCAAGGTCCTTATGTATCACTCAGTTATTCAACAGTCTTCCATGAGTCCCTGATTTGGACCATGTCCTCAGGATAAAAAGACTTGACTTCTGTCAATCCCTACCCCGACCCCATAGAGGCCCCAGTAGATGTGACTGGAGTTCAGTGGGGTCCTCACAGGCACTTTGAGTGTGTGTGTGGGTTTATTCTGAAAATAAAAAACATGAGAACTGGTGAGTAAGACCAAGCCAGTGCCTTTGACAGGGAGTTGAGAGATCGGGAGAATACACTCATCTGTCAAGCCAGCAGGACTATAAATGGGAGATAGAACCAAGAGTCAGTTGCCAGACAAACAGCAGATCAGAAAGGGATTAGGGGGAATCAGTTCCAGGATGTCTGCTGTGAGCTCTGTTGGGGTGTTGACAGCTCAGATTTATGGTCTAGCAGGTACACAATGCATGGAATACAGTGCAGGTGCACAGTGGCTGGACTAAAGGTACATGATCTGGAAGGGGTCTGTACGGACTCACCATCCCTCAGGCCTTCCATGCAATATGGGACGGAGTGGGCAGCCCCCATTTCACTCAATGGAAGTACAGTGGAATATTCTGGGACATTTACACTTAAAGCCTGATGATTGACTTCTCTTCTGGGTCATCTTCTTTGCATGATTCTAGGTGTGGAGCTGGAAAAAGTATCTGTGATAATCTCATGTTTCTTTTATTGCCTTCTCCAGCTTCCCATCTTGAGCTAGAGGCTGAGTCTTGGGGTAGAGACTAGGATGAAGATCACAGGTGCAGACAGGTCAGGATAGAAGCAAGTGGTGATCAAGAAAGTGAATGTGCATAGATGGTGTGGCTTGAGGCAAAAGTCAACATGATCATTTGTTGGTATGACTTAGGGTAGGTCTTGGGCAGAGGCAGATGATGATGACTGAGACACCTCAAGAATGGCTGGACTGATGGAAGCAGGCAGAAGCCCAGTGTTGAAGTTTATCATTTTGGTTAGTGCATGATCAGAATTGCATGTGGCCTTAGAAGGGTGATAGCTCCATTATAAAATCTACAATGATGATTTTCAAGGAGTTTTCAGGTTTAAGAGCAAAGGTTCCTTCGGTTGTCCCTTGTGGGTGTTATATTGATCAGAACAGAATTGGATTTAAAATTGTGCCCAGGCCTCAGGGATTTGCTTACCCCTGGCACCCCCTGCTACTTCCAAGCTCTGCTGTGTGGGCTTCTCCATGGCACGTGGAGCCTGATGTTAGGTAGAGGAGGCCCACTTACAATCAGTTCATTTAGGGGATGCCCAGAGTGTCTCAAGGCATAGACAATCCCTGCCTTTTATGCTAAATTACCTTAATTAAGATCACCTGTGTCTGGACTAAGGCCCCAGTTTTCTGGGCAGGGAAGTCCTTGGAGTAGGGTGTTTGGCTGTTTTGTCATAGGATAAGAAAACTGCTCTGCAGTGTGAAGGTATAGCATTAAAAGGAATTTCACCACATTCGAAGGTCCAGAAGTAAGAAAGTTGACGTTCCGACACAGGCCAGTGTAGAGCACAGACGAGATGGGTCACCGATGACAGATGAAAGACGAGGTGCTTTAGTAGTAGGATGTGGCAGTGTGGTGTTACTTTTTAATATATAAAATTATTATTTTGATTTTCATCTACAGTTCCTGGTTCATAACTCCCACAGCCCTTGTTACAGTCTTTTGTTACAACATTGGGTGTGTTAGGCATCAGGCGGAGGCCTCAGGAAACAGAATCTAATCTTCCCTCGCCTTTCTGATTGTGAGTTGAGACCCTCATTCCAGAGAGGGTCCCACACTGCCTCATACTGTGTGGGAAGGAATGCTGACATCATGAAGCTTCCATAGAAACCCCAGAGGACAGGGTTTGGGGAGCTTCTGGATAGCTGAACACCTGGCGGGTTCCTGGAGGGTGGCACACCCATGGAGAACATGGAAGCTCAGCACCCTTTCCCTCATATGCCACCCTACACATCTCTTTATCTGTAATATTTATCATATCCTTTATAATAAATGAGTAAATATCGGTAAGTGCCTCTCTGAGTTCTGTGAGCCATTCCAGCAAATTAATTGAATAAAAGAGGGGGTTTTGGGAACCTCAACTTGAATCAGGCTGGTCAGAAGTTCCAGAGGCCTGGACTTGTGACTAGTGTCTTATGGGGAGGGCATCTTGGGGCCTGAGCCCTCAGCCTATGGGGTCTGACACTCTTTCCAGGTGGATAATATTGGAACGGAATTGGAAGACACCCAGCTGGTCTGTGCTGCAGAACTAGTGGCTTGCTTGGTGGTGGGGAGAAACCCCCACCCATCTGTTCACAGAAGTCTTCTAGGTTGATTGTTGTTGTGATGGTGTGAGAGCAGAGGAAAAACATGGCTTGTGAGTTTTCCTGAAACAGGCAGAAAGGACAGTTCTGGGCCTAAGCTTTAAAGAGGCCAGGTAGTTTCCCACCTTTCACCCTGGGAAATTATAGGTGGCTATGTCATAACTGAGAAGTGAGGCACAGCAGCTGGGACTTAGCTGTTTGTGTTCCTGCTGAGTCCAACCTATCACTCACCCCTGCCAAGGCGCCAGACAGGTGAATGAGCCTTCTTGAATGTTTAAGCCCTGTTGATACCCTACGTTCCTTCAGATGCAGAAAACATCACATAGAGCAGAAAAGTCACCCAGCTGAGCCCAGTCAATGCACAGAATCATGAGATAATAAAATAATTGCTTTAAGCCACTAGGACTTGGGGTGTATGTATGTTATGAAGCAATAGGTGGTGAAAGCAAGAGATACATATATCCTTTATCGTTTAGTCTATTATAAGACTGGTAAGCTATGACTCTGGACCAAATCAGGCCCACTATCTGTTTTCATAAATAAAGTATTATTAGAACACAGTTATGTCCACTTGTTTAAGTGTTGCCTATGGCTGCTTTTGCACTACAATGGCAGAGTCAAGGGGCTGCAACAGAGACCATATAGCTTACAGAGCCAAAAACGCTTACTGTCTGGTCCTTCATAAGCTGACTGCTGACTCATCAGCTATCACAGTAATATATAAAAAGGTGAAAAATAAGCAGACTGATCTATTTTAAAACAGTATATAAGACCCAGTGTGCAAAAAGCAGTGGCATATAGGAAATGACTTCTCTCAATATGGAGATAGTTTCTAATATTCCTTGGGCTGTAACAGATTTGGGCTTTTGTTATAACATATCTTCCTGCTACCATAGAGTACAATAGAGTAGATCTGTGGCCGGATTAACTCTCCCTCCTCTACCTCCATGGGAGTCATATACTTGCCTACTACCCCTCTGATGTACTTGGCCATGAGACTTGTTTTGGTGAGTGGAAGGTAAGAGAACATGACATGAACAAAGGTTTTAGCTGCGCTTATGTGGTTTGGCTTAACTTCTTGAGCCCCTGCTGTCTGCGATGAAATGAGCATGCTCCAGGTAGCTGTAGCTCATGTTGCCTGGATCTCAGAATGAGTGGCCATGGAGCAGAACTAAACCTTGCTAGTGAGTGAGTCCAAATCCAGCTGAGTCCAGCAGACCACAGCAAACCTGCAGACCTATGAAAAATAAATAAATCCTTCCTTCTTCCTTCCTTCCTTCCTTCCTCCCTCCCTCCCTCCCTCCCTCCACCCCCCCTCCCTCCCTCCCTCCCCCCCCTTCCTTCCTTCCTTCCTTCCTTCCTTCCTTCCTTCCTTCCTTCCTTCCTTCCTTCCTTCCTTCCTTCCTTCCTTCCTTCCTTCCTTCCTCTGTCCCTCCCTCCCTTCCTTCCTCCCTCTGTCCCTCCCACCCTCCCTCTCTCTCTTTCTTTCTCTCTCTCTCACTTTTAAAATTCAGTGACCTACAACAGCAGCTCTGCCATTAATCACTGAATTTTTTGGAGTTGTTTGTTACTTAGCATCATTGCAGTCATAGCTAATTAATACAAAGCCCAAGACGCATAGAAAGAAATGGAATGTTCTATACATATGAATGCTACTAGCCCATTTAGCACCTTTGTGAAAATTAACAAAAGTGGTCCTCTGCCAAGATGCTTTCTTTCCCATCTTCAGAAATTCTCATATAGAGTAGTAATCTCCCCTTACCCATGGGGGAAACATTCCCAGACCCCAGTGGATGTCTAAAACTGCAGATAGTACCAACCCTGGATATATCATGTTTTTCCCTATATATACATACCTATGATAAAGTTTAATTTATAAATCGGCTCACAACAATTATAATAATGTACTATAATACAAGGTATGTGAATGTGGTCTTTCTCATAATACCTTACTGTACTCACCTATTTTAAGACTGTTTGACCTCTGGTAACTAAAACTGCAGAAGGCAAAACTAGATAAGGAGACTACTGTAATGATTATGCTATTACAAGACACTTGATTGCTAACACCAGATGTTTTTATAATAGGTAAGTGAAGCTATGAGATCCACAATGTGAATGTCACCCAATCAGAGGTGTTACCTTTTTGCCGTGTACAACATACACAACCATAGGTGATGACTCTATACCTTGAGATAACTCAATGAATTGCATTGTCCTGAATTAACTCTTGAATGTTAGAGGCAGGAAGCAGGATTGGTATCATCAAAGACATTAGCTTGCTGCAGAATATTATTTTTCAGTGGCAAAAGGTATTTCGCATAGCTCTATGCATTTTTTCATGAACAAATTTGGATTATCCCCTTTGCAGATTAGAATCTGGTTGCAAAGTTGGATGAGGGCAAAAGTAGTGTACTCAGAAAGGGAGAAAAGAAGAGCTCATTTTAAATGTTAAAATATTACCATTACTTATGCATGGTAAGATTTTACACTTGCTGGTCTTTCTATTGGGGCAAGTGCAAGAACAATGCCTCTCTCTTGTCTTCCTTCTTTCTTTTATTCCCCTCTAGGGTGAGGAGGAATACGTAGACATTGGTTTACTGGAGAGTCAGAACTGAACTGGGTATGACTAGATGAATTTTTCCCAGTGACTTATCTAAATTAGTTCAGGCAGAGTTGTGTACTTCCCGAACGGCTTATTATCTAACTTAAGCCTGTGCATCTTAAAGCCCTGGTGAGCACACCATATATGGTAATGGAGAAAACCTAGATTATATAGTTTTTTTTTTTTTTTTTTTTTAAGATGTGCTTTGAATTCTGGTCCTTCAATTTATTAGTGACCCAAGTTTCAGTCTTTGAGTTTATATAATAGCAAAATGAATTCCTATTTCAAAGGGTTGTTATGAAGTTAAATATGATAATATACAAGAATAATCCAGAACAATGTGCTATATACTAGGCATTTGCTGATGATAACCTTTCCATTTCTCTTCAGGCCAAAGGAAAAAAATGCAAAGTGAAAAGCGTATATCTTTGATGTCTTCTCATCTCTCTTTTCTCATCTTTAGTGTCTTATCTGCTATTTCTCTAGCTCCTCCCTTGACATCATTTTGTGAGTGCTCAGGTTTAAATTTTTGTTCATACAAAGTTGTAGAAACAAGTGCATGATTGTAGCATGTGTGCTCCTTGCTCGGTTAGACCCCGGCAAGCCCTGGCACATCTGCATCTTTTACTAGATTCTAAACTCCCTGAAGACAGGGACCTATAAATCTCATCCACACTTAGGTGTGGCACCCAAGTTCACTGTGGGCAAGCAGTGATGCTCATTGAATTAAAAGTGTGTTGTGCAATAATAGTGAAATCATAATTGTATCACATTGTGATAATTCTTCCATCTGCTCATTCAATAAATACTTATTACTTGTTAATTATCTTCATGTCTGAATTTTATGGCTGTAAGTAGAAATGGCAATATTGTTGGAGATTTAACTTGGAAAGCAAATGTTTCCCAGCAGTCTTCTTCAAGCTTCTGGGTCAGTTTAAGATATCCTGAAAATAAGCTAAATAGAAGTATTAACTGTACATCAATGCTGACATGAGACTGCTATTAAGCTCTATAAACTCCTAATTTTAAAATGTTGTGTTACTCAAAGCTACCTTTCCAAAATGTTGATTGAATTACCAATAAGTAAATGTTATATACATTTGAATTTATAAAATACAGTGCTACCAATATTTGGCTATTTATCTATTGTGTTTGTTGAGCATCCTGATAAGAGTTTTATCTGAGAAAATTGCTGGCATACATTTGTTTAATATTATTGCTGCCTTGGTATCCATTTTTAGGACTGACAGAAGTTATTTAGTTACACAGGCTTGATGTAAGTTATCATCCTTGGCCTAGTTAAAACATCCCTTCTTCCTGTTTGTGATATGGCCCACTTGTCCCTTGTCTCACCACTCTGAAACCTAACACATCCCATAGCTGCTGACTGCATGATATGGTTTGGCTGTGTCCCCACCCAAATCTCATCTTAAATTGTAGTTCTCATAATCCCCAAGTGTCATGGGAGGGACCCAGTGGGGGTAACTGAATCATGGGGGCGGTTACCCTCATGCTGCTGTTCTTGTGATGGTGAGTGAGTTCTCATGATATCTGATGGTTTTATAAGGGGCTTTCCCCCCTTTTGCTTGGCACTTTTCCTTCCTGCCGTCAAGTGAAGAAGGACATGTTTGCTTCCCCTTCCACATGATTGTAAGTTTCCTGAGGCCTCCCCAGCCCTGCGGAACTCTGAGTAAATTAAACCTCTTTCCTCTATAAATTACCCAGTCTCAGGTATGTCTTTATTAGCAGCATGAGAATGGACTACTACACCACACTAAAACCTAATGGTCCACACCACCGGGTTTATGTAAATAAGTTCCCTGCCTTCACAGAGGTTTTCTGTAAATTAGCTAATCAATGAGCCTCACAGGAAAGCCTTAAGGATAATAATACCCATGGAGCTCAATAAAGGGATAATTTCACAGGTTTTCTCTCTCTTCCTCTTCCCTCCCTCCCCCTTCCCTCTCTCCCCCTCTGTCTTCTCTTTTTTCCTCCACTTATCCCTACTGGTTGAATTCCCTGCTGCCTCCAGACTCCCACTGTGGGCACCTATAATCTCTCTGAGACTTGTGAGTAATAAATTTCTTTTGTTTTATTAATTTTTGTTCACTTCCTCATTGTGTCTCATCCGACACCCGAATGTAACTTTCCCCTATCAGCTCACCTACAGAGTGGCTATCTTGGCTTGCGGTCATGCTCAAGAAAGAGAGTCCACAAGACCAAGTTAAAAAGAAATCATAACAATAAAAATCACAACAGCACAACTGCTGAAAACACTGCTCTACAGCTATTAGCAAACTGTTTCTGCAAAGGTCTAGATAGTAAATATTTCCAGCTTTGCAGACCATATGGTCTCTTTCACAATCTCTCAGGCTATTGTACCATGAAAGTAGTCACAGGTAATAAGTACAAAAATGGGCATGGCTGGGATCCAATAAAACTTTATTTACAAAAGCAGGCAGTGCACTGGGGATTTGGCTTGTGGGTTATAGTTTGCCAACCCCTCGTCTACAGGAGATAGGGTGGGCTTTATAATCTATAGACTTGGGTGAGTCAGTTATTCTGTCTCATCTTCAGTGTCCTTACCTGTAGAGGAGGCCTAGTAAGACCTACCTCACTGAGGGTTGAGAAGGTTAACTAAGATAGGATATAAAAACACCTAGCATTGTCATAGTTTTCTTTCTTGATTTTTTTCTCCAATAGCCAATGCTGCAATTCATTCTTTCCTTTTTTACTACTCTGATTGGAACAGTTACATACTTTGGTACAACTAGCTGAGCTAGTAATTGTTATAATTTAATACTTTCAGAAAAGATTACTAACACTTAATGCTCCCAGAGGAATTTGCATTAGAAACAAGAATTGACTGGCCTAACTGATAGAAGATACATTCAAAGTGTAAACTAGCAGTGGATTTTAATGTAACAGAGTATAATGAATTACTTGATATGGTTTCAGATTCCACATTGCAACGAACATTTAAGTTATCACTAATTGAGTTTCAATGTAATATCAAAGAAAAATACCTATAATTATCTGAAAAGGCTATTAAAACATTTCTCCATTTTTTTTTTCACTGCTTATCCTCATACAACTGTTTGAGGCCAGGTTTTCTTTATGTTTGTACCAAAACAACATATCATAGCAGATTGAATGCGGAAACAGATACGACAATCCAGCTCATTCGACCAAGCTAGACATTAAAAGGGACTTTCCAAAATAGAAAACAATGTATGTCTTCTCATAATCTTTTGTTTTTGAAAATAGTAATTTTTCCTAAAAAATATTTATTGCCTTTAACATGAAATGTGTTTACATTTTAACATTTTCTCAGTTTTAATTTTTAATATAGTGAATGTAGATACACACAAACAGAAGCTTTTTGGGTGCTTAATAATTTTGAAGAATATAAAGAGATCCTGAGACCAAATATTCAAGAACTGTTACCATAGTAGAAGTAGTAAAGGAACTCAAGAATGATGATAAGTAACAGCTGATGCTTGGCTTGGCTTCACTGTCAGGGAGCGATGAGGGAGCGGTGGGGTTTGTGGCAGCCTGTGAAACGTGTGCTTTGTGTAAGCAGCACAGCTATCCTTCAGTGCATGCTGCTTTTTGCTGTGGGGTAAGACATGTTACAGAAGTTCTAGTTTTTAAAGAAAAGCTAACATTCCAGACCTTAATGTGAAATATCTCGATTTTAATATTGGCCGTACATTCAAGAAAGTATTAGCATCCTGTGTAGGCCAAAAGAAATCCACCCAGGGACAGGATGCTCCCTGTGAGACATCAGGTGTAGCCTCTGGTCCAGGTTTGTGGGTTGACAAATCTCTTTACTATGGGAGAGTAGTATATGTCTATGATGATAATATTTACCAGTAAGGCTTTCAAGAATGGGTAAGGATTTCAGGATTTTGTGTAGAGACTAAAAAATTCTTTTTAAAAAAATCACCAAAAGCACAAATAACTTGACTATTGTGTTCAGCCCATTGGGGAGCCTGGAAGAAAAGGGGGCTTTTCCTTTTTTCCTCTGAATTCTTTTTCTGAAAATGAGTGCTTTTTGTCTCTACCCCTCACTGTAAAGAAAACCTACTCCACATAACATAATAGCTCTTTATTTTATTAGTGTGGTTGTGTTCTTCTGTTCTCAACTGTTTGTCTCCTTATACATTGGCCAAAAAAAAGGAGCATTGCTGGATTCCCTAAAGTTCTGCAGCTTATAGCTCCATTTGTAACAAAAATAAAAAACAACTCAGAGGTAGCACAATTGGAAAATTTGTTGGAATTGTCTGAATAAAAATGCTTTTGCATTTAATCTAACAGACTAATTTTAAGAGCAAACCAATTCATAGAAAATGTGCTTTTATGTTTCTAAATTAAATAGCTTTAGATTTGTAAATGGTTTGAAATAACAAGTATTGCATATACTGAAATTTTCTTTAACATTTTTTGATATTCTGTTTATTTACAACAAATAAGCCTTTCTACAGCCCAACCATCAATTATTATTTTCCTCATAGCAATTATGTCAACAATTTTTTTTTTAGCCCCAACGTAATCCATCTTTTTCATTTCTGTGACATGAAAACAAAATCGATTTTTGAGGTCTTTGGTATAATGGAAACAGGGAGGGTGGAGTCAGATGGATGTTCCCGGATCAGAATTTTCCCTCTTTAATTCATATTAGCTATGTGATATAATTTTGAACAAATGGTGAAACTCTGTGAAACCTACATCTTCTTTTGCAACATGGAAATGATAAGGCTCCTTATGCTAGCACTGAACACAGAGCCTGGCAGGTGGGAATAACTATAACAATAATAAGAGCTAACCTTGAGTGGGAGTTTATCACCACGTACTAGGTATTGATTTAAACCCTCTACACAAATTAACTCATTTAATACAAAGGCCTCTTGATGGAGGTACTACAGTCATTCCCGGAGATTAAGTAATTCGCCCACAATTACATAGCTAGAAAATTGAAGAGTCAGGATTTGAACCCTGATAGTAGAGCTTAATAAATCTTTCCTTCCTCCTCTTCTACCCTCTCTCTGCTTTAGACACTTTCATTGTGAAGCTACTGGGTCTTTGATGCATTTGAGTAAAAGGAAAGAAAGGAGAGTTGGTGGGTGAAGCACATCTGTGATACAGACAGCAGAGTGTGCCCCTGCCAAGAGCACCAAGGATTGGGTGGAGCCGAGAGCTGCGTTCAGACTCAAACCCCGTTGTGATGATCACTCTAAGTTTAATATACCTTTGGGAATCAAATTTCATGGATGCATTTGAAGAAAAAGAATACAAAATTTGTCCAAAGGTGAACAGTTATTTAGAGTGATAAAGGAAGCAATCTATTTTTAACAAGCTGATCAATATCACAAGCACCACAAAATCTAGAAGCAAAAGCATGTTTTCATATGTCAATGATTTTATAATATTGTTTTCCATAACAAGAACATAAAGATAATTCAGTTTGTTGGAACTTAAAAACATTATAAATAGTTGAGTAAAGTTCCTTTGAACTTCACAATTTGTTCTTGGTAATGTCATTTACATTCACGTTGGCTGTCGGATTTGAGAAAACCGCTAGCAAGTTTCATTTGTAATTGAGCTGTTACAGACGATGTACTCAGTTTGTGGTGCTGATATGGGTTTTTTTCCAGTAGATCCAATAATTCTGATAAATTTATTTCACATGTTTCCCATCAAAAAGAAAAAAATCAATGGTGCATTTATAATTATATATGCTACATTATTGAGTGTATTTCCTTAGTAAGAGAGAACTTCTGTTCTTATTAGGCATTAATAAGAACCAAATCTACTTACAATTGTAAATCTCTGATGATTGGAAGAATGTTTCACAGACTGGCTTCTGGTTCCATACATTTCAAATAATGTTTCTTCTCTAATACCCACATACTTCCCTCCCGGGTGCCGTAAGATCTCTGAGTATTTTGATATGGCCTTTGGACCTGGTCCTAGTGCCAGATAAGTGGGCATAGTGGGTGGTAGGGGTGTTCCTACACCAGGACAGTCAACAGTAACTTCACTATGCACAGAAGTGACTGTGAACCACCAAAATACACCCACTGAACTCAAATGAAATGTGCCCCAACTCAACTTCCTTTTAGCTTGATTTCTAAAATGGCTATGGCCACTCTAACACCTGGCACAATGAGAAAGCTGAATGGATAGTAAATGTGAACAGAAAGCCTTACTAATCTTAACACACAGCAACTAAAATATCTTACTTCTGCATATTTTAAAAAGCAGTTGACCATATGAACCATTGCTACGAATCCTCAACTGAACTTTGTGACAAACTCACCAAGTAATTGAAAAAAGATCATGTCACTGACTGGTAGGGAACAGTTTGAAAAAGACACATTATCTTGAAATGATTTTGATGAATGCTAGGTAATCACCTAACTCAGAGGTTAAAAAAGAAGGAGGCAAAAAATTTAGTGCAATTTATTAATTAATCCTGAGGTGATGGCCTCATAATTACAAGCATTGGATGCCATTATCAACCAGCCTTTTAAAGACCACTTGAAAAAGCAATAGATACTACATTATAGGAATTTTGATGAATGATAACACATCCTGTTCTACAGTTATGAGACTGGGTACTTGTGCATTGGGATAAAATATCCAGTGCAACACTTACCAGTTCAATTTCATACACAACCTAGATGGGAGTGAAGATGGTGTGCTCTGGAAAACTATGTAATATAAACACACTGCTATCTGAATTGTTTGTGAACATTTTAATACAATTGTTTGATGAAGTGTGAGAATTGAAAAGACAGTGTTGTATGATTTTTTATAAATCTTAAAGTATATGTGTATAACTAAATAAAATATTATAACTAGATCTAATGATTTCAACCGTATCTCCACCATGTTCAACCATATTCCAACCATAACAAGCAGCTGTAAAATCTCAGTAGTATAAGCAACAGGCATGCATTTATCACTCGTGTGTGTGTGTGTGCAGGCCTCCTGGGGTTGCCCTGGGCTGGTCTAGGCATTCTGGGCCAGGCTCCAGGCTGTGGACTCTATTCAAGGTGGTGTCAGGTGCTCTGATTCTTCTGAAACAAGCAAGCTGCCCATGCATTTTCTTCCCTGGCAATGGCAGAAGCATGTAAGATGAAGTCCAACTGTGTAAGATGCATGTAAGATAAAGCCCAACTAGGCAAGCACAGCTTACAGCTCCAGCCTCTGCCTGTGTCCTATTCACTAACATGCCATTGGCTAGCAAGCAATGGGGGTGAGTCCAAAGTGAAGGGACAGAGACACAGTTTCCATTTGCCTTGAGATGACAGTCAGTCTCATGGCCAAGTTCTGCATCAGTGGGCAGGGTCTATGGGGGGCAGGGGATGAGGTGAAAAGCTTTTGAACAATAATCTAATGTACTGCTTATTAGTTTCTGAAGTCTACTGTAACAAATTACTACAACCTTGATGGCTTAAAACAACAGAAATTTATTCTCTCCAACTTCTGGAGGCCAGAAGTTCAAAATCACTATGGCTGGACTGAAACCAAGATGCTGGCAGAGCTGTGCTGTCTCCAGAGGCTCTAGAGGAAAAGACATTCCTTGCTTCTTCAGTTTTTGGGGGCTGCTGGCATTCCTTGGCTTGTGGTTATATCACTCCAATCTTTAAGGCAAGCATCTTCAAGTCTCTCTCTCCTCCTCCTTCACATCGCTTTCTCCATGTGTACCAAATCTCTGTCTGCCTCCCTTTTCTGAAGACACTTGTGATGGCACTTAGGTTTCACTTGGATAATTCAGAAAACCACATGGATCTCACGATCGTTGACTTAATCACATCTGTGAAGTCTTTGCCATGTAAGGCAACATCTACAGTTTTCAGGGATTAGGACCTGATATTTTTGGTAGCCACTGTTCTGCCTACGAACACCACAATTCTTAAAAATGTACAGGTCAGAATAAAAATCTCGTATTTGGAAATGATGAATCATTGCATATTTAGAGTGGCATTGTATTTGGTAATTTAATTGGTTACGTGGAATTAGAAAGATTGGGAATTAGGGCAAACACTTGCATTCAGGTGTTCAAGCCTTCAATCCAAAGCCTTTAACAGCTCAGCTGCGCAGTCCTACTAAACTTCTCAGTCAGCTGCCTTTAAGTCTCTGACCCCTTGACCTTTGACCATTCCCTTTCTGATAAGATATAGAAAAATGGTCAAGGAGAGACTGATTTCAGTGATTATGTGGGGCTACTAGATACAGACAAGAGGTAATAAAATCTGTATTTTATTCACATTCAGGCCAGAATCCTGCTAGGACATCTCTGCCTGTGGAGGGAGGGCTAGATGGCACACTGGGAATGGCTTTCTAGGATGACTTCCTGTTGTTACAAACTCCACGCAGCACTTCTGGCCTTGATGAATAAAGAAAGCAGAGGAGTTTCACCCAAGGCGAGAGGCTCTTGTGACCAGTTTCTTTTTTCCCTTTTTTTTTTTTCCCTTCAGATGGAGTCTTGCTCTGTGGCCCAGGCTGGAGTGTAGTGATGTGATCTCAGCTCACTGCAATGTCTGCCTCCCGGGTTCAAGCGATTCTCCTGTCTCAGCCTCCTGAGTAGCTAGGATTACAGGCACCTGCCACTGTATCCAGCTAATTTTTGTATTTTTAGTAGAGACAGGATTTCACCATATTGGTCAGGCTGGTCTTGAACTCGTGACCTCAGGTGATCCACCTGCCTTGGCCTCCCAAAATGCTGGGATTACAGGCATGAGCCACCTTGCCTAGCCTCTTGTGACCAACTTCTTAAAGACTTTGGAGATTTGCTTTGTAGGGGAGGAAACTGTGTAGATTAGAATTTCCAAGTGCATGGCAGCTGAAGGAGATGCCTCCTAAGAATACAAAGCTCATGTTTTTATTAAATACAGTGGAATATTAGAGGTGGAAATAATAGGGTAAGCTTAACCCAGTTGCCTAACTTTACAAATGGAGTAACTGACACCCTGATTGATTAAGCTTTTCCAAAGTTACATTATTTGCACCAGGGCATGGACCAGAACCCGGGCGTTTGGAGGCCAGGCTCAGTGTTCTCCCACTGAGATGATGCAATAGATGCCATTTGTTTGGGCTGCCTGGCTTACAAGGACTTCTCTTTCTCTGGGAAGAGACACAGGGGGATTTTTATCAGCATATTGATTACATTCATTGAATGGCATGAAGGCATCTTGTAGAATTACACAGAAATATCCTGAACTTGCTTTTAGATATTGCTGTTTTTATTCTGTAGAGTTAATTGAACCTGCTGCTATATATCTAATTTATGCAAAGCTTGTGACACAGGGGGATTGATCCCATAGGCCGTGGTTGTACGGTACGGCTCTTCCTCCCTGTTGAGGGAGGGTCTCCTGCCAACTCCTGCCTACGAATCTGAAATCTGAAGCGGTGACACCAGGAGAATGGCAGCAGATGCAACCGTCACTTCGTAGCTACACTCTAAAAAGAAGGCAGCATGGAGTCTGTGCTCTAAAAAGAAGGTCGCTTGGAGTCTTGGCTCCCAACACTCAGCAACTCTGTAACTTGGAGCAAGTTACTGATTTCCCTTTCCCCAGTTTTCTCATCTGTCAAATGGAGATAGTGATACCTACCTCGTGACATTGATTTGAGGACTAAATGAGAAAACACCTTTAAAATGTGTATAGCAGTGCCAGTTACATAGTAAATACCGAGCACTTCTGAGTTATTTATCTCCTGCTGGGGGCCAGCAGAGCCCCTTGAGGTGCCTGTGCTTTCTGAGTCCTGCTTATTCAATTCTCCTTTGATTCTGGCTGATAACCTGGGATCCTTCCAATAAACATCTTTTCTTTCCCACCTTTCCTTAAACAGGTCAGAATCAGCTTCTGTTTCTTGAAACAGAAATAACTTGAAAAAATAACCGATGGTCATGCATAAGAGTGCCTACATTTTAGGGAGATTATATAGAACGTGATGGCTTTCACCACGATGTATAAGTATGTATGTGTGTGTATCCTGGTGGCAAAAAATGAGAGCACACATTCTATTTGATAAAAAAATTAAAAATCAATATTTGAGGGAAGGCGTACTAAAAAGTAATGTGTACTGATGATACTTTACATCTGTGAATGGAAGTCGAGCCAGTTAAATCTATATAAAGAGGGGATAGACAAATTGATCCAGATAATGATGTGTAGTGAAATGGATCATCATTAATATATTCAAGAGCTTGTTATCAATGCTTAAATTACCAAAATATTGACTTAAGTAACTTTATCTGTCATGCTAGTAGAGAAAATTGCTGCATCTCACCATATTTATCAGCTCACATAGATCTAAATAGATATAATATACAACTATAAATAAAGTTCAGCTATTCCATTTAGGGGAGAAAGATCATTTTGTTAGCCTATATTTCATAACATTAGAGGGACTGATTCCTAATATTATGCACCAAATACACTATTGTTTAGCAACTTGCTGTCTTTGTGTTTTGCATAAATTAGATATATAGCAGCAGGTTCAATTAACCCTACAGAATAAAAATAGCAATTTCTAAAAGCAACTTCAGGATATTTCTGTGTAATTCGACAAGAGGCGTTCATGCCATTCAATGAATGTAATGAATATGCTGGTAAAAATAGCATTTGCATTGAATCTGGAGTGGAAAATAGAATCAGTGGGGGATAATAATAAATACTAAATCTCCAAATGAATCTCCAACTCCATTAAGACTTTTAATGTCGTATTTGAAGCTCATAACTCCAGGCAATTCCCTGTCTAACTTAGCTTTGGCAAATGTTTATTTTGAGAAATGCTCAGTCATCTGTTTTACAAGCTGGTTCTCTTTCACCTAAAACTTTCCGTAAGAAAGTTGTTGGCATAAGAATTACCTCCATTTTTGGAAGTCTTGGGCTCACTTGCTTTAGGGTTGAGGACATACATGAAAAGAATAATGACCATCTGAACAAGGAAGAATCTGAGAGGATATCATATCCAGCCTTGCATCCACAGATTGGAAATTGAAGCTGAGAATGATGAGGTACCTGTGCAAGATCACACAGGAATTTGGTAGGGCCAGGATCATGCTCAGTCCCAATCCAAAACTCTTTTCACCACATCCATCTTAACGGTCACTTTACACACAAAGAGACCCTACCCTGGAGAGGTTAAGTGATTGCTCAGAAGGTCAGATGGCTAGTTAATGGCTAATGGTGACTAGCAGGCCTCTTAAGGTTTGTCTTCTGGTTTTGATCTAAGTCTGAAAAATATCTGAGCCAATGGGCCCTGCAAACTGTCCTGTGATCTAAAGATGACTTCTATATCTTCCCAAGCATATATCGTCCTAGGTTTTGTTTTAATGAGGGAGATACCCCTTTTGTTCATAATTAGACATTGGGCTGAAAATGAAAACTACCCTTGGGAAAAACCCTGGCTCAAATTTGTCCTAAAGCACTCTGATTTTCTGATTTACCCAGACCTCACCAACTAGTGAGTACAAACAAGATCCCAGTAACATTAGGACCAATGTTTTTCTGGCTCATGGCCTCCACTGGCGTAGACAAAAGTAGACTGGGCTCCTAGCTTAGGCGTTTCTGGGATATCTGGCCACATAGGGGTATAAATGACAAGTAGGAATGAGAAGCAGAGGTGCTAGAATCAAACTTCACCTATCGTACCGTTGTCCTTTAGACAGTTCCACATATACCCAGAGGAGCTTCAACACCTGGCAGTTGCTTTCTATAGCCCTGTTGCTCGTGTCAATGACTAATTTTTCTTCGTCTATTAAACTTGTGACTTCTCTTCCTCAATTCATTCACTCAACAAATTTGTATGGAACTCCCATCTACTAGGTTCCAGCAACTAGGGATACCATGATGAGTGGTAACCAGATGTGGTTCCTAGCCTATTGGAGCTTATATTCTGGAGGGAGACACAGACAATCAATACATAAGCAAACAAATATACCAAAGATTTACAGATTATGATAAGTGCAAAGTAGGAACTATACAAAGTGTTATAATAAAGAATAATGGTGGGTGTGAGAGCAAACCCACTTTGTGTAGGGGGGTCAAGAAAGGCCACTGAGAGGATGACACTTAGGCTGAGGCGTGACAGATGAGGAAGGGCCAGACATGTAGGAACCAAGGGAAAGAGAAATTCCAGGTAGAAGCATCAACAAGGGTGTTGACACGAGGCTAATATGGCTGAGGGGTGTTGAGCAAGGAGGAGAGAGCCAGGAGATACATTTCTAAAAGAGACCTAGGATGTTTTTACTGCTCCTGGATATATGCGGTATCCATGCATAGTGGATACTGTAGTGCTGTGTGCAGATCTCTACTCCAGGGTTGATGTACCCATCCTAATCCTGGCAATATGACTATTCACAGCTGTACCTATTACTGGGAATTCTCCCTTCCCCTACAGAAGGTGACTACCCAAAGTTATGTCCATCACCCCTCTCCTGAGAGCAGCCCATGACCAATGACTTCTTGATGTGGAGATTCAAAAGTCTGGGATTCTTGACTCAATTTGGGGTGACTTTCAAGGATCATTCTAGCTCCCCAAAGCATTGTGAGGTCTCTTCCCAATCTCACATTCCTTGTTTATTCTTTATAGGCTTATCTCCTGTAAAATATCCACAACCCGATAAACATTCAGCATGCAATTCTCCATATTAGTGATTATTTCTGGGCAACTCAATCTAGTAGAGCTAGTCCTAGGTGTGGCCCTAGAATGCTGACTCTAAAATGGAATTTTGGATATGAGTCACCATTTATTCACCATTTATAGCCAGTGATGGCTGGCAATATCTATCCCTGGTGGGATAGTCCCTAGCAGACTGAGGCATTGCAATTGTTAAAACTTTCACTAGACGTGAGCTGAAATGGGATACTAGTGGAAGGGGGGCTGGTGCAATATTATTGGCTATTGAGGGGTGTGAGGAAAGTGGTAACTTTAAGGACTGTGGCATTGGGTGACTGTTGCTAAGTGCCATTAATTCCTTGAAGAGCAGCAATAGCAGGCTCAGGGTGATTAATCAACCATTTCAAAATATGAAAGTCAGAGGTCTCCTTGGCAGTGTTTAAGAAAACCCTAATCTACAGTTAGAGGGAAGACAGAGTAGAGAACTTATTCTTAGGAGTAGTGGATCTTCAGAGAGGGTTGAATTCTTAAGCCTTGGCAGGTCTCCTCTGCTAAAGTTGAGGACCTTACAGAGAAGGAGAGGGAGCTACCTTCTTGTGATGGGAATATCTGAGTTGATGCACTTTAGAATTTTGAACTCTCAGGTTCTTCCAAACTTGCTGGGCCTGCAGAAGTGGCACATCCCCCTTGTTAGAAAGTAACTATTCCCCTTTGTTTGCTTGAAGTTCATGAGAAGGGCTCAAGTGAAGCAGATGACTTATAAGATAATGCCTTGCTCTCTCAGCATCTACCTCTCCATGCCCCCTCTTTTTCTTTTCTTTCCTTTTTTTTGCCATTCAACAAAAAATGAGGGTCGAGTTATGATATAACCAGGCTGGGGAGGAGCTGGACCTGCTGAGGGAGGAGCGGGACCATACAACAAAGTAGCCACAGGTCCTGGTCAACATGTACCAGCAGGAACTGGGAGACTATGCGTGGGACTGGAGCCTAAAGAATAAGTGGGTCATAAATTTGGATGGGGGAGAGTTTACCAATATGGAATTCTGTAATACATAATTTAATACACTAGCAAGGATTCCAAGAGATGGTACTAAGATGCTTCCAAAATGACTCTCAGAAACTTGGAGAAAGCAAAGGTCCACCTACACTAAGTGAAGTAGAGGATATGACAAATGACAGAGGGAGGAATAAAAAGACCCAAAAAAGTGGGTGCTAGAGTAGATACACTGTGTAAGACCAGAAAACCCACTGGTTGACTAAGTTCTACAGGGAATCCCAGAGGGGCACCAACATTGATAAGAATCTCAATAGGGATTGGCTGCTCTAGGCCAGGAATGATGGAAGGAGATGTTGTAATAGAACAGGACTCCCTGATGATAGGGATGCTAGGCTACTGAAGGGAGAGAGGCCAGGTGGCTGCATCAAGGAGTGGGGTGAATGATTACAATGAGAAGTCAGAGCCAGAACTCCATGAGGCCAGTCTATAGAAAGATAATGGACTTGTTAGCAGATCATGGAACATGGTACTCCTAGAAGAAAGTTGAAAGGACAGCCAACAAAGATATTACTTAGTTTATACAAATCAAACGAAATCAAGAATTAAGAGGCTCGTGGTTGTCATCTCAATAAAAACTTGTGATATCTTGTCAAGCTTCTAGGCCTGAACTATTTCTCAGTTCCATACCCATCGATGGAATCTGGGCTGGGCCCTGTGAAGAAGGACTCTAGTGTGGCAAGTGTAGTCAGTAGTAATTCCCTAGATTTTTTTTTCACAAAGGACTCATTTACTCAGATAATTGTGCATTGGGGAAAGAGAAATAACAAGCTATTTTGATGATTGTTAGAAAGTCTGGACTTATAGTAATATCAAGAACCCTAAGTGCCAGCCTAGTCCCCCTTTTAAAGTAAAGGTTATCAGGGCCAGATAGTAAAGAAATCCTGGTACAGACCTAGATTACAGCGGTTCCTCTGGATCTAGACCTACTTGCTGGTCATTTTCCTAGTCCCTGAATATGAAACTGGAATGGACTTACTTGGGAGTTGGCAAAATTCCCTTGACCTGAAGGGTAAGAGTTATCTTAGTGGAAGAAGCCAAGTAGAAGTCTCTGCCAGTGCCTCCTCTCTCTTCGAACTGAGAATGAATCAGAAACAATACTGCATCTCTGACGTCAAAGAACTAAAGAAGGCAGGATTGGTCATATCCCAATTTTATTCTCCAATATAGCTCTCCCCAAACCAGTTGGATCATGGCAGATGATAGTGGCTACTCTAAACTTGACCAAGTAGCATCCTCAATTGAAGTCCTGAGCTGGAGGTGAGGGTTTTTTTTTTTTTTTTTTTTTTTTCCTGGAGCAGATTAACACAGCCTTGGGCTAGGTATGTGGTCATTAATCTGACACATGACAAATGTATCTTCTTCCATTTTTATTGGAAAATACAGTTTATATTTAGTATAACACATAAGAACAGTCATTTATAATTTTGTTTCAGGGCTATGTTAACTTTTCTTCCTTGTCCTGTATAATCTGAAGGGACAGGAACCATCTAAATATTCCTTAGAATATCACAATAGTCTACTATATTGATCATGCTATGTTAATCAGATCAGATGAACAGAAAGTGGCAGGCACATTGGAGATGTTGATAAGTCGTATGTCCTCCAGAGTATGGGAAATAAACTCTGTGAAGATTCAGGGGTCTGTCTCATTAATGAAGCTTTTAGGGTTCAATGGTGTGTGCCATGCTGGGACATATTCTTCAAGTAAAGGAAAATTTATGGCAACTTGCATTTCTCACTCACAAAAAAAGAAGCACAGTGCTTCATGTTCTGGGGGCAGCATATTTTGTACCATTCCTATCCACTGACATGAGGTCATAGAAGTCCGTCTGGTTGAAGTGGAGCCCAGAGGAAGAAAGAGCTCTGCAGTAGACCTAGACCTAGGCTACGAAGGAAGCAGCTCTGTTGCTTGGGCCACATGGCCTGGCCACGTCTATGGAACTAGATCTACTGATGGTGGTAAAAGAAAAAAAAAAAAACACAAACCAACAACTGTGTGGTATTTATGGGAATCACCAATAGGAAAATATCAATGTGGACTCCTAGGACTTTGAAGCTAGGCCTTTTCATCAGCAGCAGAGAAGTACTATATACACCACTCAGCAAGCAATGCCTGGCATACTGCTGGACCTTGGTATAGATTGCATATCTGACCATGGGACATCAAATGACTTGTACATTATGAGCAGTTTACGTCTAACCCCCTAAGTCATAAAGCAAAGTCAGCGCATCAGCATTCCATTTTTAAGATGGGAGCAGGACACCCAATGGTCATTGTATGGTGTTTTTCACCAGGTAGAATGCATAGGTCTGGAAACCATGAGAGAAGTAGTAGTGTCCCTCGCCATCACCCCTGGGGACTCATGTGGGGAATTGCTCCTTCCCTTTCCCACCACTCTAGGCTCTGTGGGAAGTCCTGGTTCTCAGAGGAAGGATGCTTCTGCCACTGGCTGTGCCCCTTTGACTTTTAAACTGTGGCCGCTACCTAGTCACTTTGGGCTTCTTGTGCCAAGAGACCAGCAGCCAAGTAAAGAAATTCCATTCGGTTATGAGTAATTGATCCTCATTGTTAGGAAGAGGGAAGGCTACTACTATACACAGAGGGTGAGGGAGAAAATATTTGACTCCTATGTGATCTGCTGGAATCACTTACCTGGTTTTAATTAAAAAAAAAAAAAAAAAAAAAAAAGGAAAGAAAAGTGAAGCCACTACTGCCTGAGAATGACAGGAGAATCAGGAGCTGGGAACCCCCAGAGAGAAAGGCCTGGGTCATCCCATCAGATTTACCATTTGGACTAACAGAAGTTCTAGCCAAGAGTGAAAGGAATCTAGAAGAAATGTGGTGGAAGAGAATGGTAAGTATCAGTTACAGCCTTGAGACCAACTGTAGCAGCAAGAATTTTTTTTTGTAAGTCTTTGTCTTATAAGTTTTTTTTTTTTTTTTTTTTTTTTTTTTTTTCTGAAAACAAGATCAACCAGAATATTGGAAAAACTGTTCCTATGATGGGGGCAGGTTGGCTATAAAAAGCGAATGGATCTGAATTTGTAAGGGGTAGGCTGCAACTGATACTGTTCTGCTCCATTCAGATCTCTCTTCAGAATAGATGGATCCATTCCTAGTTCCTGGGAATATTTGCTGATAATGGCTCATGGCTGAAATGGCTCATTTCCCTCAGTGGAAATTGCTTTGCAGTTCCAGAGAAACTGCCTCGTCCAAGGTGTGCACCCTTTCCTACAAGATAGCTGATAGCCAATAACTGGCTAATGTGGGTATAAAAGGCCTGGCCTCTTATTTCAATTTGGGACGACTCTCAGGGGCCATCCCAGCATGAGAGTCTCCCATTGGATAGTCTGAAATCTGTGTTGCAACCACATTGTGGGTCAGTTTTTTCCTCTGCATGATCCTGCCTTCCTCACTTCCCTACATCTTAATAGTACTCCCCAGTAAACCTTCAGCAGGCAACTTTCCATCTCAGGGTCCATTTCCAAGAATCCCAGTTTAAGACATGATAGAAGTGGAAACATAAACCAATTCTTTGGTGCTTGTCCTTGAAGCCAAGGCCTAGAACCTTGACTGGATGGAATATATCTGTCCTCCTGGGAAAAGGGTATAAACAAGTTTGAACTATGTTGCTCTGAGCTATTTGCATCTGGAGCGCAGGCCTCGGTTGGGGATTTAATTCATGAATGATCATTATTTCCGTGCCTCAGGGGAAATATGTGGGTTTGTGAACGGGGGAGGTAGAGTTGGGGGTTGTGGAGAGGACTTGGACTGGTGTTCTTGTAAAGGGAAGTACATTTTGTAACAGGGGCCTTGTGATGAGAAATTCAGAGTAAAAGAGGGAAACAGAGGAAGGAGGTAACTCTTTCAAAGACATCCTGGGCTGCCTGTATTGGAGGTTTTGTCGGAGAAATACATTTGGGAGCCAGGGACCCCTTCCAGCATTTCAGAAATCACACATTCCTTTCCTTTTGAACTGTAAGTTGTGGCTGCCCCGTTTTCTGCCAGCATTGATGGGAAGGTAACCTTCATCACCTCATTCACCAGCCTCTCCTCACTGCCATCAACTTGAATAAACAAAGCTTCCGGGGGATGGGAAGTGCGGGGGAGTATCAGGGCGACCTTGTTTAGCTGACCCGTGTGCTCTTGGTAGGGGAAGGAGGCTTGCATATGTGGTGAGATCTTGGTATTGGCTCCACTTCTGGCTGGGCCGTGGGTGGCCAGGTGCCATGGCTGGGGGCTGGAACTGTAGCTCGATACTCTCGCATGCTTCATTCCCGCCCTCCTGGGTGGTACTCTGCCCCTAAGGACATGGGGACCGGTCCAGCTTGTGCAGAAATGGGTTGGTTCCCTGCTCAGGTCTATAGATGAATTGCCAGGCAGAAAAATGAGATCTGCAGTAGGCTCTGCCAGCTGCAGCCTGTGGGCTGGGAGGCAGAGTAGGGGAAGGCTGCTGAATAGGCAGGGGGTTGTCATTTTTAGACCATGACTAATAAGAAATCTGGATTTTCTCAGTTGTAAAAACTCTTCCCACTCTTTCCTTTCCCTCTCCACAATGTAATTGCAAAAGTCTAGAGCTCTGGAGTTATTTTATGTTCTCTTTTGATGGCCTAAAGTGAATTAGAAGCTGGAAAACATTGTACATGGGAAATACTATATGTGCATTGTGTATTACATCTTAAGCTAAATGTTATATGAGAACAAATAGTTTTAGGGAGCTTGTGTGCACAAAAGAGGTTGGCAATCATTTTGAACCCTACATTTGGCCCACATTAGCAATTTTCAGATATTCATGTTTACATTTGAATACAAAGATTTCTTATTTTCAAACCAACTGCTGCTGATCAGTAGCATAACTTCAAATTTGTTACAGCCTACAGGAATAGGGAAGCAGGAAGGGCCAGAGTGAAGTGGAAACTTTGAACTCGAAGTTGGAAGATGTTGGTACTCAGCTCTTCCATTTGCTAGCTGTATGATCTTGGGCAAGTTATTTAATTTATCTTCCCCCAGTTTACTCATTGATTAAATGAGGGTAACAATTTTATCTCATAGGGATATGGGGATGATCAAGAGAGACTATAAAAGTAAAAGTATTTTGAAAAGCATAAATTCTACATAAATGTTAATTATTATTATTAGAAGCACACATGAAAGTGGTGCCACAGCTTAAGAGGATTCAGATAAAATTCTAGTAAAATTCAGGTCCTAGTCCTAATTTTAAAATCCTAATGAAAAATTCAGGCCCTGAAAAAGGGCCAGATGTGAGTCACAAACAGGAATATATAAAGCCCTAGGAAACATGGCTGTCACTGAACCCAATTCCTGGTTCCACTGAGTATTTTTCCATGAGTCCTATATCCTCACAAAATAACATTCTTTTTCTCTCCACATTTTATGATTTTATGTAGTTATTCATCACTAACCTTCTAGTCTTGAACGAGAGATACTTCTGTTCCATGGTCTACTTCCCTTGGAAATCATTACTGTTGCTTCCAGGTTTATCTCTTAGGACTTTTTCAGCCACTGGGACTTCAAACTCTGCCAATTTTGCCTTTAAAAAAAAGATTCATTCCAATTCTACAACATACCAGTTTCACAGAATAGTTCACTAAAGCCATCAAACATTTAATATAATTGCAACGTTAAGAGTTTAGTGCAAACTAAGCACTTCTACCCATACATCTTCTCATCACATTACAGACACTTCTGACAGCAATCAGACTGTGTGTTAGGACAAGGAGAGAGATATGCAACCAAGTTAAATCCGTGTTCTAAAGCTTTTGCTAAACTTTTCTATTTGCTATAGGTCTTGTAGCTATTAGGGTGTTTTTGGCTGCAAGTAACGGAAAAATCTCCATTAAATCTGGACTAACCATAGAAAAATGTATTATCTCATGTAAGAAGACCCTAGAGTTTGGGTATGGGCTACAGGTTCAGTTCATAAGGGCCTGGGCTTCACTTCTCTTTTTGTGGCCCTGTTATCTTCTGTATGTTGATTTCATCCTCATACTATTAGTTAGATGGCTCTAGTAGTTCTAGGTATGAAAATGGGATGTAGAAGTTCTCCCGAAGAAGAAGAGGGCACACCTCTTCCAGTGTTTCCTTTTTAGAAGTGAGAAGCTTTTCCTTGAAGCTCCAAGTAGTTTTCCTTTCATGTCTCATTGGTCAGAATTTTGGGACATATGCCCATTTATAGACCAACATTTGGCAAAGGAGAATATGATTACCATGCTTGTATGAGAACAAATCAGAATCTACCCCCTGGAGCTTTTAGTGAAGTTGTCTTTCTCTGAGTCGTGTAGACACTTGAACAAATTTGAGTTCTGAAAGTATGGAAAAAGGGGGAGAAATTGGTTGCGTGGGCAACTCGATGTATCCACTACGTATCTTTCAGAACAGACTTCTTACTGTGCAACTTAAATAGTTGAAAATTGCTAACCCTTGCTGAGAGTACTATTTTATACAAAATGCTTTAAATAAGAGCCCAGACAGAAAAAAAAAACCCAAAATACGTGATGATGGGGCAATGGCAAAAGCGAGATGACATGGGAAAGTGGTCTTCCATTCCTTAAAAAAAAAATCACATAAACTGGAAAACACCCTTTAGACAGAAAAATCCCCATGAAGCTTTGTAGAGAATTCTGGCATAACTTTTTTTGTTTCCTTTCTATGTAAAATATATAGAAGGAAAGTAGAACTCTGTGGCTGAAAGTTGTGATAAGTTATTTCAGAATTAAGCTGTAAAAGAGGAAAATCACAATTTCCTAGACTGAAACAACCACAGCTGGCAGTTGGGAAAAGCAATATAGGTTTTTGATTCTAAGTTGGCTTAAAGTCCAAAGCAATCCCAAGGAGGTTTTGACTCTGAAGTAATTATAATTCTGGATGATTTGGAAAGAATTCTAAACAAATCCCAAGAATAAGGCTAAATTAAAAAGCTACCATTGGAAATAGATATTATTTACTCATTTTACACACACTTAAATGTGCTTTCTATAAAAGTTTGCTCCATAAAAATCGTCAACTGTATTGGTTACTATTGTTCAGGTGGAGGATTCTTGTTACGCTCCTGTGAAGCAGTCTGGTAGAAGAATCCTGATTGCAATAGCATCCGAGAGGGAAAGCACCCGTCTGTCTGATGCAGCTGCTGCAGTTCTAGAGTTGGTAAGTGAGGCAGGCGTCAGAGGGGTGGGGCAACACCCAGCTTTTGTAGGTGTTCCTGCTCCTTGATTTGGGTCTGTGATACCTCTGCAGCATAGGTAGTCTGCTTCCACTCAAGAAGGGTCACCTTTTCACCTATACTCCTTGTCCACTGCCTTGATTTCTGCCTGCTTTTTGCTAGATCTGCCTCATTGGAGATGATATGAATGGAAGTTTGAAGCATCTCTTCTCATTTCCAAGCCCAGCCACTCCATCCCTCAACCTTGCATATGTCTTTCTAGGGCAGGGCTGTTTTCCCACTTAGCCCTGTTTTGTTTCTTTTTGTAAGATAAATCTTCCAAGACTGTTGTTGGTGAGCTAGTGTTGTCACATACTGTTATCAGGCTGTGTTGTTGAAACATCACAAGAAGACAGATGGGACAGTCTGATCCAGTCATGGGCTGTCAGAGGAGGTGGCCATTCATAGAGCAGATTCTTGGGGTCCCCGAAGGATTCAGTGCCCCTATAAGTTTCAGGAGACTCTCAGATTTTAATACTGCAAGGATAACTGCAGATAAACTCTAGCAGTTGCTCAGCAGGGTCCTATTGAAAATTTTAGATGAGCATGCTTGTGTTATAAGACACAGAGTCCTATTCCTAACCAGTTGTTGACTGACATAAAGTCCTCTGGCAAGGTTACAGACTGTGGAGTGGGGAGTGCTATGGAGAGGATCAGAACCAATCTGAGCACCAGTCCAGGACCCATGGCCAAGGCTGGGCCAGTCGGATGGAGATACCATACAAGAAGGAGTGGAAGAGGCAGATGAGTTGTAACAGGGTGTTACTAAAGAGGAAGCTGGACAAATTTAAGTCCTACTAGTAATGACCAGCAGGGCTATGTCTGTGAATATTTGACTTGCAGATCTTTAGACAGTCATGCTGATGGGGACTGCACATTTTTTACCCATTTCCTAAGGATGATACAGTAATTTGTGGATAAGTTGATTTCTTTCTTTCTCTATGAGATCTGTATTGGGTAGATGTGAGAGGCAGCTCTGTGCTCCAGAAAGGTGAGCAAATAGATCAGTTTAATGTGAGGTTTCCTTATGGCAGCTCTTGGATGCATCCTAAATATCATTACATTCTTAGATGAGTATGCTTCTACTTTGTTTTTATTTTGCCTTTGATAATAATAATAGTATCATTTATTGATTTTCTTCTATTTTGTGCTATTTTATATATCTATATCTATTTAATTATATCTTTTTACCCCTCACAAAAACCCTGCAAGTTATTATTACTCCCATTTTATGAGTAGAGAAATTGAGGTTCAGAGACTTGACTAACAGCACATAGTAAATGGTGGAAGTGGGAAATAAATCCAGATCTGTGATTCTCCAAAGCCCCAGTCTACCCAGTATACCATGCTACACCACCGAGCCAGGACAGAAAGTGAGCATATCATTCTTTGCCATCCTCCTCCAAGGTGACTTAAAGGTTAGTGGATGATGGTTATGCAAATTGGTCTTTTATAATTTAAGGATTCCCACATAACCCCACAAGTAGCACATAATCTGATTTGTTTTCACAGAAGACTATAATGATCCTACCACTTTAAGACGTCAGCATTTCTGTATGAGAAATATTGTTTCTCTCCAAGCTTTGTGGCTGAGAGGAAGTCAAATCAGCATATCCTAACTTCTATTTTAAAGTAGTGATTAGATCCCACCCTGTACAGAACATAAGAAAGTGAATTTAGAGTTAGAATTGATGGGTACCAGATGGCCTGAAAAGGAAAAAAAAAATAGTAACGTTCAGCAGGAAAAGGTTAAGCTTGAGTGTTATTCAAAGTTGTACAAGCCAATATTTTAGCCTTGACCACTGCTGTAATGCATTTTTCTATCTTCCTCCTACCTTGTAATTAATTAGGATTGAGGCTAAGAGAATGTTGGGAGAAATAGCAATGGAGTAGAACAGATGAACAGTTGAGTGGAGGCCTTGTTGCGGTTTGAGTAAGAAATTGGCTTGAAGTTTCCTTACCTTATTTGTGTTTTGTGTCAGACTTCACAGCACTGGAGTTAAAAATATGTATGTGTGTGGTGTTAATGTGTTTAACAGCATGATTGATTTAACAGATACTTGGAGAGACTGACCAGGAGTCCACTCTCTCAATGGCAGAAAATCAAGCTTGAGCACATTTCATTTAGAGTAGCCAGCCTGTAAGACAGCAGCTTCCCTGGGTTTGTTCCTGCCCTCCTTGGACTTGCTGATGAGCTGAGGATGATGCTTGGCAATGGTGCCATTATGAGAGAGGGTGGCTAGGGAAATGGCAGCGCCACTGCACTTACTGCTTTGAATCGAAGCATTGGACATATAAATAAAAGACCGTCATGGTTTTCTTGGTTTTGGAAGAAAAAAGTCTCTCAACAGCAATGTTATTCAATTCAGCTCCTGCTTTCTTTGCCAGCAGCTCATTGAGGAGAATGGGGCTTGAAAGGGGGTGGGGTGGAAGTGGGGCAGCCAGTTGAACCTCATTAGTCAACAACTGGAATCATCTGGGGTCAATATGTGGTGACCTCCTGCTATGGCTCCATTTCATCAAAAACCCTTGAGGCCTCCCAAACACATATCAACCCTCAGCTATATCTGGAGGAGTGACTTGAAAAAGCAATATTGAATACACAGAAGTCTTTTCTCTCCTTGGCAAAGATGATGCTTCTTTGACTCAGGAGGGTCTACTGTTATAGCTTCCCTCTTCAGGAGCAACATAATTAGGATCACTCAGTGGAATCTCCTGAAATCCAGAATATATTTCTTTAGGCAGACGCTGGGGAGAATCAATCCTGAAACCTGTAGCCGACCTTCACATGGTCTTCTGTTCTGGGCTACTCTAGAATGTTCTGGGCAGTGTGGAATTGGGCTGTGAGAGTGTTTAGTGTTGTATGTTGCAGGAGGGTTACTAGTTCCCAGTGGCCTGAGTCTGTCTCTGTGTTACCACTGCCGGAGAACCTGGGCTCATCAGCTGTGCTATTGGCAAAGCTGCACTTACTAGTAAATCTTGGCGTGTGAAAGCTGGAAAGGACTTTGTGTATTATTTTATTAAAAAATCCTTTTTGTTTTATTGCTGAGGAAGCAAACCCAGGGAGGATGAGTGACCCATCTAGGACCACAGAACCCTTGGTACAGAACCAGGGATTAACCTCTCCTCTTTTCTCCTATCCTCGGTTTCTCAGCTTGGTCCATTTTCTTGCTCCTTCTGGGTCTCCTGTGGAGCTTTTCCTGGGTTGAGTCTCTGGGATTTGCCAAATCCTGGTCCTGCCACAGCAGAGACTTGGCTGAGGTCCTTAGAATGTCCTTGGGAAACTGCTGCCTTAGAAGGTTCCCCTTTGAGCAGCAGACAAGCTTGTTTAGCACCTTCCAGGAGGTAAAAGAGAATGGAGCCAAATCTGTGTCCAGAATACTGGAACCTTCGTTTCCACACCCGATTCTCTGGTCTCCCATGATGTATGAGTTTCTTGTTAAATTGCCTGTCTGGAGTGCCAGAGGGATATAGACATTATAGGCTAATTAGAGATAAAAATCAAACCAACCAGAGTTGTCCTTTTAAAAAATTAAAAGTCCTTTTTATGTGCTGTGGAGGTGTTGGCATTATCATAAAGACTAATTAGGACATTTTACAACATCCTGGTAACAGGAGGAAACAATATTGTTGGTAACTTTAAAGATTATTAAGCATCTTTAGCACTTCAGGTCAGATATTTAAGATACTTTCTGTGCTCACCTGCTGTTGCTGCAGGAAGTGTTTTATTGTCTCATAAGAAGAAATGAGCATTTCGAAGGCATAAATGCTCGGCTGTAATGGACGGTCCTTCACTTTGCAAAGCCCTAAAACAGGGTCTCCAGGAAGAGTCGACTGTGACTCCACATGAGATTTGTAACACAGTGTTTATCAGTCTGCGTGTGAAGGCAGTTTCCATCTTGACCACCTGGAGAAAAGCAATCCCCTCAAAGGCAGACATTACTTACGAGGAGGAGGCTTCGCTCTGGCATTGGCGGCAGGAGCAAGGAAACCAGACCGTGCCTGTTCCCGTGAAAAATGCTGCCTTCACTTGTAGGCAGATGATTCTCTCGTATTCTAGCAGACAGGTTCGAAAGTACTGAAAGCACGAAAGAGTGGGGATGGGAATGAGGGTCCGTGGAGCATTCCTTGAGGGAGAACTTGTTTATGATTTGCCCGTTTCTCCTAGAAAGCACTGTGAACTCGAGCAGATTCTTCCGAACTTGACTGAAGACAAAAGGCTTGCGGCAGATGTGGGTTGGTTGCTGAAATTGCATGCTATTGTCATTTAAAGAATTGTATGTTGTCTTGAAATTCAAATGTCCTTTAACAAATAGGGAAATTACGTGAAGGTCAGACAAAGCAGAAGGGTAAATTTTAGTGTCATGAAAATACCTAAAACCGAAGATTTATGTGCAGAGATTTCCAGGAAGCTAAGGAAATCTTAAATAGTTCCCAGCCCCAATCTTAAGCACTTTAAAGGCTGTGCATTTAAAGTGTTATTTATCTGTGAGACTGTTGGAGAGAATTTCACATTTTCAGCAATTTTAATTGAGACTAAAACCACACAATTAGGCTTTACTTAGTTATCAGTGAGAACAGTAGCTATTTACTTGATAGTCCTAATGATGTAACAAATGTAAAGAAAGTGCGGGGCAGAGTTAATACTTATTTCTCAGCTTTGTACTCTGGGATTTTGCCGCATGAACTATTCACTTTAATCAGGGTTTTTATGGTAAGATTTCAGAATATGGCTTTGAAACATTACCATTTCCTGCTGGCTAGTCTGTCACACTCTGATTCTCAAACAACAATTTCTTTTTTTTAAAAGGGTCTTTTAAAAATTGTAACTATAATGTGGTCTTATTAAACAGAATCTGAAAAAAAAACTTACCAACATGCACTACCCACACATAGTTAATGTCTTTGTGTATTTCTTTTCACCTTTTCCCCCTTACGAATAGATTTATTTAAGTTGTATTTAATTGTAACCACAGTATTTATATAATTTTATATCCTACTCCTTTCACCTAATATATTGTAACCTTTGCCCATGTTATTTTATGGTATTTGTAAACATAATATTTAAGGACCTCATAATCTGTTCTTAAGTGACTGTATTATAGTTCCCATAACCAATCCTCTCTTTTATAGGTTGCTTCTAGTTTTTTCGGACAGGTTACGGAGCTAGAGTTAGGTTCGAAATCCTTATCTAAATCTACTTCTTCTCCCTTTCCAGACTGCAAATATACAATATGAAAGTTTGTTTCACTACTCCCTAGCCAGCATGGGTCCTTTTGTCTATCTGAAAACCGTTTGCTAACTTGATAGACCACAAATGGTATTTGGGATTAACTCTCATGTCTTTGATTATTATTCAGATTCTTTCCCCCCATGTTTTGTCAATGAGTTGTACTTCCTTCCCCGTGCAAATTTATTTCTCAATTAACCTCTTTGTTTTAGTTATTTTATCTTATTATGTTCAGAGGTTTACACTTTTTATGCAGTTAAATCCATGTAGCTTTCTTTGTGGCTTTTTCTAATCTCTTAAACTTAGGAATTTCTCTTTACTCTAGAGGTTTGACAAATATTCAATTCAGTTACCTTTTAGTTTCTTTCGATGGCTTAATTCTTTTACCTTTTACTCTTCAGTGCGCCTGGTATTTATTTTGGTGTATGGGGTGAGATATAGGTATACGTCGGTTTTGTTTCCAAATTACAAAACTATCTTGCTGACTGAGTTCCTTTTTGCCTTGTGATGACTTCTTTATCAGACGTTAAGTGTGTGTGTGTGTGTGTGTGTGTGTGTGTGTGCAAACTTTAGGCATTTTTCGTAAGAAATATATCAAAAGCCATTGGAATCGGTCACTTTTATTTACATATAAAAATATTTACATATTTGCACTGTGGTAGGCTCCTTTGGCTAGGCAATTAGGTAGCCTACTTTGGAGTTAAAAAAATGGGGTGACTGTGAACAGTAGACTATCGTGTGAAAATCCCTGAGAAGGCCAAGAAAGAGCAGCATCTTGAGCACCTGTCTGAATTAAGGGTGCTCATCATGTTTATTTATCGAAACCAAAAAACATACACATACAACCTGGGGCTCTATCAGTAGCAATTTTCACTTAGTAGGTCTTAACTGGGGCCTGAGCATTTCCGTTTTACAAAAGCTGCATAAATGGTCCTAATTTGTACCCCCAGTTGAGAACAGTCTGGAGCGGAGGTCTGTAAACTATGAACAACATGCCAAATTCCAGCCTGCTGCCTGCTTTTGTATGACTCATGAGCTAAAAATATTTTCTTTTATATTCTTAAATGGTTAAAAAAATTTAAAGAATAGTGTTTCACGACATGTAAAGCATATATGAAATCCAAATTCCAGCATTCAAAAATAAAGTTTTATTGAAACACACCTATGATCGTGTGTTTCTGTTTTGTTTATGGCTGCTTTTGCACTATCGTGGTGGAGTTGAGTCATTGTGACAGAGACCATATGGCCTAAAAGCCAAAGATATTTACTATCTGCCACTTTATAGAAAAAGTTAGTGATCTCTGGTCTAGAGCGCTGAAATGAGAATTAGAGTTCCTTGGTTCTGGGTGTTATGGAAGCACAGTGCTAGAATGTTTTGCTGTTGTTCATCTCAACGGCAAGATTACTATAGTTATGTCAAGCTTCTAAGGGCAAGAAACAGTGCTGAAAAAGATGATAAATTGTAGGTCTTCCGGTTTTTGCAATAATGTGAATTTGACATCTTGAAATCCTGCTAAAAAACAGCCTTATGAAATAGAAGTAAACCACTCTTTAAATGCATGGCTGAACTCGAAAAAAATTAAGGGTAATTTTTGGAGGCATCAAACAAGGTAGAAACACAAGCCCAGATGGCTGAGAGTGCACCAAAGCTGACAATTGGCTTAAGGGAATCTTCTGATCCCTGGTGATCACTTGGGGAAACAGGAGACAATGCCTTGGGCTAATGCACAGCAGGGAGTTGGAGTGTCACTCCCCCGCAGTAACACCGAGACAACATCCTGAAGGACAACATCCTTACTGAAAGGCTGACCTAGAAAATAAAGGCATACAAGGGGAGATAAGAAAGAAACTTGGTATCTTGGCCTTTGGTTCAGAATAAGGAAAAAATTCTCCCCTGAGAATTCATAACAAAAACTAGCCCTTGTGCCGATTTGGGGCCTGGATTCACACAAAGTATAAGGTGTGATCCAAGAATTTAGTTTAAAGTAGTTTCAAGTTGATGGTGCCCCTAGGTACCTGGCAGTAGCAAATACCAGTCCTCTCTGGAGGAATAAACCACCCAACATGTGGCTTATATAATTCCCACATATAAAGTTCCAATAGGCATGAACTCACACATGGATATACATACAAATAACACAACACATGAGGAACTAAAGTACCATGAATGAGAGTCACAACAGATAACAAACAGCAGAAGTGGTCTTACAAAGGGTTCAGACAAAGGAACTACTGGATACAGAATATAAAATAGCCATGTTTTATAAATTTAGAGAAATAAGAGAGTAAGTCAACAGTATGAGTAAAAAACAGGAGACCATTCAAAACGACCAACAGATTTGGAAAAGGATAAAAATAGAACTTCTAGAAACACACACACAAAATAATTAAAATAGTGCAATGTCAATTTAATCCACTGTCCGACCTTTCAGGGGAACAAGTGACTACCCTAGATGGGTGGTATAGGTGGATATAAGACAGTTTAACAATGACCTGTAGAGAGCTCTGAAGGACAGGCTGAGGAGTTTGGAACTTATTCTGTATGACCTGAGGAACCTCTGACATCTTTTGAGCAGAATTGGTTGTAGGAAGCTTCAGGTCCCATCATATTTAACTCCAAGCCTACCATCTTTCAGAGAACACAGATATGTACCCCCTTAAGAGAGTCAGGGGTCGGGCACAGTAGCTCTCGCTTGTAATCCCAGAACTTTAGGAGGCTGAGGCAGGTGGGTCACTTGAGCCTAGGAGTTCAAGACCATCCTGGGCAACATGGTGAAACCCTGTCTCTACAAAAAATACAAAAATTAGCTGGGCATGGTGGTGTACACCTGTTGTCCCAGGTATTCGGGAGGCCGAGGCAGAAGGATCACTTAAGCCCAGGAGGTGGAGGTTGCAGTGAGCCAAGGTTAGGCTACTGCATTCCAGCCTAGGCAACAGAGTGAAATCCTGTCACACAGACAAAAAAAGAGAGTCTCAAGAACCTTAAATATTGCAACTCAGTTGTAGGGTGAAAATAAGGGGGCAGTGTGCAAATGGCAAGTCCAATCCTATCATCAAATGGACAAACCAACACATTTGTATGTGTTATTGCTGTAAGCATGACCACCAAAAGGCAGGAAAATGAAGTGCAGAAGTCCAAAAGAAAGATGGTGGGCTGAGATAGAGAAATTTTGTAGGCAAATGGGAATTGTGGCAGGGTGAGTAGGCAGGTAAGTTAACAACGAGTAGAAATGAAGATGGGAAGGAAAAGAATAAAAGTCAAGAATAAAAACACAAAAAGGTAAGTGGTTGCTGATTTAACCTCGGGACATATAGTATCAGCATGCTATGCTCTGAATGTTGGTGTCCCCCTGCAAATTCATGTGCTGGAACTTAATCTCCAATGTGATAGAACTAAAAGGTGGAGCCTTTAGGAGGTGATTAGATCAGAAGGATGGAGCCCTTGTGAACAGGATGCCTGCACTTGTACAAGAGGCTTGAGGGAGCCCCCTTCTTCCACCAAGCGAGGATGCAGCAAGGAAGCTCCATCTTGGAAGCAGAATGCAGCCCCCACAGACACTGAATCTGCTGCTACCTTGACTTTGGATTTCCCATACTCCAGAACTGTGAGCAGTAAATTTCTATTGTTTGTAAATTACCCAGTCTAAGGCATTTTGTTACAGCAGCTGAAGACATTAAGACACAGCACCAGGGCGTTATCAGTAAACCAATCTTATGTGGATCCCAGGACATATGTAGCTGAGAGGGAGAGAATTTTCTCTCGTTCTGAAGACCAAAGCCTTTATTTTGTAATCATTCCTAAAATTCTTTGTTAGTATTATTTCCCTAAGACACTCATCTTTCAAAATTACACAATAACCCTTCTTTGTACATGCATTGCTTTGTTTGATATTGTTACTCTTTTGACACTGTAGCACCCCCTGCCCTCTCAGCGCTCCGCCTCCACCTTCTGAAGCCTAACTTCAAAGATTTCCCAGACAGCTCTGAGGAGAGTCTCTGATTCTGCTAACATTCTGTTTTCTGCCTGATCTTCATAGGTTAATCTCGCTGTGAGATGGCATGCAATTAATGAGACTTATTATGTTAATGAACACACCAGTTATTATTTAATAATTATGTTAGTGATAAAAACAGTTATGGGTTAATTGTTACAATTACTATTAAAATAACAAACTGAAGGTTTAATTTATGTCTACAGTTCAATTAAGAAGAAATTTAAACATAGAACTGTGAGCAAATGACTGATATATAGGAGACAAAGAATGCATTTATACGTGTAAAAGTTAACAGCTTTCAACCTTAACCAACAAACGTGGCACAAGAAAGATGTGGATGCTGAGAGACATGGTGAAGAGTAATCTTAGGCATTTCCTAAGAAAAGCAAAACTGCTAGAAAAATATTTCAGTTTGGAAGAGCATCAGTGGATAAGATATTGGGACTTATGACTGATTATAGTGTCAAAGTCAAGAAGGTATCAACACAGGACACAAGCCATAACCAGGTCAGGTGAGCTATCTTCTTGGTCACCAAATAGCCATTGACTTTTGGCAGTTCATCTTACTCTCTTGAATAAGAAATGAGTATCTGTAGAGGTGTTGCTTCCCGGACATCAAAGTAACCTTTACTAGAGTCAGCCTCTGTATCAATGAATTGCGTGTGTGTGGGTACATGTGTACATACATGAACATATGCACAGGCAGGCACCAGACTGCAGGCAGACTTCTATGATTAGTCCATTTGCAATGAGGATTATTTGCCCATAAATCATTTATCTTAAAATCTCCTTCTTGAGATAATGCATTGCAAAAACTACTTGTTAATGGCAAATCAGGCTATGAGGACATATATGGATTTGTGGAGAGAATGTCATGATCATAAGCCATGTCTGCCTTTCTGCATCTTCCGTCTTATTATTTTAAAATGTAATCTTTTTAAAAACATATCGTTTGACCTTAATTAGTTTTCTTCTTTTTCTTTGGCTTGGATTCATAGGCTATTCTTCTGGGAGGGAACCTAGAGCTCAGCTAGTCCAATCCACTCATTTTCCAGATGAGAAAACCAAGGACCTGAAAGAAAGTTATTTGCCCAAAGTTATCAGGTCAATTTGTGGCAGATTTGGAACAAAATTTCCAGCCTTTCACTACTTCTCAGGCACAATCTCTGCTCTATCCTTTCCAGGACTCATCATCAAGTACGTCATAAATAATGATATTTCATCATTTTATATTTGTAAAAAATTGTACAGTTTTTAAAACACTTTCATATATATCACCTCACTGGACCCTCATAACACCCAACGAGATAAGCTCAGACATTTTAATCTGTATTTTAAATAGATGAGAATCCTGAAATGTACTTGTCCAAGGTCACATGCTAAGTCAATGTTAGAAGTGGTACCGAAAGCCAGTCTTGCCAGTTCTGGCTTACTGCTTTTGCATTGCTCCAAGAAACAGGAAAAGAAGGGCTGAGATAATAGGGATTTATTAAAACAAAAACAAAAACAAAACAAAACAGAAAACTCAGAAGCTACTTTAAGTTTCCCTTGTAAATATTTTTTCAAAATATCAACCCATCACATCTGAAGAATTTCCCCCTTGGCATGTTCTGCACGAATCCTACAGAGTCTATGCGGCAGTGAGGAGAGCCAGACAGACATTTGAGCTGTGAACAGCACGAATCTATACGAACTTTTCATGTACTGTTTAGGGTCAGCAAAATCCCAGTCTAGTGATGCTAAGCAGTGCCACTCATGAAGCCCGAAGCCCTACCGCCTCTATAGGTGTTGAAGAAAGAATGCTAAAAAGGTAAGAATTTAGAAGAAAAAGAATGGAAGAAATGACCTAGGAGACAGGGGTAAAAGCAAAAGATGTAATGGTGGTGATGGGTATTATACCAGCTGCCCTTGCCTGAAAGTCTACTGGAGTGTTGGGGGTGGGACATAACCCCGGACAGGAAGAGAAAGGAGTAGAAGGACTGCCGTAATGAGGACCGATCAGACGAAAAGGCGTGTTTGATATTGGGATAAGGCTGGGGATTTTATGTTAATAATCATAGTAATAAAGTTAATGGCCCCTAAAATAGAAGAAACACCTGCTAAGTGGAGTGAGAAGATGGTTAGATCCACAGAGGCTCCTGCATGTATTGGGTTCCCTGCTAAAGGAGGATAAACTGTTCAGCGGGTCCCAGCACCGGCTTCTACTATTGAGGATGCAAGTAGGAGTAGGAAAATGGCGGGGAGAAGTCAGAAGCTCATATTGTTTATCTGAGGAAATGCCATGTTGGGTGCACCAATTATCAGAGGGACTAGCCGGTTACCAAACCCTTCAATTATGGTTGGTTTCACCATAAAGAAAATAATGACGAATGCGTGGGTGGTAACAATAACATTGTAAATCTGACCAGTGTCAGAGGCTCTGAGTTGGCATTTAGAATCACCCCTTTTTCCAGTTCTTAATTGACCTATGTCCTTGCTCCATTTGGGATGGCCTAAGGTAGTAGTCAACATGATTGAACCTTTCACTTCGGTTTTTTCAGGTCCCGGTAGACATGGCCAAAATTAATGAAAACAGCTGATAGCTATTAAGAGAAGCTTATAACAGCAAAGCTAACGTTTATTGAGAGTCTTCTCTGTGCCAGGCTCTATTCTAAGACTTCTATGCATTTGAGTTTGTTGAATTCTTACAGCTCTATGAAGTAATTTCCTTTTATGAATGAGAAAAATTGATGCACAAAGAAGTGAATTACCTTGATCAAGGTCACGTATCTAATAAGTGGCAGAGCTGGGATTCAAACCAGGGCCTTTGGGATTAGTCACTATGCTATATAGATAAATGCTGAGTAAATATTAAATGATTCCAGCAAGGACTGAGTCCTCAGCCTCTCTAGTACCATTGAGGCTTCTAGGCATGCTGCTGTGTTCCTTGGTCAAGGTGCAAACTGTGTGCAAATAAGAGAAACAGGGCAAAATAAGCCCTCTGTGGACTGACTTGGTAGACTGGTGATTCCATACCCAATATGTTAGTCTCCTCAAAGCCTGTAAAAACCAGTTAGCTGAAGGTTAGACACCACAACCTCATGAAGGAGCACTTCTTCATGTGATTTAGAATAAGCCAATCTCAATGGACTTGAGCTCAAGAGTGTGGATGTGGCATTTCCAAGCCCTCCTTCACCAATGAGTTCCAGGGATATATGGTATTCAGCCTTTCAATGAAGGCAGAGGAAGAATCAGCCCTGAGAGGTGTTAGAGTCAGGCCAGGGTTACTGGCAGCTTTCTGTGAAGGAGGAAAAATAAATTAGGAACAAAAGTAATTCTCTGACTACATTGATTTCAGAAGCTGTTTATTTACAAGTGTCCTGCAACTTTCCTTCTCCTTTTGCAACAAATTTATCACTGGTGGAGGGAAAAGATTTGCTCAATGGTGGCTCCAAGAGTCTTGCCAAGCATAGAGCTGCCAAGATCAGGAAATGAAACACGTACTTTTTGCTAAGGCAGTTTTTTTTTTCCCCTCATCAGATCAGTGGTCATGCAGAGAAAAGGAACATTTGACAGGTACACAGGCAAATTTAGTGGCAAGAAAATAGCCACAGCCTCAGATGTATTGTAGCTTCTGATCAGAGCCACTTGAAATAGTCTGTTCAGTTAAAACGGGCCAGCCTTCGAGTGTTGGCTTCTGAGTCCCTGGCTTGAGAAAGGTTGAGTAGAATCTAGGTCATTGCTTCTGTGTAGCTGTTATAAGGCATTATAGGACTCATGAATCCAATTAGAGTAGAGCAATAGGATTTAAAACAAGTAGGAATCATCTACCTTCAGGGTTAGAGCATGCAACATTTCCTTTGTTCTCCCAAGATGATTTGGCATTTTATAGATTACAGGTCTGTGATGATGCTGAATATCGTTTGAACCTGTGTAGTTATCCAGCACTTTTAGGAGACATGGGGAGGAGATAGCGTTTTGCTCACCCCTGTGAAGCATTCCCAGTACTCATACAGCCATTCTGGTTTTCACTTTCAGTATTGTATTCAATAAATTTCATGAGGTATTCAACACCTTATCATAAAATGGGTTTTGTGTTGGATGATTTTGCCTAACTGGGCTAATGTAAGCACTCTGAGCACATTTAAGGTGGGCTAGGCTAAGCTATAATGTTCATTAGGTTAAGTGTATTACATGCATTTTTGACTTATGATATTTTCAACTTATGATGGGCTTATTGGGATGTAAGTTGAGAAGCATCTGTATGTGTTTTTCAAATCCAAAGGGAGAAGATGTGAATGTTATCCGGCAAGTCCAGGACATGATTACCAGATGTCCATATTAAAAACATTGAATAAGTTCCTGTTTCTTTTGAGTACAGCAAGGCATAAAGAGGGAGATGGGCCCCCCTCTGCTTCCCCAACAGGGTTTCTCCCTAGGGTTTTGTTTTTGAGTAACTTCAGAAAAAGAGAAGCTCCTTGCTGCAAAGCCTAGTGAGCTCTTGGGGAGGGACGTTTGCTCCCTGCTTTCAAGTCGGCATGACATAACCAGCTGAATGGTAGCAGAGTCTCCACTCACCCCTGGACCTGGGCTCTGCGCTTGCAATGTCCCCTTTGGGAAGTGCTACTAAGAGCTGTTCAACCACTGGGGTGAAGGTGGGCGCTTGGAAAAATATGTCACAATCTAAGCATCGAAGGAGGAGCTTGGTGCTTAAAACAAAATTGAAGTATAACCAATCAGCAGTTGTTGCTGACTGTCAGGACCCTAGAGTTAGATGTGTATTTCTGTCCCATGCTAAAGGTAGATATCACCATTAGGGGAAGGGGAAGAGTCTGTAGACAGTCTGCTTCTGATAGATCAAAGCAAGGAGCATCTCTCCATCAGAAAGAAGCTTTATGGAACAGATGGTGTTTTAGGGTTCTTCCTCTTTGAAGATTGTGTGGGAAGACTGACTTTCTGCAATACTGCAGACTGGAGGTGGAGGTATCATACAGGGACATCTGGGCATCAGAACAGCTTTGTCTGCTCTGACAAGGATAAAACCTTGGCTGATGCCAAATTTGGTTTAAGAACTGGGAGGACCTGAGGTTCCTATGCATCCCCGAAACGGAAGTGCGCAGATTGCTACTGTCATGGTAATGTTAGCCTGAGCATAAATGGACAAGAATTCTGCTTTCCCCCCAAATCTGGCAGAAGGAGAAGCTGGGGCAGAGTGTCTGTACCTGCTTCTGGTCCAAGAATTCTCCTTGTTGCCTCCTCTGGATTCCTGCCTACTTTAGCTGTGCCTGTGTGGCCTTCCTCTCACCATTTGTAATGCTGCAAATCATTTCTCCATTATAACCCTCTTCATTGTAAGATGGTGGGTGGGAGGGTAAGTTAGACCAAATATGGCAACTAAATCTACTCAATTTTCTGAAATCTGAGTTCAATCAAGGTGTTACATAATGGCTAAACTGTAAATGAACCACCTTAAAAAAGATCTAATGAGTTAATTTGAGTCAGAATTAAGGTAGTACTGTTTTTAACTTTTTATTTTGACATACTTTCAGACTGAAGAGCAAAGTTGCAAGAATAGTACAAAGTTTTTTCAGATGCCTTTAATCCAGAGTCTCCCAATGTTAACATTTTACCGCTTTTGTTTTCTCTCTCTTGCTTTCTCTCTCTATATTTTTTGACAAATTAAGAAAAAGTTACAGGCAGATGGTTCTTGTGAATTCCTCAGGATGTGTTTCCTAAAAATAAGAACATTCTCTTACACAACCACAGTACAAAGTTATAATATTAATATTAATGCAATACAATCAGTTGATCTGTAAACCTTACTCAGATTTTGCCAGTTGTTCTAATAATGTCATTTAGAGCGTGTGTTGCATTCTGTTTTCATATCCCTTTAGCCCTCTCTGCTCTGGAACAGTTTACTAGTCTTCCTTCAAAGCAATGCCTATTTAAAAGCATCTAGAGTAGATTAAAGGAAAGAATCAAAATATTACTGAGGCCACCGGCTTTCCCTTAATCTTTGTAATAGAATTACACAGTAACAGAATTTTTACTTGGATACATGGTCACCGTCTTAAAGACTTCATTTGCAAGATGTGTCCATCACATTTCTCTGGATGTGACCATGGGGCTAAAATCTTGGGCAGTAAGAAGTGAGTAGAAGTGATGTGTACAACTTCTAGATCAAGTCCTTACAGGCAAAGAATGTGTTTTTCCTTTCTCCTATTTTTTATTTTTGCAGTATGGTATACAGCATGTGCTGGTGGAAGCAGGAGTGCTCCTTGTACAAGGAGAATGATCAATAAGATATCTTTGATAATTGTGAAGAAACCCTAGCAGCCCTCGGCAGTCTTACCTAATCACCTCTACTCCACTCAGTCTTCTTTAAATTTAAGGACTTAAAACAAAACAAAACATAACTGCCATGCCATTATCCCATTTAAGAAAATAAAGTTATTATTTAATATTATCAAATATCCTTACCTTTTTTATTATTTACTTTTTAAAAAGTTTTATTTAATTTACTTAATTTTATTTCTGAGAAGACAGAGTCTCGCTCTGCCCCCCAGGCTGGAGTGCAATGGGGCATGATCATGGCTCACTGCTGCCTCAACCTCCTGGGCTCAAGCAATCCTCCCACCTCAGCCTCCCAAGTAGCTGGGACTGCAGGCGTGTGCCACCATGCCCGGCTAATAATTGTATTTATTGTAAAGATGGGAGCTGGTCTCCAACTCCTGTGCTCAAATGATCCACCTGCCTCAGCCTCCCAAACTGTTGGGGTTCCAGTGTGAGCCACCATGCCTGGCCCTTTGTTTTTTTAAATGAAGAAAAAAAAAATCTACCTTGTATGTGTCATTATGATTCTGGGTTTCTTTCTTACAGCAGCTGTGCCAGTAACCTGACCAATGCAATTGTGTAAGCCACCATTTAAGAAATTGTTCAAATCTCTGGAAGTATTTTTGCAAAAGGAGAAAGAGAATACCAGATTTTACAGTATTGCAAAAGGAGAAAGAGAATACCAGATATAACAATGAGGTGAAGTCATGTAAAAATTTTATATTGCTAATTTTATCAAGACTGAAAAATTTTGACTCCTTTAGGCTTTTAATTAGCTTTTAAAAATCATTACATTTTCTCATTTGCATTAATGTCAAAGTGTATTTTTTGTGAAATTACAAGGCAGTTTTTGTTATGCAAATTTAAAGTCTCCTTAGAGGAATTTTTGCTTTAAAGATCTGGCCCTGCAATTTTAGTATATTGGCATCAGGTGGCAGTAGAGTTGTGTCTGTTCTGAGCAGCCTAGCCTACAGTTCCACTGATGACATTAGTGTGAGTCCCTAAGCTAAACATTGGACAAACATATGATGTGCTTACTTAAAAAAAATGTGATACAAACTGAAGAAAATTGGCCTTACAGAAAATACAAACAAATCATATATTTTTCATGTGTTCTTTAGCATAATGAAGCTAAAACATGGTCTTAATGTTAAACTAGCAAAAAGACTTTATTTTCCACTTTCTAATTCTCCTAGAACTATTCTCATTAACATCCCTTTTTCTTAATTGCATTTTTCAAGTAAGGGAGTTCTCTCTCTCTTGTAATCTAGACACAGTTAGCCTTTCTGGTTATCTAAAATGTCCTGAATTTAAACTTTTCTCTTTAGCTTCTTGCTAAAATTATTCTCTTATTCCTAAAATATTGAAGGAAAAGATTGTAAATGGTAGCTCTTTATTAAGATCTTGTGTTTATCACTGGTTATACTACATATGGTATTTTGCCACTCAGAATTATTTCAAAAATTTCCCCTCATATAAGTTAACAGAATTTGGAAGCCTATTGGACCTAATCTGCATACAATCATTTTTTACTTTATTATAAAGAGTCTTGTTTAGCATCTGGGTTACCAAAAGTAACACCACAAAGAAGACAGAAAATGGAAGTAAAGGGAATAATATTTGAATTAGTTTTTGTTACTTGCATGAAGATAAATCATCTCATGTGATTTGCTTTTTACCACCAATGAGGGCTATAGGAGAGAATGAGAAGGGAATTTTCTACATTTCCCAGTGAAGCTACAAAGAAGCCAGGAACACTTTGGTTCTAAAGCCCAGTGGGGTTAAGTCTGATGAAACTATGCTGCTTGATCTCTTTCCTGTGACTATGTTGCTGTATATGGCATTTAGGGGCATTTCCTCCTTGACGCATTTTATTTGGAATTACCAGTGTCATTTGAACTAGAAATAACCATTATAAACGTTAGGTACACAATTTATGATTTGGTGTTTTGAAATGATTGCATAAACTAGAAAATAAAATCTGTACCTCTTTGTCCTACTCAGGGGCAAATATGTCCCTGGAAAGTTGCTTCCTGTTACAGGTAGATTTGGACCTAGAGTCCTGTCTAGCTCAGCGTGACCTGGATGTGAGACCTGGAGTCAAAGGAGATCATTTGGGAGCTTTAAAATTTGACTGCCCCACTGGATTTTGGACTTGCATGGACCCTGTAACCACTTTGTTTTGGTGGATTTCTCCCATTTGGGATGGCTGTATTTACCCAATACCTGTACCCCCATTGTATCTAGGAAGTAACTGGCTTGCTTTTGATTTTACAGGCTCAAAGGCAGAAGGGACTTGCCTTGTCTAAGATAAGACTTTGGACTGTGGACTTTTAGGTTAATGCTGAAATGAGTTAAGACTTTGGGGGACTGTTGGGAAGGCATGATTGGTTTTGAAATTTGAGGACATGAGATTTGGAGGAACCAGGGACAGAATGATATGGTTTGTCTGTGTGTCCCCACCCATGTTGTGGGAGGGACCCGGTGGGAGATCATTTGAATCATGGGAGCAGCTCCCCCATACTGTTCTCATGGTAGTGAATAAGTCTCATGAGATCTGATGGTTTTATCAGGGGTTTCTCTTTTTGCATTTTCCTAATTTCCTCTTGCCACCACCACGTAAGAAGTGCCTTTGGCCCCCTACGATGATTCTGAGGCTTCCCCAGCCATGCGGAACTATAAATCCAATTAAACTTCTTTTTCTTCCCTGTCTTGGGTATGTCTTTATCAGCAGTGGACTAATACACACACACACACACACACACACGTGTACATATGTATCAGTGTAATTTGTAGTTTTATTTATATCAAGGAAATACATAAAAAATATGACCCAAAATAAAATGAGCTATTTATTCATGAAATATTTATTGAGCACTTACTGTACATCTGATGCTGTATTAAGTGATACGACATCAAAGATTTTAAAAATAAGGTTTCTACTTCCATGGGGCTCACAGTCTCTTCCATGTAACACATACTTAAAGGGGTATAGAGTAGATTAATGAGAGACTTGAAATATTATTGAGGCTGTCAGTTTTCATTTAATTCTCATTTTTTAAAGGTATGAAACACCGAGCTACATAACACATGCTTAGTCTTTGTTAGAGCTTCTCTTTAATAAAAAGAAGAATTAAGGGAGAACTTCTAAAGTGTGGGAATGAGACTCAGCTACAATGTGACTCAGACCCCAAAATCGGCAACTTTCTGGAAATAGCAAATCCGCTTATAATAGGAAGCAGTTTTCCAGTGAAATTTTTTTGCCCCTGGGGAGGACAAATTTTGCAGGATTTCCCTACTTTGTCCCCCCCCCCACATTCTTTCCCATATATTAAAACATTCGGAACTCACAACAATGCGAGGCAGTAATATTTCTTTTTTTTCTTTCTTTTTTTTTTTTTTTGAGATGGAGTCTCACTCTGTTGCCCAAACTGGAGTGCAGTGGCGCGATCTCGGCTCACTGCAAGCTCCGCCTCCCGGGTTCACGCCATTCTCCTGCCTCAGCCTCCCGAGGAGCTGGGACTATAGGTGCCCGTCACCACGCCCGGCTAATTTCTTTTTTGTATTTTTTTAGTAGAGACGGGGTTTCACCGTGTTAGCCAGGATGGTCTCGATTTCCTGACCTTGTGATCCACCTGCCTTGGCCTCCCAAAGTGCTGGGATGACAGGCGTGATCCACCGCGCCTGGCCTGCGAGGCAGTAATGTTTCTATCCTCATTTTGTAATATGAGAAAACTGGCACACAGTATGTATTAATAACTTATCCCAAGGTCACATAACCAGAAAGTGCTAGCCAGGATCTAGACACAGACAGCTGAACTCCAGGATCTGTGCTTTTAACCACTTCTCTATACATTGATGGTCTTGAGCAAGGGGAGAGGGATGGGCTATCTATGACAAAAACATATCTCTCATTTTGGAATTTCACTGCAATGCATCTAACGTGAATTGAGAAATCAACATGACCCGGCAGTGCTTTAGGCACCAGGGACTCAGAGTCCTCATGAACTTACCATGGAGTAGGGGAGATAGACATATCTACAAATAGCTATAGTGAAAGGCAGAAATCAACCAATGCCCTCAGAAGCTGATGCTTTGCCTGCGCAAAAGAGGAAGGAAAGACATTTCATCATGATTTTAGCAATTGGAAAATCTCACCTAGAGATAATTGTTGGTTTGGGTTCTGTTTGTTTTGGATAGAACTTTTGCTTTCCGTTTTATTTGGAATGGGCAATTCTTGGTTTTATTCTTGTTGGGTGAGCTTTTTTTTTTTTTGACCCCTATTATTTGGGAGTACTACCTATCAGCAATCAGCAAATTTATAGATTTGTGCTTAGGCTAACACTTCTATCTTCAGTCCGATGGTTACTTTATTCAGCAATCTTCTTTCAGCTCAGAGAGTTTCAGGGCACTCACCTCATTGTTGGGTGATTGTAAACTGGTTAATATTATCCATTGAACTTAGCTATTTTTGGATGGAGGGAGCACTTTTCAGCTGGAGGTCCCAGACCTACCCTGGGACCAGGCACTCACATCATAGGCACTCAAAAGTAAATGTTCATGGAATGAATGAAATGCATGAAATGCAAGCGATTCACCCTGAGAATGAGGACCCCTCCCTATCTATTTATCATATTGCCTAGTCCAATATATTTTTGACATCCTACCCTTTTAATGAGAACAGAAGCGGTTCATTAAATAAATTAACCACTAAGATGAGAACATGAATGTCAATATAGACACAGGCTGTTAATTTGCTGATCACTGATGCGTCCAGTGCCCGAAGGACCTGAGACCTTGCGCATATTGAAACAGCAGGGGATTGGTGCCTGGCTGAGGCAGACGGGGCCAATATGGACCTCACACAATTCCACAGAGTCATCCAAAATGAAATTCTCTTCCCCCTTGAAAAATGGATGCTCCTTGGCATCAAACTTTGAAAATATCTAAGTGATTAGGCCCTTCCGTTCCCCTTTGACTGTTTTATTTCCGTTTTAAAATAGATTGTACTATTTCTTACTTGTAATTTGGCCTAATGTTGCCTTGAAATAAGGGAGAAATAAAGAAAAGGAGAAGAAATCTTTGATCATCTGTCATACTGTGGAAAATCTGACAATGACTTCAATTAACAGATGAGACCCCAGAGAATTTCCTAGCCTGATCTTCCCCCAGTCCTCTGTCTAATTGAGTGGAGGAAAATAGCCTTCACTGGGACCTTGGATGATTGTCGAATGAAGCCATCGCGTTTCAGTGAGGCTCAAATCTCTGCCATGCTCCGGGCTTTTTTTGCATGCTGCTCTTGCCGCCTGCTGAAGCATAGCAGTCCAAGGATGATGGCATTAGTGAGGTGTGGTGGCGGGAGAGTTGAGTTCCCACCGGCTCTGCGCAACCAGCCTTGGGAGCTTGCAGGTGCTCCTTGCCCTTTCTGGGCCTCGGTTTCCATATTTGTACATGCTTGGATCAGAGTCCCCAGGGTCTCTTTCAATTCTGACGTTTGGTGAGTCTTTCTTGCCATGGAGAAAAGAGAAAGGAGCTTAAACAGGATAGGTTTGAAAGATCCTTGCTTGGCACATATAAAATTGATATCCTGGAAATGGAATTTTTAGAGTGCTTTTGTTAATGTGAAGACAGGTGAGGCCAGAGGGCAGGAGAGAAAATGAAGATGGTTTTGGAAATGCATCAGCAAAACCCTTCATTCTTCCTTCCCCCTCCCATGCCTACCCATTCCCTACAAAACTACTCATAAAACAGATCATATCTGCTAAAATATGAATTCAATTGCACATGTTTTCCTTTGAACCGTAAGTGCAACAAGGGCAGGGACCACATCTGTCTTGTCCACTGAGGTATCCCTAGTGCTATGCCACTGTAAGGTCTTGCTCGGGGCGGGTGCTCCATTAATGTTCGTTGAATGAGTGAATGCATGCATGCTTAAAGCTTTTCAATGGTTAATCATGGATTTTAATTTCCAAGTTGAAACTCAATGCTTCTATTCATAAATACCTTTGTGATTTTGCCCTAGTGACCTTTTTATATCCTCATTTTCCACTAGCCTCCTGAATGTCTGAATGTGTTCTTCCCTCCAACTATCCTGCATTACCTGCAATTCTCCTAGCTTGTCATGATGTTTTTACTCTGTGTCATTGTGCTTGTTGCATTTTCCAGGAATATTTTTCTTCTAGTTTTCCTTCTGGCTCACTAATTCATCAAAACTCACTTCAACTCTCCATTACTCCTGAAAGCCTTTTTTTTTTTTTTTTTTTTTTAGAGATGGAGTCTCGCTCTGTTGCCCAGGCTGGAGTGCGATGGCACAATCTCTGCTCACTGCAACCTCTGCCTCCCGCGTTCCAACAATTCTCCTGCCTCAGCCTCCTCAGCGCCTGTAGCTGGGACTACAGGCACACACCACCACGCCCAGCTAATTTCTTTTGTATTTTAGTAGAGACGGGGTTTCACCGTGTTGCTCAGGCTGGTCTCGAACTCCTGAGCTCAGGAAATCCACCTGCCTCAGCCTCCCAAAGTGCTAGGTTTACAGGTGTGAGCCACTGCACCCGGCCTTGAAAGCCTTTTTGATTATGATGTAATTGTCTCTTCACTAGTCTCTCGTGGCATCTGATGCACACCTCCATCTGAATAACATGCTGCTCTGCAGTTCTCACAGTGTCTAGCACACTGTCTAAATATACTAGACGCTCAGTTAATGTTTGTTCAATGAATGCCTCAAGGAGTTAAGCTCTCAGCCCCTATTTCAGGCTCAAAGTGCTCCATGTTTTCTCCTCTTCTTCCATGTGGAAGGTCCCAGAGTCTGTCTGCTTCCTTCTCTTGGGATTCTTCTACCCCTAGAACCTTGGCTACAGAGTAGAAGTCCATTTTTTTCTGTTCAGTCCTGGTTGTTGTCCCAGTGAAAGTTCACAGGCTCTTTTTGTTTATGTGTTGATTACCTCATGGAAATAGGAGATAATAAAAATAACAAGCTGGTCCTCGTAGTTACAGGGTTATCACAGTGGCTATTTCCCACTGCCTTCTCTACCGAATTCTGATCATCTTTCCCTTAGTTTGATCCTACTTTTACATATCTCATAAAACTCTTCCTTCATAATCTATCTCTCTTAGGCCTGAGGGTACGGCAGAATATTAATTATCTATTGTTACACAACAACTTATCCATTTAAAATAGCAAACATCTATTATTTCACAGAGTGTCTGAGGGCCATGAATCCAAAAGTGACATAGTTGGGTAGGTTTTGACTCAGGGTGTCTTGTGAGCTGCCATGTTGTTGGCTGGGCCTGTAGTCTCATCAGAAGGCTCAACTGAGGGAGGATCCTCTTCTAGTTCATTCCCACGGTTGTTGGCAGGTCTCAGTTTTTGCAGGCTCCTGGCTGTTGGCTGGGGGCCTCCCATCAGCCCCTCAGCATGTGGGCTTTTCCATAGGTCAGTTTACAATATGGAAACTCAGAAGTTTCATATCACTACTTTTGCCATATGCTGTTGGTCACATAGACCCAGCCCTGGAACAGTATGGGAGGGACTACACAAGAGTGTGAATATCAGAAGGGTGGAGCGTCAGAAGCCATCTTGAAGGCTGATGATCGCAGGCAGAATTAGGACCTTTCATCTCAAGTAGAAAATAGTATTTTAAGAGATTCCCACCTAGATGATGCCCAGTTTGAATGGTCTCTGGTGCATTTGGGGATTATTTTCTCTTTTTCTTCTTTTGTTATGGTCTATAGGTTTGTGTCCCCCCAAAATTCATATGTTGACACTTACTCCAGTGCAATAGTATTAAGAGATAGGGGCTGTACAAGGTGATTAGGTCATGAGCGCAGAATCCTCATGAATGGGCTAAGTGCCCTTATAAAGGAGGCTCCAGGGACCTTGTTTACCCCTTCCACCATGTGAGCACAAAGTGAGAATATGCCCTTCTATGAGAAACAGGCTTTTACCAGACACCAAATAGGGTAGAAACTTGGTTTTGAAGTCTGGCATTAAAGATCATAGCAAATGTTTGTGATAGAGCACAGGTTTTTATTTCAGTTTCTGCTAGGAAGTTCCCTGAATGTCTCATTTTTCTAAGATGATACTGGTGCCTTGATCTTGGGCTTTCCAGCCTTTAGAACTATAAAAAGAATAAATTTTTCATGTTTATAAATTACCAAATCTAAGGTAGTTTGTTATAGCAGCCTAAATGGACTGACACATTTCCTTATCAATGTTACGGAATTTTAATCCGAACACTTTTTACAATTTAGGTACATTATTTCAGCTGATGCTGCTTTTGACTATTTGGAAAAAAGATGAGCATCCCACGTAGTTAGGAGTGTAGAATGCAATCTTGGCCTTAAGCTATCCTATTTCCTAGAGTCCAAATGGCAAATTAGAATCAACATTTCTAATTTTTGCTTTATAAGCATAGCATTATTTTCAGCACACTGAAGGTAGGTGTCAGGAGGGCAGAAAAGTGCCTAAGGCATGCTAAAATGATGGATTTTGAAAAATCACCTGCTTTGTGGTTACTTCTATTGCTTTATAAATTATACTCATGCATTATTCACATAAGTGATTTTCTAATTAGTTAGAATAGAAGTCCTCAAGGAAAGACAGCCAATGCTGTTGCTCCTCAGAACCTAGTAGATAAATTGACTTGACAGAAACATTTCCAAGGGAATATATTTTAAGGCCCAAGGGTCAGAACGTGGTGTCATGAAGTGGATCAGCACACCATCACATGAAGTCTCCTGATCCACACAGTTCTGCGCCTTCACAGCTCAGTTGCTGGACAGTGGTCTTCAAAGTAACACTCACAGAGTGCTAGAAACAGGGTACAATGGGGAGGGGCAGTGATGGTTATGGGTGGCCATGAACAAGGAAGATTCCAGCCCTTCCTGTCTACCCTTTCTGCAAGTAGATAAACTCTATACTTTTTTTTGTTTTTAACATTGAGCTTCACATAACCACAATTGCATTTTGAGAAGAGATTTAGCAGCTTCAAAAAGAAAGCTGAGAACCTGTAGCCTGGGAGACAGTGTAACTGAAGCATCTCAGGAAGGCATCCTTGAGCACATGCAACTTTCTTGGTAACCAACTGAGTGAGCAGAGCGATTAAATGAGTTGTTCCTCTTCAAAATTTTCCTTTGGGGAAACCAAATTTTTTTTTTCCTAATGATGTTGCTTTTTTGTTCAATATGTTGTTAACTGATGAAATCCTATCAAAAGACTCAAGAAATTCTTCCTAATAACAAATCAATCTTCGGAGGGAGGATTTCACTGTCCTGAAGTCAACTACAGCTGAGTTTGGTGTGGGGTTTCTCAATCGTGGTACTATTGACATTTTTGGCTGGATAATTCTTCACTGTGAAGGACTGTTCTGTGCACAGCAGGATCCTTGGCCTCTACTGCCAGATGCCAGTAGCACCCCACTTCCTAGTTGTGACAATCAAATTTGTCTCCAGACACCGACTAATGTCCTCTGATGGGGGCAAAATCACCTCCCCTGACCTCTGCAGAGAAGCACTGGTCTGTTGAGTACAAAGAACTGCCAATGCAACAATGCCATTTTTGGCCCTAAATCGGAGGTTGAGTATGATGCACTGCTCTAGCTTTTCATGTGGTTGGTTCAGAAACAGACGTTGAAGGAATTCTCCAAAGAGCAATGCCAAGAAATTTTGAATAAAGTCCTGGCATTGGTGGAATAAGTGTTAAGTGTTTGGTCTCCTAAGATAACTTCTTGGATGCTGGCAGACTCGTTTGTTGTACCAGTCTAGTAGGTTTGTCGTAAACCAGGCCTGGTACATTACAGGCTTGTTTTGTTTCTCACCAAAGTGTCTTCCTCACCCAAGGAAAAACTGAAGAGGAGAAAAAAGCACAGTGCAATTAAATCTTGTTGTTTTAGTAAAATTTTGGAGGGAAAAATAAGAGAGAAACTTGGTTTTGAAAACTGGCATTAAAGATCATAGCAAATGTTTGTGATAGAGCACAGGTTTATACTCCAGTTTCCTTCTGGAAGTTTCCTGGATACCTCATTCTTCTGAGCTATAAATGCAATCTCTTACTGTTATTTAATCACAAAAGATACTTTGTTTCCCTACCTGGCACTTGAATAAGTTTCCATTTTTCCCCTCTGCATGACTTCAGGCTAAGAACAACAAAAACAACAACAAAAGAAAAGCTTTATTTGAAGAGAATCCATCTCTAATCAATTGCAGCTGTAACTTATGATACCACCAATTGAAAAGCCTGGGCTTTGGCTCTGCTCAAATGTGGAGGCCACGTGCTGACCTCGCGATCCGTCACCTTGGGGGCACCAAGGGTCGAGGGGCACCTGTCTGTCATTTCCTGTCACAACAGTGCCATTTGCAGGAATGTCCAGGGAGCACACAAGGATGGTACGGGCATTCTTCATCAGACATCTCCTCTGATCATTTTTTGGAGAGAGGTCCCAGGACAGAAAGTGATTGATCAGTGGTGAGCTGGGGACTCTGTTACAGGAACAGCATGTGATCCAGGGGCTAGGCTATCCTTGGAGGAGAAGCCCGTGTGTTTCCTCAGTGAAGACCAGAAGCAAGAACAGAAAGTCTACAGAAAAAGGCAGTTCAAGAGACCTATGGAGCCCCCAGTTGCCATGGTGTGAGAAATAGATGAACAGAAAATTAGATTTTGTGTAGGTTAGATGCTTTCAGCAGAAAGAGCTATGGACATATCTAGAGGAATAAATGAATTTATTTCCAGGTTACTTTTTTTGTTATGGGCTAAGGTCTTCAAAGGATGGGGTTGATAATGAGATCTGCCTGATGTAGGAAACAGACCGAGATAATTGCTGTTAGCCACCAGAGCTTGGCACCTAATAAATGATAGATAAAATTATGAAAATAATGACCATCATTAGTATTAATAGCTCAGAGGCTATTACATATCCTTGTACATATCCAAAGTAAAGGAGAGAACAAGGTAAATATGGAGATGACTTAGATCTTCAAGCTAATTGTGTCTCAGTTACCTATTTTAGGCAAACTGTGAATGATCCAGATAATTTTCTCTGCCCTTGTATTAGTTTCTTGTGGCTGCTGTGACACATTACTACAAAATAGGTGGCTTAAAACAACAGAAATTTATTCTCTCACAGTTCTGGAGGTGTGAGGTCCGAAATCAAGGTGTTAGTGGGGTTGCGTGCCTTCCATTCATCCCCAGAACAAATCCTGGTCTCAGTGGCATATCCTCACTGGCAGAATAGAAGGCTGGGACCAGGGTGGTGACACCAGCAGGATATCCTGACAACGGCATTCCCCTGTGTTTGTTTATACTTAAAACAACACTTCCCAGTGGTCGAGGAAGGGTAAATGGAGAGGCTCTGAGTGGAGATGACAGGGCTTGGTCACAGATTGCATGTAGGGTTGGAGGCCGAGAGTGGCCAATGATGATGGATTTCTTGCTTCGGAGATTGGCAGTATTACTGACAGATGCGAGGAAGCCGGGAAGGTGACCCATGCTGAGTGGGCAGCTGGTGAATTTGCTTTTAAAGAGTGAATTCTGGCCTCATTAAAGCGTAGACAGCTCCTCCCTTCTCCATAGAGTCACCGCAACTTAATGTCACCAAGCCCAGTTCTACATTTCGGCTTTTCTCTTGCCTTGTCTGTGTGTGTGTGTTTTGGGGGAAGGGCAGGTAACATGTCAGCTTCACATCTCCAGGATGTCAGTAGTCAGAAGATAAAAGCTCCCTGAAGCCTCTTTTTTTGATAGGTCTGCAGAACAATTTTTACCAACTATTTGTAAATGATGTGTGTCACTTCGCATGATTTATTATTTTCAAAGGTAGGAAAATATACAACTTCTTATGCTTAGTCAATAATTAGTTAATAATAAATTCCACCAAAGAACTTCTGTAATTTTCCAAGTACCAGATGTTTTGCTTCTCAAATATCTGTTTTTCCCAGTCATTGACTGCTATTCGACCATTTAACTGGTTAATATGAGCACCAAGATAAATAAATGGAGACCTTTTAACCCACAGAGTTTGAGTGACAGCTTGGACTAAACCATCAGTCTCCTGCTAAAAGAAAACACAAAGGCAACCCTTAACAAAGTTAGACACAGACGTGTTTTGAAGGTCAGGTAATTTATTTTTTTGAGAGAGAGGAAGGGTAAAGAATTAAATTTTATTAATTATATGTATATTTTTAGTCTCAGGAAGAAATATCCATTTAGTTTTGCAATACTAAGGAACTACACAGAATGACTCAAAGTATTATATATTACAGAAGAGGTCTAGACATTGTGGGTTTTCTAAATTAAAGTTGTTTTTCTCTACCTCCTGGGTCTTTGTGTTCTGTCACAAAAATGTTTTTCCCTACAATGATTTTGTACCATTTCAGTACTTCTGATCAGATGTAAACACCTGAAAAAAATGTATAATGTTTTTGTTTCCTCAATATGATTTAGCCTTGAATTGGAAGCACTGTCATATGAATTTATGGTTTGTACAATCCAGGAAAATGAAATACTAAAATACCTTGTGGTTTTGCAAACTGTAGTTCAAACATGCACACATGCCCAGGCACACACATGTATGCACACACACACACATATATATGTTATATATATAATCACATACATACGTTCATACACAATATCTGAGAAATAGCTGTCCAGTCAGAAGGCTGAAGAGTAGAAGTAGAATCAAAACAGCAGGCACCCTGGTGAAAGCTCCCAGAGACAGGTTGTCTCATCAGTAAAATACTTTCTTGTCACTTCCTCAGCTCAATATTGAATTGCACCAGCATTCTCATGAGATTGTATATTAATTTAATAGACACTTCTGTTGGAAATATTTCTCCCCCAGTCATGCAGATTTTATTTCTCTTTGCCTTATCATTCCTCCTTTTCTAAAGTGAGTCATTAGAAACGTAGGATGTGATCCCACACTTGGTTGCGTTGAAGTGTAAGTCATTAATAGATGTTAAAGGTTCTTAGTCCTGAAAGGAGATCCTCTTTCCAGGTGGGGAAGAGGAGGGATGGGTTAAAATCTGGGGGTGTGTCTGGTTTGTCCGTTTACACCCGGGGACTCCCTCAACAGGGAAAATCACTCAGGAGCCCAATTAAGGGGCAGGTCTGCTGGGCAATTGCTCAGAAGTGTTAAGACGTCACTGGAAAATTTCGAAACAGCCTGCCAATTAATTCAGGTTATTACACTTAACCAGAGAAGTAGGCAGCACCTCCACATGGATCTTCAAAAATGAAATATTCCTTTCCAAAGCCTTCTCTACCCAATAAATAAATACTGGATTTAAAGAATATCAATCTGAAGTGACCCCCTAGTTTTTAGGCTGCCTGGTGTACCCAAATGCCTAGAGACCACTCTGTGGCTAGGGCCACTCAATGTGGCCACTCACTTTTCTGACCACTGCCTGTCACAAGTGATGGGCAGCCCAAGCGTGCCCAGAGTAGGAGACATGGCAGGACAGCACTTCTTGGTCGTGTCCATAATGAACGCTTGACCCTAATCCTCGCCTCCCACAAATGTTAGTCCAGTCCATCTGCAATTATTTCCCCATTAAATAACAATGACTAATATTATTATTTCTTGCAGATGGCTTTCATTGTTTCTGCCTGAAATAAGTGACTTGCAAAGTCATAGTCCGCCTTCACAACATTGGCCTTGCTCCTGGCTTCTCTCTCCCTGCCTCTGTTAATCCCATCCTCCCAGTCTCCAGCCCCACTGTCCCAATTTCTTCCTGTGCCCACCTCACTCCACTACCTGGTACCACGTCCACAGAAGCCCTGCCTGTGGGTAGGATGAGCTTGGCTGTGGAATGGAGCATTGCTGGCTGACTTTAGTCAGGATTAGGTTTTAAAGAACTATATATCCAGACCTTGATAAAGAGGTGCTAGAGTGAAAAAAAATTTCCATTGTAAAAGAAGCTTAGAAAACAAACAGTTCCACATTAGCCACAATAAAAAAGATGCATTATACATGATTGTAGAATGCCTGGTAAGTTACAGACAAGTTTGACCTGCTCTGGAAAACTTGAAAGGGTCTGCTGCGCAGAGAGTGAAGTGGGAGTCTTTGTCTTAGAACCTCTACCTGTCTCAGCTTCAAGTCAAGTTTCAAGCATCATATCCCAGATCACAGAGAGATTTGAGAATGTAAATGGTCACAACTCTCCAAGAAATGTTGCCTGATAATAAACTTACAAGAGTTACCTCTAATTTGTACATTTATATATTCCTAGGGAACTCTTGCTCCAAAGCAAAAATTCCCACATTATTTTATTGGTGTATTTTCAGGTGGGTAGCAGACCTATGAATAGAAGGAAATAAACCATTACTGAGCTATTTTGACTCAGGACTCAGGAGGATATTGAGCCACGATGATAGCTCAAATTTATATATATTTATAAATATATAAACTCCTGAGTCATAATAGTTCCATATCATATATATATCTATTTATTTTTTACCAAAATATCAAAAGTTTTTATGGACAAATATTAGGATGAGCATTAAACTGCTATAACAAATAAACCACTAAATTTCAGCAGCTTAACACAATAATTTTCCTTCACAACATAGCTCAATTTGGTTTCAGGACAATGATATCAAGGATGGGGTGAGTGACAGAGGTGGGGCCTCTGCTCCACATAGAGATTCAGGGACCCAGGCCGGTGGAAGACTTCTACAACATACGGCTTCCAAGTGTATCTTTGATGTCAACATCCAGAGGGAGGGAGTGAAAAGAGCATAGGGAAGTGAGTGTGGGAGATTTTATAATTCTGGCTTAGAAGTTACATGTGATCATTTCTGTATTCATTTCATTGACTAGAACTGAGTCTCAGAGACACCCAGGACTTCAAGGTTGACTGGTAAATGTAGCCTAGCTGATACTCAGGAAGAAGAGGAATGGAAGGTACAATGGATAGCTTGCGGTTTTTGTCACAGACACCAAACTATAGAAAGTATGATTCCCATTTAACAAGTAAGGAAGCTATAACTTGTCTAAGATAACTCAACTAGTAGAATAAAGGATTTAGGGGTATGGGGAGCTCTGGAACCTCCAAAAATTCATGATTAAGGCACTGCAGTAATTATAATTGCTATTTACTGAGCATTGTGCCTTTTTTTTTTTTTTTTTTGAGACAGGGTCTCGTTCTGTTGCCCAGGTTGAAGTACAGTGGCCAGATCCCCACTCACTGCAGCCTTGACCTCCCAGGCTCAAATGATCTTCCCACCTCAGCCTCCCAAGTAGCTGGGACCACGAGGTTTTTGCTACTGTGCCTGGCTAATTTTTGTATTTTCAGTGGAGACAGGGTTTTGCCATGTTGCCCAAACTGGTCTTGAACTCTGGACTCAAGTGATCCGTCTGCCTCAGCCTCCCAAAGTGCTGGGATTAATCCAGGGAATAATACAGGCATGAGCCACTGCACTCAGCCAGAGCATTGGGCCTTTACTTCACAATGATGGTAAAATGTATATTTTATTATCCTAGAAGAGCCAAGCAAGAAAACTGAGGCTCAGCGTTGTTCTATGTGTCTAAAAAGAACAAAGTTGGACTAGAATGCAAACTAATTCCTTTCAGACTCAATAACCTGTCTTTGGCTAAACTTCTATAATGCTTCTTACCTTGTCTCCTTAGATTCAGCCCTGAATTCGTAATAGCAACTGGATGCAGGTTTGGGGAGGAGTGGGTCAACTAGATTAGCTATAAGTACACTTTGAGTACAGTTTGTCATTAATTAAGTACAACTTTCTTCCTTCCACTGTTTTAAGAAACAATCCTCCCATTGATTCATGCAACTTTGATTGGAAGTCTCAGGGGCAAAACATGCATTTAAATTGTGTAAATATTATGGTACTACTTTCTCCCACATATTTGCAGTCATTATCCTGCAAAAATTGGGGGATGGGTGTTATCATCCTAAACAAATGTTTATTGATCACCTTATTCCAGACGAGCTCATGATGCTGGGAAAAGGGAAAGCATACCAGAGGATCCCTGTTCTCCCCAGACTTACAGATGGACTGGGGAGATGGAGCATGGATATATAAAAAGATAAATGATAACACAGGGTGGAGTTTGCTAGGAGCCAAAGGACCAGTGCCAATAATAAGTGCTATAGGATGGCTGGGAGATGGTTTTTGAGCAGCTGCTAATGTGCTGGCCTCAGTCCTGGGTGATTTCATGTTATCACATGAATCCTACAGGAATACAGTGGTGGGAGTAATCACTGTGGACTGGGATGGCCAGAACGTCTTCAGAGAGGAGGTAAGACTTGAGCTAAGTTGAATTATATGGTGATATTTCTCAACAGTAATGAAAGCTGGCTGAGCTAAAACCCAGAGCATAATTTCTCACTGGCTGGCTGCTCCAGATAGTAATAGCTTCAGTGCCCTTCAGAATGGAATTTTCCTGAGCCTGTGAAGATGTGTGAGGTGTACCCGGCAGGTAAGCATTCTCCCATTTGCCTTCTACCCGTTGCTTTAATTAAACGCACATTGCTTCTCCTGGTTGGTTTTTCCAAGCCTCCAGAAGTTCTGGAATGTCGCTGCAGCAGCTGAAATGGCAGTTCACTGAGTGGGAATGATGCAGACAGGGAAAGGGATCTTTTAAGTCTTTTTATTTTTTCACATTGGTGATAGGGGTGGAGGCAAGGAGAAGATGGGGTTGGGCTATCGGACCAAGAGAAAGAATGATTCTGGGAAAGATTTCCTCTAATTTGAGTCCTTTTCTGATGTTATTGCTGCTGCTTTTATATAAATATATATATAAAATTCAGTTAGATTTGTGGCAGGAGGCTCCCAGATTTATACTCTTCCTCCAGGAATTAGGGAATCACAGAAAAAATAGCTACAGGTATGGAGGGTTTTCTATAAGTTTAAACCCCCATATGGATTATTTTATTTAATCCTTACAATACGCAGGTACATTTTACTGATGAGGAAATAGAAGCCTAGAGAGGTTAAACAAGTTGCTCGAGATTATATTGCTACTAAGAAGTTTAAAGAGGAACTAGAATTTTCAATTTTCTTTAAACTTTAAAAAATGTAACAACTTTGGGGGCCGGGCGTGGTGGCTCACGCCTGTAATTCCAGCACTTTGGGAGGCTGAGGTGAGCAGATCATGAGGTCAAGAGATTGAGACCATCCTGGCCAACATGGTGAAACCCCATCTCTACTTGAAAAAATACAAAAAATGAGCCGGGCATGGTGGCGGGTGCCTGTAGTCCCAGCTACTTGGGAGGCTGAGACAGGAGAATGGCATGAACCTGGGAGGCGGAGGTTGCAGGGAACCAATATCATGCCACTGCACTCCAGCCTGGGCAACAAGAGCAAAACTCCACCTCAAAAAAAAAAAAAAAAAAAAAAAAAAGGAACAACTTTATTAAGATATAACTCATATACCTTATAATTCACCCATTTAAAGCATATAATTCAATGGTTTCTAGCATATTCAGGTGTGCAACTGTTACCACAATTGCTTTTAGAAAATTCTCATCTCCCCAAAAAGAAACTCTGTACCCATTAGCAGCCACTCCCTAGTTCTCCCCAACCCCTTGCTCCCCTTCAGCCCTAGAAAACCACTAATGAACTTTCTGCCTCTATGAGTTTGCCTATTTCGTATGAATGGAATAATATAACAGGCAGCTCTTTGTCACTGGCTTCTTTCACTTACCATAATGCTTTCAAAGTTCATCCATATTATAGCACGTGTCTGTACTTCATTTCTTACTATGGCTGAATATTCTATTGCATGGCTATACCACATGTTACTTAACCATTCATCAGTTGATGAAAATTTATGTTGTTTTCATTTTTTGCTGTTATGAATAATGCTGCTATGAATATTTATGTACAAGTTTTTTTTCTGTAGGCGTATGTTTTTATTTCTCTTGGGTTATAACTAAGAATGGACTTGCTGGATCATAGGGTAACTCTATGTTTAACCTTTTGAAGAAATGACAGATTATTTTTCCAAGTGACTGCACCATTATAGATTTCTGGCTTGTAAACCACTCACAAGGTCATTTATATCTTGATCACTTTTTCTTTCTCTCTCTTTTTTTTTTTTTTTTGAGACAGTCTTCTCTGTCGCCCAGGCTAGATTGCAGTGGTGCGATCTCGGCTCACTGCAACCTCCGCCTCCCGGGTTCAAGCGATTCTCCTGGCTTAGTCTCCCGAGTAGCTGGGATTACAGGTGCCCACCACCACACCTGGCTCATTTTTTTTTTGTATTTTTTAAAAATAGAGACGGGGTTTCACCATGTCAGCCAGGATGGTCTCGATCTCCTGACCTCGTGATCCACCCGCCTCAGCCTCCCAAAGTGCTGGGATTACAGGCATGCTTAGTCACTTTTTATATACACAAAATATCCATACAGCTTACTATGGCTCTAATAAAAACCATTGAGAAACTGCAGAATTTTCTTGATGAGGAACCTTAAAGTTGAGCTCCAGGTTTGGAAGCTTCAGTGCTTTTTGATTTGAAGATGGTAATTGAGCTAAGTGCTGTAAATGATGAGAGCTGCCATATTTGTATGTCCCTTCATTTCCCAAGGCATTAGGGAGATTTTCTGCATATTTCTAGAACTGAGTGGTTTTTGGCAGTACATGTGTAGTTGTGGCAATAGCCCGGGAGTGTCTATTATTCTGAAAAGCCATTGACATTTGCTGAAAGACAGCACACAAAAGAAGACACGCATAATATCTATGCATATGTCATGCTGATCTCTTGAAATGTTAGATACTCTGGGCATCAAGTTTACTGTCACTTAATTGCAAGTGACATAAAGCCAAGGCCGTTCTTTTAAGAGGAAATAGGAGAAAGGAAACCCAGAAAGGAATTCTTTTTTGCTCTTTGCAACAGATATCTGAAAGGGGCCTAAAAGGTGATTTTTCAACAAGGTATACTTGAATGAGTCTTGAGGCTTTCTGTCTGGGAATGGAGGAGCATTTGCTGAGTGTTTATTCTGAGTGCACTGGGCGGATGTGAGATGAGCATAAGCCATGGTCTCTCGCCTCTGGCACATTCTAGTCTGTGTTACCACAGAATAACTCAATGCTAAGCTGTGGCTGTAAGTGCTACAGGGGTCAAGGGAAGGGACAGGTGGAGTGTGCAGGAGTGGCAGCTAAGAAAGCTTATGCAGGAAATGGGACCAACCTTAAAGAAAGCCAAGCCTAGGACCGAGTTAGGCTGGAAGGAATGGTGTGACTTAGGCTGGAAGGAATGGTGTGACTATTCCAGGTGGAGTCAGTGGTACTAACATGACAGAAGCCACAGTGTATTTAGGGGTCAATGGACAGATGGGCCCGGCTGGAGCAGAAGATGTATGGGAAAGTTGGAGTGAGGAAAGGTTAGAAAGCAGAATAGCATCATGGAAGGAGCATGGGACAGGGAATCTGGACATACGGATTCTGCTTTTAGTATTGCTACTAACTAGTTTTCGATGTAGGCTCTGTGATTGAGCATGGGGCTTCTGTTCCTTAATCTATAGACTATGGGAGCTGAACGAGTCCTAGTTCTCAAATCTGATTTTATATTACAATTCCCCAAGTGTTTATTTAAAATAGAGACTCCTGGGTCCATCCTGTGAACATCATGTTTCCGTAGATATGAAGTGTGGTCCCAGGGTCGTGGTTCTCTTGCTGCACAGTGGAATTACTTGAGATGTTTTTAAAACTAGGGATGCCTCAGTTCGAACTCCAGAGATCCTGATTCGATGGGTCTTGGGAGCAGTGTAGGCTTTGGGAGTTTGCAAGGCTCGCTAAGTGATTCCCAGGGGCAGCTAGGCTGAGAAGCACTTGCCTCTGGTGGGTTTGGTGCCCCTGGTTGATTCTGAAGTACTGGAGGCCTGGCTGGAGACTCCAATGGGAACAGAAGGACTCCAGATCTAATCCTAATTCTGAAGGACTTTGATTCTGTAAAAAGCATGCTGAAATCAGGTGGTGAAGGGCCTTAAATGCTAGACTGATTTATATCATATCTTGTTTTATAGGGAGCAGGAAACAAGTAAGATGTTTGAGCTGAAGAGTGGTTTAAGACATCTCACCTTTGTACATTTCATTGTTTTAGGGCATGAGAGTCACCACCAGGGGACGAAAAGAGAAACCTGCCTCTTCATTCATGCGTTTATCTGGAAAGGGTGACCACTGCCAATTCCACTGTGTGACAGGATCTAGTGTCTCTGCACAGCATAAACAGAAACAGTCAAGGGGGAGAGCTAGAACACAACCTGAGGCCACAGGGGTGTGTGGTGTGGCTGTCAAAGTGCAGGCATCCTTAACCAGACAATGGGCCACACTGGTGGGCTGGAGAGGACCGCAGGCAGAGTGGATTTTAAATTATATTTTAAATTACATCCCCTTTTCAATTCTTTTAATCCTCAGATGAATCAAGGCAAGCCTCAGCTAATCAGTAGCATGGTTCATGGTTTTAATGGTTCTCTGGCATTTGCCAATCTTCCTTTTTTTTTTTTTTTTTTGAGACAGAGTCTCGCTGTATCACCCAGGCTGGAGTGCAGTGGTGCAATCTCGGCTCACTGCAACCTTGGCCTCCCGAGTTCAAACGATTCTCCTGCCTCAGCCTCCAGAGTATCTGGGGTTACAGGTACATGCCACCACGCCTGGCTAACTTTTGTATTTCTAGTAGAGATGGGGGTTTCACCATGTTGGCCAGGCTGGTCTCGAACTCCTGACCTCAGTTGATCCACCCGTCTTGGCCTCCCAGTAATCTTCCCTTTTGACAAAGAAGAAGCAGGATCCCCAGGCTTAGAGCCCCAGGGGGCTGACATATCTAGTTAGAATTTAGTAATAGGACATCCCCTGCCTTGTCTAAATTCGTCTGGTCCTTCCTCTCTGGGGGGTTCAGATAGGGAGGATTGGGACCTTCTATAAATTTGCTTCTTGAATAAACTTGACTAAAGACATTAGTTTTAAGAGAAGGCTAATAATAGCACAGATGGAAAGGGGAGGCAGAAGGAAAATGAAACTGTGACAGGCTGTACAAATAAATGACCCTCAGGAGACACTGGTGGGGTCTCTCCACAATCTGGACTAGAAGTCAGAAACCCTAATCCAGGTTCCCAGTGCTGGTGGGCTCTTCCTGTCTCTAGTCCTTGACAATAACAGTTGGGGTTTCCACCTCACAATCTTTACATTTCTTTTCGGGTCTGAAATACTACATTTCCATGACAATATTTCTAAAATACAACCCCTTCCCGGAAGACTGATCATATCTGGTTATTGACAAGGGGTCATGCTGCCACCCTCTCTCCCACTGGCTGCTGGGAGCTTGTGGGCAGCTCCCAGGGACTAACCCTGGCATTATTTCTGTGGACCACCAGCTCCAGATTTTCTCGGAAATTGCAGGGCAAAAACATTTTAAGGAATGTGGGCCCTGCAGGCTACAACATCAAAATATTTCAAGAGGGGGGGAAAAAAAACAAAGCAAAACGAAATGAAACAAAACAAAGCTAATGAAAACCAAAACAAACCAAATAGCCTTGTAGTTCACTGAATTTTCTCCACTTTTTCAATCTTTCTTTTTTTTTTTTTTGGTGGGGGATTGTTTTTCTTTCCTAAAAATGTTTTGTCAGGGAACAGATGATGTATTCTGTTAAAATGCATTTGTTGCCACTATAGGTATGCTTCATAGATCAACATGAGAAATTCCTCCCCAAACTCCTCCCCCCACCAAAAAAAAAAAAAAAAAAAGCGTCAACAAGTATCGTTCCATAGATGATTTGGGGGAAGTTTTGTGGTTCTCCAATCTGTGATTCTCAAATGGTAGTGTATATAAGAATCACCTGGAAAGCTTGCTAAACACGAAGATCCTTGGCTCAGCCTCAGTAATCTGATTGCGCAGGTGTGGGACAGGGCCCAGGAGTGTGGGTCTTTTACAAGATTCCCAGGTGGTTTTGATACTGATGGCTTAAGACCACCATCCAGGATCCCGCGCTGAGGGAAGATAGGTGATGCACTCTCTAGCCAGGGCCATCCTGAGGGTTGTGGCATGAACCTCCACCTCCCACCCCACCCCTGCCCAATTTTTACGCAGGTTTCAGATCAATATCAAGGGCAACCCTGATGTGATCAGTATCTCAACAACAGGGGGTAGGATACAGTTTAAGGGCATAGCTGGAGAAGTTCAAAAATCTATCTTTAAATCCCTGTTTGCTAGCTTTGTGATGTTGGGCAATAGTATTGTTAGGCTTTGTGTCCCCACCCAAATCTCATCTTGAATTGCAATCCCCATAATTCCCACAATCCCCGGTGGAAGTAATTGAATCATGGGAGCAGTTTCCCCCATGCTGTTCTCGTGTTACTGAGTTCTTACGAGATCTGATGGTTTTAAAAGGGGCTCTTTCCCCGCTTCACTTGGCACTTCTTCCTGCTGCCTTGTGAAGAAGGTGCCTTGCTTCCCCTTCGCGTTCCACCATGATTTTAAGTTTACTGCGGCCTGCCCAGCCATGCTGAACTGTGAGTCAATTAAAGTCAATTACCCAGTAATTTATAAAGGCAATATTTCTTTATAACAGCATGAAAACAGACTAATATAGGCAGGTTGCTTGTATGAGATAACCTTCCTGTCTCAACCTCCTCATTGTTAAAAGAATCCATAGAAAGCCCCTGGGTTGAGGTAAGCATTCAACAAAAGTTAGCTCTTATTACGGTGGTAGGAGTTAGGAGATGGGAGGCACTGTGAAAGCGAAGTTTGTACACAGAAAGTAACAAGTGTAGGTGAGGATGTCAAAACATTGGAAGCTTTGTGCACAACTCTCGTTTGTGGGAGTGTAAAATGGTGTAGCTGCTATGGAGAACAGAAAAACAAGTAGAGCTTGGAGCACAAGGGTGGCAGACGACAGAGGTGAAAGGTATCTCATCCTGTCCCGTGCCAACTTCTGTGGCTCCCTGGAGCCCTGAGTGGCAGCAAAAGTCAAGTCTCACATGGGGGTGGGGTCCAAAGCTTGGAGCCTGAGCAGGAGAGAAAAGTGGTTCTCAGCTTGGCGTGCACATGGTGGAGGTGACTCAGTGTCAAGTTTCTGAGCGTTTGAGGGCACCTGGCGACATAACGGCACTCATAGCCAGGTGTCCCATCTCCAAGTCTACCTTAACTATATCCTGGACTGTTCCCAATACTCCAGCCCCCGGGCAGCCTCCAGCACTTGGGGTGTTGGCTAATACCTCCTAGAAATGGCTTTCTGGGAGTGAGTCAGCAAACGAGGGGTTGTTGCTTCCAGAGGGCCAGCAGGGCTTTGTTAGTAGATTGCTCTTGAGCCAACACATATGCTCTAGTTGTTTCCAGGTGAATATCAAAATTTGTGTACAAACAGTGCAAGCATGAGGTGTGTGAAATAAATTCCATATCCTTTTCCTGTATGCAAAAGCCCTGTACCTTGACGTTGACAGAGACAGCAAGCCCTTCTCCCCAGGGATGCGTCTGAGTCTCAGAGCATGAATTGGGCCTTTTCGAGCTCTTACAATGTTCTGTTTCAGTCAGTGGTAAAGTCTGCTGACAAGGAAATATGAATAAATTTGAAGAGTAAAATAAGGGGGAATTTTCCTGTACGGAGGACAGAAAAATCAAGGTAGTCAGTCTAGCTGCTGATACCTCCCGACACTGATGATGGAGAGAGAGGAGGAGCAAGTCGGCTCTCTAAACTGACCGATCCGTTTTCCCTTTCCCTTCATCCTTTTTTTCTTTTCTCTAACCACTCACTTCCATGAGACGACAAGGAAGAAGGGAACAAACACAAGAGCAGAGCAAGGAATTGTCTTTTTGGGGATAAATCTCTGATTTTAATCATATTTGGAATTTCTGAAGTTACCTTCCAGTCTTGGGATCCAACTTTATAAATATCTCCCAAGTAGCAGAAAAACAATTATTTTGACCTTCAAGGTGGGCTGTTAATTTAAACACTGATAATGATAGCTTTTATTATATTTAAGGCACAAGTTGTTACAGTGTCCAAACAAACCAGGAAGTTTGTTTGTACAAACCTCCTCCCTTTGACACTGTTCTCTGGCCTCTAGGATATGCTCTTTCTCTCCCTCCTCTCATCTTGAGCCATTCTTCTCTACCCACTGTCAGCCCGACATGAATCCAATAAGAGGCCTCCCTCTGTGTCGCCAAACAAACTCCTGATGTAGGGGAAAGATGCAGAGCTCTGACTCCAGCCAATAATAACAATGTTGTAACATGTTCTAGATTTGCCTCTTAGGCACTCCGCTTGCTTCCCCCACCTGCCTTTAATTTTTGCCCTTACCGTAAACCGATAGAGATATGCATCAAAGACTTATCAGATGAGTGTGTCCAAAAGAACTGAAATGTTCAGCCTGTCTAATTTAGCAAATTCTAAATAGCTACCTTCAACGAAGGTCAAAGAATATTATTGTTCCTATGTTCCTTCTTTAAAGAACAAAAACAGTTCCTTCGGTTAACTGAATCAGGATAGCCACTAAGAGAAGGTTTCAAGATATTTTTAAAAAACGGAAATGCAAGAAAATGGAAAGTTAACAGAATATTTTCAAGTGGCAATTTTAGTTTTCACAAAGGCTTAGGTCGGTCGTCTTCTGATGTCATTGAAATATCCCTGGTTTAAACATAAGTGCTTTAATAACTAGTTAGGGCAAGAAAATCTTTCTTTCCCAGGCAAGCAGCAAAAGAAACCTTTCTGTTAAATTCCTTTGATTACAATGGTTCTTTGTTAACAGATTGTACCTTTGCCCAGGATGGGTGATAAGCTCCTAAAAGCAAGAGGACTTGTCCTTCCTGGGAAGAGAAGCTGTTGACCCTGAAGATGGATTGAAAGGAAAACACTTAATGCCTAGCACCTAAACTTTGTTCTTATTTGTCTTTACTGTCTCTTTGCCTGAGAAGTCTGACAAAGTCAACATTAGTGTGGAAATAACGTAAAGCCAAAACGTTCTCCAGAAGGGCTGGATTTTACACTCAGATGGAAAATATGATTCACGCTTGTTGCTTGGAAACCCTTCCCAGATGGGAAAATAGCGTCGTCATGAGGTGCGTCCCTGCCACTCAAAGCAGAAGTTTGGCAATGATGGGATTTGTTTGATTAAGTGAGATTTCAAGAGGAAAAAAATGATCCACCTTAAAGGCCTAAATCATCTAGCCTGATTTAATAGCGATCAAGTTAAACGAGTCACCAAATCAGCAATTCCCACGGGGGAGGGTAGTTAATGGTGTTTGGGTCTCACGTAGGAATAATTTCATCAGAGTGGACCAGTTATTCTACGATAATGTTTTAGACCATAGTTCACATAATGAAATTCTAGGATGCAGAATTGAGGAGGAACTTGAAAGATAATTCAATATCCTCCCATTTTCCAGTCAAAGCAACAGAGGCTTAAGCTGTTATACCCAGCTGGTCAGAATTAGAATCCAGAGCTATGTATTTCCAGGCCAGAGGGGCTTTGTGTCTCCTGCCACTGCCTTGTTATTTTCTTAGTGGAGATTTACAAATGAGTTCAGAGGTACCCGAACCCCATCTTGTGAATGCAATTCCCCCTCGTCTGGGTACCCTCTTCTCTGTGTCTCCTTTCAGTTCATTGATTGCCATGGTCAAGGGAAAAGGAACATTGCATCAAGATGACAGAGGTAGAAAATGAAGGATGAAGAAAGCTTTGGAGGAAGAAGTAAGAGAAGGAGCTCAGGGAAATGGCTGGGCCAGCTGGGATGGGTTTCACTGCACCCAAAACAGGGAGGAAGGGCCCTGCTGCCCTTCCCTTTACCCACCCCGACGCCAGCACTGCTTGCTAAGCGTCTCTTCTACACTCCATCTCCATTTCCCCCTACAGTGGATGAGTGTTTTCATTCCTGTTATGCCTGAGAAAGTTCCAAAAATACACAGAGAAAGTCTGGTTATATGGTATTTAGAGTTGGCCCAGAGCAGAAAGTACTTTGGAAAGGAGCTTATTTTCAGTGTCTGTTTGCCAGGACCCAGCATCATTGGGGAGACTTGGAGTTTGAAATAAGCACTTGACTATTTGTGTTTTGTTCCAGCCCATCTCAAGCATCTGAGTTTTTTTCATTGGCTAGGCCCAGTTGATTTAATGATAATACTGCAGGTAAGAACCCAGAACTTCTAATCAGGCAGACAGGAGTTGAATCCTGACTGGACTGCTACTTAATTGTGGGCCAATTTCTTAATCACTATAGGCTCTGATGTTCTCACTGACAATAGGAATAATAATAATAATATACGTCTCCTGGGGTTAATGAGGAGTAAATAAGATAATGTTGCTCAGGGGGTTACCACAGTGTGTGGCATGCAGTTAGAGCGCAGTAAGCAGTGATTGGCATTGTCATCCAGTTGTAGCCATGCACCGGGTCTTGACATGCATCTGTGCTTAACACAATGTTAACCTGAATTGGGGGCTTTCATAGAGTAATCTAGAATGTTTTTTTTTTCCCGTTTGTTTGAGGATATGCTCTAAGTTTAATTTTCTCTAGCTACTTTGGAAGGATCTTGGCAGAAGTGGAGTCTGGGCATACCAGGCTGTACCAGCTGGTGATGAACCGGTTTCAGGCTGAACACATCATCGAGAGCCAGGGTGGTAGGCATGGGGAGAGAGGGGTCAGTCATTTGGTTCACAGCGAGGTTCTGAGATTTATTCTGGGCAAAGCCGCAACCTGAAGGTCTTCATGGAAACTGTACCCTCATCACCTGTGACAGGGACCCCTCCAGGTGCAAAACTACTTCTGCCTAGGTGTCTTTGTCTCCAAAGACTATCATCTGTGACAGGAGCCACTCCAGGTGCAAAACTGTTTCTCTCTGGGGATCTTGCATGGTAGGATTATAAAGTTCATGAGACTCTTTCGTGCTGAGAATTCTCGACTCCAGTATGATGTACACAGAGAATGTAACTTCCCAATTGTAGCATCAGGGATTTCTAGGAATCCCTGAATCCCACTTTATCATGCCTATAACAAGACTTGGAATTACACCAATTTTAAATTCATATTCTGGTGCCATCACGGACTAGTTTTGGACTTTGGCAAGTTACTCAATCTCCTTGAGCTTCACTGAGAATGCTTCAGTGGAAACTGATGTGTCAGGTGACTTGCCCATATGAGGGCTGGATGAAGAGGTGGCAAACGGAACACAATGAAACACTTTGATAAATATTGATGGTGTTAGCATTGACCTTGGGCAATAGGAGAGGGACACAGTCAGGAGAGTTGGCATAGCCAGAGTTTCCAGAATTTCTTAGGATCTCTATTTTTGCAAGAAAGCTAGAGCCAGGCAGGTGTCCTAGTAGTTTTTTAAAAAAGTGACAGGTGGATCCCAAATACAAGTTGGACTATGTGTTTGGGTTTGAGAGTCATCGTGACATAGGAAAAATTCCTTGACTTCTCTGATCCTTAGTTTTCTTGTGTTTAAAAGGGGACAATAACTACTTCTCTGCTCACTCTGCAGTGTGTTGGGAGACTCAAGGTCATTTGTGTGAAAGTGCTTTGTAAAGTTGCTTATGCAAGTGAAACAAATTCATAATATTTTCTTACCAAAGGAGATGACAGAGTAATCCATAGCTGACTTCCTTCTATCCTTTTTAATACTCCCCTTTCATTCGCCTTATCGCCACTTACTTGAGAAAGGGGGGCATTGTGCTACTTAGTGCAATATAAGAAAACCAGTTGAAGTGATGAGATATTTAGAAGACTTATCAACATGCAAGGGGAAAAAAGGTTCCCATTTTAATTATATTAGACAAAAAGTAAATAAATGATTACTTTGTGTTTGACATTTGCAGTCAGAAGTGGGCTTTGCTTTTTCCTAATAATGTAAAAACAAAAGGACTTGAGAAAAAATTAGCTGATTTGACGGGTTATAGCACAGATTTGGGGTTAGGGAGGGGGATGGTGATGGAGACTTGCAATTGAAAAATCAGCCAGAGAGATTAAAGTCTGGAAAATGCCTATAGAACCTATTCAATTCTGCCAAGGAAATTTCCATATCAGAACAGACCACTTGACCATATGCATTATAGCTCTGCCTGCCCCTGGTTTGAACTTTTATTAGGTTATTCCATCTGGCTCCTGGTCACAATTAGAAAGTATTCAATGTGAGAAATCTCTGCAGTCTGAGGCTTTAGTTCACAGAGAATTTTGATAATTCCACTTATCTTCATTGGGCTGCTCGTAAGAGATTGAAGCTCTTTAACCAAGCACTGTCTCTAAACCCATATGGGAAAGAAGATGATGGGTAAGCGATTAAGATGTTAAAATGGAGAAAATGCAGGATCCATTAATGGTCAGAAGGAAGATGTCAGGTGGTGTACTGAGCTATTTGGCTGCTTGTCTGGGATACTTAATGAGTTTGTGTGTGTGTGTGTGTTTGTGCATGTGTGTGCATCATATCCAGCTGAGGTAAAATTGTGATTGAGGCTATTTCTAATCATCTCTCCCTCTTCATCTTTGTGTTTTCACTGCTTCTGCCTCCTAGTGTGATACTCTGATACTTTATTGCTCTTCTCCCACTCCTTTCTAACCTTTCACTTCAAAGTCTGCCTTAGGCAGTCTCCTGCATACCAAGGGCAATTGATCATTAACAGCTCAGAGTGGTATTAGTTGGGGAAAGGGAGATCTTTGCTATTTTAAGTGTATGCTTCAAAGAAACTCTTCAGCTGAAAGGGGTGGAAATGTTGACTAGGATTTCATGGCAGAGGTCTAGTGCTTGGAAAAGTCACTTTGCCGGACCACTGGAGGATGTTTTACCTGGAGAAGTGTTTGCGGAAGGGAAAAATGAGAGCCGTCTTTAAAGGCAGTAACAGATATGAGGAAGATGACTTTGGTGTTGGTGCACTGCGCCGAGTGGAAGGCGCTGGGGATGTAAACTCTAAGGGGAGAGATTTCATCTCAGCTCATGAGGGGGAGGGGTCCCCCACAAGGTGAGGCAGTGAGCTCCGAGACCCTGGCATGGCTGTGAAGGGCATTCTTGCAGTGAGTGGGGAGGCAGGGCAGGACACACTAAGGCCTCTGGAACTCTAAGTACTTCTTGGACCAGTTGAGAGGGGAGAGGTCATCCTATATGTGGAGCTGAAGTCAACCTATATTTTTAACAGAAAATGCAGTTTTCCTTTACTCTTTTGTGTTGTGAAAGCAATATCAGGTTTTTAAAAGTTTAGGCTGTGCCCCTTTTCCTGCCAAATGCTATTTTTTGCTTCTTCCTCAGTGCTTTGTTCTATATTTTTCAAGTGGTGCTTGGATAGCTCAAATTTGCTAATTTAGACTTTCACAATTTCCTGGAGACCGAATAAATTCCTGCCTTGCAGTTCTCAAGTGCAAGGTCGTTCTGATGACATGAGATACAGCGGAAAAATGGCATCGTTCTCATTTTCAATAAACATCTCCGATTAGTATTCATTTGAGATATTAAGAGTGCCAAGAGTAAACACCAGGGTTTTATCCTCTCATCTAAATGGGCATTAGCTTGAGGTATGTCCCTTCTGTTTTGTCATGATTCATAAATCACCTGCCTGTAAAAATCACAGGCTGAGAATATTTGGTTACCTGTGGCAATGATGGACTTTCTATCAATGACATTTGCCTTCCTGCCCTGGGTTCTTTGTAAGTACTGGAGCCTTTCTCCCTTCACCTTTGACCCGGTCTTCCTGTCCCAGCATAAACATCTCCTCTTTTTAATTCTGACAGATGCCTATAGAAGAGCAGTGAAACATTACAAGACTTGGGTTTGTTTGTGTTTGTTTGGTTCTCTCTGCAAAGTGGTCTGGCTGAGTATAATCAATGTTATTCCTCTGCTTTGTTGAATGAGCTTCGAGTAATGATGTGCAGATGCCAAATGTGACATGTCTGGGGACAAGGTAGTTTAATTCTAGTCTCATTTGCAGAGACGACTCGGTATCATTAGAGGCTTTGTCTCCAAGAAGCCAGCTGACAGAAGGAGAAAGCCAGCCACTGCTCGGCAATGAGGCAAATGCATGCTATAAAAATGCTGGAGCATTCACTTAGCTAGAGACTCCAAGTAGGAGCATTTGTGAACCCAGTTAAATCATTGTGGTCTTTCTTTCTTTTTTTCTTAAATGACAGTTATGAGTCTGTCCCTCAGTTCACACCATTTGATGTAGGGAGTTTGGAAGGTTTTGTCAGTAAAGCAGACCCTTTCAAAGGGTCTTGAGCCTGGGAGTTTGGACCGAAGCTCAGCCTGTAAATACCTTGTTAGCATTCTGATTGTGGAGTCTGATGAGTGGAAGGCCTATGTGTAGATCCCTCAGTGACCTCCTGGCATTAAGTGCCATTAGTTACGAATGAAGAGTCTTTCCTTGTCTTCAGATGCCGGCACTGGAAATAAATCCTGATGAAATTATTTGTATTAATCATTTTTTATTGTGATGAAACATACTTAACATAAAAGTTACCACTTCAACCATTTAAAAATGTGCAGTTCAGTGGCATTAAGTACATACACATTGTTCTGCAACTATTGCCACCATCCATCTCTAAATCTTTTTCATCATCCCAAACAGAAGCTTTATGCCTATTAAACAGTAACTCCCATTCTCTCCTCCCTGCAGCTCAAGGTAGCCACTACACTACTTGCTGTCTCTATGAATTTGTTCCAGGTATTTCATATATCTGGGAGATCATGGATATCCCCCTTTTACCCCCATTTAATCACTGCTTCTCTCCCTAGAGATGTCCACTGCCAGTAGCGTAGTGCCTCCTTCCAGCTTCCTTTTGTGCATTTACATCCTTGTATCCTTCCTTATACATATTTCTTTAAAAAAATCAATGAGCACTCAGTATTCTAACTGTTTTGCAATTTGCTGTTTTTATGTAATATGTCTCGGAAATCATTTAAATTCAAAATTTCCTCTTTTACTGGTTTCATAGTATTCCATAATACCACAATTTATTTAAATTGCTCTCAATTGATGGTCATTTGAATTGTCTCCAGCTTTGTACTATATTATACTATACGATAAACAGCTATAAACAACTTTTAACATCCTCCTCTGTGCACATGAGCAAGTACTTTTTAATGCATGATTCCTGAAAGTGGATTGCTCAGCCAAAAGATGTACACTTGAAATTTTCATAGACGCTGCCAAATTGTTCTTCAAAAAGGCATCACTAAGTTACACATTCCCTAAATGAATGATAATGTTGCATTTCCTGGCATCCATTTCCGCATTTGATATTATTAGTCTTTTAAACTTCTGCCAATCTGACGAGAAAACCTTAAAACTTGGGATTCACATTAATCTACTATTGTAAAAGAAGAATCTAAAGAGGGAATAGGAAAGAATAGAGGGGTGGAAAGGGAATGGAAGGATAAAAGAATTGTTCTGGAAGTATTGGTACCTTCTGAGGAATGAGAGGCTAGATTAAGGCCAGTAAGAACAGGGATTCCTGAAAGCATTTGCCAGCTCACCTCACTTCTGCTGCATTCACAAGCCATGTGGCCTCTTGCTGTGTGGGTGAGGAGTGATCTAAGGTATCCGTGTCCTCATGAGTTGGCCACAGTTGCCTCTGTCCATAGCAGAGGCCAACACGTGCTTGCTCTCACAAGAACAATGCTTTTTGCTGTCCTGAGGCTGAGCTTGAATCTGCTTTTCCTTCCTCACTGAAGGTTTCCTACACTCCCCTGCGATTAGGTGTTCATGATCCCTGATGATAAATAATGTTAGAAGTGGAGACTGACGCATGCTCAGAATGGACCCCAAGTAGTCTGCAGTCCCTTTGCCCAAGACAACTCCCTTCACCACGGAAAACTGACCCTTGTTTCTGGAAACACAAATCCAGACTGGTCTTGAATATGGTTGTCCTTGTAGTTTGCAGAAGTGAGTGAACTAGAGTCCCACAGCACGGTCCCTCTCTGGGACCCCAGGGCCACTCTGGTCACTCCATGTGATTTGGATGGGGTTGTTCACAAAGAAGGAAGGGGAGGGAGATACAACAGGGTCCTTTCTCTATGTGCCTGTCCTGCTGATTCCACTTCCAAAATAATTCCCAGTTGTGCCCACTCTTCACTCCTGCTACCAACCACCCCACTTCTGGCCACCACCATTCTTCTCTTGGATGATCACAGTGGCTTTTGAGCCCATCTTCCTCATCCCTAATACCCTTTCTCTCCAGCTAACCCAGTCTCTCTGCGGCAGTAGGAGTCACGTTAGGTTGAAAAATCAGATCATATCCCCCTGTGCTCACAACCCTAGAGCTTTGTATTTCTTGCGGGATAAAGTTCAGAATCTTTAATATGACCTTCTAAGCCCTGATTGCACATGACCTTGTCTTGCCTTCACCTTCTCACCCTCAGTCATTCTCTTCGCGACTCCTACTGAATTTCTCACCATTACTGGGATGCTCAGCTTCAGCCTCAAGGCTTTACCCACAAGGGTCTCTGTGCCTGGAGATCTCTTCCCCCAACTCTTCATCTGCCCAACACCTCACCTTCAACTTAATTTGAAGCCTGCTTCCCCAGAAGGACCTTCCCAAAGTCCCACTGGTCAAGTTCTTTTTCTTCAAAGCACTTGCAACAATGTGACTAAATGTTTGTCTGCTGATTGTCACTGACTGTTCATAATTGTCAATAATATCTGTCTCTCCTTCTACGGTGCAAGCTCAATGAAAGTAGGAAATGGGTACATGGCAGTCATTGTTGTATCCTGGCTGTCACATAGTAGGCACTCAATAGATATTTATTAGATAAGTCAAGGAAAGTCGGGCATTTCCAATTTACAGCATTATTACTTTCATTTTAGAAATGAAATAACTAAGGTCTAAGGAGGTTAAAACACTCACATACATCGAGTGATCACTGCCTACCAGGCACAGTTTTCAGTACTGTGCTTAGTGTGCAGAACAGTGTCTGCTGCTTGCTTGATTCATTTCACCTTGAAGCAACCCTATGAGGTGCTGATTATCTTTATCCCCATTTTACAGAAGGGAACGTTGAAATACAGAACTCCTACTGGTAGCAAAATGAGGAAGATCTATTTGCATCATAGCTAGGGTTGGTCCCTGACAACTTTGTAAGAAAGGGAAAGCCAGTTACACGCTGAATTTGTCTTCCTTTAAGGACTGACAGGCAATTGGCTAACTGCTCTCCAACCAAATGAGCTAAGGAATTAATGACTTGAGTATTCTACTAGCGTCCTGTGCATTTTAAAAGGATTCCTGGTAGACACTGCTTAACCAAAAGGATAGCTCTCCTCATGGAAATACCAGGGTCTGTTGCAGGCTGGGGGGAAGATGCACAGTGTGACCTCACCCTTCCTGATGTCACATCAGAGAAGATCAGTCCCCAACTCTCCTAGTGAAGACGTTTGGCCTTGCATGAGGCTATGCTTGGATCACTGTCTGCCTAGGTGAAAATAACTCTTACAGGGGAAATTGTCTGAATTGCTTCATGGAGATGCACGAATGGCTTTAGGACTTTTGCTTTCTCCTGGGCTCCAGGACACATTTAGGAATCACATTCCCAGTCTCAAAATAGAGACAAAAACCTACTTTAATTCATTTAATTTACTTATTTATATCTCAGATTTTCCACAAAGGGAGTCAGCCAGAACCTATTCTTAATAGCTTTGAGGCAGCTTGGGATTGTGCAGAGAACGTCTGAGGTCAGACTGGCTGGAGTTTGTCTTGTCTTGAATATAGTTGTCCTTGAACTCCAGCTCTGCTTCTTTTTGTGTTTTAAACTTTCTGATCCAAAGTTTTTCCTTCAGTAAAATGGAGGTGAGGATTGCTACTCTATATGTCGGACTGGGAGGATTAGAATAATATCTGTAAAGTATCCAACTGAGAGCCTGGCAGATCTCAGGTAAACATCAAAATAGTAACTACAATTTTCAATTTCAAGGAATTTGCAAAGTCAAGTTTTTTGTTTTGCAAGCTCAGTTCACTGCAATCTCTGCCTCCCAGGTTCAAGCAATTCTCCTGTCTCAGCCTCCCGAGTAGCTGTGATTACAGGCACCTGCCACCACACCCAGCTAATTTTTATATTTTTAGTAGAGACAGGGTTTCACCATATTGGCCAGGCTGGTCTCGAACTCTTGAGCTTAAGTGATCTGCCCACCTTGGTCTCCCACAGTACTGGGATTGCAGGCCTGAGCCACCACACCCAGCCTGAAGTCAAGTTTTGGGGCCAGTAAATGCTTCTAAACTCTGTCTTTATTAAATTTATTAGATTTTGCAAGGCTTTTAGAAGCATTGGTGTGTGTTTGATACATGTGTTTTGTTTCTGCTTCCTCCCAATTCATTTCATATTATAATGTTATGAAAAAAAGTGACTCATCTAATAGTCACATTAATCCTGGAGAATGCTTTTTAAAATTAGTGTGTATCTTTCAATTATTTTTATATTTTAAAATCTTTACCTGTATTATATTTTCTCTCTTTAGCTACCCATAAAACCATAAAGATTTGATTTTATTGACAGTCATTTTCCTGGGACCACAATTAGGATACGTCTCTGAAAACATGATAATTGCCTTTGAAACTTTTAATGATGTGGAATAATTTTTATTTCTGACATTAGGATTTTCAAGTAATATATGTAATAAAACAGCAAAGTTAAATAAGTATTACATAATTTAAAAAGGGCTCAGCATTGTGATATTTCGTTTATACCTAGTCAAAAATAGATTGAAGATTGAATATAAAGGCAAAAGGAAATATGGTTCAATAAGATAATAACCTGCAGAGGAGTTGCATTGATATCTACCTATCTTATTTATCCTTGTATTCGCTGGACCTAGCACACAGTAGGTGCTGAATAAATGATTGCCTGAATAAGTGACTAGGTAGGAAAATTTTTATATCTTCATGTTGACCTGCACAGTTACAATACATCTTAAGCCCTTTGTTCAACTTCTCATTTGTTCCACAAACTATTATCGAGGGCCCATATGCCAAGTAGTGAACCTGGGGATAAACTGATGAGCAAAACTAGATATAATTCTTCTTTGCTATCTTGGAGATTTCATTCTTATGAGGGCAAGCCATCACCTGGATGAGAATAAAATCACAACTGTTAGGTCACTGGTGCAATCTAAGAAAGGGACAAACCAGAGTGGTGGAGGGTAGAGGGTAAGTGTTAATGGCATGTGAGGGTTCTGGAGAGGTGGCCCGAGCACAGGCCCAACAAGGCCATTGTATGGACTGAATTATGTGCCCCTCAAATTCATACCTTGAAGCCGTCTCAATGTGGCTGTTTATGAAGACAGGGTCTTTATGGAGATAACTAAGATTAGACAAGGTCACAGGTCATTAATTCAACAGGACTGGTGTCCTTATAAGAAGAGAGAGAGAGACATCTGGATGCACACACACACACACAGGAATTTATGCGAGGACACAGAAGTTGATCATCTGCAAGCCAAGAAGAGAACCTTCACCGGACACCAACCCTGCTGCCCCCTTGATCTTGAACTTCCAGCCTCCAGAACTGTGAAAAAATAAATGTATGTGGTTTAAGCCATCCAGTGTGTGGTATTTGTTATGGCACATGGAGCAGACAAATATAGCCACATAGGCATCTTAAGGAATCTGGTTGCTACTCCAAGAGTAATTGGAAAATTCTGGAAGGTTTTTAAACAGAGGTTGCGTGATCAGTTTTGTATTTTGGAAAGATCACTCTGGTTAGAGTAAGAAAAAGCAATTGGGAGGAAATAAGAGGAAATGTGGGTCCGTTTGGGATTAAAAAAATCTCAGGAATACCAGTTTGGAGTCTAATTATCTTTCCATGATGCTGTTAGAGTTGGGTCTCAAACATTTCTTCCAGGGTGGATTCTGGGATGAATGATCAAAAATGACCATAAAGCCCCATGGTTTGGTCACCAATAAGGGAGGCTGTTACAGTTTATGGAAATCTCTTCCTCGGCTTCTCTGATATCAGACCAAGCAGAAAAAATCTTGCAGAGAGACAGGGGATGTTGGTGAAAATGTGCCTCATCTGCAGTGCTCCTGGTAGGCCTGGCTCCTTTCTCTCTGCCTCTGAGGTTATTTTTGGTTGAATTCACAGGCCAATGAGAGAAGGGGAGAAGAGTAAATGGACTTCAAAGCAAAATGTTGCAAGATACCTTCCTTGTCCAGCAGTCCCACCTTCCTTCCAACTATCTCAGTGTTTGTGATGGTTAATACTGAGTCTCATCTTGATTGGATTGAAGGATACAAAGTATGAATCCTGGGTATGTCTGTGTGGGTGTTGCCAAAAGAGATTAAAATTTGAGTCAGTGGGCTGGGGAAAGCAGATCCACCCTTGATCTGGTGGTCACAATCTAATCTGTATCCAGCGAATATAAAGCAGGCAGAAAAACATGAAAAGGAAAGATGGGCATAGCCTCCCAGCCTACATCTTTCTCCCGAGCTGGGTGCTTCCTGCCTTCAACGCTGGACTCTAGGTTCTTCAGTTTTGGGACTCAGACTGGCTCTCCTGGTTCCTCAGCTTTCAGACAGACTATTGTGGGACCTTGTGATCATGTAAGTTTATACTTAATAAACTCCCTTATACACACACACACACACACACACACACACCCCTCCTATTCTGTCCCTTTAAGAGAACTCTGAGCAATACAGTGTTTCATCCCCAACCAACATTTCTGATACCCTAAAAGCAGCTTTGATGAAAAAAATTACCTATAAAATTGGTGAAGCTGCTATCTGTTGTAATCACCAGGCAAAATAAACAGAAAACTGATTAGAAAGTTTGATGGATAGTTTTAAAGAGCACCCCTTCCCTTCCCTTCCCTTCCCCTTTCCCTTCCCCTTTCCCTTCCCCTTTCCCTTCCCCTTTCCCTTTCCCTTTCCCTTCCCCTTTCCCTTTCCCTTCCCTTCCCTTTCCCTTCCTTTCCTTTCTTTCCTATTTAAGCTTAAGATTCTGCAGGCAATTTCAGCTGGGTTCAGCTAGATGGCTCTGCTAATGTGGACACGGGGCTGGCTAGCCTTGTCTGGGGCAAAAGTCTGTGTCTGGAGTCCGCAGCTGGGTCACCTTAAGGGCTGCTGATCATTAGCTGGTTGTCTCAGTTCTACTTTGTGTCATCTCTCTCATCTGTCAGCAGGGCAGCCTGGGAGAGAGGGCAAGCACAATGAGCAAGTATTTTTCGAGCTTCCTCTTAGGGCACACTTGCTAATCTGGCCAAAGCAAACCATAAGGGCAGCCAGAATTAAGGGTTAGAGAAATAGACTCCGCCTCTTGACAGGAATTGCTGCAAGGGAACATTTTTGTAAAGGGATGAGGAAATAGGGCGGGGGATCATTTATGGCTGGTTTTGCAGTTAAGCCCACTCTCCAACTTCTGTCGTTCTCGGTGCAATGTTGACAAATTTTGCTGTGTTCACATGCCATCCCTATTTAGTTTTAAAAGCATCAACTGTAACTTAAAAACAAAAGCTATTCTAGCCTCATACTAAGCAATATTATCTGTGAAATCACAGACTTAATGGGCTAGTTATTGTTAATGAGTTGAATGATGTCCCTCCAAAATTTGTATGTTAAAGTCCTAACCTCCACTACCTCCAAATTTGACCTTATTTGGAAGTTGGGTCATTGTAGATGTAATCAGTTAACATGGGGTCATACTGAAATAGGATGGGTCGCTGATACAATATGACTGGTGCTCTTATAAGAAGATGGAGAGGCCGGGCGCGGTGGCTCACGCCTGTAATCCCAGCACTTTGGGAGGCCGAGGCGGGTGGATCACCTGAGGTCGGCAGTTCAAGACTAGGCTGACCAACATGGAGAAACGCCGTCTCTACTAAAAATATAAAATTAGCCAGGCATGGTGGCACATGCCTGTAATCCCAGCTACTTGGGAGGCTGAGGCAGGAGAATCACTTGAACCCGGAGGCAGAGGTTGCGGTGAGCGGAGATTGCACCATTGCACTCCAGTCTGGGCAAAAAGAGCAAAACTCCATCTCAAAAAAAAAAAAAAAAAAAAAAAAAAAGGAAGACGGAGAATGCCATGCCATGTGATGACAAAGGCAGAGGTTAGAGTTATGCATCTGCAAGCCAATTAATGCCAAAGATTGCAGGCAGATGCCAAAGATTGCAGGCAGATGCCAAAGCTGGGATAAGACAAGGAAAGATTCCCCTTCAGGTTTCAGAGGAAGCATGGCCTGCTGCCGCCTTGATTTCAAATTCTTAGCATCCAGAACTGTGAACCAATAGATTTTTGTTTGTTTGAGCTGCCTAATTTGTGGTACATTGTCATAGCAGTCCTAGCAAGTGAATACAGTTATTTTTAAAGATAAAATACTAAGCAAAACCATATGAAGTTGCCACTTTAAAAAAAATGTTTGAACAACAGCACTGTCACATTAAAATAAATAACTACTTGGCTATTAAGGAAGTTTGTGGACTACCTAAATTTATCTTGTATACAATCACTGATATATCACTGTACTTTTGAAGATGCTGATTTAAAACGTTCTATTCAAAGACGAAGCATTTACATTTCCTGGGAAGGTCAGGCTGTAGTTAGCATTTCTCCCCTACAATACTGTCTTTCCTTGTTTTACACACTTGGGGAAGAATTAGAATAAAAATCTTTAGAATTCATTTGCAGATGCTCTAAACCTGACTAAATTTTCCTTTTTTTTTTTAGTACCAAAGTTAATTTTTTTTTAAAACACATAAATTAGTCTCTGACCCTGAGATATTAGAAAATCAAAGAGTAAATTTTCTAAAGTAGACAAAATGAGCCATTTGGCTGCTAAATAAAACATGTGAATTGAATCAAGTTCCCTTCATCGAGGCAGTCCAAATGAACTTGTAACTACTTTAGTAGAATTAGATCCCAGTTACTTTTGCATGGAAATAATAAAAAGAAAATAATGAAATCTAAAATTTCTGAATCTTGCAAATACTAGCTAATCAAGAGACTTTACCTGTCATGATTCTTTTGAGCAACTGATCATTTCCATCAATCAACCAGGCAACCCTGATAAGCCAATCATTTTTTTAATCGATGTTGAGCCACTGAAAAGTTGCCATAGATACCAGATTCTACAGCCATCATAACAGAAAGTAAGGTTAGAATTGGAAGTGACAGGTGTATTCATCACATAGTTAACAAGCCTTTGAAGGGAAAGAGAGAGTTTGTCAGAGTCCTTAGGCTGGGTATAAAAGATTGCAAAGAACACTCAAACAATTCCCAAAGAGCACTTCAAAAGAAGGGAGAAGAATCCGTTTTTCATTAGAAATGCAGGAGGATGTTTGCCTGAAATTCAAGCTGTAAGTAACAAGTTCCTTGAAGTCTTGCTTGGCTGTCATTTACCAGGGGTCACCAGCAAGTTATCTTAAGAGTGGAGAGTTTCCTTTTTGTTTCCTTTCCTTTCTACATCAAACATAATAAGGATGGTTGAGAGCATGGGGCAGTGATAACTGTAGAATGCAGTCCTGATTGCACTGTATATAAATGTGGAAATTTGAAAGTATATGCATTTATATAGATATAGATGCCCATATGTGTATAGACATATATATGTATATTTACTTGTTGATACTTTTAGAATCAAAAAGTAGAACCAAGAAATATATTTTGAGAGTCACTGTAGCCAGTATATATTACTAGTAAAAATATTGCATGTCTAGAACATTGGGGAATAGGTAAAAAAGGAAAGGACTCACTTCAGGTGAAAAAAACTTAATATATTTCAAAAGTGTAGCACACAACTTCCTTTGGGGTGGGCAAGGCAAACTGCCTTCTTGTCCTTATTGTGCATATCAGCAGTGGGACTGTGTGGAAACAGTGTTATCCTCAGGTTCCAGAAATGAGCACTGGAGAAGCAGTCAGGAGAACAGAGTTCCCACCCTGACTCTGCCATTTACTCGGTGTAAATGCATGTTTCTCCAAGATGGTGCAAACCAGGATGGGAGGGGGCCTGCCTAGATTGCTAAAAGCGTCACCTTGCTCTAACATATTTGAGTCTGGGATTATTTGTATCTATGCTACACAGCCAGTTGTGGCTTACAGGGACCCCTGTGTGGTTTGTGCATCCTGTCCCATCATCGGCTCCCATCTGCTTCCTAACGCTGTGTCCCGGGGATCCCTGCAAACCATTTTGGGTTCATGCTCTAAAATGCTCCCTAACATCTGGGTACCATACAAACAAATCAGTTGAAACAGTTTGATAAATAAAGGAAAGTAGGTCTGGCTAAGTTCCTGAGGGGCATGCAGTGAGCCGGGTGTGAAACCACAGCAGGACGAGGCTCTGTTCACCCACAAGGAGGGTGGTTTCTCAGGGTTACTGTCTCTGGGGAGCAGAATCTTGACTTTCATGCCCACTTGTCCAAGCCTTTTGTTTCTCTCTCCTCTACGGTACCTGGAGGAAGAATTTTATTTGGAACTTTATTATAACAACCAAAATGTCATTGGAGGAGAAGCAAATCCATATCATGGCATAAATAGTTTACTAAGCAGTCTATCTGTCTATCTACCTACCTACCTACCTGTTTCTATCTCTATCATCTGTTTGTCTAGCTAATCTATCTTTTCATCTATTTATCTTTCTATTTATTATTTATATCATCTAATATCTGTCATCTATTATCTATCTAAACTTATAAATTAGTAACCCAGTGTGAGTCCAATGTTAAGTACCTCTAATATTCCCTCTACTTTTTTTTTCTATATCTCAGGTCATGGCTATGATCATAATCAATCCCTGAGGAGTAGTGACTTCTTTCTAGTTTGTGTGTTTGTATGTGTATCACTTTAAAATTCCTATGCTTCAGTCTTCTCCTGTCCTCAACATAGTCAATGATTTAATGCCTTGCAAATGTATTAATGCCTCATATACCTACATTTCTAATCTACATAAATGGAATTTTTTCAATAGATCTCATTCTGTTTCTTGCTTTTTTTTTTTTTTTTGTGAGACTGAGTCTCTCTCTGTCACCCAGGCTGGAGTGCAGTGGCGTGATCTTGGCTCACTGTAACCCTTGCCTCCCAGGTTCAAGTGATTCTTGTGCCTCAGCCTCCCTAGTAGCTGGGACTACAGTCGTGCACCATTACTCCTGGCTAATTTTTGTATTTTTAGTAGGGACAGGGTTTCGCCATGTTACCCAGGCTAGTCTCAAACTCCTGGCCTCAAGTGATCTGCCCACCTTGGCCTCCCAAAGTGCTGGAATTACAGTGTGAGCCACCATGCCCAGCCTGTTCCTTGCATTTTTATTCACCAAGCACTATACAGATCCATCCTTATTGCTGTGTGTCATCTTTTTGATTTGGTATTCATTCAGTAAAATATTGATTGAGAATATACTATGTGTCAGGGACTGCTCTCAACTGGAAGATACAGTGATGAACTCTGAAAACAAGATCTCTATTCTCTTGGAACTTACATTTTACCGGGAAGAAATAGACAATAAACAAGTTAACATACAAATAAAGAGGATAATTTGGGGAGTGATCAGAATAATCACTGTGAACAGAACAGATGGGGAGATGATGATGTCTGCAGGTCTACTGTAGATGTGGGGATGGGTCAAGGTTGTTCTAAGGAGGTCATATTTGATTTGTGACCTGGGGGAAGATCATTCCAGGCAGAGGGTAAAGCAGTGTGGTGTTTACAAAAGACTTATATGTTCAGAAGCAGAACTTTGTAACCCATTGAGTGAGTGGTGAACCCCTTAGGCAGCAGTGGCTAAAGACACTCTGATGCACTTCGAGCTGCTTTAGTCCTTTGTGTCCTTTCCTGGGCCTGATGTGAGGTGTGGGTATGAGTAGACAATGGGCAGCAGCTACGGGACAGTCATGAGTTGCCAAACGCAATTCCTTGATCACAATGAATGGTTCTTTTTATCTCCTCCTTCCCTCCCTCCCATTCTTCCTCCCTCCCTCCCTCCGTTTCTTCCTCTCTCCCTTTCTTCCTCCTTCCCTGCCTATATTTCATATTTATGATGTGCTGGGCACCTTGCTAAGGGAGCACACTGGTCAGCATAGTCCTTACCCCCACAGAGCTTATATTCCAAACATTTCTTCTTTTGCGTTACATCTGAGGATGTCCTATTTCCTCCCTATCTTCAAAAGCTGAAAGATAATGGGAGGAATAACATACTCCCTTCTTCTCCATGTTTCCCAACAGGGAAACCCCTCTTCCTCACCACCTTCTCTTGTCCTGGCCATTGCTCAGGATTTGCAATCTGTCAAAGGCTATTCAGAAGGATTTTATTTAGTTTTTTGCTAGAGCCTTTCACAAACAAATACATAAAATTACATTTGCTAAAAAATAAAATGAAAAATCCAGTTGAGTTTCACAACATTAAGAGATGCTAATCATGAGTCCAGTAAACAAAAATGTATGTTGGAAGAAAGATCTTGTGTTCTGTCGGCACAGAGGACAGTACCTGATGAATACAAGCAGTGACCTCTCTAAGGATGTGCTGGGACTGAATGGTCGTTTGTAAGAGAGTTGTTAAGGAGGCTGGGTATGCTCCTGTGAACACGGGTCCTATGGTGTTGTGTCTTGACCCTAATCACAAACCACTGGTTAACTCAGGGAATACTTAATAAGTTGTCAAAGTTGCCCAGTTGCACTCTGAAACCTAGCCAATGCCTAACAGTGTCCAAAGGCATTCCCTATCAAGATCATTCCCTCAGCCGTTGTTCTGGTTCACGATCTCCTCTCTTACCTGCATCCCCCAATAATGTCCTCACTGGTCTTTTTTTTGCCTCTGTCCTGGGTACCTCATCTGTATCACAGTCAGGTAGAATGAGATTTCTAAAATGCAAATCTGATTACCGCCCCACACCCCTCACTCCCCCAAACTCCGCAATGGTTCCTTGTTGCCTGCAGAATGAGAATAGACTCCTAACCGGGATTCAGGGTCTGCATGGTTGCTGTGTCACTCACCTTTTGAGTCTACCTTGCCATGCTCTTGCTTCTGTGGCTCCCTGCATCTGCTGTGCTCCTTCGGGCCTTCGCTTCATGCCTTTGCTCATGTCGCTCCTCTTTTTGGAACACCCGTCCTTCCCTTGGCTGTTTGGAAATTGCTTCTTTTCAGAATTTCAATCAGGAGTTCTCTCTTTCTTGGTTAATCTTCCCACTCCTGGGAGTCCTCTGTTCCTCTTCTCTAAGCATCATCCCAGTGTCTTACACTTATTTGATTGCATGTTTCTCTCCCCAGTTGGATGTGAAGCTCCTTGAAGCCAGGAACCACTCTTATTCACTTGAATCTTGAGGTCTTAGTGCAGCAAAGGTGGTCAGCAAGTATTTACACAGATGAATGTGTTCCTACTCATGATGCTGGGACCAGAAATAAGGGATAAGAAAGAGGTTCCACATACTCTCTCCAGGCGCGAAGACTTGAAGGGGGCTCTGGGATGAGGAGCACAGTGATGGCTTAGGACAGGCTGGGCTCGACTCTGAGTGGTCAGTGTGTATGCAGGTATGTGTGTGTGAGTGTGACACAGAGAGAGACAGACAGACAGACAGAGAGAGAGAGAGTATTCTTATGATCTGAACCTGAGGGTTTGTGCACAACAGTTAAGGGAAATAAGCCTGGGAAGTTAGGTTAAGGTCTCAAATGCCAGACAAAGGCATTTTTACTACTCTCTCTGCAATGGGGAATGCAAAATGTTATTTGAACCTGGAAATGACATAATTCCAAAGGCACTCACTTGGGATTGACACGCTGCAAACAGCACTTTGGGACACTAATTAGCCCTTTGCGGCTGGTTTGATGTGGGGGAGAGTGCAAACAGGAGACTAGTTTGAGGATGACTGGGATAGACTAGGGATGGCCTGATAGGAATCTGAACTGCAGAAGTGTCAGACAAGGCCTTACAGAGTTTGTCCTGATCATCAGGCTGTATATAATATGGGCTCTGTGAAATGTTTGACATGCCTTGAAATATTTTATCAGTGGCCCGTGTCTTTGGGCTGCTTTAGAGCTCTTTCAGGGTGGGGCTATGACTACTGGCTCTCCAAAGCAAGACAGAGTCAGGAGTGAGGAGGATAGAGCTGATTTGCATGTGAGGAGAGGGTGACCCACCTAAGGATTGGTGACCTTTCCTCCTAATTTGAGATGGAGATATGTTGTTTTATACTGAGGTGAACAAGAATTTTGTGATCGGCAGGACTTCTTCACTCAAATTCACATCTCACTGGACGTGAAGACAACATCCACAATTAGGCTTGATGTAGAGGCTTCAACTGCTCAAATGTGGATAGTGTAAGCTAATGCCATCCTCATGTGAGATATGCTGTACCTCTCAACTTTGACTGCAGAACCCTGATACTATCTTTACATTAAATCTATACCTAAAAGCAGAGTAGGGGCACTTAATGTCAGAGACTCTTAGAGGTCTTTAGCTGCTAAATATATCCAAGTCCTAAATGCTGATGGATACATTGACATGAATGATCAACAAAAAAGCAAAAATGTTTGGAAGAAGTAACATTTGGCTTACATTTCCATTGAGGTGTGAAGGCTAGGACGTCCCTCATGCCTGGCCCGATTCCTCTTTGCCCGCCATATGCTGCTGTGGCACAGCTTCATGGAGGTGTGTCCTGAGAGAACCTTACCCAGCTATCTTGTGCATTCCTCACTTGCTTCTCTGGAGCTTCTCGACGATGAGGTGTAGGACACTCTAGGACTCCACTGAACACTTAGGCATATATTGACTGGAAGTGTGAGTGAGTTATTGTCTGATGGGGAAATCCTTGCCAATGGGGGACAGGAGCTGGTGTTAAGTACTGTCTTTTGTCCCTCAGGTGGACAGTTCTGAGGGACATTCTGCACAGAGTAAGCCCTAGTTTCTGTAGTTGTGCCCAACTCAAGGATATAATGTATTGACCTGTCTTTCTTCCCAGTTTCATTCTTCAATCCCTTTCTCCTATTCCTTGAGATCACCTCTAAAAATAAACCACTGGCAGGTGAGCTTGTGTCTCAGGCTGTTCTTTGTGCTGGGCAGTGAATCAAGTCAACCCCAGGGCTAAGGGGTTATCCTTTCCTGCAAGTGGGCTTATTAGAAGTGGTGGCTGGAAAGACAACATCAGGACGTAGTCTATTTAGATCTCCATGCCATGTCATAGGCTCAACCTTGTTGTGAACGTGTTTCACCATGTATGCAGAAGGAAATGGGCAAGAAAATGTGTGTTCCATGTCTTTTTGGACAAAGCAATTCAATTAAGCTGGAATATCACTATCACCACAGGCCTTACTGGAGAATAATCATGTTGGCATGCTTAACTTGTGACTAGAGTCAGTGGTGACGGTGAGAGATAGAGAGACCATTGGGTTTTGGCTTGTTGCTCAAAGGGCTTTTTTTTTTTTTTTTTTTTTTTTTTTTTTGAGACGGAGTCTCGCTCTGTCACCCGGGCTGGAGTGCAGTGGCCGGATCTCAGCTCACTGCAAGCTCCGCCTCCCGGGTTCACGCCATTCTCCTGCCTCAGCCTCCCGAGTAGCTGGGACTACAGGCGCCCGCCACCTCGCCCGGCTAGCTTTTTTTGTATTTTTTAGTAGAGACAGGGTTTCACCGTGTTAGCCAGGATGGTCTCGATCTCCTGACCTTGTGATCCGCCCGTCTCAGCCTCCCAAAGTGCTGGGATTACAGGCTTGAGCCACCGCGCCCGGCTTCAAAGGGCTTTTTAAAAGGATAACTGATGTTTTCGATGTTAGTTCTCACTGTGCCATTGTCATCTTACACTGTAGTAAATTTTCCCTCAATAATGAATACATCTAAATATAAAGGGACCATTTGGATTTTCTGGTATCTATTTTATTTTCATAATTCTCTTTTTTCCATTTCCGTTCCTTTTTCTTCTCTTGTTTCTCTACCTCTTTCTCATCCCTTCTTCTGGCTAGGAGCTCAGTGCCCTGGGTATCTCTCACCCTCTGAGAGGGTCAATGCTTGATCTTATATCATGGAGCCATGACACCTGCTACATCCCCCATCACTTTCCACCATGTTTCCAATGCATGTGCTTTGTGCTCTGTCACTCCCTCCTGGCTTCTCTGTCCTGACTGCCCTCCACACCCACCACCTCCAATCTCCAGTGGTAGAAATAGGTAGAAATAAGACACATGTAACAACCTCTAGGCCCTCTATTACCATCCAAAATATTTGTTTGCTTCTCACATCCTCATGTGGGTTTCTGACAGCCAATTGAGTATCCTTGCTCAGAAGGAAAATTCCCAGGCAGTTCCAAGCAGAGAGTGAAAAGGAATAGGAAGCCACTTTTATGGCCAAGTCTCAGGAGAAGCCCAACTCTTAGCTTAGCTAGGCTAAACTGGCACATTTAACAGTCCCCAGCCCCCTACCTGGAGGATCAGGACCTGGGCGTGGTTATCCTCATTGCCTCACGGAAGGACGCTAGTTCTGGCCTCCCATCCTCTGCTATGAACCCAGATCACTTCTGCCAACTTGTGCCTGGTATTCCCTGTTCAGCCCATCCTCTTTGGATGGTGACTTATTCAGACACTCCCACTGGCAGAGACCCTTACCCTCCTCATGACTGCTGCCCTTCCCTGGGCTGGGACGTTGAACAGATGAAGAAGCACATGGAGAAGAAGAGTTGAACTCTTTTCCCTTCAGTCCTCACAGCTATCTCCAAGACTGCTCTTAAAGTACTATTGAAACCAAAGGCTTTCCCAACTACCATTGAGCTTGCTCT